>NC_136068.1:302084797-302720219 GCF_964261635.1 Lissotriton helveticus | reverse complement strand
TCTTATTTTTCATTCCCCAGTTTTAATTCCTCATTCATTTATTTAAATTGAACGCAAGGTTGAGTCTCTACATTTCACATCCGTGGGGAAAAATACCCAAAATATAAATAAACCTGAGGGGCCCCTCGAACGGTATGTTGATGAGGCTCCCACACACCATTTCTTCGAGTCTTAAATCCAATATTCACACCAGTCATTTAAACGTTATTAAGAGCAACAGACAAAAATACCTATTATTAGAATGATTTACCGCACCAGATTTGAGGCAGCACCTTTGTTTCTTGTCTTACACAAAACTGAAAACTAAAAAGTGACCTGAAGCAGAAGCTAGTGGTATGAATGTTTACTTGGAAAACTCTTCTATGGACCAAAACAATTTCCATTCTTTACTGACCATAATATTCTGTCAATGGACGCAGTCGGCTCGTTTTTCTCCTCCAATTCTAACTCACAGTAATCAAGTAAAACAAGCATAATGCCATGAATGAATTACATTATGGCTCAATTAACAGTCGCTTAAATGAAACTGAAGAGCAAGCCGCAGTCAATGCTCACCATGGGACTGTGAAAAGTTCCACACTTTTAACAATTTGTAAGATCCTGAGCAAATCATTTTCTCTTGCCGCCCCTCAGTAATGTAATGTAATGTAATGTAATTGGTGTTTGTATAGCGCGGGTTACACTCCAGGGAGCATCTTAGCGCTTCAGAGTGTGAGAGAACATGGTGGCTTAATTGTTCTTGTGGTGGGAAACCCTTGGTTAAAATGCTAGATCATATTTTTGCATTTTATGTCGGGCAAGGTGTAAATCCAGGTCTTAAGGGTTTTCCTAAAAATTGTTTCTGTAGAGATTTGTCGGAAAGGTGATGGTAGTGAGTTCCATGCTCTGGACCCCAAGACAGCGAGGGCTTTACCTCCTCTGGTTTTAAGTCTAAACTTGGGAATAGTCAGAAGATTTTCACCTTGGGACCTCAAACACCTGGAGGGAACATAGCGTTGGAACATGCTTTCAATATATTTGGGTCCTGTTTTATTCACTGCCCTGAAAGTGATTAGCAAGATTTCAAAGAGCACCCTTTTATGTATAGGCAGCCAGTGCAGGGTGTTCATGGCAATTGTGGCTGAGGTTTTTCTTTTCCATCCCAGCACTAGTCTGGCCGCTGCGTGCTGCACCATTTGTAATTTATGCTAGACTGTCCTGTTAGTTCCTGCGTATGTGCTGTTGCAGTAGTCTATACGAGATGTAATGAGGGCTACTGCCACCGTCTTCCTTGCGGCAAAAGGGATTAGATCGAAAAATTTCCTCAGCCCTTTTATTATGCCGAAGCAGGTCCCTGCCACGGCTACTGCTTGTTGTTGAAAGCTCAGGGATGGATCGAATTTTATCCCTAGATTTCGGACAGCGTTAGCTGTATTAGGAGGAACGGTTGCATCTTCTGGCCACCATAGTGCTGGGTTGAAAGTGTTTCCCTTCCCAAATGGTAAGATCTCGGTCTTTCCAGTGTTACATTTAAGGTGATTCGTCTTCATCCAGTGAAAAGTGGCTTTTAAGCAGTTTTTAAGTCTTGTTTCTGCTTCACTGGTATCATCCTCCATCACTAGGATGAGTTGTGTGTACATAGCCGCGTACGAGATGGTGGCTATGCCGAAGGATGATATGAGGGAAATCAGAGGGGCCAAGTACACATTAAAAAGTGTCGGGCTCAGGCAGGAGCCCTGCGGTACACCTGAATTTATTGGGATCTGTTTTGATCTGAACTGGCCCAGGGTGACCACTTGTCGCCTGTTTGTTAGAACATTTTTTAACCAGCTCAGTACCTTTCCAGTTATCCCCTGCCGCGGCTAGTCGGTCTGTCAGGATGGAGTGTGACACCGTGTCGAACGCTGCGGACAGGTCTAAAAGTATAAGGACTGCTTTTTTTCCCTGGTCCAGCACTGCTCTGAGTGTTTCCGATGAGAATATTAGAGCTGATTCTGTTGAGTGATTTGCTCTGAAGCCAGCCTGGTTGGGGTGCCAGATGTTATTGGCCTCTAAGAAGGTGGTGAGCTCTTGGTTTACTACCTTTTCTGTGAGTTTACAAAAAGTAGGGAGCAGGGAGATGGGTCGTAGATTAGTGAGGATGGTGGGGTCTGGTAATGTTTTTTTTTGTAGGGGTCTTACAGCTGCCAATTTCCATTCCTCTGGGACTATTCCCGAAGAAAGTGAGGAGTTAATAATGTTGTTAATGCTAGGATTTACAATTTCCACCATAGTGTGGAGGGAAAAAGGGGGGCACGGGTCGAAGGGAGAGCCTGATTTGATTTTTAGAATTCCTCTCTGCGATTCTTCCAGACTGACTTCCTGAAAGGCGGCTAGTTGGCTAGTCGCACTAATCCTGTTTGGTTGGGGCTCCTCTGAGGGGAGGGGGTGTGGGAAATCTTTAATGAGTGTCTGTATTTTCTCATGGAAGTATTCCGCTATTTTATTGCACAGGGTTTGGGAGGTTCTTGTTTGGTTTGGTTCAGTTCTTTTATCTTCCATAATTGAGTTATATAGAGCTCACTGCAGCAGGCAAATTAACCCACTGAGTTATCGTAGTAGGATTTTAAGCTGGAGGGTGTATACACACAATCACATACATACACCATTCCTTTGACTAGCAGTGACATTCCTTATAAAATGTCTCTCGTTGCCTCTTGGCTCCAAGACAGTTATAAAATAAGCTTCAGGAAAACACATTGGGTCTCATTTGTGAGGTTATGTTGTAGGGCAGCGCCACAGGCCTTCCTACAGCGCTGCCCAACAGCAAAATAAAAGGGCAGGAATGTGCCTTATATACCAGATACGCCGCATTCCTGTCCTTTCCCCCTCTGCTGACACACAATGGGCTGCCGTGTGCCAACGCAGGCACCTTTGCACCAAGGTGCAAGGTGGCCTGTGTTGCAAGGATGATGATTTCTCTGCAGGAAGGGAAACCTTACTGCACAAAAACAATCACAAGAGGCCTTTCTCTCTTTCTATTTGTGCTGCATATACACATAGAAAAGGAAAAATTAGGAGAAATAAGGATATTTCTCTTTGTTGTGCCTCACTTACAGCTCCCCTGGGGAGGGGTACTTTTTTGATGCTGCCTCAGAGTTACGATTTCTCGTAAATCTGGGGCAGTGCCAAAAAGCCATAGATATTGCTGGGAACGCCCCCAGCAGCACCCATTGCATGCCCCTTTAATGCAGAAAACTGTGGTAAAGGGAACGATATTTTATGAGTCTGCATTAAGCCCAAAACAATGGCTTAGTACTGCCTGGTAAATATGGAGCAGGCACCTGCGCCACCGGAGCATCACAAAAAGTAAAATTTTGCGGCTCATGCGGCCCCATAAATGAGTCCCTTTATTTACAAGTTTTGAGTTGAATCCTGAGCACATCTCTGCTTCAAACTTGAAAGGAGTGAACATTCCTAGTTGGATAGAGCAACTTCTGTATTGGATGCTTGAACTCACTTAACCCCTTGCATGCTGATGACGGCCCCCAGCTGTCATGCACTACGGCGCTGGTGTGCTGATGACGGCTGGGAGCCGTCATGAACCCGCCCACTTGCGATTTTGCCGCACAGGCGCAGAATGGCGGCCGCATGGAAGGGGTTAGTTATAGTAACTTACTCTGCGCCCTGCTCTAGTTGCCGTTGAAAGATGTGGCTCTTACGGTATGATATGTAGACTCCATGAACGGTGGAGCCGCCAAATGAATATTAGGAAACCCTCATTATATTGTGGTGGGTTGACCCTTTAGCTCATCTAAGTTAAAAGCACTATAACAATATTTTTAAAAACAGTTTTCACATCAGGAAGTGCGAGAATTCATTACGTATCCATGTGTTGCAAAAGGGATGTTTCAATTGCAAGGCATGCATGGAAAAAAAACACAAGGGGCTAAGATAGTATGTTAATCCCCTTTATGAACGTGGCTGATTTAGTAGCTTGCAACATAGCAAGACCCTTATCTAATTGAGTACATGAAGGAGCTCTCCGAAATATAGTCTTTCTTCTTCGTCCTATACTCTCTAGTGTGTTGCAAGCAGTGAATTAGCACACAACAATGTGCCACCTTAGAGGAAATAGTGATCATCTCCTGCACTTCTTGCACATTGTAAAGTTTCAAATTAATGTACTACTTTTTTCCATGCTTTATGAGAAATACCCCCCAAACACTTATTTGGTAATTAAGTTAGACGTGTTGTTTTATGTGCCATATGAAGAGATAACTTTGTAAAGTAATTTGGCCAAGCAATGTTATTTAAAACTTGGCAGGTCTTAAAAAGCATTTTAGTAGAGGTTTAAATGTGCTAGGCAGAGGTTTTATTTTTAGGGGAATCAGGCAACAGTTTGTTTAATTTACAGTACATTTCGCCAGCAGTCATGACCAAAAGATTATTATTTCTGGACAGGGGAGGTTTGGGGGTGTTCATTCAGGGACATTTTAAGTTATTGTGTGATTGAGAGCATATGCAAACACCATGGACGAGTCACATTGGTCAAGACATGACATGGTTTAACCCCCCCTGTGCTCATGATGAGCTCAGCTCCTCATGAGCCACGGAGCTCCGGTGCTCATGACGAGCTGAGCTCGTCATGACCGCGCCCGTTTAATGGAACGCTCGCACGCTGGGCTGATTCGCCTGCTGTGCTGAGCGTTCCATTAAAACGGGCGCGGTCATGACGAGCTCAGCTTGTCATGAGCACCGGAGCGCCGTGGCTCATGACCAGCTGAGCTCGCCATGAGCACCGGGGCGCTGTGCGCGCCCCACCGCCGCCCAGCACAGCGGGGGGAAACAGCCCCGCAGTGAAGGGGTTAAAGATAACTTTATAGAGGCGACTGGGGAGGGGTTCAACATATTCTAAAGTTAACATGCTAGTCAGCTAGTACAAAGTAAGAGGTGATGCGGTTCTCATTTACCTAGCAACAATTCTTTTAATATCAAAAGCAGCGGGGTGCCGCTCCTTCTCCTACATCGTCGCCAAGTCTAGGAACGACCTGTCCCTCCACCTCCAAACAGCACCCTCTCTGGCGGACTCAGAAAGAAACTCAAGACCTGGCTTTTCGACAGAGATGTGGCACCCTTAGTGCTCAGATACCTCTAGGGGGCAGTGTTGTGCTATATAAATGCTGATTGATTGATTGATTGATATCAACATTCTATCTCTCACTTGCTCTCTGATGCACTTTACACATGCATTGTCACACATGTTGATTCACAACAACACACACCCTCACTCATGCTCACAATAACATTCATACTTGTACACAGGCTTGCTCATACCTGCACACACGTTTACATTTCATACGCCCAGACTAGACACAGTTGTATTTCACACACCTGCTCTTGCAGTTACAGGTACCTACTAACACACACACGCACAGGAGGCAGAGTGAGGTGGGCAAAAAGAAAGAAGGAAGGAGGTAGGAGTAGTTAAATGAAGACCAGAGACTAGTATGTTCTCAGAGGAAAAGGAGAGGCGGAGAGGATATAGGCTTGGCTCACAGACTAAAACAGGCTGAGGGTGGTGATGCTAGATTGACTCGCAGGAGCTTACCATGCCTACCATGTACCATGTGCGAGGGACATATGAAGCCAGAACTGAAAGTGGTAGTGCAAGCATTTACTAACTTTTGGCAACAAGTATTTTGCCAGCATTATCCCTATCCCATGACATAACAGAAAGTGTCATCTTTAAACTGGGTATAGATCCTCAAAATACATTTAAAATGAATGCAAGCCTAAATATCTGAACTGCTGATACCAAATCCCCATACACTGCACCTCACCTAGCAACCTACCAACCCAAGCCCTCAAGCAAAAAATGTAAAATCATAATATTTGTGATCCTCCTTGTCACACTAAAGGGGACAGTGAAAATGCAACTCTATGAAATGTGTTGAGTGCACACAAAATTAATCATCCTACATGAGCGCATTTACTTAACAAGCATTTGCAATGTAATAGGTCTCGCATTTACGAGAGTTTGAGCTATTGGCATTGTGAATGACAATGACTTTTACTTATGTGTTGTTTTTACAACAGATAAATAAAAGGGATTGTCATTCAAAATGCCAACTCGCGTAAATGTGAGACCTATTGCATTGCAAATGTGTGCTATTAAAAAGAAAAGTGTTAGGAGAGAGCATGTCCTGCCTGCAACAGCAGGCAGGACAAAGCTATTTGACAAAGCTATTTGAGAAAATAGTGCTCGGAGGCTGTAATTAAAGCCTACCAAGCAACAACACACATAACGGGGTGTCGCCAAGGGAAGTTACAAATGAGACAAGGTGGTACTAAGGAGGGACTACTAAGCCTTTTGACCTATGAATAGCCACAGCTTACAGTGGACAATGATACAAGTCAATGACCGATGTGGGCGGGGAGTGGGCAGAGCTTCAAGTCCCTACCCGAATACAGCATGCTTCGCAGAGCAGCGCATGTGCTGCCCAGACATGGCCAAAAAAGATTGGCTGCATATGTCAATGAAAAGGTCTAGTGCTTTAAATGTGGGAACAGTAGTGCAGGTGTTCACCATGAGAACAAGTGATTCAGTGTGCAGAAGCAAAAAGCAATGGTCTCACGGTGCTAGTGCTTCAAATGGACCGCTCCTGCTTAACGAAAAGGAAAGGCTAGGAGGAATGGATGAGACCTCGAGCGAGATAGTAGGAAAGAGATAGTAAAACAGAAAGCAAGAGAGCGAGAATCCAAAGAGCAAGAGCCTGTCAAGAGAGGTGGATATTGAGAAGGGACAATAAACAAGAAGAGTAATAGTTAGAGATGAAGGTGGTTCAACTAGACAGTTCAACAGTGGTTTAGAGTGTACAGTCATGGAGAAATTGGGAAGGAGTGAAGAAAGAAGTTATAGTCAAGGACAGAGGGAGAAATGGAGTTCATTGAAAAAGAAGGGCCCCTGTGAGAAATGATGTATGGCAGGCAGGCAGGGGAAAATTCAAACCTTTCAAAACACAGAACAATGACTGCCCCCTATATTCAATATATCGGCTCAATTAATGTTCTAGAATTATAGAATGCAGAGATGAGCTCACTGAGACCAGAAATCAGACAACAATTTTAGGAAAATACAAACATTGTTTTAGTCCATCATCCCCTTTGGTATCGCTTTGCTGTCCTACAGGGCCACTGCCTGACTGATTACAAAGGTGTAATAGTCCATCTCGTATTGTAGTGGAGGTGGAAGGACACACTCAAACATGGAATAGAAGCATGGTGAGATTGAAATACTCAAGAGGCGGTGTAGCCTGCTGCAAAACACGCGTTGGCTGAAAGTTGTCAAGTGGCTCTACACAGCAGAGCGATACTAAGTTATGTTTATTTTGTGACCATGGGTATTTGCCACCTGTTTTAATACCAGAATGAATGTATAATTTAATGACAAGAATATATAGTGTATACATAAGAGTTCTACATTTCAAATAAAAGGAGTGAACCTTACTGATATACTTTGGATTATTCTATGCGCCCAACAAATATTGTTACTATTGTCTAAATTTATAATCCAGATAGGGCAACTATATTTTGTTGTGGCACCTAGCACAGGGCATGCTCTTCTTATTGTGTTATATCTCTATTGCTGTCATTGGATCACAATACCTTTGCCATGAACATATATGTATATATATATATATATATATATATATATATATATATATATATATATATATATATATATATATATATATATATTCACTGAAAAAACCATAGGTTATAGACCATATATAGTTAGGAATTAGCATTTACAAAACCTTATTTCACTCACACAAAACCATTGAAATTCGCATATATAGTTAGTTGCACTAACTATATATCGCGCACCCGCAATCCACTGCTGATCATGTCACATATTACATCATTCATGACATGGTCAGTGACATCACTGATGACATCACTGATGACATCTCAAATGACATCACTGATGACATCACTGATGACAACATCCAGTGACTGTATGTTTCTGTAAAGTTAAAATATGTCTTACATATTGAAGAATGAGTGGATGTATAAGTGTCTGGATGAAGGATTTAGAAGGTGCATGACTGACTGTATGAGTGAGTGATTAAATGTGTCTCACTGAGTGCATGGGTTTGTGGAAAAGTAAATTTTGCCATGTTCTGTGTCCCTACGCCTCATCCATCATATGTTATGTGTGCATGATCAATATGCATATGTTATTCCCCATTTCTGATTAAAGACGCAATTACAGTTGTGTCCACCTCTAGTATGTTAGTTTCCAGTCCTCGTGAATACTACGAATATCAGGCCTATGTAAATAATGTTGCCACGTTTCTCAGTGTGCACGTTATTCCATTATAAAGTCTCCGTTTCTAGGCCTCAAAAGGGCCCGGACCACAGATTCAGCTCCTGTTTTCTGAAAGCCTCGCTGAGGAGCGATACAGCCCCCACCTGTATCCTCGACCCTTCACTTACTTCCTGCCTTGCAGTGCCCGGTGCACCCCGGCTCTGCCTCTGAGTCTGCCAAAAGTATGTTATAGTTCCAGCTATCAGTTCAGTCCTCCTCCTCTGCATTCCTAAGCTACTGAACTGCATCAATAGTTTCCGTCATTGTCTAGCCTTCTCGTCTCCATGTTAGAGAAATACTGTATTTAATGGTCATTTAGTATTCTTCATCACGCACTACATGTAGAATAATGCATGGTCCAGTCTTAGAATCAAGTTAGCTTTTCCCCTCATGACTTCTAATTTATATCAACGTGTTCCCTAAACATTAGATACCAGATAGGGTTTAGGTACATGTCGCTCCGACCCTCCAGACTCTAGTCTCTGCTCCTAGCACAGAGTTCGTAGCCCCCAGCTTCTCCTAGTAATACGTCATTGCTAGTTTCCGCGCACCATTAGGTTAGAGGTCCCGGCTCCTTAGGTAGCCCCCTCCTATGTGTCCGCCCATTCATGACATATTCTGTTACGTTTTCCATCACATGTCTAAGTAAACTCCCAGTTACACCCCTTATTTCTGTTATCTCTCGCGACTGCTACGCGTCACGCCTTCTACTCCACCTACTGTTACGCCTACTGCAATGTAATGCTATGTGTTTGCGCTATGTATATAAGTCAATGTTTTGTTATTGAATGTCAGCGCGCTCATCCCAGACCTAGCCCCAGCAGCTGCTGGGCCTCTTTTCCCCTGCTGGGCCCCAGTTGTCCTGCTGGGCCCTGTCATTCTGTTCCTATGCAGGTTGTCCTGATCCTGTCCTTATGCTGTAATAAACCTGCAGAAACTCCTACTACCTCGAATCTTGACTCTTATTTATTGAGCTATCTGCTATGCTATAAGTCTAGTCAAAAATAGGGTATTATTTATTTATTTACCACATAATGGCGCCCGAACAGGGACTTGCCCTTTCCCCACGCGTCGGTGAAGCCACGCCGACCCCCTGACCCTCTGCAGTCGTGACGGAACCATACTGGCCAAGTGCAGATATTTCTGCTTCAAGTATCCCTCAGGCCCACGGAGGAGACGGAGGAGGCGGTCCAGCATCCGAACGAGACGGTGGAGGAACGCGGCGAGTCCCGACCAGAGCCCAAGCCGAGAGTCCAAGGTCCGAGGTATCCGGAGGCCCACCCGTAACTGAAGTCCGAAGTCCGAAGTCCGTCGTAGTCCAGTCCCGTTCGAGGCCTTCCGTTCCGTGCTGCCCGGTGAGTACCATTGCTGGGGTAGTGTCTAGACAGGGTCAGTCTAAATTGACTCCTGGTCCGTGGGTTGGTGGTACCCAAGCCCACAAACGAAGTGTTCACCTAGGTGGATACGGGTCTTGATGCGTTCCTTTATGGGACCGGTATGTTCCGTACTGTTACAGCAGTGCATCCAGTAACTCTAGTCTGTTCCGTTCTCGAGAATTCTGTTCTGTTTCTGTTTTCAGTATTTTCAGGTAGTATTCTGTTCGAACTGTTATTTATAATGTTGTTTAATGTATTTCCAACGTCGTGGTATGCCTGAATTGTTTTCCCAATTGTTATTGTTTTTTCGTGTATTGTATTGTGTTCCGATTCAAGTTTAGAATGCCGCTCTTTTCCAAGTTACGTCAGTTAAAAACTAGAAAGGGTCTGCTGGAAGCAGCAGTTCCTGTTCCGCCTAGGGACAGTCCAGGTCACTTTATGTATCAGAAACATGGCATAAGCGCCATATTGTATCTAGATTTATGGGTAGAGTATACCAAACAGTTAGAAGAAAAGTATAGATGGCCCGTATCGGGTACATGGGATGCCGAATGTATCATGCGAGTAGAGGAAGCATTATGGAAAAAGAAAGCCAGACAGTCACAGAAAGATGCCATCGAGTTATGGCGTAAGGAAGCGCATAGAAGAACGGAAAAGGAAGTCAGAAAGTCAGAGTTAAGTAGAGAATCCCAAGAACGAGCCCAAGAAAGAGAATTAATCGAGATAGGTGAACAAGTCAAAGTCGAACAGTCAGACAGACAGAGGCATGCCCTTATTAAGGGTATGTATCCTCTCCTTGCCGAAGGTTTGCCAAAAGCGACCCCAGAGGCACCCAGTAATTTCCCGCCACCATTAGTTCCGACCAAGCTACGTCACAAACCGACCGCAGCTGATATTTTTATTTCGTCCTATTTGGACGACACAGTTCCAGAATATGCCAATCCAGTTCGCGCTCCACCTGTCCCTGTAAATCAGGCACTTCCTGTTCCTCCAGACACCGGAGTACCTGTTACGGTACCCCCGGGTCAGCCTGCCATACAAGTTCAGCCCACGTTACAATTACCGACCCTGCAAGCACGAAGAATGTCAGTCGACGATTCCAGTCTAGGGGCCGCAGGAGGAGGTCCTCCTCAAACCCCACCGCCACACAAGCGTCTATCAGCACTCGAATTACATGCCCAAGCATCACAGCGTACTCCTAAAAGTAATAAGTCTGTTACAGAAATCAGACAAGCCCTTGCCGAATGCGTCTATGACACAGTCCCAGGCGAGTATAATATGGTTTTATATTCCGTACGCGTAAGAAGGGTGACCGAGTATCTAGTCACCTTACCGAATATGAAAGAAGATCTAGACAGAATATATCGTTTCATCCGTACAGGGGATGATCCAGAAAGTATTGGCGAGATTATGTCTCAAAGGAAAGCCGAGATTCAGCTCATGATATTAAAGTTCCTGATCAATTGTCTAATAAGAGAACAAGATTATCCGTCTAAAGATCCCGCCGAAATGAGAATCTTAACAAGGTGGAGTGATAATATAGCCGAGGGTAAGCACAAGACCATTAGTGCCATGGAAAGTATGTACAAGAAAATTCGTAAAGAAATAATAAGGTTACACGAACAGCGTAAAGCAGCACAAGTAAGCGAGAAAGAAAGTATCTCTGATCCTGAAGAGGAAGACGAGGATCCCGCCAGAATAGCGTATGTAGGAAAATCCAGATTTCCAGATCGCCATTCACGTCCAGAACCCAAGTCTATTTTTCATCATCCAGCACCAGAACGAGGTTCTCTAGAACAAGTATTTCAAGCTACAGATCACATCCTTAAATCACGAGTCGGTTATAGCGAATTAAGTACCATGCACGAACAAGAACTAGCCCGATCAGCAGTCCGATGGATTACTGATTCTACCACTTTTCCAGACGAAATAGTGGCACAAATGTTTCTGAAATTGCCCCCAGCCGAGCAACGACTGGTGGGTATGTATATGATCCAGCACCTCATTACCCTGTATGAGGGTCAACATTCTGATCCAGGCCCGTTACATGATATCCTGAACGAGTTACTCCAGTACAGATGGAGAGGTCTAGGTACCGATTTAATAAGTGTCATTCTAGAACAGCGCCACAAGTATAGAACGTTCCTGAACCCGCATTTTGTTCATGTCTCACCCCCAGAAAGTAAACCATTCTACATAGACAGACAGAATCCGCTACGAGAAGTACACCCAGTTAGAGGGGCGGGTGGCGAAATGCAACGAGTGTTTGTATACACTCCGATATCAAAGATGGAACTTCTTGAAATGAAGAAATTAATCCCCTGTCATGACAAAGATCCAGCGGGGTTCCATAGAGAATTAAAAGACATGCTCCGTATGGGAGAATACACTTACCCAGATATCATTAAAATGTTAAAGGTCCTGTTACCCGCAGGGGTGTATGAAAAGTTAAAGGAAAAAGAATGGGAGGTGGGAGAGAAAAAGATCGATTGGGCAGCTCTAGAAGCTGAAGACAAGGCACGAGTACCAGGTACCGGTCTTGGAGATAAATGTAAAGAATTACCAGAATTATTGATTCAAGTTTTACCCAGATTATTGACAACTAGGAAAGAAGACTGGGATGCAATCTCAGCCTGTAAACAGAAACAAGATGAGGATATTAGTGATTTTTATTCTAGATTTGAGAAATGTTTCAGTATTAATAGTGGTCTCAAGACAAGTAGTGAGTCATACCCTCACCTTTTCGTTACCAAATTAGTCGAGAATTCAAGTCCACAAATTAAAAACCGAGTTTTGAAAGTCGAAAGCACCTGGCAAGCAAATACTCCGTCCCAGATGCTCCAGATGCTCCAGTACCACCAGAATAGAATCAGAGAAGAGCAAGAACACGAAAGAAAACGTATGAAAGACACGAAAATGAAAGTGCTAGTTGCACAATCTATTCCTCAAGACAGTCAGAAGAGAGGTCCGAATCAAGCCAGTCATCCTGCAGCTCCCGTTAAAGGGAACTGCAACTATTGTAAACAGCCAGGTCATTTTATAAACGAGTGTGCGGTTCTGAAACACAACATAGCTACTGGTAAGACTAAAGAAAGACCACGTCCGCCAAGACAAGAACAAGTTTCACAGACTCCTCAGTCACAGAATGCACAACAGACGGTTACAGCACCGCAGCCTATTGCTGCAACACAGCACGTTACATCGCAGATGTACCAGTATGCACAGTCCGAGTATCCAGAGTACCAGTCATATTCATGAAACAGCCTAGAGAAGGAGGTAGGCTTGCCTCTCATCGAGATACCTGTAGATCAAGAAGGTCCCTATGTTCACAGTCAAGTATTAGGGAGAGACAGAAAGTTTTTGATCGATACAGGGGCAAGTAGGACCACAATTAGTCATGCCGAAGTTCCAGGGGCTCCGCTCTCAGGCTCAAGAAATGTTTCCCTTGGATTTTCAGGAAAACCCATAGTTAATGAAATATCTAAGCCAGTTACTCTAGAAGTAGGTCCATTGTCCCGTACTACTGATCTGTTACTTACTAAGTCATGTCCAGAAAATCTATTAGGCATTAGGACATTGAAAGAATTAGGTGCAGTTATTTGCTGTTCCCCAGAGGGAATACGTCTGTTCCTACGTGACTTTAAGGGTCACTATGTATTACGAGATTTTGATTCAAGATTGTCTAATGTTCCGCAGCATTTATGGGCGCAAGGTCCAACTGATGTAGGTTACATGCAAATCACACCCTATCGTGTGACTCTCAAACCAGGTGTAGTGTTACCACGAATCAGGCAGTACAGATTGCCACCTGAGGCTGTAGCAGCCTTATCCAAAATTATTGACGAGCTCATGGCTCAAGGAGTAGTTGTAGAAACTGACTCCAATGTATGCAATTCTCCGATCATTCCAGTCATGAAACGTACTGATCCAAATGCACCCCCAGTATATCGATTAGTGATTGATTTACGAGAGCTTAATAAATGTATTATTCCTCAGTACCCAGTTGTCCCAGACATTTCTTCCCTGTTAACTGCTATTGATTCCGAAGCCATGTTTTTCACTGTTATTGACCTCAAGAATGCATTTTTTAGTGTTCCAATTCATCCAGACAGCCAGTTTCTTTTCGGATTTTGTTTAAATGGAAGGAGCTATATGTTTACACGCGCTCCTCAAGGTTTCACAGAAAGCCCTAGTATTTACAGTCAAGCACTCAAGAGACAACTAGACAACATTCACATGCCAACTGACACTGCCCTGCTCCAGTATGTCGATGATCTACTGATCACAGCCCGTTCTGAACGTGACTGCGAGCGAGCATCACTTACAGTTCTGTATTTTCTAGCCGAGATGGGGCACAAGGTGTCACCTTCGAAGCTTCAATTCTGTGTCCAGCAAGTGGTATACTTAGGACACTTGCTGTCCAAGAGGGGTAGGCAGTTGACACCCGACCGTATCCAGTTAATAGCGAGTCTTCCCCAGCCCAGAACCCAGAAGGAGGTACGTGCCTTCATCGGCCTTACTTCTTATTGTAGACAATGGATTCCCCAGTATGCATTTCTAGCCAAGCCACTGATACAGTTAACGACACAGGAGGCAGCCGTATCGACTGTCCTCCCTTGGACATCTGACCATACACTTAGTTTCAACGAGTTAAAGAAAGCCCTATGTCAAGCTCCAGTTCTAGCTACACCGAACTACAGTAAGCCTTTTACACTTTTCGTTACTGAACGCGAAGGTACAGCATTATCTGTCCTCACACAAGATCAAGCAGGTCAATACAAGCCCTGTGCTTATTTTTCGAGCACATTAGATCCAGTCGCCCAGGCGTTGCCTGCGTGCCTCAAGTCAGTTGCAGCCACAGCACTAGCTATCAGACAAAGTGATTCTATAGTTTTAGGACATTCCCTGACAGTACAAGTTCCACATTCAGTAGAAGTTCTTTTAAACCGAACACAAACTCAGCACTTGACAATTGCACGTTTAACAGGTTATGAATTGACACTGTTCCAGCCACACATAGAAATTAGACGCTGCAACGTCCTGAATCCTGCTACACTGTTACCATCAGTTAGTTCAAATCCAGACACACATGATTGTGTGGAAGTAGTTAACATTACGACAAAGCCAAGACAAGACCTGACAGACATTCCGTTACCAGATCCTGACCTGACACTTTATGTGGATGGTTCATGTATGAGAACTAGTACAGGAGAACTAGTCGCCGCGTATGCAGTGACTACTGACACTGAAGTTATTGAAACACACCGTATTGATACTCTGTCCGCTCAAGCAGCAGAGCTAGTTGCTCTGACACAAGCCTGTATACATGCCAAGAACCTGAAGGTTAATGTTTACACAGATTCACGTTACGCATTCGGAGTTGTACACGACTTCGGAGTGCTCTGGCAGGAGAGAGGTTTTATGACTTCTCATGGAACCAAGATTCAGCATGGTCTCCTTATTCAAGCCCTGTTAGATGCCATACATTTACCGACATCTATTGCTATCATGAAGTGCAAAGCACATACTAAAGTTACTGACATTATTTCCCAAGGTAATGATTTAGCAGACCGCACAGCCAAGCTTACAGCACAGACTCCAGACATTCCAGTCAATCTGACACATACTCCAGATCCGATTACATGCATGACAGTTAAGGACCCTACACAAGATGTCATAGATATCCAGTCACATGCTACTCCCGATGAAATCAAGAAATGGTCTGTACAAGGAGGGGTCCAGACAGATCAAGGATGGTTAACGAAGGGTAGAGCCACATGGTTTCTCCCCGATTCTATGGTTCAAGTCATTATCAATACCGCACATAGTCCAGCACATTTAGGAGAAAAAGCTATGTTAGACAGTATCCAGAACATTTGGTTCAACAAGCATTTACGAGCTGCAGCCAAGCAGAAAGTCCGTACCTGTATGATATGTTGTCAGTTTAATCCAGGTAAAAGTGTCCCGGTGGAACAAGGTGGTTTCCAGCCCCCTGACCACCCTTTTGAGGTCCTCCAGATGGATTATATTCAAATGGAGCGATGTCGAGGTTTCAAGTATGTCCTTGTAGTTGTATGCGCCTTGTCCAGATGGACAGAAGCATATCCAGTCCCAGATTACACAGCCGCGACCACTGCCAAGCAGTTGGTTCGTGAATTCTTCCCTAGATATGGACTCCCTAGAGTCGTATATTCTGATAACGGCCAGCCATTCTCATCTGAACTCATGAGACACGTTTCCCTGTTGTTAGGGTACCAGTGGAAGTTCCATTGTGTACGCCACCCAGAAGCAGCTGGACTAGTCGAAAGGCATAATCAGACTCTGAAAATCCGTATAGCAAAAGTCTGTAAAGACAAGGGTGTGGATTGGTTAGTAGCTTTGCCAGTCGCTCTGTTTTACATGCGTATGGTCGCACATTCCAGATCAGGTCTGTCCCCGTATGAGGTCGTTTTCGGCCGCCCCCCTAACATGTGGGGTACTCCTAGACCCCGAAGTATTACCGATGTTTCATGTAATATGTTGACAGATTACCTAGCTTCCTTGATGTCTGCCCTCAACTCATGTCGTTCACAGGTTGCCGCCGCATTTCCAGACAATACCGAGGTGGCACCGCACGAGATCGTTCCAGGCTCCCTAGTGATGATCAGAAATTTCGACAGATCAAGTCCGCTGGAACCACGTTGGAAGGAGCCACGTCAGGTCCTCTTGACCACCCGAACTGCCGTCAAGTTGGAAGGCAGGAAGGGGTGGGTCCACCTTTCTCATGTAAAACTTTTCAAAGGACCGAAACCAGTCTTTAAAAACATTTCCAAGAACATTTCCCAGGATTCGAAGGATTGCCAGAACATTGTTTTGAAGGACTGTCCCGCACCAGACTTTATTACAACCCCTCCCTTGTTAGAGAAAACTCCGCAACAGGAGTATAAGTTAAAGCTCAGGTCTAATAAGTCAGCCAGTTTGATTGTATAAGTCCTCCCCTAGGTGAAACGGTTAGACTGTTTCTGACATGTATAAAATAGACCCCCATAGTGAGAGAGTCAGTCAAAGCTCAATCAAATATATCGTTTTTCTGAGTTTCGTATTATTCATCAGCATAATGATTTCCTGCACCAGCTATGCTTTCTATCTGTGTTTTCCAGTTCCTCATGTAAATATGTCTGCTCATGCTACAGTAGAGCACACGTTTAGTGATCTGCCTCCTCACGAATATGCATACCGCCTCGCTATGCGTAATAACACATTTATCCGTATGTTACATTATTCACACCAGACCAGCAATGCCACCAATTGTTGGGTGTGTGGTCGACTCCCCCCTTTTCAGACACCGAAGGGAGTTCTGCCACTCTTTCCTTATCCATTCTCACACAATGGTTCGTGTGGAGCATGGTCCACGTTAACGTCATCCTCAACAGATATGTCTTTTCTTAACAGTACATGTTTCCCAGACAAGCAAGGTCTCCCCCACAGAACAGGTTTAGATTTAGAAAATGAAGTATATAATTTAGGAAATTATTCGTCGAATTTCATGGTTCTGAATGTTCAGTCTGATACTACTCCAGACTCACCCGCTATTTCAGTACTACCAGTCAAAGGCGAATTATGTGTCCGTAGTTATGGTTCTGTACATATAGGTCATAGTGAATGTACTACTGTTATCCAGTATAGTGACAGTGGGAAATCTATTTTCAAAGCTTCACGTCATTCTTATTTTATTTGTGGTCAAACTGCATATGTCCGTCTGCCCCTCGATTGGGAGGGAACCTGTTACATTGCTTTCCTACTGCCACCTGTTTTTTTAGCCCCACCTGACTATCATAGGAATTCTTTCTTAGTACACACTAGACACAAGAGAAATCTCCCGATTGTCGATTATACTGAAACCGCCGCAGAGCAATTCATTGATATAGATAAAGGTGTTTTCCCTTATTTAGGTACAGTTGTAAATAGTAAGCTTATTCGTAGGTTAACAAGAACCCTTGAAGCAGTAGTAGATGAGACTGCCTCCGCTCTAGGTAACTTAACTGAAGAGCAATCCTTTATGAGAATTGTCGTTTTACAGAATCGTCTCGTCCTTGACGTCATACTGGCCGATAGGGGCGGGGCCTGTAGAATTCTCGGATCCAGTTGTTGCATTTTCATTCCAAATAACGCGCCGTCTGTTTATTCAGCTATAACCAGACTCCATAAAATTGCCCATCTGTTACACCAAGATCCAGGCACCTGGACATGGTCCGGTTGGTTCTGGAATATAATTTCCGCATGGGGATGGAAAGTCCTGTCCTTCTTAGGTATTGCAGTAGCGATCATATTTAGCTGCTGCCTCTGTATACAATGTGGCCCTGCGATTTGCAGCATGTGTGCTACCTCTTGTATTCCTAGTCCCAAGCCCCGTTCTAAATCCCGTTCCAAGACAATTCGAGACGAGCAAATGGTACTGTATGAAATGATAGACGGTATCATGAATATTGATGTTTCCTGATGGAAACGTAGTGACAAGGAGGGAATGTGGAAAAGTAAATTTTGCCATGTTCTGTGTCCCTACGCCTCATCCATCATATGTTATGTGTGCATGATCAATATGCATATGTTATTCCCCATTTCTGATTAAAGACGCAATTACAGTTGTGTCCACCTCTAGTATGTTAGTTTCCAGTCCTCGTGAATACTACGAATATCAGGCCTATGTAAATAATGTTGCCACGTTTCTCAGTGTGCACGTTATTCCATTATAAAGTCTCCGTTTCTAGGCCTCAAAAGGGCCCGGACCACAGATTCAGCTCCTGTTTTCTGAAAGCCTCGCTGAGGAGCGATACAGCCCCCACCTGTATCCTCGACCCTTCACTTACTTCCTGCCTTGCAGTGCCCGGTGCACCCCGGCTCTGCCTCTGAGTCTGCCAAAAGTATGTTATAGTTCCAGCTATCAGTTCAGTCCTCCTCCTCTGCATTCCTAAGCTACTGAACTGCATCAATAGTTTCCGTCATTGTCTAGCCTTCTCGTCTCCATGTTAGAGAAATACTGTATTTAATGGTCATTTAGTATTCTTCATCACGCACTACATGTAGAATAATGCATGGTCCAGTCTTAGAATCAAGTTAGCTTTTCCCCTCATGACTTCTAATTTATATCAACGTGTTCCCTAAACATTAGATACCAGATAGGGTTTAGGTACATGTCGCTCCGACCCTCCAGACTCTAGTCTCTGCTCCTAGCACAGAGTTCGTAGCCCCCAGCTTCTCCTAGTAATACGTCATTGCTAGTTTCCGCGCACCATTAGGTTAGAGGTCCCGGCTCCTTAGGTAGCCCCCTCCTATGTGTCCGCCCATTCATGACATATTCTGTTACGTTTTCCATCACATGTCTAAGTAAACTCCCAGTTACACCCCTTATTTCTGTTATCTCTCGCGACTGCTACGCGTCACGCCTTCTACTCCACCTACTGTTACGCCTACTGCAATGTAATGCTATGTGTTTGCGCTATGTATATAAGTCAATGTTTTGTTATTGAATGTCAGCGCGCTCATCCCAGACCTAGCCCCAGCAGCTGCTGGGCCTCTTTTCCCCTGCTGGGCCCCAGTTGTCCTGCTGGGCCCTGTCATTCTGTTCCTATGCAGGTTGTCCTGATCCTGTCCTTATGCTGTAATAAACCTGCAGAAACTCCTACTACCTCGAATCTTGACTCTTATTTATTGAGCTATCTGCTATGCTATAAGTCTAGTCAAAAATAGGGTATTATTTATTTATTTACCACAGGTTAGTGACTAAACTGTTTTAATTTGTGCATCATTATGTCTGTTCTGTAAACTGCTGCATGTGTTGATCAGTAGCTATATGAGTAACTATATGGGTTATTGATTGGTTGCCCAAGTATTTGTATGGGAGACTGAGTGTGTGTGTGGGTGGCTGGGAGGTGTATGACTCTGTGCATAGATGTGTGAGCAGTTGATTCACTAGATGTATGGGTTCAAAAGTGCATGTGGAAACAGCTGTATGGGCGGTTGACTGTGTGCATGAGTGTATTGGTGAGTGAATGGATATCTCAGTGCTACATGTCAAAGTAAGTACATATGTAAAACACAGTACATGTGAGAGTTGACATATATAAATAACTGTGCATAAGAGCCAGTGAATGTGTGAGTGGCTGTATGGATCATTGTGAACTTGTATCAGGGATTGTATAAGAGAGTAAATATGTGTTAGTATATGTTTGAATAAGTAAGGTGTGTATAACTGTATAGTTGAGGAAATGGAGGTGTGATTGATTCTTTGCATGACTGACTAGGTGTGTGAGTAACTCCATGGATGAGTGACAGTCTGTGAGTGTCTGTTTACACTGAGTGTATCTAAGGTTATATTAGAGTCTGAAGAGGTTCATCGTATTATCACATGAATGATGTCATCAGTGATGTGATCAGTAATGTCAAATGAGATGTCATCAGTGATGTCACCAGTGATGTCATTTGAGATGTCATCAGTGATGTCATCAGTGATGTCATTTGAGATGTCATCAGTGATGTCATCAGTGATGTCATTTGAGATGTCATCAGTGATGTCATCAGTGATGTCACTGACCATGTCATGAATGATGTAATATGTGACATGATCAGCAGTGGATTGCGGGTGCGCGATATATAGTTAGTGCAACTAACTATATATGCGAATTTCAATGGTTTTGTGTGAGTAAAATAAGGTTTTGTAAATGCTAATTCCTAACTATATATGGTCTATAACCTATGGTTTTTTCAGTGAATTTTCAAGGTTTTGTAAATGCTAATTCCTAACTATATATGGTCTATAACCTATGGTTTTTTCAGCGAATATATATATATATATATATTCACTGAAAAAACCATAGGTTATAGACCATATATAGTTAGGAATTAGCATTTACAAAACCTTGAAAATTCACTGAAAAAACCATAGGTTATAGACCATATATCGTTAGGAATTAGCATTTACAAAACCTTATTTTACTCACACAAAACCATTGAAATTCCATATATAGTTAGTTGCACTAACTATATATCGCGCACCCGCAATCCACTGCTGATGATGTCACATATTACATCATTCATGACATGGTCAGTGACATCACTGATGACATCACTGATGACATCTCAAATGACATCACTGATGACATGACTGATAACAACATCCAGTGATTTTTTGTTTCTGTAAAGTTTAAATATGTCTTACATATTGAAGATTGAGTGGATGTGTAAGTGTCTGGACGAAGGATTTAGTAGGTGCATGACTAACTGTATGAGTGAGTGATTAAATGTGTCTCACTGAGTGCATGGGTTAGTGACTAAACTGTCTTAATTTGTGCATCATTATGTCTGTTGTTCTGTTGTTCTGTAAACTGCTGCATGTGTTGATCAGTAGCTGTATGAGTAACTATATGGGTTATTGATTGATTGCCCAAGTATTTGCATGGGAGACTGAGTGTGTGTGTGGCTGGCTGGGAGGTGTGTGACTCTGTGCAGATCAATGTGTACTTGTATCAATGATTGTATAAGAAGGTAAGTATGTGTTAGTATATGTTTGAAAATGTAAGGTGCTGTATGTTTAACTGTATAGACAAGAAAATGGAAGTGTCATTGATTCTTTACATGACTGACTAGGTGAGTGAGTAACTCCATGGATGAGTGGCAGACTGTGAGTGTCTGTATAGGTGTATGAGTGCATATGATAGTGTTGTAAAGATGAGTGATTGTATGTATGAATGATTGTATGGGTGACTGAGTGAAGGTGTGTGTAGACGTAGGAATCAGTGAGTGCGTATGTAGTAACTAGTATTGGTGTGTCAATGGTTTCAAAAATTATACTCTGTATTTAACACTGGGTGAAACAGAGGTTATATTAAAATGTGAGGAGATGCATTGTATTGTCACATGAATGATATCATCAGTGATGTGGTCATTGATGTCAAATGAGATGTCATCAGTGATGTCATCAGTGATGTCATCAGTGATGTCATTTGAGATGTCATCAGTGATGTCATCAGTGATGTCACTGACCATGTCATGAATGATGTAATATGTGACATCATCAGCAGTGGATTGCGGGTGCGCGATATATAGTTAGTGCAACTAACTATATATGGAATTTCAATGGTTTTGTGTGAGTAAAATAAGGTTTTGTAAATGCTAATTCCTAACGATATATGGTCTATAACCTATGGTTTTTTCAGTGAATTTTCAAGGTTTTGTAAATGCTAATTCCTAACTATATATGGTCTATAACCTATGGTTTTTTCAGTGAATTTTCAAGGTTTTGTAAATGCTAATTCCTAACTATATATGGTCTATAACCTATGGTTTTTTCAGTGAATTTCAATGGTTTTTTAATAGCAAATATCATAAGCTGTCGAATGTCAAGTACGTGGTAAGTGAAAACATTTTCGTGTTTATGCACACTGATCTGCTTTGAATGGTGCCCCCCCCCCTCATTTCTATTAGGAGTACTCTCTCTTTGCAGATAGTGAAAGGTAGTTAACGCAGGCCTTTGCCCCCGTTGTAATCCGTCGTGCCTGCTTCTCTCTCCATTTGATTGATTGTTATCCAAGTATTTACTGTTTTAGAATTAGTTCTCTTTGGTTCATTCTCTATTTACAAACAAACACAGAGTCGCAATACTCTGTTTAGTCTTTGCAGATAACGAAAAATCGTGTAAAAAAAAAGAAAAGGAATCGAGTAAAATCAGTAGGCCACTAATGGGATCTCTTTTTGACCTCGCTAAAATAGAAACATTAGGAACAACCCCTCATGACAAATACAAAACTAGTGAGATGAACTGAACTCCACACAATGATGGCTGCAAAACAGCTCGGCTCCGCCACCCACCCCGCCCAAAATAACGATAAAGAGCGGCTGCCATGATTGGTTGCGGAATGGCCACAACGGAGCTACGAAATGGTGGTGCGCTCATGCTAACCCCAGCTTCACTCTGAAACATCCAGAAACACTGTAGACTACCAATTCGATCAGTTCCGGTAGCGCCCCAATGTAACCCGGTAGACAAGAACTAGCCCTCCCCTCTTTGACTGATGGTTCTTGTTCCCTGTCCCTTCTGTTGTCATTTAACAGAACTATTTAGCCTGCTGAAAGGGGTTATGTTTCGACCGCTGGTTGGTGGAGACATTTTGACTATATTCTGGACCTGCGTTGTCGCGTAATGCGTCATATGACGCGCCGCGTTAGCGCATCCGGAAGTCATCCGGGGCGCGCAGCGCGTAACGTAAGCATAACAAGTCATGTGACTTGTTAATAAAACTTTTCATTGGTTCATTTTACTTTTCTTATTCTAATGATGAAAGCCTTGGTCATATCACCTAAAAATTACGCTTTTAATTACTTCCGAACATTATTTTTTCTTAAATATATGTTATAATGTTCCAGGCTAATGTACTTTCCCGGAAATTTTACAACTGTCCTGCAAGTAAAATATATTCTTTTTTCGAGAAAAAGAGCGTTTCTTCGTCCCATGACGGAGCCGTTGAGCAAAAGAGGGTCGACCTGCTGTCTTAGTCGCCGATACGCCTGAATATGAGATTCTTATCGATCACTTTATGTTGCAGGAATAGAAAACACAACAGCCCTTGACCATTTATCTTTACTGCGTTCCTTCGTATTATACCTTTTACCCTTCATGTAATTGGTCTGCTTTATTTCACTTGCCTTTTAATGATTCTAAAACAGTGACTATTATTAAAAACTTTACCAATGTATATACTACTACCATGTTTTCTTTTAAAAACCTTTATTGTGAAAATTTCATTATACAAATACGAGCCTATAACCACGTGGGCCTGCCACGGAGCAAACTGTAATCGTATATGATGAATAGACATTTACACTGTAGAGGAACGTAACGGGCGGGCCATTAGGTTGCAAGAACTAAGGTGTCTAACAGTTACGGAATCGGTGGACGTACATTTTATAATTAAAATACGACAGGGCCAGTTACAATAAAATTATCTAGATATACATTTGCGGGCAAGTACCATGGGTGACGTTAATTCGAATTTTCAACAGTACAGTAATCAATAACACATCAGAACTTAATATCAATAGGGATGTCGAAATATTCAATCAATTCTCGTCCCCGCCCGCCATGTGCTTCAAAACTGCATACGTATCTCGTGATTTCAAGGTTCTGCAACCAGTACACAACAAGGAGTTACGAGTCCCATTTATTCCGGCGCCATTTTGGGCGAGGACGGGCAGGTCCAGGATATAGTCAAAATGTCTCTACCAACCATCGACTATGATGATGTTCATATGCTGTATTTATTAGAGTAACACTCATCTGTCCACATGAAATTAATTTACCACAATCTAAACATGTCATTTTAATCTTTCCAAAGTTCTTCTAAATATTTAGGCCATTTCCCTTGCCTCTGAAGCTCTCAGTGCCACTTCTTTGATGAATGTACTAGCAGGTCAGGGGTTCTCCTCCAAATCTCTCTTTTATGCAGCACTATAATTAATTGGTGCCACCTCTCCATATGACGATGCATGGTATAGTTACCACAACTATATTTTTTTCCGGTTCCTCTGGAGAGTTCATCGTGGCAGATGAAGCGTGTAACGTACCGGGCATTTACCTTTTTTTGCATGTACAGGAAAGGAAAAAAAAATCGAGCGTCCGAGTTCTAAGGTGTCCCAGGGCCATTTTAGTGGACCAGGCCCAAATCCAAAGAACAGGCCGCCATTTTGAGAGTCCTCTTGCAGCCGCCTGTCGCTATAACATCAAGAGCAGCCGAAACTCAGCTGAATGGCAACTGAAACGGTAAATGGGCGCCCCACTACATTTCAGCATTGTAGGATGACCACACCAGTACAGCAACTTGCTAGACATCACCTCGGTGCCATCCGGATCTCGGCGCCCCACTGCAGATGAAGTGCCTCTCAACTATGAAACCACCACGGTGACATCCGGATCTTGGCGCGTTGTGCTGCCTTCGGCCTATTCGCACATCGGTCCGCTACTGACGCCATCTCACAGGCTAATGGGGTGACCCACGCCGAGTTTCAGCATTGTAGGATGACCACACCAACTTGCTAGACATCACCTCGGTGCCATCCGAATCTTGGCATCTCAACGCCTAGTGGTATCTTCCATACAGAAAATATTGTTACGCTGCCTTTGGCCCCATTCGCACATCAGTCCGCAACTTAGACATCACCTCGGTGCCATCCGGATCTTGGCATCTCAGCGCCTTGTGGTGTCAGTCAGAAAATATTGTTGCGCTGCCTTTGGCCCCATTCGCACATCAGTCCGCTACTGACACCATCTCACAGGCCAATAGGGCGCCCCACGCCGACTTTTACCATTGTACGATGGCCACACCAGTGGCACAACTTGCTAGACATCACCTCGGTGCCATCCGAATCTTGGCATCTCAACGCCTAGTGGTATCTTCCATACAGAAAATCTTGTTACGCTACCTTTGGCCCCATTCGCACATCGGTCCGCAACTTAGACATCACCTCGGTGCCATCCGGATCTTGGCATCTCAGCGCCTTGTGGTGTCTTCTACTCCGAAAATATAGTAGAAAATATTGTTGCGCTGCCTTTGGCCCCATTCACACATCAGTCCGCTACTGACACCATCTCACAGGCCAACAGGGCGCCCCACGCCGACTTTTACCATTGTACGATGGCCACACCAGTGCCACAACTTGCTAGACACCACCTCGGTGCCATCCGGATCTTGGCATCTCAGCGCCTTGTGGTGTCTTCAAATCAGAAAATATTGTTGCGCTGCCTTTGGCCCCATTCACACATCAGTCCGCTACTGACACCATCTCACAGGCCAACGGGGCGCCCCACGCCGACTTTCAACATTGTAGGATGGCCACAGAAGTGCGACAACTTACTAGACACCACCTCGGTGCCATCCGGATCTTGGCGCATTGTGCTGCCTTCGGCCTATTCGCACATCGGTCCGCTACTGACGCAAACTCACAGGCCAACGGGGCGCCCCACGCCGACTTTCAGCATTGTAGGATGGCCACACCAGTGCGGCAACTTGCTACACACCACCTCGGTGCCATCCGGATCTTGGCATCTCAGCGCCTTGTGGTGTCTTCTACTCCGGAAATATAGTAGAAAATATTGTTGCGCTGCCTTTGGCCCCATTCACACATCAGTCCGCTACTGACACCATCTCACAGGCCAACGGGGCGCCCCACGCCGACTTTCAACATTGTAGGATGGCCACAGAAGTGCGACAACTTACTAGACACCACCTCGGTGCCA
Organism: Lissotriton helveticus; assembly: GCF_964261635.1. NCBI lineage: Eukaryota > Metazoa > Chordata > Amphibia > Caudata > Salamandridae > Lissotriton > Lissotriton helveticus. Next base: position 302,694,247 of record NC_136068.1, on the reverse strand, counting down.
TCCGGATCTTGGCGCGTTGTGCTGCCTTCGGCCTATTCGCACATCGGTCCGCTACTGACGCAAACTCACAGGCCAACGGGGCGCCCCACGCCGACTTTCAGCATTGTAGGATGGCCACACCAGTGCGGCAACTTGCTACACACCACCTCGGTGCCATCCGGATCTTGGCATCTCAGCGCCTAGTGGTGTCTTCTATTCCGAAAATATTGTTGCGCTGCCTTCGGCCCCATTCACACATCGGTCCGCTACTGACGCCATCTCACAGGCCAACGGGGCGCCCCACGCCGACTTTCAGCATTGTAGGATGGCCACACCAGTGCGGCAACTTACTAGACACCACCTCGGTGCCATCCGGATCTTGGCGCGTTGTGCTGCCTTCGGCCTATTCGCACATCGGTCCGCTACTGACGCAAACTCACAGGCCAACGGGGCTCCCCACGCCGACTTTCAGCATTGTTGGATGGCCACACCAGTGCGGCAACTTACTAGACACCACCTCGGTGCCATCCGGATCTTGGCGCGTTGTGCTGCCTTCGGCCTATTCGCACATCGGTCCGCTACTGACGCAAACTCACAGGCCAACGGGGCGCCCCACGCCGACTTTCAGCATTGTAGGATGGCCACACCAGTGCTGCAACTTGCTGGACACCACCTCGGTGCCATCCGGATCTTGGCACGTTGTATTGCCTTCGGCCTATTCGCACATCGGTCCGCTACTGACGCCGCCTCACGTGCCAACGTATTTTCTCCGCATTTTACACCCTATGCCGCATAACAGGTCATGTGACTTGTTTATAAAACTTTTCATTGGTTCATTTTACTTTTGGTTTCCTAATGATGGAAGGCTTGATCATGTGACCTAAAAACAACACTTTTCATTGGATGAAAACTTTTTTTTTTCCCCAAACGATGAAAGCCGCACCTTGTTTCTGGATGTTTCAGACTGAAGCTGGCGTCAGCATGAGAGCACCACCATCTCGTAGCTCAGTCGTGGTCATTCCGCGAGCAATCATGGCAGCCGCTCCCCACCAGAAGCCTGCAGGAGTCGGAGCCCCCAAAACTTTTGATGAATTCTCAAGGCGGAGGGGACGCTTTCGAGAATGGGGTCCAAGACCTAGCAGACAAGCGTCCGATTTCCAAGGTGTCCCAGGGCCATTTCAGTGGACCAGGCCCAAAAAGGAAACAGCCTGCCGCCATTTTGAGAGTCCTGTGACAGCCGCCTATCGCTGCACCGCAAGAGTGGGCGCAACTCAGCTGAATTGCGGCTTTTGACACAGTGGACCAAAAACGGACGGAATGGCAACTGAAACGGTAAAGGGGCGCCCCACTACAGCAGACGAGACTCCACCTGGAGAGGCCCGTTCACGCCGCCTCCCCCGGGGCGCCCCACGCCGTTATTCGGAGCAGCATTGTAGGATACCAAAACCAGTGCGGCAACTTACTGGACATCACCTTGGTGCCATCGTTCTGCTGCCTTGGAACTATTCGCGCAACAGTTTGCTACTGATGACCCACCCCCCGCGACGCCCCATGCCGTTATTTGCTGGGTGGCAACTTACTAGACATCACTTTCGTGTCATCTAGATTTCGGCGCGTTCTGCTGCCTTGGAACTATTCGCACAACAGTTTGCTACTGATGACCCACCCCCCGCGACGCCCCACGCCGGAAATCTGGACGTTGTGCTGCGTTGGGACTATTCGCACAGCCGACCACTACTTCGTTGTTTTTCCCTAAAAATGTTTATATGTTATTACTATTTTTGTTTTCTTGTATATATTTATAAATTATTAAAGTTTTATAATCTTACTACTTTGTCGGAGTGCTATATATATTTAATGTGACACATAATTGTAAAAACTTTGATGTACAAAGAGTCATCCCTGGAATCTTCCGCTTCAGGCTCGGTCCCCTCCCCAATCACAATACAGGATGGTTTTCAGATAATAGCAACGCTTCTGCTGTGACGGATCTCATCCAGTGTGGGCCTTGATCTACTATAACTCCTTTGAAGAGGGGTGATTCTTTACAGCTGTGGCCATAAACTACATCTGCAGGGCTAGCTGATACCCTAGGACCAGCCTGGACAATCGGACACAGAGGAAAAGGAGTGTCAGAGGGTGCGGTAGTGAATAGGGCGAAAGGGAGGTGTCGGGCGGGCACAGGGTGTGATTCTCAGGGAAGAGCAGCGCAGATGGGGGGAGGTTTATTACCCATGCATAAGACAGAGAGCGGGGGTGACCACTGCCTGGGGGAGATGCTTGCAAGGGTGGGGAGCCATGCTAAGGATCGACAGCGTGCACAGAGTGGGTCTGGTCAAGGCATCTAAAATGGCTGCCGTGCACGACAAAAGTGTGGCATTTGAAAAAAGACAAGAAGGCGCAGACAATGTTTTTCAACACTTCCTGATTTCCTTCGAATCGAACGTTAACAGACGTTGGGGCATATTACCAAAGTTAAGCGATATTTATCCCTAACGATGCTTAGCAACGATTTTTTTACCGTCAGAAATTATCGCAGATAAACCTTGCTATTATCAAGGTTTATCGGAAATACGATAAAAAACGACCGCAATGCATTAATATCGCTGAAAACTCAGCGATATTCATGCATTACCGAGCTAATGCTCTTAGCCATGTTATCCACCTCCCATTGGATAACATGGCTAAGAACTGCTCAGGGCAGGTGGTAGCTTTTGGAGATATTCGCGCTTATCTCGAATATTTCCAAAAGTTGATAATAGGAGATAGCGATGTTAGCGACTGTTTCCAGTCGCTAACATCTTGGCATGCCCACTTTGCATGTCATTAGTGATAAATATCACTCACATGCAAAGTGGGGCCCAAGATGGTCGCTATCTTCTACTAGCCGTCGCTAACTAGTGTTAGCAACAGCTAGGTAATACACATATAATTTTATCTCCGCGAAGCGGAGCGCTGTTACAGATATATATCTTGTTTTTGAACGTTAATTTCTCAAAATGCACTGAAGCACATATATTGAGACCTAGCAAAGGCACATCGGGCTACCAGTCCCTACAATTTTGCCAAGTTTCGTGCAAATCCATTCAGCTGTTCGATCCTACCGAGAGACAAGATGGCGGCCGCTACGGACTGTTTGGAATGTTTACAGACACCGGAGAGCCAATCAGCTTCGCTTCGCAAAGCTCCGTAACGCGAAAAGTACGCGAAGCGGTGCGGTGTTACAGATATATATCTTTTTTTGAACGTTAATTTCTCAAAATCCACTGGAGCACATATATTGAGATCTAGCAAAGGCACATCGGGCTACCAGTCCCTACAATTTTGCCAAGTTTCGTGCAAATCCATTCAGCTGTTCGATTATTATTATTTTTATTTTTTTTTGCCCCGCGGGGCCCTTTTAAAACCTCCACATCAAACCTAGGGGGTCAGCAACAATGTACTATGCCCCCTTATGGTCATTTGCCCCTTCGCTTTGGCCTCTTCTTGTCTCTCGATCCTACCGAGAGACAAGATGGCGGCCGCTACAGACTGTTTGGAATGTTGACAGACGCCGGAGAACCAATCAGCTTCGCTTCACAAAGCTCCGTTGCGCGAAAAGTCCGCGTCCTGGGCCGCTGCCCAGTCCGCTGTTACAGATATATATCTTTTTTTAAACGTTAATTTCTCAAAATCCACTGCAGCACATATATTGAGACCTACAAAAGGCACATCGGGCTACCAGTCCCTACAATTTTGCCAAGTTTCGTGCAAATCCATTCAGCCGTTCGGGCTAAAAGTGAGGCCAACCGCCCTATGGAAATTAACATGGGAAAAACGCGTTTTGGGACCCCCCTTTTTTCTCGGCCCCCCCTTGACGAACCCCCCCAAAATTTTCAGGGGCTGCTCAGAAACAAAATGTGCCATTTTCCTGAAAATTTCAGCCAATTCCGTCCACAAACGCCAAAGTTATTAGACATAGAATTTTCAAAAAACCCATAGAGAAAAAATCCTAACTATATATACCTACTGGCGACCGCCAGTAGGTAATATATATATATATATATATATATATACATATATATATATATATATATATAACAATTCTATGGCAAAATGAACCCCCTCATTTTGTTCCTTTGCAAATTAAATGTTTTAAGTGTTAACACTTTATTCCAATCAAGATGACTTCAGGTGTGCCATACTTTTGTCATAAGTAAGACTGTTAGCGCTCTAGTTGTTCTTTAGAACACTCTGGGACATTCTGTCACTGGGCTATAGTTGGGCTACATATGGCTGATATTTGGGCTATATTTGGGCTCTTTTGTCTCTGGTGGCCATCTTTGGGCTACATTGGGCTACATTGGGCTACATTTGGGCTCCAACATATATATAGCCCAATGTAGCCCAATATATATTTTTCAAAGTTAATTTTCGTAAAAACCACTGGAGCATATATCTTGAGACATAGCAAAGGCACATTGGGCTACCAGTCCCTACAATTTTGCCAAGTTTTGTGGAAATCCATTCAGCCGTTCGAGCTAAAAGTGAGGCCAACCGCCCTATGGAAAACTCAATGTTAAAAACACGTTTTGGGACCCCCCTTTTTTCTCGGCCCCCCCTTAACGAAACCCCCCCAAATTTTCAGGGGCTGCTCAGAAACGAAATGTGCCATTTTCCTGAAAATTTCAGCCAATTCCGTCCACAAACGCCAAAGTTATTAGACATAGAATTTTCAGAAATCCCATAGAGAAAAAATCCTAACTATATATACATAATATATATATATATATATATATATATATAACATTTCTATGGCAAAATGAACCCCCTCATTTTGTTACTTTGCAAATTAAATGTTTTAAGTGTTAACTCTTTATTCCAATCAAGATGACTTCAGGTGTGCCATACTTTTGTCATAAGTAAGACTGTTAGCGCTCTGGTTGTTCTTTAGAACACTCTGGGACATTCTGTCACTGGGCTATAGTTGGGCTACATCTGGCTGATATTTGGGCTACATTTGGGCTCTTTTGTCTCTGGTGGCCATCTTTGGGCTACATTGGGCTACATTGGGCTACATTTGGGCTCCAACATATATATAGCCCAATGTAGCCCAATATATATTTTTCAAAGTTAATTTTCGTAAAAACCACTGGAGCATATATCTTGAGACATAGCAAAGGCACATCGGGCTACCAGTCCCTACAATTTTGCCAAGTTTTGTGGAAATCCATTCAGCCGTTCGAGCTAAAAGTGAGGCCAACCACCCTATGGAAAACTCAATGTTAAAAACACGTTTTGGGACCCCCCTTTTTTCTCGGCCCCCCTTAACGAAACCCCCCCAAATTTTCAGGGGCTGCTCAGAAACAAAATGTGCCATTTTCCTGAAAATTTCAGCCAATTCCGTCCACAAACGCCAAAGTTATTAGACATAGAATTTTCAGAAATCCCATAGAGAAAAAATCCTAACTATATATACCTACTGGCTATCGCCAGTAGGTAATATATATATATATATATATATATATATATATATATATATATATATAGGTATATATATATATAGGTATATATATATATATATATATATATATATATATATATATATATATATATATATATATATATATATATATAAATATATATATATATATATATCTTTTTTTTTACTTTCAATTTTTTTATTATCTAGCAGACAATTTACATAAAATTCCAACTTAAGTTAGTGATTCATATTCCCCAATGTGGACTCAGTGAGGTTTTTACCTGTGGGTGATACTCTGCTCGCCCAGGGACTGCTGTGTGGCTTTGAGGTAACTCTGCCTTCGTGCTGCGGTCTTTGGAGATGGCTTGGGACTGCCCTCCGAGTCCTCACTGTCATCGTCCCCCATGGCTTTGATGTAGCTGCCGCTCCGCATTCGCCGGCATGGTATTTCGCTGTCCTGAATTAACGTGTTATTCCAGTCCCCCGATGGCACCTAAAAAACATAGAAGAGGTGCGCCATCATTAAATCTACTCACAAGAAATCAGGATTTATTGGGAGAAAATATATGGTTAACAGTGCAGTCAATGGAAAACATTCACTCTGGGAACCCATAAATTAGGAGTCAAAATGTGACCGCGGAATGTGCGCAGAGTCAGGAGAGGTGGAGTCATGAAAAGCAGGGTCTGCCAATCAACGTATACATTTATTTTTATAACACTCTGCCACAAACATTTTGGCAACATTGTCAAATGTGTCAGTAAATCACATGTTCTTACTTACTCAATTTGTCACAGAGACGCTGCATTTTAAAATATCTTATGGGCTGAATGCACCTGCTGAAGAGATACTTGTGTACCTAACAATTTTCGAGGGATAATAATAATGGTAAGATACTTCTGGTGGATACTGCACTTTCTGGAGGAGTTTGTGTTTTGCCTAGTCACACTTTTCATTCATAGAATTGTACAGAGGCTTAATGTGCCTGCTTCAAAGCATATTCATTTTTGTTATCTGCAGCTCATATGATACCTTCCTTCTAATATAGCACAGTGAGCTATGAACCAGCATCAAGGACCTGCCCTGGGTCGGATTGGGGCACATTATAGGCCCCGGAACCAAACAAAAAAGTTGTATAGATGTTTTGCAAGATATGTGAGACAGCAAGCTTTTGTTTGTTACATCGGCCAAGGAGCTTGATGGCTAGTGTAACAAACTCCATCCCCCTGACTCGAGGGATATTAGGACGACGGAGTAGGACAGACTGGTCATTACTCCTTGATGGGATTTGATTGTTTGTCCCTGAAACTTAGGACCACGCAGTGGTCAAATCACGTCGAGAAGGTAGATGTGATTTTTTCGGTTACAAGGAGTGGTTATTAATTTGCCACTTGTGCTCTCGAAAGACGTTGTGCCAAACCCTTTGGTGAATTAAGTGTGATCAATTTGGCCCTGATGAAGCCCTGTTGGGGGTGAAACACGTTGGCTGCGCTGTTTATCTAACTCCACATATTAAGGAAGGATACAGCTCCAACACTGAAGGCTCAATAATTTTTTTCATCTTATTGTCTTGTTGCTATTGTTGCCTCACTGTCTATGAATTGTTAGACTAACTTTAACCCTTTTCCCTCTTTGTAAGTCTGCTGTTAGGTGCAGCACGCATACAAAGTCAGAAAAGGAAAGAGAAAGGAAAGCATTTCTCCTTATTTGCGCCTTCTTCAAAAGGGGACAGTTTTCTGATGCTAAACTCTGTCTACTTTATTTAGTAAATAAGGTTTACATCAGAAACATTGGGTGGTTGCATGGGAACACCTATGTAGCATCCGCGGCACACCCCCTTGACGCTAAGTAATGCAAAGCAGCACTATGTGCTGCTTCGTGGTACTTTCATGTAATCAAAGTGCTAAACACGTTTAGCGCTGGGAAGTAAATCAGAATAAAATGGCACCGATTTGCATCACTTTCGTGATGCACACACGCCATAAAATCTTAGTAAATATTTCCAATAATCTACTGCTGAAAATGACCACTTTCTTTTTCTTCTTCTATCCTGTTCATCATCAGAATACATTTTATTTGCTCTATTAAAATAGACCATAAAAGTACAAAGAAAGGAAAAATATTACAATAAAATGGATAGATGATATACATTCCTGTACGTTATAAAATGCTCCATAAAATGATTATATTAAATCTTTCATCGCACCCCTTTCTAAGACATCCTAGTAATAGTTTTACATTTGGAGGTAAGATCTGAAGGAAGGGAGAAAAAACAAAAACCTCAATTAGGGGTCCACTATACAGTCCTACCTACCTACGTTTCTCTTAAGATCATCAATATTTATTTGAAACTAGATACAATGTTTACAATGAAAAAGGAAAACAATATTATGTTATGTTTAAACCACTAATTATACAGCATATAAAAGTCTTGAACTGGTACATGGCTTATACCATATCCCATATTTTACAAAATAAAATAATGTGCCGGCTATGTCCAAAAGAGTAGAGCCGGGAATGGGTAAGGATCTAAATGCCTTTAGCGATTCAGTTCATAGACGCCAGACCCCTAATTTACAAGAAATAATAGATTGGGCTATGACACAAAATCATCATCATTTTATGAAGCATTTTTATAACGTACTGGAAATTATATGGTCATCTATTTGTTTTATTGTCATATTTTTCCTTTCTTTGTACTTTTATGGTCTATTTTGATAGATTGAATAAACTATTGCTATTGCTATTCCTATGTTTTGCATCCTAGCATTTGGTTGCTAGGTTATGGTGGAATGTTCTGCTCCTGATCTTCAGTTGAAGACTGGAGCTTGTTGGATGTGCACTCTGATGGATCTTATGCTGTACTTGAAACTCTTGATTAAACTTAATATCTAAGTTTACCTCCTTCTTCTGTCATTCATTGGATACAACATAAATTGGCGACGAGGTGGTCAAGTCAGCATTATCCACGAACCTACGCTCAAGATTTTAATTTTATTCAGATTTCATCAGATTCCAGCGCCCATCCTTGTTTCTTCAATTTCTCTACCTTCCTTCATGGATCTAAGTCTTCCATCAATTTACTTCAAATTGAATAATTTCAAGAAACAACGCTAACTTCATTTAAAGTAAGTCTTTTCCCTCTTACTTGTGATTTGATTGCACCAGCGCCTGTACTTCCCACTGTGTCTTGATTGCACCAGCGGCTGCCCATTATTTCATATGGTATTTCAGTTATTTTCTCAATATAACTTTACTTATTACAAACAGACAATAATATATCCAACCAGCAAAACAACCATCACTTCCCTTTTGTGATCTGATTGCACCAGCGCCTGATTATTTCTTACTATTGTGTTCTGATTGCACCAGCGCCTGTTTCAATTATTCTTTACTTATCCACTTTTCATTTATACTCAGCGGCTGATAACCTAACTGTTCCCCACTTGAAATGTGCCTTTGATTGCACCTGCGGCAGACCCTGCAGCTTATTTTTCATTTTCTTGCTAGTTTTGCTGAAAACATCGATTTCCCATTTTAACTTTTACTTACTTTACTTATTTTCTCAAAATTTCCACAAATTCATTTCAATACACTGTGCCTTCTACCTTATAGAATTCGCTCGCTGTTTGAAAATCGCCATTGCATTTTCTTTGACGGTTTGCTCAGCGCGAGGAAGACGCGCGCTGCATTTCTTCTCTTCAGCGTTCATCATCCTGTTCCATAACAAAGCGCGTCATCTCGACCTGACGTCAAGGAACACATCATCACGTACGCACAACGTAGCGGCCATTTTGCAGTTGCTTAGATACCGTCAACATCTTATCACGATCTTCCGCAACGCGAAAACACAAGGTACTTTAACAATTTTATTTCAGCTTCAACTATAATACTACCCTTTTGAACTCACTTGTGTATCCTCTACGCTGATACACACAGCTCGCTTTGCATATTCAATACTACGTACGTCATATCTTATAATAAGAAAATACTCGTGTGTCTCCTACGCTGACACACACAGCTGAAACTACATACTTAACAATACGTGTTTTGTCTACGCTGACACACACAGCTGATGTTAGATATTTACAACGTGTATCTTCAGCGCTGATACACACAGCTGATATTAGATATTTACAACGTGTATCTTCAGCGCTGATACACACAGCTGATATTAGATAATTACATTGATACACACAGCTAATTGAATTAATTTTGCATATGTACTACAGTTAGCATATAATTTTAAATTTTATTTTAATCTTTTCATTTATTAATTCAGGATGGCTCAACAGACTGCAGTTCTTCCTTCTTCCTTTCTTCCAGAACCAGGTACACCTAAAATAAAATGGTCACATTGGTTTAAAGCCTTTAATAGCTATATAATTGCCATTGATGCTGTGAAATTTTCTGCTACTAGGAAAAATGCAATGTTATATAGTGCCTTGGGTGCTGACGGTCAAAGAATCTTTGATCACCAACCCCCTGTCATTAGACCTCCCTCAGATGATTGGGATGAGTACACTGAGGCTATCGCTCGTTTAGAAAAATATTTTAAGGATGAGCCTAGCGTAATTGTCGAAAGACACAGATTTTACACACGCAAACAAAGGGAGTATGAAAAATTGATATATTTTTAGCTGAGTTGAGAATTTTGGCTGCAACTTGTGAATTTGAAGGCCCTATTGATCAGTATCTCAGGGATCAAATTGTTGTAAATTGTTTTGATAACAAAGTTCAAGAAAGAATTTTATGTTGTCGTAACCCTCCCTTGCAAGAAACTTTGGAATTAGCTAGAGGTATAGAAAGATCTGCTTTTGCTTCCAAAGAGTTAGGCAATAATAAACCTACACATGTAGATTTAGTAAAATCTACTTCCTCAAAGAATTCTCAACGTAGTCAACCTCCAAAACTTGAATGGAAAAAGTCTGATAAACTTCCCATTTGTTATAGATGTGGATCAAAGTTACACCTTGCTAATTCAACTTCTTGTCCTGCCTTAAAAAAACAATGTACTAATTGTAAAAAGATTGGTCATTTTGCTACAGTCTGCAAGTTTAAATCCAAGACAATGTACCTTGAGGTCTCGGATCCTGATAATTCTAATACATGTGAAGAACAGATTGTAAAAAAAATATTGTTGTCTGTAGACATGATAGATGATCATGAAGATTCATCTATTTATGATCCATTATGTGATCTTAAAATTGGTCAGATTCTTGTTAAGGTCACTGTAGATTCAGGATCCCCTATTACCATCATTGCGGATTTCTTGTTTCTTAAACATTGGGACGAAAATTTACTCCTACCTCCCGATATACGTACAGTTGCATTTAATGGCAAAGTCATTGATTTATTGGGTTTCTTTAATGACAGTTTAACCTTTGAAGACCGTTCTATTGAGGCCAAAATCTACGTTTCAAAAAAAGGTTATAATGTCTTGGGTTGGAGAGATCAAGGTAAATTCCCTTTAGTGTTAAGACCTGGTACCAGAAATCCCATTTCTTTAGACCGTTCCATCAATATTAATGCTCTGGTTACTGAAGAACTTTCTCTAGAAAGTATCATAAATAAATACAACAATGTTTTTTCTGACAATCTTGGTTCAGTTAAGGGCTATGAACATAAAATTATTTTGAAGCCTGATGCTGTTCCAATAATTCATAAGGTAAGACATGTCCCTCTAAGCATTATGGAAAGACTGAAGGCTCATCTTCAACAACTGAGTAAAGAGGGAGTCATTGAAAACATCAACTCTTCGTTGTGGGTTTCTCCAATTGTAGTCGCACTTAAGAAGAACTGTGATGAACTCAGGCTATGTGTAGACCTAAGAGCTCTAAACAAGAATATTCAGGTAGATTGTTTTCCTCTCCCCCGTATTCAAGATATGTTGGCTCAGCTTAGAGGTACAAAGGTTTTCTCTACCATAGACCTACGAGCAGCCTATCACCAGATAGAGTTGTGTGAAGAATCTAAAGACTTAACTGCTTTCAACACTCCTTTTGGTCTTTTTAGATATCTGAGGTTACCTTTTGGTCTTGCCTCAGCGGCCTCAGTTTTTCAGAAACTAATGTTTCAGTTATTTGGGGAAGTTCGTGACGTCTTAGCCTACCAAGATGACATTTTGATCTCTACTAACACTGTGGAAGAGCATCTCATCAAACTTGATCAAGTTATTGGTATTTTAAGTGAGCATGGCATGACTGTTAAAAAACAGAAGTGCAAATTTCTCCTTAGTGAGGTTGAATATCTTGGTCATACCATTTCTCACAAAGGCATTGCTCCAAAACATGATCTTTTACAAGGCATTCGTGATTGCACTCAACCCATTAACAAAGATCAATTAAGATCATTTTTGGGTTTGAGTGAATTTTATTCCAGATTCGTACAGAATTTTGCACATGTTAGTGAGCCTTTGAGGTCGCTTACTAGGAATAATGTCAAATTTGTGTGGGATGAAGTACATAGAGTGGCTTTTGATTCCTTAAAGGAATTGATCATACATGCCCCGGCTCTTAAACCGTTTGATGGGAACTCTCTCTCATTCATTACAGTAGATGCTAGTAATACTGGTTTAGGTGCTGTTCTGAGTCAAGCTGATGGTGGGATTGAAAATGTTGTTGCCTTTGCTTCCCGTCAACTTTCCTCTTCTGAAAGAAATTATAGTACCATCGAAAAAGAAGCTTTAGCTTGCGTTTGGGGAGTAAGACATTTTTCCACATATGTTTGGGGTCGCGAGTTTGTATTAGTTTCAGATCATAAGCCATTGATTTTTATTTGGAATGACAAGGGTTTAAGGAATGCTAGTCCTAGATTGAGTCGTCTTCTTTCTAAGCTTTATGACTTTAATTTTGTCATGAGGCATATCCCTGGTGGAAAGAACTTCACGGCAGATTTTTTGTCTAGGTGTCCTTCAAGTTCTTTGAAGTTTTCTCCTGTCCTTGATGATAAAGAAGTAGTAGTTAATCTTTTGGATGGACTAGTTTTAGCAAAGGACGTGGTTTCTGAATCTGATTGGATTAAAGAGTCTTTGCAGGATCCTTCTTTTCTTACACTGAAAAAATATATTGCTGAAGGTTGGCCAAGAGAAAATCTTATTGACAAAGATCTTCTTCCTTTTTCCAAGGTTAGGGATGAATTAAGTTTGGAGGGTGATTTCCTTTTGAGAGGTGTTTCCCTCATCCCTCCTCTTTCTATTCGAGATAAGATCATTGAGATTGCTCACAAAGGTCATGGGGGGATCACTAGTACAAAAAAAAGATTGAGCCTTCACTATTGGTGGCCAGGGATGGACATCTGTGTAGATACCTTCTTGAATGGCTGTAATGAGTGTTCTCATGCAGAGAAATCATTGCGGACTGTTAACAAACCCTTGTGTCCCGTTGCTTTCCCTGACAGTCCATGGGAAAAATTAGGTATGGATTTTCTAGGGCCTATTGGTGGTTTAAACCAGGGTTTCAGATTTATACTCACCATTGTAGATTATCACTCCAAATGGGTTGCCTGTGAGTTTTTAAAAGAACCTAATACTTATAATGTCATAAAATGTCTTAAGAAACTTTTTCAGTCCGAAGGAATTCCCAAGTTTTTAGTATCGGACAATGGGGTACAATTTGTATCTTATGAGATGAATAGTTTTTTGGATAATTTTGCCATTAAACACCTTACCACTGCTTTGTACTCTCCACAGGGCAACGGCTTAGTAGAGAGAGCGAATCGTGTCCTGAAAGACGCAGTCCAATTAGCTATTTCTTCTAGCCTTTGTGTTCAGGATGTTGTCTGCGACAGAGTTTGGTCGTACAACAACACACCACATTCAACCACTGGGGTGACACCTTTCCTCTTATTAAGAGGGAGAGAATCCTTTAATGAGTTATCCCCTGGTTGGGTTGTTAGCAGAACATCTCAAGGAAAAAACGTTGTTGATCTTGATCTTGTCAAAGATAAGGTTGTATCTGCTCAGCTCAAGTCAAAAGTCAGATATGATCTGGATAAACATGTGAAAGAAATTTCTTTAAGTGTTGGTGACAAAGTTAGAATCCGAAGACCATGTAAGACCAAAGGCTCAAAGTTTTATCCAGAGACATCTATTGTTCAAATCGGCAAACATGCTGTTAAAGTTACTGGTGGTAAGTGGTGGAGTAAAAGGGCCGTTTCAAAAGTGAAGGGCTCGGACGTTGCTTCTGTTGATGTTTCAGGTTCAAACGTTGTCGTATCCAATGAATGACAGAAGAAGGAGGTAAACTTAGATATTAAGTTTAATCAAGAGTTTCAAGTACAGCATAAGATCCATCAGAGTGCACATCCAACAAGCTCCAGTCTTCAACTGAAGATCAGGAGCAGAACATTCCACCATAACCTAGCAACCAAATGCTAGGATGCAAAACATAGGAAAAGCAATAGTAATGAAGGAACATAGGATATAACACACCTCCTTTCCCACAATAAAACAAAGCAAATTAAAAATAACAAAAAAACAAAAGATGATACAACAATATACAATTGGATAACATATCAGGTAATGTAATCATTCAAATATTTAGGTGTAAACTTAATTCTAGATGATTTTGAACAGGAAGCAGAGATCTCAGAAGGACCTGAGGCAATTTCATTTATATCTAAAGAAGTCGAGTTATTAACATCAGAACTGGTTAAAGCAGTGGATTGAAGGGATTCCTCCACATGAATATTAGGATTGTCAGACAATGACCGAGCCCCATCAGACACATTGAAACTACATGAAGGAAGATCATAAGGAGATAAAGCGTTAAGGTCAATTACATTGGGAACAACGTTTGAACCTGAAACATCAACAGAAGCAACGTCCGAGCCCTTCACTTTTGAAACGGCCCTTTTACTCCACCACTTACCACCAGTAACTTTAACAGCATGTTTGCCGATTTGAACAATAGATGTCTCTGGATAAAACTTTGAGCCTTTGGTCTTACATGGTCTTCGGATTCTAACTTTGTCACCAACACTTAAAGAAATTTCTTTCACATGTTTATCCAGATCATATCTGACTTTTGACTTGAGCTGAGCAGATACAACCTTATCTTTGACAAGATCAAGATCAACAACGTTTTTTCCTTGAGATGTTCTGCTAACAACCCAACCAGGGGATAACTCATTAAAGGATTCTCTCCCTCTTAATAAGAGGAAAGGTGTCACCCCAGTGGTTGAATGTGGTGTGTTGTTGTACGACCAAACTCTGTCGCAGACAACATCCTGAACACAAAGGCTAGAAGAAATAGCTAATTGGACTGCGTCTTTCAGGACACGATTCGCTCTCTCTACTAAGCCGTTGCCCTGTGGAGAGTACAAAGCAGTGGTAAGGTGTTTAATGGCAAAATTATCCAAAAAACTATTCATCTCATAAGATACAAATTGTACCCCATTGTCCGATACTAAAAACTTGGGAATTCCTTCGGACTGAAAAAGTTTCTTAAGACATTTTATGACATTATAAGTATTAGGTTCTTTTAAAAACTCACAGGCAACCCATTTGGAGTGATAATCTACAATGGTGAGTATAAATCTGAAACCCTGGTTTAAACCACCAATAGGCCCTAGAAAATCCATACCTAATTTTTCCCATGGACTGTCAGGGAAAGCAACGGGACACAAGGGTTTGTTAACAGTCCGCAATTATTTCTCTGCATGAGAACACTCATTACAGCCATTCAAGAAGGTATCTACACAGATGTCCATCCCTGGCCACCAATAGTGAAGTCTCAATCTTTTTTTTGTACTAGTGATCCCCCCATGACCTTTGTGAGCAATCTCAATGATCTTATCTCGAATAGAAAGAGGAGGGATGAGGGAAACACCTCTCAAAAGGAAATCACCCTCCAAACTTAATTCATCCCTAACCTTGGAAAAAGGAAGAGGATCTTTGTCAATAAGATTTTCTCTTGGCCAACCTTCAGCAATATATTTTTTCAGTGTAAGAAAAGAAGGATCCTGCAAAGACTCTTTAATCCAATCAGATTCAGAAACCACGTCCTTTGCTAAAACTAGTCCATCCAAAAGATTAACTACTACTTCTTTATCATCAAGGACAGGAGAAAACTTCAAAGAACTTGAAGGACACCTAGACAAAAAATCTGCCGTGAAGTTCTTTCCACCAGGGATATGCCTCATGACAAAATTAAAGTCATAAAGCTTAGAAAGAAGACGACTCAATCTAGGACTAGCATTCCTTAAACCCTTGTCATTCCAAATAAAAATCAATGGCTTATGATCTGAAACTAATACAAACTCGCGACCCCAAACATATGTGGAAAAATGTCTTACTCCCCAAACGCAAGCTAAAGCTTCTTTTTCGATGGTACTATAATTTCTTTCAGAAGAGGAAAGTTGACGGGAAGCAAAGGCAACAACATTTTCAATCCCACCATCAGCTTGACTCAGAACAGCACCTAAACCAGTATTACTAGCATCTACTGTAATGAATGAGAGAGAGTTCCCATCAAACGGTTTAAGAGCCGGGGCATGTATGATCAATTCCTTTAAGGAATCAAAAGCCACTCTATGTACTTCATCCCACACAAATTTGACATTATTCCTAGTAAGCGACCTCAAAGGCTCACTAACATGTGCAAAATTCTGTACGAATCTGGAATAAAATTCACTCAAACCCAAAAATGATCTTAATTGATCTTTGTTAATGGGTTGAGTGCAATCACGAATGCCTTGTAAAAGATCATGTTTTGGAGCAATGCCTTTGTGAGAAATGGTATGACCAAGATATTCAACCTCACTAAGGAGAAATTTGCACTTCTGTTTTTTAACAGTCATGCCATGCTCACTTAAAATACCAATAACTTGATCAAGTTTGATGAGATGCTCTTCCACAGTGTTAGTAGAGATCAAAATGTCATCTTGGTAGGCTAAGACGTCACGAACTTCCCCAAATAACTGAAACATTAGTTTCTGAAAAACTGAGGCCGCTGAGGCAAGACCAAAAGGTAACCTCAGATATCTAAAAAGACCAAAAGGAGTGTTGAAAGCAGTTAAGTCTTTAGATTCTTCACACAACTCTATCTGGTGATAGGCTGCTCGTAGGTCTATGGTAGAGAAAACCTTTGTACCTCTAAGCTGAGCCAACATATCTTGAATACGGGGGAGAGGAAAACAATCTACCTGAATATTCTTGTTTAGAGCTCTTAGGTCTACACATAGCCTGAGTTCATCACAGTTCTTCTTAAGTGCGACTACAATTGGAGAAACCCACAACGAAGAGTTGATGTTTTCAATGACTCCCTCTTTACTCAGTTGTTGAAGATGAGCCTTCAGTCTTTCCATAATGCTTAGAGGGACATGTCTTACCTTATGAATTATTGGAACAGCATCAGGCTTCAAAATAATTTTATGTTCATAGCCCTTAACTGAACCAAGATTGTCAGAAAAAACATTGTTGTATTTATTTATGATACTTTCTAGAGAAAGTTCTTCAGTAACCAGAGCATTAATATTGATGGAACGGTCTAAAGAAATGGGATTTCTGGTACCAGGTCTTAACACTAAAGGGAATTTACCTTGATCTCTCCAACCCAAGACATTATAACCTTTTTTTGAAACGTAGATTTTGGCCTCAATAGAACGGTCTTCAAAGGTTAAACTGTCATTAAAGAAACCCAATAAATCAATGACTTTGCCATTAAATGCAACTGTACGTATATCGGGAGGTAGGAGTAAATTTTCGTCCCAATGTTTAAGAAACAAGAAATCCGCAATGATGGTAATAGGGGATCCTGAATCTACAGTGACCTTAACAAGAATCTGACCAATTTTAAGATCACATAATGGATCATAAATAGATGAATCTTCATGATCATCTATCATGTCTACAGACAACAATATTTTTTTTACAATCTGTTCTTCACATGTATTAGAATTATCAGGATCCGAGACCTCAAGGTACATTGTCTTGGATTTAAACTTGCAGACTGTAGCAAAATGACCAATCTTTTTACAATTAGTACATTGTTTTTTTAAGGCAGGACAAGAAGTTGAATTAGCAAGGTGTAACTTTGATCCACATCTATAACAAATGGGAAGTTTATCAGACTTTTTCCATTCAAGTTTTGGAGGTTGACTACGTTGAGAATTCTTTGAGGAAGTAGATTTTACTAAATCTACATGTGTAGGTTTATTATTGCCTAACTCTTTGGAAGCAAAAGCAGATCTTTCTATACCTCTAGCTAATTCCAAAGTTTCTTGCAAGGGAGGGTTACGACAACATAAAATTCTTTCTTGAACTTTGTTATCAAAACAATTTACAACAATTTGATCCCTGAGATACTGATCAATAGGGCCTTCAAATTCACAAGTTGCAGCCAAAATTCTCAACTCAGCTAAAAATATATCAATTTTTCATACTCCCTTTGTTTGCGTGTGTAAAATCTGTGTCTTTCGACAATTACGCTAGGCTCATCCTTAAAATATTTTTCTAAACGAGCGATAGCCTCAGTGTACTCATCCCAATCATCTGAGGGAGGTCTAATGACAGGGGGTTGGTGATCAAAGATTCTTTGACCCTCAGCACCCAAGGCACTATATAACATTACATGTTTCCTAGTAGCAGAAAAATTCACAGCATCAATGGCAATTATATAGCTATTAAAGGCTTTAAACCAATGTGACCATTTTATTTTAGGTGTACCTGGTTCTGGAAGAAAGGAAGAAGGAAGAACTGCAGTCTGTTGAGCCATCCTGAATTAATAAATGAAAAGATTAAAATAAAATTTAAAATTATATGCTAACTGTAGTACATATGCAAAATTAATTCAATTAGCTGTGTGTATCAATGTAATTATCTAATATCAGCTGTGTGTATCAGCGCTGAAGATACACGTTGTAAATATCTAATATCAGCTGTGTGTATCAGCGCTGAAGATACACGTTGTAAATATCTAACATCAGCTGTGTGTGTCAGCGTAGACAAAACACGTATTGTTAAGTATGTAGTTTCAGCTGTGTGTGTCAGCGTAGGAGACACACGAGTATTTTCTTATTATAAGATATGACGTACGTAGTATTGAATATGCAAAGCGAGCTGTGTGTATCAGCGTAGAGGATACACAAGTGAGTTCAAAAGGGTAGTATTATAGTTGAAGCTGAAATAAAATTGTTAAAGTACCTTGTGTTTTCGCGTTGCGGAAGATCGTGATAAGATGTTGACGGTATCTAAGCAACCGCAAAATGGCCGCTACGTTGTGCGTACGTGATGATGTGTTCCTTGACGTCAGGTCGAGATGACGCGCTTTGTTATGGAACAGGATGATGAACGCTGAAGAGAAGAAATGCAGCGCGCGTCTTCCTCGCGCTGAGCAAACCGTCAAAGAAAATGCAATGGCGATTTTCAAACAGCGAGCGAATTCTATAAGGTAGAAGGCACAGTGTATTGAAATGAATTTGTGGAAATTTTGAGAAAATAAGTAAAGTAAGTAAAAGTTAAAATGGGAAATCGATGTTTTCAGCAAAATTTGCAAGAAAATGAAAAATAAGCTGCAGGGTCTGCCGCAGGTGCAATCAAAGGCACATTTCAAGTGGGGAACAGTTAGGTTATCAGCCGCTGAGTATAAATGAAAAGTGGATAAGTAAAGAATAATTGAAACAGGCGCTGGTGCAATCAGAACACAATAGTAAGAAATAATCAGGCGCTGGTGCAATCAGATCACAAAAGGGAAGTGATGGTTGTTTTGCTGGTTGGATATATTATTGTCTGTTTGTAATAAGTAAAGTTATATTGAGAAAATAACTGAAATACCATATGAAATAATGGGCAGCCGCTGGTGCAATCAAGACACAGTGGGAAGTACAGGCGCTGGTGCAATCAAATCACAAGTAAGAGGGAAAAGACTTACTTTAAATGAAGTTAGCGTTGTTTCTTGAAATTATTCAATTTGAAGTAAATTGATAGAAGACTTAGATCCATGAAGGAAGGTAGAGAAATTGAAGAAACAAGGATGGGCGCTGGAATCTGATGAAATCTGAATAAAATTTAAATCTTGAGCGTAGGTTCGTGGATAATGCTGACTTGACCACCTCGTCGCCAATTTATGTTGTATCCAATGAATGACAGAAGAAGGAGGTAAACTTAGATATTAAGTTTAATCAAGAGTTTCAAGTACAGCATAAGATCCATCAGAGTGCACATCCAACAAGCTCCAGTCTTCAACTGAAGATCAGGAGCAGAACATTCCACCATAACCTAGCAACCAAATGCTAGGATGCAAAACATAGGAAAAGCAATAGTAATGAAGGAACATAGGATATAACAGTTTATTATGATGATGAACAGGATAGACCACTTTCAGTTATTTTATTAAGAATTATATAAGAATAGATCTCCAATTCAACCTCTAAGTTTACCTAGAGAGAGCTAGAACCAACAGGAGAACTGTGTCAACTGCCAGTGTTTTATTTGGTATTGTCTTACCGATCTGACCCCGGCCAATGACGTGTTTCACATTCCCCGTTTGGATAATATATGAGATAAAGTTTCTTCTCCTGTTTGAGTATCCTGCAAATTAATTATGATTTATTCTCTACATGGTACTTTTGTACAGCATGTCTGCTGTTTCTAAGCACTAAATATATTTGGGGCTATGACTATCAAATATAATGTTACTCAAGTTAGTAACCCCATAATGATAAAATGCTGAGTCAGCCAAGTCACCATTTGAAAGAGTGACCTGTGGATTCCTGTTAGTAATCACTGAGCAATCACCTCACTGGACAATTCTGCTGCTGACTAAGAGCTTGGTAAGCACACAGAGGAAGAATGCTGCATGCCATTGATAATATTACAGTGCTTTGAGCTGACTTGCAATGTCCTTTTTTGTCTGACATTAGACAAGACCTTTTGATTGTACTGCAATGGATACTTATGCATGTGGAGCCTCATTTACTATATTTTGATGCACCGCACCATAGTAAGCCATCCTGCTGCGCTGCCGTGCACCAAAATAAAAGGGTAGAAATACACCGTATCTACAAGATACAGCGCATATCTGCCCTTCTCCCTTGCACCGGTAAACAAACAGCAGCCATGCGCCAATGCCGGCACCCTTGCGTCAAGGTGCTAATGTGCCTGCATTGCGGGGATAATTATCTTTATGCAGGAAGGGACACCTTCCTGCACAAAAACAGTCATTGATGGCATGATCCTCCTTGTATGCAGGCTGCAGAATGCAGCACGAATAGATAGAGGAAAAAACGAGGAGAAATGAAAATCATGAGAAATTAATCCCTCAACAGTCTCATTTAAGAAGGAAGTCAAAAGAATACTGCTGAGCAAATCTATGCTGGTGCACGAATGAATTATACTTTAAAGTAGGATTTATCCTTTGTCTACACGTATGTTTATTTCTAACAAACTATGGGCATAGTTCCAAGAAACAGATGCATCTGCAGATACGTCAGTTTCCCTGCGCCTCTATGCGAAACCCTTGCATCACTATGGATGCGCCGTATGTACAATACCATTGCCAGTACTGAGCACCAATCATAAGACATGATTCTCTCTAGGCTATATGAATAAAACATATACGTCCATCTAGAAATGTGGGCAAAAGCAGTCAGGAAGTACGTCAACGTATTACCCAACATAAATCAAGACTGAGACGGAATGTGCCGAATGCCCCCTTGGTCAATCATTGGAGGACTCGGGAACACACAGAGAAAGACTTGCGATGGACAGTGATTTCTAAAGTTGAGGTTGATGCTAGAGGAGGAGATATGGAGGCCAAACTATGCCAACGGGAAGCTCTGCTGATTATGAAGTTTAATACAGCAATTCGTGGACTCAATGAGGTGTCGGAAATTTTCCGTACATGAAGTATCAATGCAAGTTAGTACCAGGAAAGGCAAGACCTTTGGGGAAAGAGTATGTCTTATGCCTTTTCCCTTAGCACTGGTTTGCCAACTGAATATATGGTCCGTGACACGCTCGATTGTGGAATAAGCACACAGCTTAATTGCAAGTGTGCGGCTAAGATACTTAGAGAGCGCTATCCAGGGGAGACTCACCCGGCAATGGCGTCTTCAGAATACCCTTGGTAATATCTGCATTTTGGTTTTGTTGCCCTTTAGAAGCGGATGTGTCAAATATGGGTTTTGCTTAATGATATCAATAAAGTTTAACACATGCTAATAATAAAGTTTAGTAAACACCATTGTCCATGTGTCAGAATACCCTTGGTAATATCTACATTTTGGTTTTGTTGCCCTTTAGAAGTGGATGTGTCAAATATGGGTTTTGCTTAATGATATCTATAAAGTTTAACACATGCTATTAATAAAGTTTAGTAAACACCATTGTCCATGTGTCACTTGGTCCAAAATAAGGAGATTCACCCGGCAATGGCGATTATCAGAATGCTCGTGTTAACATCTACATTTAGGTTTTGTCGCCCTTCAGAAACGGATGTGTCAGAATATGGATTTTGCACATGATACTAATAAAGTTTTCAACAAAGTTCAATTAATACCTTCGTCCGCGTGAGACTCGACCCAAAATAAGGACCTTGGGATCGACTTAGACTACAATTCCCAGCGGCCTCTTTAATTAAGACAAAAACTGGAGTTAGGGCATTATACACTGCCGTGACGCCCTACAGATGGTGCGCGAAATTGACAGACCAGCAGCGATGTCCCGACCACGTGAAGCGCGGACCGAGACAAGGACTGGTGGGCTGTGTTCTACTACAACCCCCAGAATCCCAAGTCAAATACATGCCAAATAGTATTTTGTTTACAGCAACGGTTACCAGGCTACGTGCAGTCACGTGGGACACACACGGAAATGAGGCTCGGCAGTAGGATTTATACTTTAGCTCCCCAGCCGCTTCCGTGTCCCAAGAACAATTGCGGGAATGACTTGCTACATGCCAGAGTGTGAGACGACGTGAGCAAGATTGAAAGAAAAAGCTTTTCAGCCAAGGTAATCTCCTGGGCGGTGTTGTCTTTTTAGACTAATGACGCGATGAAGACACGGACTCATTTTCAACCTTTTTTTAACTTATTCCCAACCTGTTTTTGGTCTGCCCCAGATTTGGATCTGCAGTTTCCCGGTCCACACTACGAAGCGGCCCGGGTATTGAAAACAGCTGACCACGACTCTGTGATTTGACATTGATTATACTACAACCAGAGAACGCGGGTAAGATGGACTGATAAATGACGCCGTTGCTTTACTAAGTAGTTTTCCCTTGACTATAGGTTGACAGATTTTCCGTTTGATGTTTTGTCTCCTCTAGATGTGTGTACACCTCCACAAGTTATCCTGTAGAGTTTCTCCATAGGAAATCCGTTAGGCAGAAGGCGTCGGTGGTTAGGGCGTGTTGTTGAAATGCTGCTTTAAGGTTGTATATTGATGAAGGTTCGTTTTTTGTTTTTCATTTTCAGAACATCTTGGTCCTGATGAGAACCCGACAAAGGTATTTTGAAAGGCCTTACAACAACTGATGGCCCGACTTCAATCCTCCTCATCAACATCTATTACAATCGGCAGGGGCCAGACTCAAATGACAAACTGACCCACCTATTATATGAGATTGAAACTCTATTGGTACAGAATGCAAACATGGATTCAATTATTTTGGGTGACTTCAATATGCACGATATAGGGCACACAACTAACGAAAATCATCACAACGGAAATACCAGAAGATTCAATACCCTAATGCAAATTTACAAGTTGGCAACAGCACATTATATAACCGCACAAAATAATCCAACAGCATGGATACCTCCCACCTTTAATAACCAGACAACAACTGACTATATTTTACTGAGCGAACGCTTACAAATCCACATGTCAAACTACAATGTCCTTCCACGGACCGAAAGCGGCCACGCCGCCCTTACACTAGAGTTGCTTATGAGTGCAAAAAGTAGACACACTCTCCATCATATGGGCACTACAAATGGAGACGAGCAATATAAACTCCCAAAAAGAATCAAATGGGGATTGCTTCCTACCCACAAATTTGCCTTATGGAAATCAACCTGGAAAGGTTGGGAGACCGGCCGTAACAACATGGGTAGAATTGGAAAGTGGGGCGCTCTCGCATATGATTTAGCCCATCAACTTCGAGGGACTAACAACCGAAGACCAAATGATTGCCCTACTTACAAACTAGGATTTTAGCCAGCAATCAAGAAATCTTCAAAAGCACTTAACTCCAAACGCAGGGTTTATCGGAAAACAAAATCGATAACTGCAAAAAATGACTTAAAGGAGGCGGCTAAGGTCCACTCAAAAGTTGTTTGGCAGGTTAAACGTGAAGCAACAGAGCGAAAGTGGCTGAAGATCTTTGAGCTGCTTGCCCCTAGCAAGACCCAAGAATTCTGGCAATATATAAATAAGCTCACCCAAGGGTCCTGTAATAGAGCAAACCCACTTGATGCAAATACTTGGATACCTCACGTAAAAACTCTCTACACTAAAGACTCTGCGAAAAATCCAAGTAATAAAACATCCCTTGAGGAACATCCAAAGCAAGAAACAATTGAATTCATGGCTCATCTAGCCAACGTCACATTTGCTGAAAGAAAGTCTTTAAGAGCAATCTTGAAAAAAATATGCCACAATGGGGCCCCTGGACCGAATGGCCTGCCGGGCTCTCTCTTCAGGGAGGACATCGACTTTTGGGCTGAGAATCTGGGCTCACTGTATGCAGAGTGCAGACTCCTGATGGACGTACCAGACTCCTGGAGGGGTTCCTTGCTACATCCTATCTATAAAAAGGGGCAAATACAGATCCCAGGATCTACCGAATGATCGCCTTATTAGACATGGAGGGTAAGGCATACGCTAGCTCTCTCCTCATGGAACTTGCAGACTGGGTCACTAAGGAGAACTTGCTTCCCTTCTACCAAACGGGGTTTTGCCAGGGAGGTTCAACTATAGACAACATCATAGCCCTGTCATATATAATACAACAATCAATGACTCAGGGGGACCAGCCTCTTTTCGCCTGTTTTATTGATTATACAGCAGCTTTCGATGGCGTAGACCGTAACATCCTATGGAGTAAATTAGCGGGCTGGAACATCTGTCAGAAACTTCTACAAGCCATCAGATCACTGTATACTCAAACGTGGGTAAGAGTCAAGCTCTCGTGTGACTCAGCCACGGAAAAAATTAGTACAGATCACGGGTTAAAGCAGGGCTGTGTTCTTGCCCTGCTTCTTTTCAACTTATATACAGCTGATCTGGGCAAGGCACTGCAGGGAGCAAACCTGGCTACTCCAAGGATTGGGGGAACCAGACTCCCACTGATTCAGTACGCAGATGATCTGGTCCTTTTGGACCACACCAAAATTGGCCTTCAAAAAGGTTTAACAGCATTAGCAGATTACAACGCCAAAAATAAATTGGTTGCTAACCCAACAAAATCGAAAATACTGATCTTCGGTAGCTATAAAGAAGTTGACAAAATGGAGACTGGGACCTCTCATTCTTTCCAGCACACAATCATACAACTATCTCGGAGTTTGGCTCAGTGAAACTGGTCGGCCACATGTTCATCGACTCAAGCTCCAGCAGAAAGCCAAAATGGTCACTTATGCCATTTGCAAACTCTATGCCACCTTGGAAAGCCCTACCACCATGGCCATGCAACGAGTTTTGAGAGCAAAATTATTACCCTCCATTAATTACGCTATACAGCCGTTCCCTGGAAAATTGGGACAAGATCTTGAAAAAATAAATTGTGCAGCCTATAAAAAGCTATTCTGCCTTCCATCGTGTACAAGGAACACTCTAATCCGCTTAGAATTCAATCTTACCCGGCAAACTTTGGAAGAATTATCAAGCCTGGCAAAATATTATTATTTAACCACCACAGCACCAGAGAACTCGATGAAGTGTGTTATAAACAAAATATTCACAAAGCCGGATAACCCGTGGTCAGCCGGGCTAACAGCAGCTAAAGAGTTTTTTAATCTAGCGATTGAGAACTGGGACCCAAACACAATAAAATATACAACCATTAAAACAGCATTGAAAAAGCAAGTTAGATCCTGCTCACGAAAACCGGACATTGAAGCTTTGACGGCCAGAGGATTCCATGAGACCCAAACCTCTCCTCACATTCTAAACTCCCACAAACCACATCTCGTACAGTCGTTGGGCAGGCAAGCCCTACAAAGGATTTTGGCGGCAAGATTGCATGTGCTCCCCCTAAAACATTTGTATCCTTCTCTTAAAGTTAGACTAGTGATTCCGGAGTGTCGCCTCTGTCACTACAAGCGTGAAACACTGTCTCATATTTTACTCTGCTGCCCCACACTGCTGTCAGTCCGTAGAATTTATCTAAGGCCCATTCTTCTTCACCTGGGCACACGGACAGTAAAAGAGGCAGTTCTTCAACTATATTTGTTGGATAAGGTGAAGCACATGGCCAACTTCGGCAAATTCATTTACCATGCGCGGCTAGCCTAATGGCTACACCATCCATTATATAACTTGACTTTTTACTGATGGAAGACCCTATGTAGCGCATGTCTTCTACACACCCTGCCTTTTTAACTTTCAATTTTAAAATCTTTTTATACTGATTGTTCTTTTATATTGATTGCCCTTTTTAGGTTTCGGCTACCGTCCCACTGCGTAAGCAGTGGGTGGGCGGAGCCGAAATCTTTTGTTGTTAGTAGGGGGCCTTAACACGCCCCTCTTCTCAATTGGCTGGCCTCGTAAATGCTGGCCAGCCATTGGAGGAGAGGAGCGTCACTGAGTTGAGGGCCCGCCTAGACGCGATTCGGGGGCGTTTCCGGGTCTTTTTTTAAGTCCCGCCCTCTCCTCTTCCCATTGGCTGGAATTTTACCTTCCAGCCAATGGGAAGGGGAGAGCACGCCCCCAAATCCCTACAGGACGCTGTGTTTTCTGAGCAGCTACCGAGGCTTTTAGGTAAGCCTCTGCCCCCCTGTTTGTGCCGTTGTTTCTTGTTGTTTTTGTTTTAGATTGACGAGGGCCCGGTAGCTCCCTCGGCAATATAGATTTGTAAAAACCTTGGCAAAATAAAATGAGCATTGATAAAACAAAACGGCTGTCCGCCAACGTCAGATTCATTGGTTTTGCCAAGATTTGTTTATGTTGGAGTCTTAGAAGGCATACACCCTAGTTACTAGCTGTTGTCGTTGTGCATGTCGCACTATTCGGGTTTTTAAAGAGGTGGATTGCGCTTGTTTCTTAAAAGAGTAAACGATATAATTAGGTCCCGCGCAGCAGGTGTAGCTTATCTTTGTGCACGACCGTCAGCAGTCGCTGGTGCCACCGCCTCCTTTTAGCGCACGTTTGGTTCTTGAACCTTGGTGTGGGAATCTACGGAAGCTACGGAATCGACTGAAGCGAAAGCGAGATCTGTATTTAAAAACGTAGAAGGAAAAAGAGCAGGTTTACTTTATTTTGCGTATCGTAGCATGCTGCATCTATTCACGAAACCTTAAACCAATTGCACGAGGAAACGCCGACTTATGGGGGAGGGGGTGGGGCGTTGTTGGAGTCTTAGAAGGCATACACCCTAGTTACTAGCTGTTGTCGTTGTGCATGTCGCACTATTCGGGTTTTTAAAGAGGTGGATTGCGCTTGTTTCTTAAAAGAGTAAACGATATAATTAGGTCCCGCGCAGCAGGTGTAGCTTATCTTTGTGCACGACCGTCAGCAGTCGCTGGTGCCACCGCCTCCTTTTAGCGCACGTTTGGTTCTTGAACCTTGGTGTGGGAAGCTACGGAATCGACTGAAGCGAAAGCGAGATCTGTATTTAAAAACGTAGAAGGAAAAAGAGCAGGTTTACTTTATTTTGCGTATCGTAGCATGCTGCATCTATTCACGAAACCTTAAACCAATTGCACGAGGAAACGCCGACTTATGGGGGAGGGGGTGGGGCGTTGACGAACAGCTGCCTAAGGGTCCTGCGTGTCAAGCGTATCTTGCATTCCGTCAAGTCTTTCTGTGTATCTCAAAAAGAGTGTTTCTAAACGCCCATTGTTTTAACTGCTGCTAGCTACAAAGCAAAACATGTCGATGTAATGGGAGACTTGGCATCTAGGCCTGCACTGAAGGGAGGGCTCGCTGGGATGAGAGGATGGCTGATTTTTGCAGTATTTGCTGTCCATCTCTCCTCCCTAAGCAATGCATGTTTCTCATGGCGCGTTGGCACACGGTTACCGTTTCCATCCTATAGTAGACCTTTGTGGTTGACAGAGTCAGAAGTATGCAACTCTCTGTTACTCTATTCCCCCCTCCCGCTGTCCATGTGCCTGCCCGCCCGCCCCCCTCCCGCTGTCCGTGTCCCAGTCTCTGGGTCTATCACATTCAGAGGAGGCTCGGGTGGGGGCTGCCCCCACCCTCCTCTGGAGCGAGAATAACCCGATCATATCCATGTATTTTAAGGCAGATAGCGCCTCGTTACCATGTCGGCGCCGTGCGCCTCGGGGACGCCCCGGGCATCCTTGCTGCGGGCCTGGCTGTTGGTGTTCACAAACATGCGCCGTACTTATCCGTTACTGTTCGGAAATAACCATATAAACACGTTGTGAACATATTTCTTTAAAGATACAGCAAAAAGCAAGATTTAGGAAACCCGACTATAAATCTGACATGCTTCGATCTTATTTCAATTTTACAGCCGCCAGTGTGTAGCAAAGACATCTTCTTGGGCGCGAACTTGTAATTTATGCCCAAGCGCCTTGGCCATGTAGGCGCTGTATTATGGCACCCATAGCCTCCCCAGCCCCGGTTTCAGTCGAGAATAGGCGCCTCTGGTATCACATACGGATTGGGTGACGGTTAAAGAGAGCCAATACACAACAGACAGCTCTTTATTATGGGCCCCAATGTTCTGGTGACATCCAGCCATTCAATATGTAGTTGGTTCGTAACCAGCAGCTGCGTATTGCCCAATGACGTCATGTCTTGTTCCTGCTGACGTGATAATAAACCACGACAAGTGGGCTTAACTATCACCAGCACTCCAAAGGGCTTTGTTAACCTTTATAATGCATGCATTGCGTGCATTTTTGTCAACAGTCGTCCATTTTATTTGCCTTTGAATAGCTCAATCACACCGTTTGAATGGCCTCAAAGCGCTTTATGACCCTAGATGTTTTTGCGATGCTGGGGCTCTCGTTGCGCATAGTATTTTTAACAAAATTATATTTATTCGTGTTTTTTTCGAAACAGTGAAATGTGTGCAGAAATTAGTAATATAGGGACTGCGATTATAGCTTATACGATTATAGCTACTGGGCTTCCAAATGGAGTAGAGTTGTAATGGGAAGTATTTGACAAGTCGGAAAAGGATGACCCAGGAAAAATGTTCTTGCTCTTTGTGGCATGATAACACACCAGTCAGTCGTTTAGCATTCGGGCGTGCATAGAAGGCGGCTCTAACCAGCAGATTTCCATGCTGCCAGGGCAGCTGGGGAGGTTAATGCACCTGTTGCCCAGACCCGCATAAAAGCAGTAGGGCGCGGGTTTCATTCCTGCTAGAAAGCTCAGTGGGCTGCTGTGTCTGCTGCAGACCCGGTGTCTAATTACTACTCCGAGCGCTTGAATCTTAGTAACATAGCTCAGGGGGTTGAGTGAATACTACAGAGATATGTTGCTGACTCGCTGGACACCGGTCAGTATTTAACAACTATAGTGTTACACTAAATATTTAAACGTTGCGGGACACTTTGGCATATGGTGGCGCTTCATAATTGGACAGTGCAAAATATTATTATTCTACTATTGTAAGTTGAAAAGAACTAAATAGGTGTTGCATTTATTTATATAAAATGATATTTGACCGAAAGCAGCTCACATTTATTTTATATAAATAACACGAGTTATTTTCAAGAAAATACAGGGCTTAGGCAGGCCATACAGCTAAATGTACATTTCTAATACTTGCCAAAGGAATTCCTTTTTCCAGTTCCTTTTTGGTTGCACCATTTGAGTCATGAAAACGTGCATTTCTGTGTGATCATTAAGACGACTGAACACTTAAAAAATAATAACAATTGTATTGTGCCCAGGAAAAGCGCGCGCAGCCTCTCATACTTTTTCGGCAATGTATTGTCAGCATACAGTGCAAAAAGAGAATTCTACTAAATATGATAGTCCTCAAGCAAGCGTTTTCCAAGTTTTCGAATCTAGTAGGACTGTGATTGGTGTGTTTGTGCTGAGTGCACTCTGTCTCATGTACAAAACCAGTGTGTATTTTTAATTTTTTTTGTATCGTTTTTTTTATATAGCGCGAACTCGGCCCGAAGGTATCTGGGCGCTATACACGAGCACCAGGTTGCATCACATAAGGATGCATTCATTTTTTGTAGGCACGGAGAGATGAAGTGATTTGCCCAGAATCACAGGCTGTTGAGTCGACGCCGAGATTATTCAGTCCTTGTTCTTCAGTCTATCAGGTTTTAAAAGACATGGCACCGCCGGAAGCGGCCTCTTGTGTATTTCTGAGTTATTTTGCTGACCCACGGGTTTTGTTGCAACATAGTTCTTTTTTAGTCTGCATATTGTAGTGTTTGTATTCCCTTGCCCTCTTCAGATCTCAAAGAGAAAGCAGAGTGTTTTTCCCCTAGAAAAATAACAAGCATTTACAATGCAATGGTCTCGGCATTATTAAAGGTAGAGCTATTGGCATTGCTCATGACATTTTTTTCTTTTTTTTTTAAACATAAATAAATGGTATTGTCATTTACAATGGCAATAGGTGAGCATTAGAGAGTATTCGCGGACACAGAGCACACACAGAGCCGCGCACACACACAGACAGAGCCACGCACACACACAGACAGAGCCACGCACACACACAGACAGAGCCACACACAGACAGAGCCACGCACACACACAGACAGAGCCACGCACACACACAGAGCCACGCACACACACAGACAGAGCCACGCACACACACAGACAGAGCCACGCACACACAGACAGAGCCACGCACACACAGACAGAGCCACGCACACACAGACAGAGCCACGCACACACAGACAGAGCCACGCACACACAGACAGAGCCACGCACACACAGACAGAGCCACGCACACACAGACAGAGCCACGCACGCACACACAGACAGAGCCACGCACGCACACACACAGACAGCCACACACGCACACACAGACAGAGCCACGCACACACAGACAGACAGCCACGCACACACAGACAGACAGCCACGCACAGACAGACAGACAGCCACGCACACACAGAGCCCCGCACACAGAGCCCCCCCACACACACAGAGACACACACACAGAGGCACACACACAGCCACACACACAGAGCCACCCCCCACACACAGACACACACACACACACACACACACACAGAGTCCCACACACACACAGAGCACCTGCTTCCCATGACCATAAAACAAGCAGGTGTTGCACACGGCACCTTTTGTTTTTATTAAAATAAAAATCTGTTATTTGTGTAGCGCTTTCACAAAAGTGCTTTACGTCGAATGCGGAAAGGAACAGGAGTGGTGCCAATGCACTCGCAACCATGGAACATATGCAACAGGGAGGCTAAGTCTAAGGGGGCGTAAAATGCAAGTTTGTGAGCAGCGTGATCTGCATTACATAAATTACTCTCTTACAAGGGGGTTAGTTAAAGGCCTGCCCCTGCCCTTGAAGAATCCTCCATTCCTTCCCAAACAGACCACACACACCTAATAAATGAGCCCATCCTAGGAATATACACTAGTAAAGGAGCTCTTCCAGCGTGCCATGGTTTTTGTGCTTTTAATGTAAAGTTGTAATTGTGCCTTGTATGGAGATTAAGAAGAAGATGTGCAAAAATAACTAACAGAAGTAGGTCCCTCAACCACCTGAAATGTCCGCCATTAATTTAATTTGAAACAAGTTATATTGCGTGACGAGTAGTGGCTTCCAGCCCTGGTCGGGAGGGGGGGAGAGAGGGGCTGTGGGGGAGAATGCTGGAGGGCTAATGAATAACGCTTCCGCATGCCACCTGAGCTTAATAGCAGCACTCATTGTAAAACACTATTTATAATATGCAGGCTACAAGTTTAAAATCTGGCAAACGCATTGTTTCTTTATACTTGGCAATACGTATCATTATCAAAAGTGTATTGGCAAGGCTGCTCGATTTCTGTTCGATGTTGTGCGCTGCTTTTCCAATTGACAATGTTTTCACATGAATGTTGAATTTCAAGCATTGGAGTCCTTTGTCATTTAGGCAACATTCTGCATTGGACGACTTGTCAAGGGTCGGGTCTTTATGGCTGCTTTTAGCTGTCATTCCATGTACATAAAGAAAGCCCACCCCTAAATTGTGCATCTCTTTGCTACTCCTGTGGGGTTCCATGTTTGCATCTTCAGCATGCTCTGTAGGGTGCCACAGGTTTACCTCGCCAGCACTGCCTGGAATGATCATCAGTAGTACTAGCGGGCATAAATACCCGGGTGACTTTACAGGCATTGTATAAACCGGCATTGCCATGTTCGTGCACCCAAGGATAGAAACAGCAGTGCAGAAGACATCACGTTAGCAACACATATTCTTTGGTGCCAGGTGAAGATACTTAGTTACAGTGGAGTGGACAATGAGACAATGGGTCCTAACTCAAGAAGAAGAATTATCCTCCTACCCTCAGTTTTAGTAACCAATTGGCATAACTGAAGTTCAGTGCTTCGTCGACTCCCTGGGCCCCATTGTGACCCTACCTGCAGTGCTTATGATAGCTACGCCCCTAAGCATGTGATGTCCACACTCACTTCGATTGTTTTTCACCTGCTCCTTTCCAAATGTGTGTCTATCACATGTGCTGCCTTCTCTCACTCTATTCCCTCTGCCCTCCTTCTTGCTTTCTCTCTCTTCTACCATCCCTCTCTTTTCTGCCTTCTTACTCCCTCCTGCCCTCCCTTTCCACCTCTCTTCTGCTCTCTTTCACCTTCTTGTCCTCCATCTCTCTCTTGTTCTCTCTCCTTCCTGTCCTCTCCTCCTCTAGCCCTCCTTCTCCTTCCTGCCCTCCCTCTCCTACCTGCCGCCCTCTCCTTTCTGCCCTCTCTCACACACTCCTACCTTCCCTCCTGCCCTCCCACTCCTTCTTGCCCTCCCTCTCCTTTCTGCCTCTTTTCCTTCCTGCCCTCCCTCTCTCTCCTGCCCTCTCTTCCTTTTGATCTCTCTTCCTTCTTCTTCCTTACTCCTGCTCTCCTTAACTTCTATATCTATCACTTCTTCTCTTGCACTCAGTCTCCATCTCTCTCCCTCTTGCCCTCTCTCTTTATCTACACTCTCTCCTTCTTGCCCTCTCTCTCCTGTCTTCTCTCACACTCCTGGCTTCACTAACATGCTAACATGCTTTATGAAATAACTTGTATTCTAATTCACTGTACATCTGCATCTAATTGCATTATAAATGCAATCCATATTTCTGTGTAAAGTAAAACACATCAACGTTTTACACATAATTCAAAGAAGTTAGAAAAGACCATTTGTCAAAAGCAATACCAAAAGCTCAAACTTTAACAAAGGCGAAACCATTGCATTGTAAATGCTTGTTTGTATTGATTTTTATTAATCACTCAAATAAAGTATTACACACCGACAAAGGGTTGGGTTTGAAATGCATCGACCCTATCTGTTTGTCCTTGCCAAACAAATTGTGTCTTTTGATTTAATTTAAAACAGAACATATTAATTCCTGTTTGATGTATGGAAGGGTGGTAATTGGTAAACATCCCTACATCTTCAGTATTAATGATTGTGATTTCTTCGTTTGGCGTAGGGATTTATGAATTGGTTCACCGGATTTCTAATAGCATTGGTGTATTTTTACGGATGATATGTGTGACAATGAGTTGTGCCTGTGAAATGAGTGTGTGAAGGTGTGGTTGAGTGAGAATCTGGAGTGTCTCTGTGTGTCACATTTGAGAGCAGTGATTTGTATATAGTTTTTTCTTACTTTCTTTTTTTGGTTTGGATACAAGGTTTGCTACACATGTCTTTGAAATACTTTTGATAAAATGTGCTTTAAATGAATTTGTGAATAAAATAAAACAAATGACAGATTAATTTCAAGATGGACGTATATGTTTTATTCATATAGCCTAGAGAGAATCGTGTCTTATGATTGGTGCTCAGTACTGGCAATTGTTCTGTTTTGATGTTATATGGACTTACTGAGGTGAGTCAAGGCCCTTTGGTGTTTTTGACTGTATGTACAATACGGCACACCATGGTGCAAGTATTGACAGATGCATCAGGAATTCTGATGCATCTGTTGGTGCAAAAGTTGCGCATTGCTGGAGTTGTGACGCAAGCACGACACAACTCTAGCAATACAAAGTGAAGCTATTCCCAATTCACTGAGTCAATCCTTACGCCTCCTCCAAGCAGGATTAGGGTTTCGACGCAGTGGCGCCCTAGAAGAGGCGCAGTGAACTCTTGTAGATGTCACTGCACTACTTCTACGAGGCTTTCCTGCATATGAATGCACACCCTGTATACATTGTACCTGATGCAGGTATAATGTGGCGCAGGGCTTTACAAGGTGATGCATCTCCCTAGATGTGTCACATTGTAAAAGGCAGCAACGTGGTGCATTGTTTACACTACCGCTGCATCACAAAAAGTGATGCAGCAGCTGCACAAAAGTGTTGCAAGGGGTTTGTAAATCTGCCCCTATGTTCTTACTCTGTTTTACTGGTTGCTGCCAACATGGAACCTGTGATTTTCTCTCCAGGAGAGCCTCCCACACCTGTCCCTCCTTAATTATGTTGTTATTTTTATACGTCACCTTGTTCATTGTAAAGTGCTTTGATACTCACAAGAGTCATGTTCGCGCTATATAAAACGTAATGAAAAAAATAAAAAAAATTAAATATGTATGGCTGCAATCCTCGCTGCCTTTTCCCATATAGCACATTGTGCTGCTGCTCCCTGCCCCATTCAACACTTGGCCTCTTCTCCTTCTAATACAATAGGTCTTCGGTTTGCCGATATGTATCTAACAAATAAAACAAAGGCCTTGTGGAGCTAGAGGGGATTTAAATCCCCTTGGCTACACGAGGCCTTTGTTCACAACACCAGCTGTGAACAACGAAGATTGGAATGTTTATAGCTCTGGGATTTTACCAGCCTTTATTAGCCCGGAGCACTCCATTGTCTTCAATGGATCTCGCAACATTCCAATGTTCTAATATAGCCATATTGCCCACCGTAGCGGGCTATGCCGGCTACTAAAGACCTGCTCCAGTATTAGGCGAGGGCCTTTAACAAGGGACTTTATTGGCCTGTATAGCCCAGCTACGAAGGGCTATAAGGCTATTAGAACATTCTGCCACTAGAGGGCAAAATGTTCTAACAAATAAACCAAAGGCCCCTCGGAGTTAGAGGGGTTTTAAATCCCCTCAGGCTCCGAGAGGCCTTTGTTTACAGCAACAGCTGAACAAAAGAAACATTGGAATGTTGCTCTGCAGGTTTTTGCCAGCCCGTAGAAGCACGGAGCACTCCATTGTAATCAATAGAGTGCTCAACATTCCAATGTCCTAATAGCAATTAAGCCCCACTGTTAGGTAAAGTGTACTGACTGACACCCATTTTCTAATAAAGAATCAAATTAGCAAAGTTTTGTTGAGGCAATTGTTGCAGGGAGATACTATTCTCTGAGTCTGCTTGCATAAATGTTGATTCTATCAAATTCCAGGCGTAGAGGAAGTGACATTGTGTGCCCTTTGACCATCGATTACATTCCTGGCTTGTCCTTATAACATGCTCAGCCCTTAAGCAGAATTGTATTTGCTGCTGAAGCCATAAGGGAATACAAAGGAGTGAAAATTACAGAATGTAGACAGGGTTTATTTAAAATCTTCCTGCTAACTGAGACTAGGAGTACCAAGACCAGTGCTGGTGTAACAAAGGGTAAGCCATGAGTCGCTTCACATCCATGTGCTCACTCAGTGCACTGTCACTATGACATTGCAACTGCAATATGCTGCTAAGAAGAGTAATGGTATTTTCATATTACAGGTGAGCACTGATCTCGCAACTGGATTGTAATAAAGTAAGGATGTAAAGCAGGCGTCTTCAACGAGTAGCTCAAGAGCTACCACTAGCGCTCTAGCTCCTTGAGAGTAGTCCTGTGTGCAGCCCAACCTACTACAATAAATGCTTTTGCTTGATTTGAGTTATTTGTATGCCGAAATAAAAAAGCACATATTCAAGATGACAATGTGTGTATTTTCAGAACTCATAAGTTGTTGCTCGGAGAAAAATGTTTCAAATTTCAAAATGTATTTAAAGTTATTATTTGAGGTTGAGAGACTTATTACTCCCATTTTTACCTTGGTGCCAGAGGGCGCGGCTGTGACTGGTACGTATTACCCATGTACAGGGTACTTACTACTGCTAGGAACCCTGTCTAATGCACTCATGTGATAACTTTTGACAATCTTGGATGGGGTGGCCACAACTATGTTACTAATATTAGTAGCTCTGGATTATTTTCATTGAACATGGCTTTTTTTACAGAAAAGGTTGGAGATTACTGGTATAGAAATATTCACCAGATATTGCATCTTCACATGTATCACCTGATCGGATATAGCATCATTTCTATGTGCACAGAATCATAAACATACAGACGTCTTTAAAAATGTGATTGGAAATGACATTGCTCATTCAACCAGATGTTGAAAAACAGCGCCTATAACCGCACATAGGGGTACGGGGAGTTGATAGTGCCTAAGGTGCAGTCATTCTGTGGGGGCATGAGCTCCAGGCCAAAGAGGGAAAGGGTCTTTGCGCGTCATTATTAGTGGCCCGGGTAATTGTGATGTATGCAGTAACTCCTGATACTGCACGTATCCCTATTAGGAGTTTTACAGCTAACTCCTGCAGCTTTCCAATTATAAATTTTTGCAGGACAAACCTACTGAACTGTATCGGAGACAAAATGTCCGACAATTACCAGGATATATAGATTTTGGTCCATAGAGCACCAAAATATGCATGAGGGTCCATTTCTTTGGAGGACAAACTCCTAATTGGAAGTTATTTATTGGTCCTGAAAAATTTCAACCCAACAAAGTTGGATTTTATCAGATCCAATAAATATATGGCATTGGTAGTGAGGAACTATCCCTGGTTTATTGAAGAAATATCTGCATTTCTCACTCCCATTAAAAAGGGTTTTACATATTTCTGGATTAAGATATCAAAACATTTTCTGCAGATACAATTTAAAGAGCAATGTACATGCCCACATATGGACTCCGTTTACTTTGACCAATCGATAGATGATGCATTCAAACTATAATTTTTCAAAGTCAGGGGAAACCCATCTTGTTGCGTTATTATGAATAAGCATATCTGAACAGATCTGGAGTTCTTTGTAAATTAGGAGGAGCTTTACATTTCCCAGGACATACACCTTACCAAGACGGATATATGTCAGTACAACGCACACTTTTACAACGCATACCTTTACAACACATTTTTTACAATGCATCATCCATTACAACGCATTCCATTACAACGCATACCATTACAACGAAAATTTAAAAACTACATTTACAACGCATTCCATTACAACGCATAATACCTTCCCAACGCATACCATTACAACGCATAACATTACATTGCATGTTTAGGTAAGTATTGGATAGTGTAGGGGTAAAAATTACTATTCTAACTCCAGGGGGGTGCAACAGTAGGGTAAGTGTTGTATAGTGTAGGGGTAAAAATTACTATTCTAACTCCAGGGGGTGCAACAGTAGGGTAAGTGTTGGATAGTGTAGGGGTATAAATTACTATTCTAACTCCAGGGGGTGCAACAGTAGGGTAAGTGTTGGATGGTAATGTTATGCGTTGTAATGGTATGCGTTGTAATGACTGCGTTATAAAGACATGTGTTGTAGTGGTGTGCGTTGTAGTGTCATGCGTTGTAATGGTTGCGTTGTAATGGCATGGGTTGTAATGGATGTTGCGTTGTAAAAGTTTCGTTGTAATGGTAGTGCATTGTAAAAGTTGCGTTTTAAAGGTTGTTTCACACCAAGACACCCCACTCCCACACAGGTCTATGTATGTCAAAACCATCAATTCAAATGGCAAGAATTTATCACTTCTATACAAACTCTTAGATCATCATTCTCTTAATGGGGAGTTGAAATGTGAAAACTGTAAACACCTGCAGCAGCGTGACAATAATATTACTGTCTCAAGCACCATTTGAGATTAAACGTTAGTGAAAAGTCATAAATATAACACTATTGCAAACTAATGCTGTACTTTGAAATAGATGAAGTAAGGCTAGCAATAACAGCCCCTTGGTAAGAAACTAGGCTATTAGTTGGTAGAATATGAGCCCTTCACAAGTATTAAGTCTGTGCTTGTCTTTTTACAGGGAAACAAGCACCCCAATACAGCACTTGACTCTGTCAGGGAATCGAAGCAGAACTGTCCAAGGCCTATTTAGGGGAGGTGGTGTGGGCTGGTAAGCCGTGTTTTATGGCAGACATTAATGTCCAGTCTATGTGTTTTCTTTTTAAAAGAAAATGTACTTTTAATACACACACGCTTCTAAATACTATGCATTATATTACAAATATGACAATTGATAAACAGGTAGATGGAAATACCTTTGGTGACACCCTCATGTCACGTGACACCCCTAGTGGGTCCTGAATCCTAGAACTACCTCCCACTTACACTAGTTGCAATCTCACAACATAAGAGCACGTCATTAACAAAATGTTAGACATACTGGCTTTGTCTGGGTGTCACTGCATCAGTTAAAGCAGCCACATGTCACAAATCATCAATGTAACACAATTGAAAATCAATGGAGACAGTACCAATGTGCAATACTATCAACATTCAATAACATTATGATATTGTAAGACTTTGAACTATAAACCATTAACACAATGGATAAGGCAACAACAAAGCAAAAATACAGGCTCAGGGAGAGCTTCGAAATGACGAAAACCTCTCACGGGGCTCAAATATAGCCTCATTGGACACATAAGAGACTCTGGTAGGGTCATCACTGAGAGGCTGCACTACATCATCCAGCCTCCAAATATTTACAAAGAACTTTTGGTGCTACCCCACGCTCTTCGTAGGTCACCAGATGGAAGGTATGCAAATTTGAGGTCCTTGCCGGGGCCTATGGAGGCGGTCCATTTGACCACGGATTGCATAGAGAACGAGTGGCTTCGCCACAGGCGTTTTTCTTGATTTTAGTTATTTGGCCTCACGCCATGTCATTTTGTTTAAAAGTGCTGCGGTGCCACTGACACTAAAATGAGGCACCCAATGTGTGATTCAACTGGGCAGCACTGCCTGACTGGCTCCCTGGCCAGCTCACACTACTTTGTGCACATGCAGGGGCTGTCTGCAGGTTTCTCCCACCCGTGAGGTGTGGTATAGTGTGCTTCTCGCTCTCCCCAGACACGGGCACGGGAAGCGGTGGCCACAGACAACCTGAGAGGGGAGCACAGCTCCAGTATTTGGCTGAAGATGCCTGACTCTCCTCCTTTGTTTCTAGGGGCCAGTGTGACAAGCTAATTAACAGATGGAGATTCCTCCACACCCATTTCTTCCCTGGAACTGTCTTAAGCACTGTTAATGGCTCTACTGTATGGAGAGGCCTTTGATCCCCCTGCTGGGGAGCATGGTAATTAACCAGCCCCAGCAGGACGGAAAATGGCCTGGAATCTGATTATGAGCTGAGCCAGGAAAAATGACTATTCCTAAAGTGCCATTAGGAGTGTAAGTATGGTGTTGTGGACTGTTAATATACAACCGGGATGCGGGTGTACTACAGATTGTTTCTTTGCTGCACCCTGTAGCCCTAAGTGGGGCAAAACTGTGCCTTAGGGCAGATTTCGCCTATAATCTTTAATACAATGTAAACACAACAGATCTTAAGTAAGCTCTAAAGACCTACACTATGAATTGCCACTCACTTTATCAAACATATCCCTACTGTACCAATCATTGAAGTGCCCCTTCTCTGACAGGGTTCCTTTATGCAGATACCAGGATGTGTAAGACGGTAGTCTCATACATGCAGCACACACATGTGCAAACCCTTGTGTGCTTGAGTTAGCGGGTAACCAGCCCAAAGCCTTTTACCCCAGCTGTGCAGCAGTGGCCTTATATTAAAAGACGGACACTGGCAGGTAGCACTCTTTCTCTACTTAATATGAATATACAGTGAGTGAGACTCATGGTAGTGAGACTGACTGCATTGGTAATACATTGGTTCCGCCTATGTGATGACTAAAGTACTGTTTTTATCAATTATCATCCGGGAGAAGGAAAAAGCTCCCTGAGAAATAACACTGGAGTGTAGATAATGTCTTGCAGTGGCCAGAGCTGCTGACTCGAGGGCTGAGGATTCCGGTTCAAGTCTCGGTACCGGCAGCAAAATCCTGTGATTGCATGCAAATTACTTACAGCCTGATTCATCAAGCCGAATTGCGCTCGCAAAGGGCCAGAATCTGAGAATCTGGCCCTTTGCGAGCGCAATTTTTGCATTTGGGATTCATCAGCCCAAATGCAAAAATCGGTAATTGCTAATTCGCTACATTGCGTGGAATTACATTTAAGGAATCTCTATTTGAGATTCCTTAAATGCAATTCATCAACCATTTTTAAATTGATAATTCGCAATTTCGGGCCGCTATTTAC
This sequence comes from Lissotriton helveticus, assembly GCF_964261635.1. Lineage (NCBI taxonomy): Eukaryota > Metazoa > Chordata > Amphibia > Caudata > Salamandridae > Lissotriton > Lissotriton helveticus. The sequence goes on along the minus strand of NC_136068.1, from coordinate 302,654,126 downwards.
CGAGAGGTCAGACCTCTCGGTAAATAGCAAAAACTTAGAAAAATGCTTTTAAAAGCATTTTTCTAAGTTGCATGTTGCACACAAACATGTCCTTTAGACATGTGTGTGCGCAACACCTGTTTCAATTTGCATTTAAGGGGTGCTACAGGGTGTCCTTTGGACACCCCTGGCACCCTTTAAATCGCTATCTTATTTGCGAGTAGCAAATTGCTAATCGCAAATAAGGAATACTCCCCATTCATTCCTATGGGCCAAAAATGGGGAGTTATTCCTTATTTGCGATTAGCAATTTGCTACTCGCAAATAAGGAATGTGTAGGAATCGCTATTTATTTAGCAATTCCTACATGAATACCGTTTTGCGAGTCCTTAATAGTGATTCGCTATGAATCGCTATTAGGGGCTCGCAAAACGGCCCGTTGATGAATAAGGCTGTTAATCTCTTCAGTGATAAATTGTTATATAAATATGCTTTAAGAAAAAAAGCGAAAAGAAGCAAAACTGTAGGGAAAAAAAAATCCACCAAACCGGATGTTAACAGTATTTCGCCGACGGGAAACTGATAAGAGAAGCAGACGAGGAACAAGCATAGGAAAATATGCTGCAGCCAATAGAAATGGAAGAAAAGTAAGTAGCACGCAGAGGAAACAATGAGAAGCCAGGGAAGAGAAGAGACGGGATCGAAGTTCCTTTCAAGTTTATATTAAAAGCAATAGATTTCTCAAGCGCCATGCAGGTGAAACCAAAAACCTGGGTAGTTAAATGCCAAAGGTCCAGGGGGCTAAATGTGGAGAACCCATTTGCCAACACTCTCCAATTAACCTTTAAACACTCCTCCTACAACTGGCTTGAACATGCTACTGCTTACTTTAATAAAATACCTAATTACTCCATGACCAAATTAAGCTGTCTGAGAATTAATTAAAATACTCCTCAGGGTAGCAGTTGATTGGCTAACGATACAGAGTGGGAAAAATACACAATCCACTATGACCTTTTGGATAGATGGTTAAGAAAGGACTGCAAAAAAAGAACAACTGAGAAACTGTTAAACTGAAAGTGCCAAAATACTCTGAACCCTAAGGAAACCTTCCAAATATCCCAGCACACAGACAGGAACAAAAACCACGAAGAAGAGGCAGATTATAAATTGCCGAGTGCAAGAGTACCAAAGTTCGGGGATCACAAATCATCTGTTTTTTGTCCCCAGAATGACGAATAACCATGCATTTCCACACTTACTTAGTACTTTTCCACTATCTTTTCTGCTCACATTTACCATCTACTCTGAGTACGTTGTAAATGGGAGAGGTTCAGTGAGCAGTACAGGGGTTAAGGGCTGAGAATTCCATTCTTCCTCCGTGGTGTCGGTAGGGCCTAGTTGTGCCACTGGCTACAGCCCCTCCATGTGACTTTACAGGGTGCTTTTCGGCACCTGGGAAAATTGGGTCTGGTGTTCTTCCTTGCATTGATTTCAGATGCATGAACACTGACCACATGTTAACACCCCCTAAAAAAAATGACCAAATAAACTGGAAACTGGAACTAAAAAACATCTTCTGGGCATTGTGGGGAAAGCATTTACAGAATAACACACCAGCTCTAATATACAAATATTCACAGTGAAACCCTCACAGAGGTCAGAGAAATATCACAACAAAACGGATTCTCCTGTAAGAAAGCACAGAACCCTGCAGGCAAACAAATGGAAATATGAGGGTAATCAAAAAGAAAAGAATTGGAGCAGCCCTGATACAATACTTAACAAGGTGCTCAAACACACGTGCAGAAAAATAAAAAAAGTACAGATATATTCTTTGTCATATACCCCAAGATGCATCAAGCCCATATTCTGCGAATTTTAAATTGTGAAAAATACCGAATCACAATTTAGAATTCGTAGAATGGGATGCATCAAGAAAAGCGACTAAAAAAAGCGAATCGCAATCGGCCGCAATTGCAGATTGCGATTTTTGCAAAATCGCATAAAAATCGCAGAATCGTCCGTTTTCCATGTGAAAATTGTGAACTCGCAATTACCGAAATCGCAAATTGCGATCTCACTAATTGCGAGATCGCAAAAACGGGAAGTCGCATTTTGAGCACAATGATGACATCACAACCAGGAAGTAGGCAATTCCCTCCCTCATTTAGAACACAGAGCCTGAGAGTGGAAGAAGCACAGCCCAGAGCTCCACAGCAGACATCCTGCAGCACCACAACAGGACACAAACAACAAAATAAAATGTCCCAGGAAGCAGCAGGAAGCAGTGCACCAGGCAGAAAGAGAAAAATTAAATTATCTGAACAGGAATTGGAGTTCCTCATCGAGGGAGTATCGAAGGACCATGACAGGCTGTTTGGCAAGAAGTCACGGAGGGTGCCTGAGGCCGACAAGAGGCGCATTTGGCTGCGCATTCGCTCAAAGGTGAACTCAGTTGGAGTGACCCAGCGCTCCATTGATGAGCTCAAAAAGAGGTGGTACGACCTCAGAGGTCGTGACAAAGAACGCATTGCTGAGAGGCTGGGGAGCAACATGCCACTGGAGGAGGAGACCCCACAGTTGCACCCAACACTCCACTCGAAGACCTGGTGGAGGACACCCTCAATCCTGCAGCCTGCGTGGGGGTCACCCGGCTGGACACCTCCCGACCCACCCAACAATCCCAAGGTAAGTGCCATGCAACTGCGACCCCGTCTCCTAACAGTGCCCATGACTCCAGAGCTAGCCATTTGATAACCCCAGTAATGCAGGCCATGCACACCTGAAATGCCCTATTGCATTGTGGGACCTGTAGTGTGACAATAATTCCCGGATAGCCACACACAGCCAGACCTGTCAAGTGAAAGATATCCCTAAAGCCAGTCAGGGAATGCAAGCCTCCATGCATGTTGCAACATCCCATGTGCAAGATACATATTATTAATCATGCACCCATTTACATCACAGGTGCGTCAGAACAAACCAGCACAGACAGCGAGGCACTCCACATTGAGGAGAACCCTGAGGACACCGAGGGAGAGGGCCATCCTGCCCCACGACCTGGACCCTCACAACCACCAGTAGCAGTGCCACCACCTCCCCATGTGAACAGGGCCACCCCTGCAGCCACAGGAGCACAGCAACCACCCCATGTGACACCCATGGCAGTGGTACAGGCCCCATCACCGCCCAGGAGGCAGACACGGCGCACAGCCACTGTGCGATCTCAGTCCAGCGGACTGATGAGGCAGCAGCGCAACGTGTCACCACGCGCTGACAGGGGGGAACATGGCCGAGATCCTGGGCTGGCCATAGAACGCCGGATGCTTGCTGTCCACCAGAAGCAGGCACGGCACTTGGCAGCCATCCACCTGCAGCTCAATAAGACAACGTGAAACGTGAGCCAGCTCACGGTAAGCATGCAGGTCATGACCGCAGCTGTCAGGGAGAACAGCCAGATCCTGGTGTCCCAGCAGGACATCACCCGCCACCGCCACCGCCAGCCGCTGACCCGCCTGTCAGCATACACAAGATCCAACCATCTGATTGGTAATGCCACCTCCCAACTTTCGCTCCGCTCTCTTGCGATGTAAATTCAGATGGTACAATGCTGCCAGGACGTCGCCAGGGCCTTGGAACAAGTCACAACAGCTGTCCACAGTCTGCAGGCGTCTGGCCATGGCCAAGCAAGTGGGGGGGATGATGCCAGTGAGGGCACATCAAGTCACAGCAGCCTGTCCTTGCCGGTGGTAACCGCACGCCGCCGCAGCACCAGGCCCACTGCAGCATCACGGGCCAATAGTGGCGTGGAGGACGTGGAGAGGCGACTGGGTGCGTCCGGCCGGAGGCGCCAGTGACTCTATGAACTCTAGCAGCAGGGCCATGCTCATGAGACAAGCATGCCTGCTTCTCTATCATGGGGCTGTATGAGGAAATACAGTTATCATGTATTTAGAGATAAAAAATTTAAGGACACATTATTGTGAAAATAACAATTTATGTCACATGTAAATCCGACTCATGTCATTATTACATTTGTCATGCATGAGTGCAGTGTTATGTGAGGTTTATGGGTGCACTAGAAACAGTTAATTGTGATTTGGTTGCGGCGCCTGTGTCCTTCTGCAGGATTCTCCCCGCGTGCATGATGCACATGTGCAGGTGGGCGGTTGTCCCCTTCCGACTCACTGCCAGTGATCTCCACAGGTATCCTCCGCTTGGTAGCAATATTGTGGAGTATTGCACACACGGCCACGATGCGGCAGCAGACCTCAGGCTGGTATTTGAGGGCCCCACCAGTCTTATGTAGGATGCGAAATCAGCTCTTTAAAAGCCCAAATGTCCGCTCAATGCAATTTCTAGTGCGAATGTGTGCGGCATTGTAACGCCGTTGCCGTAGTGTGGCAGGGTTGAGGTATGGGGTGAGGAGGTACTCACGGAGGCCGTAGGCGCTGTCACCTGAATGAAAGGAGCAGAGGGTCAGTGCCTGTTATGCGCAGCTACATGGTCTCGATGTACTGTTTGTGGGCATGGGTACTTACCTAGGAGGTGTCCTTCGCCAAAGTCTCCCCTGGCCAGGCGTGTGTACATGCCGCTGTGCCGGAATATGAAGGAATCATGCGTGCTCCCAGGGTATTGTGCCACTATGTCGGTGACGATTGTCTTTGCGTTGCAGACCATCTGGATGTCCAGTGAGTAGTAGGACTTGCGGTTCCAGGACATGTATTCTGTATCAGCGGGTGGGGAGATGTGTATGTGGGTACAGTCAATGCATCCAATTACATGGGGGAATTGCGCAATGTTGTAAAATTGGAGCTTTGTTTGATTCAAGTCCTGTTGGGTGGTTGGGAATGTAATGTAATGGTGTATCCGGGTCAGCATGGCGTCCAGGAAACTCCTTAGGCAGCGGGACAGTGTGCTCTGGGACATCCCCCCTGCAACTGCAACTATCCCCTGGAAGCTTCCGGAGGCCTGGAGGTGCAAGCAGCACAAGACCTGGACATGGGTGGGCACAGCATTGGTCCTCCTTGTTGGGTGCTACATCAGGGGGTCAAGGTCCCGGATGAGCTTGGTAATCGTTGCCCCATTCAGCCTGTACTTCGAGTAGATTTCCTCCTCAGTCTGGCCCAGGAGTGTGATCCGCTGCCGGAAAATTCGCTCCTGGCTCCTGCGTCTGTTCCTGGCTGCAGCCTGGAGCCTTCGCCGCCTTACCACCATGTAGAGTCCTGGCATTGTGAATGTCCTCATGCTCCTACTATGTCTCCTTAAGTGTGTTTGTTCAGCCCCGCACATGTATCTAGTTTGAATTTTTTTTTTTAAATGTTGTTTGAACTTTATGGTTACCACCTGGTTTGAATTCTCCTTAAATTAGCGGCGCAGGCAGGGGCGATGGGAGGTGCAAGCTGCAGTGGCATCCGGACAAGTGCCCGCCACTTATTTTTTCATATATTAAGCTCTACACAACCTTAAACTAGATAAGGCTATAGAGGGGTAAAAGATAGCGTAATAAAAACCAATGAATGCCTGGTTGAGCTTGATTCTCACTTGAGGAGAAATTCTCCAGCGCCAGGATACCTGCAAGGTGACAGCCGCGCTATACAAATGTTTTAAATAAATAAATAAATAAGTGAAACTAGGCAAATTCAAATTAGGTCCTTCAAACAAAACTGGCGATCACACAAATGTATAGAGTGACTTTTGCCTTGTTTATTTCTATATCAATAACTTGCCACCAACAATAAAGGACTTTCAGGAAGCAGGCGGATGACTAAGAAATAAAATGTCTCTTGAATGAGGAATTGTTTTTATTTGTTTATGATTTCAATATAGTGCTGTTCTTACCACGCATGGTGTCAATGTGCTTTAGAGTTACTCAAAAAGAGACCTAAGACTCTAAACTGCATCAAAAGATGTAAGTGGCAATAAAATTAACAATTTCAAACATAAGAAACATGGAAGGTGAGTGATAGACATTGAAGTGTGAGGTGGTGGAGGAAAGTGTAAGAGGTAGGAGAGACATTTTACATTGCACCTCAGAACAAAATCTCCAGCACAATCTAAAACTATTACACTAGCACTATGGTCTAGAAGGAAAAATAAAATCAAAGCACAAAGAAAGTTTTTGTTTTTCTCTGTGCCTAGATGCTTTCAAGTCTCAATTAAACATTCCAAGAAAACCTATTCCATATAGTTTATGCAGGGCCAGTGGAATCAATCGATTCTGCAGCCGTGACGTTTTACGCATAATTATGGATCAGCCCCATTTGCCACATATTTCATCATCTGCTGCACAATCTGCACATTTTAGAGAAGAAAATGTTTGATTCTAGTTCATACGGATCAAACATTACTAAAACATGGTGACAGTTGTCCTGTGTAGTAGACGGGTCTTCGTAAGGTTTAACACAAGCCATCTCTCAGTTGCTTATCGCTGTACTTGGAGACTAAACTGGTACTAATAAGGTAAAAGATTTTCCCAGACACTGCTACCATGTTAAAAATTACAAAAATAATAAATGTGTCACATTACTCCGCATAATTTCCCTTTTCTCGCCACATAATTCTGTCATCTCAGCCACATATGTTGGTCATCCCCTGCCGCATAATTGCAGTGGCTCTGACTTTATGCCACCAAGAAGCAACTAGCATAGTTCAGGTTCACCAACAGGATTAATGTGAAGACGGTTTGACAGCATCATTTGTATATTTGTTTTTTTTGTTTCTTTTTTCGATCCAACGGGACTGAAGAGGTTTCATGCAGAGAAAACGGAAACGTGCAAAATTCGTCTGGTGAAACCTATCAAAGGAGGAGGGGGAAAAAGCACACCAGTGCCTCACAACACTGGAAAGAGGAACATTTGTGGGAGCATCACTGGAATGTATGCAGAGGTATTCAGAGAGCAATGAAGGGGTGGACTCTCACAAAAATGTAGCATCCTGTAGATACTTCCAACAAGGTTTCAACTCTCTGCGGGGAAAGGGAACATGGAAAAACAAAATTGCAAACAGCGGGCACTCTGCACTGGCATTTCAAAACACAGCAGGCAAGGTTCCCTAGTAAACTCTCTTATTTTTTGGCTTTGCTTCTCTTTTGTTGCTGCGGTCCTGCTGACTGTGCTAGGGTTGTGCCTTCATCTAACGCACCAGGAATATAAAGTGCTTTCAAAACATAACCTACAGACTTCAGGATAGGCCGGGGTCTTGATGAGGACACCTGCTGGACAAAGTGGGCACCACATGTAATCAGACTGATGTAATAATTGCATGAAAGCTTTGAAACTGCAATAATAACATCCAGCCTGAACCAGTCAGGAGACCTTAGAGGGGGGCAGGACAGGCAGCAAAATGTTATGCCAGTCCCCAGATCTGGGGGAATTTTTCATATATCCCATTCCAGAAAAGTTGGATAAGAGGAGTGGATAGCTGAATGCCTATACAATATTGGAGTGAATTATATCTGGGAAGTCTTGCGGAAGACTTAAGCCATGGTGCAAACTAAAACAAATCTCAGTTGGAAGATTAATTCAAACCTTTTCGTGCCCATTCTTGCTTTTTTCGTTCATGGGATTTCCTGGGCTGTTTGCGGTTCCTTGACCACTCAAGTGCTTGACATGTTATTACAGGTTTGTTGGTAGGTGGCAGGATTTTTGATGTCTGAGAGTATGTGCATGGGAAGGACACCTCGAGTCCTTCGGGCATTCTTACTGAAGCATGGAGCAGGGGTGGCTCTAGGTTCATGGCGGCCCTAGGCAGGGAGCGTAGGTAGGGGGCCCCGGAAGAGGGGGTCCGGGCGGGGTGGACTGCGGAGGCCAGTGAAGAGGGGGGCGGGAGGGGGTCAGGTTGTTTGGAAGTGGAACAGAGCCGGAGGCAGCCAAATCCCTGCCAGGGGCCGCCACGCAAATATGTATCCATCCTCAGAGGATTATTATATTAAGGATATATATGGGCGTGGTGGCCCCTGGTGTTTGGTGGCCCTGTGCAGGTGCACAGCTTGCACATGCCTAAGGCCGCCCCTGCATGGAGTGCTTTAAACCTGTGGCCTGGGTACATGTGCCTGCCACACGCCTCCATTCCTACAGCCTCTGATCTCTTCCCATGGATCAAAGCAGCTATAGTGCAAGGGACTATTTTGCAGGAGATGCGAATTTTTACAATGTTGTTTTCCCAAAGTACAGTGACAAGGGAGGCAATATTGTATTTTGTATTGTGGTGTGTACTCTGTATGTAACACCTTGGTGATTTAAGATAGCTAATTGATTAAAGCCCTGCTTAAAATGGCCATGCAGAAGTAATGTCAAATTACTCTCACAAAACTGTAGCTTCATGTATATATTTCCAACAATGTTTCAAAACTCTGCGGGGAAAGGGAACATGGAAAAACAAAATTGCAAACAGCGGGCACTCTGCACTGGCATTTCAAAACACAGCAGGCACAGTTCCCTGGTAAACTCTTTTAGTTTTTGGCTTTGCTTCTCTTTTGTTGCTGCGGTCCTGCTGACTGTGCTAGGGTTGTGCCTTCATCTAACTCTCCAGGAATATAAAGTGCTTTCAAAACATAACCTACAGACTTCAGGATAGGCCAGGGTCTTGATGAGGACACCTGCTGGACAAAGTGGGCACCACATGTAATCAGACTGATGTAATAATTGCATGAAAGCTTTGAAACTGCAATAATAACATCCAGCCTGAACCAGTCAGGAGACCTTAGAGGGGGGCAGGACAGGCAGCAAAATGTTATGCCAGTCCCCAGATCTGGGGGAATTTTTCATATATCCCATTCCAGAAAAGTTGGATAAGAGGAGTGGATAGCTGAATGCCTATACAATATTGGAGTGAATTATATCTGGGAAGTCTTGCGGAAGACTTAAGCCATGGTGCAAACTAAAACAAATCTCAGTTGGAAGATTAATTCAAACCTTTTCGTGCCCATTCTTGCTTTTTTCGTTCATGGGATTTCCTGGGCTGTTTGCGGTTCCTTGACCACTCAAGTGCTTGACATGTTATTACAGGTTTGTTGGTAGGTGGCAGGATTTTTGATGTCTGAGAGTATGTGCATGGGAAGGACACCTCGAGTCCTTCGGGCATTCTTACTGAAGCATGGAGCAGGGGTGGCTCTAGGTTCATGGCGGCCCTAGGCAGGGAGCGTAGGTAGGGGGCCCCGGAAGAGGGGGTCCGGGCGGGGTGGACTGCGGAGGCCAGTGAAGAAGGGGGCGGGAGGGGGTCAGGTTGTTTGGAAGTGGAACAGAGCCGGAGGCAGCCAAATCCCTGCCAGGGGCCGCCACGCAAATATGTATCCATCCTCAGAGGATTATTATATTAAGGATATATATGGGCGTGGTGGCCCCTGGTGTTTGGTGGCCCTGTGCAGGTGCACAGCTTGCACATGCCTAAGGCCGCCCCTGCATGGAGTGCTTTAAACCTGTGGCCTGGGTACATGTGCCTGCCACACGCCTCCATTCCTACAGCCTCTGATCTCTTCCCATGGATCAAAGCAGCTATAGTGCAAGGGACTATTTTGCAGGAGATGCGAATTTTTACAATGTTGTTTTCCCAAAGTACAGTGACAAGGGAGGCAATATTGTATTTTGTATTGTGGTGTGTACTCTGTATGTAACACCTTGGTGATTTAAGATAGCTAATTGATTAAAGCCCTGCTTAAAATGGCCATGCAGAAGTAATGTCAAATTACTCTCACAAAACTGTAGCTTCATGTATATATTTCCAACAATGTTTCAAAACTCTGCGGGGAAAGGGAACATGGAAAAACAAAATTGCAAACAGCGGGCACTCTGCACTGGCATTTCAAAACACAGCAGGCACAGTTCCCTGGTAAACTCTTTTAGTTTTTGGCTTTGCTTCTCTTTTGTTGCTGCGGTCCTGCTGACTGTGCTAGGGTTGTGCCTTCATCTAACTCTCCAGGAATATAAAGTGCTTTCAAAACATAACCTACAGACTTCAGGATAGGCCAGGGTCTTGATGAGGACACCTGCTGGACAAAGTGGGCACCACATGTAATCAGACTGATGTAATAATTGCATGAAAGCTTTGAAACTGCAATAATAACATCCAGCCTGAACCAGTCAGGAGACCTTAGAGGGGGGCAGGACAGGCAGCAAAATGTTATGCCAGTCCCCAGATCTGGGGGAATTTTTCATATATCCCATTCCAGAAAAGTTGGATAAGAGGAGTGGATAGCTGAATGCCTATACAATATTGGAGTGAATTATATCTGGGAAGTCTTGCGGAAGACTTAAGCCATGGTGCAAACTAAAACAAATCTCAGTTGGAAGATTAATTCAAACCTTTTCGTGCCCATTCTTGCTTTTTTCGTTCATGGGATTTCCTGGGCTGTTTGCGGTTCCTTGACCACTCAAGTGCTTGACATGTTATTACAGGTTTGTTGGTAGGTGGCAGGATTTTTGATGTCTGAGAGTATGTGCATGGGAAGGACACCTCGAGTCCTTCGGGCATTCTTACTGAAGCATGGAGCAGGGGTGGCTCTAGGTTCATGGCGGCCCTAGGCAGGGAGCGTAGGTAGGGGGCCCCGGAAGAGGGGGTCCGGGCGGGGTGGACTGCGGAGGCCAGTGAAGAGGGGGGCGGGAGGGGGTCAGGTTGTTTGGAAGTGGAACAGAGCCGGAGGCAGCCAAATCCCTGCCAGGGGCCGCCACGCAAATATGTATCCATCCTCAGAGGATTATTATATTAAGGATATATATGGGCGTGGTGGCCCCTGGTGTTTGGTGGCCCTGTGCAGGTGCACAGCTTGCACATGCCTAAGGCCGCCCCTGCATGGAGTGCTTTAAACCTGTGGCCTGGGTACATGTGCCTGCCACACGCCTCCATTCCTACAGCCTCTGATCTCTTCCCATGGATCAAAGCAGCTATAGTGCAAGGGACTATTTTGCAGGAGATGCGAATTTTTACAATGTTGTTTTCCCAAAGTACAGTGACAAGGGAGGCAATATTGTATTTTGTATTGTGGTGTGTACTCTGTATGTAACACCTTGGTGATTTAAGATAGCTAATTGATTAAAGCCCTGCTTAAAATGGCCATGCAGAAGTAATGTCAAATTACTCTCACAAAACTGTAGCTTCATGTATATATTTCCAACAATGTTTCAAAACTCTGCGGGGAAAGGGAACATGGAAAAACAAAATTGCAAACAGCGGGCACTCTGCACTGGCATTTCAAAACACAGCAGGCACAGTTCCCTGGTAAACTCTTTTAGTTTTTGGCTTTGCTTCTCTTTTGTTGCTGCGGTCCTGCTGACTGTGCTAGGGTTGTGCCTTCATCTAACGCACCAGGAATATAAAGTGCTTTCAAAACATAACCTACAGACTTCAGGATAGGCCGGGGTCTTGATGAGGACACCTGCTGGACAAAGTGGGCACCACATGTAATCAGACTGATGTAATAATTGCATGAAAGCTTTGGAACTGCAATAATAACATCCAGCCTGAACCAGTCAGGAGACCTTAGAGGGGGGCAGGACATGCAGCAAAATATGTTATGCCAGTCGCCACATCTGGGGGAATTTTTCATATATCCCATTCCAGAAAAGTTGGGTAAGAGGAGTGGATACCTGAATGCCTATAATAACTGCAATATTGGAGTGAATTATATCTGGGAGGTCTTACGGAATACTTAAACCATGGTGGAAACTGAAACAAATCTCATATGGAAGATGAATTCAAACCTCTTCGTGCCCATTCTTGCTTTTTTTGTTCATGGGATTTCCTGGGCTGTTTAGGGTCCTTGACCACTCAAGTGCTTCACATGTTATTACAGGTTTGTTGGTAGGTGGCAGGATTTTTGATGTCTGAGAGTATGTGCATGGAAAGGACACCTCGAGTCCTTTGGGCATTCTTACTGAAGCATGGAGAGCTTTAAACCTGTGGCCTGGGTACATGTGCCTGCCACACGCCTCCATTCCCACAGCCTCTGATCTCGTCCCATGGATCAAAGCAGCTATAGTGCAAGGGACTATTTTGCAGGAGATGCGAATATTTACTATGTTGTTTTTCCAAAGTACAGTGACAAGGGAGGCAATATTGTATTGTTTGATTGTAGTGTGTACTCTGTAGGTAACACCTTGGTTATATTTTCATTTTCCAGGTTTGTATAGCGCTTGAATCACCCCCGAAGGGGTATCTCTGCGCTCGTGGACTGACGTGAATATACTGGCACTATGGAACGTCTAGATAGCTAATTGATTAAATGCCCTGCTTAAAAATGTCCCTGCTGAAGTAATGTAAAATATTTAAATATAGCATTGATTAGGACAATGGAGCTTTCTTGTACAATAGATTTCCTACCATTGCAATAATGTATAATGCGGAAGATTATGACATCTTTAATACAGCCTTGTGTACATTCTGTACATGCCAAGGGTATCTATCTGTGGACGTGGTATCTGCATAAATTAGTCTGTTGCTCCTTATGTATGGAGGCAAAAATTGAAAGGTCAAAACTCTAAAGATGTAATATGTTCATTCTTGGTGAGTGATGATAACTGCATACAGAGTCCATAGATGTGGTCCCTTTATAAACATGCATATATTATAAAAAAGATCAAATACTTTCTGATCGAGTTCACTTACAAAAGCTACTGGATATGGGCTCATTTCTATTAAAACACCCTTCATTTTATGAATCATCATATGTTCAACGCAAGATACTGTGACAGGGACTCTAGGGGAGACTTCAAAAGAAAGTAAAAGAGCATGTCTGTGCCATCATAAATAATGAACATTTGTGACTGTTACTCACTATTTCAGGAGATGCCATATGAGTGATCCAGAACATTTAGCATCCCGTGGTGTTATCAGTTACCTCTGGCAAATGAGCAGGACACAGGGTGAGAACTTTATTGCAAATGGAGGCCACTTAATTTCGACACGGGGCACAACAAATCCTTGAGGACGGAGTCAGTGAGAACACGAGAGGATATGTTTAGTTGATCTTGTTACTTGAGAATGTAGGTTAGGGTGGCTACCTCATTCCAGTTGTAGTCTTGGTTTCCTTTAAGTAAAGTAATTAGATTAACACATCTGATAGCAATGATTTGTGGGTTAACGGTTCAGGAATGGAGTCAGTGCCCATCATGAAATAGATAGAGGTGGCCAGTGTAATGCTGGGTTAGACTTTGAGTTGTGGAGGAGCGTGGCTCAATGGTTAGAGCGGCAGACCCTGATTCAGAGGTCTCGCCCGAGACCAGGGTTCAATTCCCGCCTCGGCGGCTCTTGGACCCAATTTCCCCAGACCTGATAATTCTTGCCTCGGTGCCTAGTCTAATCATGGGTCCCACTCTGTGACTCTGGGCAATAGCTTGCTTAATCTCCACAATGGCCCCAGTAGTGATTGGATGCCTGGCTTCACCTTGGGGGTGCCCAGGAGTGGCCATTTCTCAGGAAAGCCAGGATGGGTGCCACAGCGGTATGAATACAGCGCAACGAGACCTCTGGGTAGAAGTGCGCTATATAAATACAAACACATTTACATTTACATTTGATGATGCCCACGCAGGGCTATGAGAATCCAACCATGTCAGGCTTCCCTCGTCAAACCTTCCATCGATGAAAGCAGTGTTGTATGCAATGGAGAGTTCAGTATTCAGGCCTCACTTCTATGACTACATCACACCAGTTGTACGATCCAGAAGCCTTCAAACCACATGTAATCCCAATATGAAACAGGAGTCCCGGAGTAATAAGGAATCCACTTTCTACTTCTATATACTGTTAACAATTGTCATATCAAGTAACTCGATAGAGCATTAGTAAAAAAAGAGTTTATTCAGCAAAGAGCTTCAAGTTCCCGCTACTTCTCTATATTGTACCCACAGTTGTGGAGTTCTCTTCCAGTCTTTAGGGTGCATCAACAAAGAACTGTTCTGTAAACCCAAAGGCTTTCAACTGCAGTAGAACTTGATCACTCTTATGGTAAAGTGCACTTCTACATAAGCCATGTAATTCTAGTATGTTTTTACAATTATATGTTCCTCAGACCATTCCTGTTTTCTGTTATCAGGTCTCACCCAGACCCCTCGTATAATAATGTTCTTTGTAGAGCACTTCACGTTTAACATGCTCCTCTGCAATAATGTTCTCTGAAAATCACTCTCCTGCGAGCACCATGTAAAAAGCCTAATATAATATAAATATAATTCTAGGTGTGAAACAATGTACCTTAACCATTTCTCAAGTTCTACAAATGTGAAGGTTTCCTACTGCACGTTACAGGTTGTTACCATCTGAATAGGCAGACCTCGAGGTTGATCAATTGGATTTTGACAAAATGTTGACATCCTCACAAAGTTGGTACATTTTTTATTCTAGCAAGTGATAAATCCGGTAAAAGTATCCATTAAATGAGAAAAGAAACCTACATTTTCCAGGTAAAATACCCCACAAATCAAAAAAGGGTGCTGCAGAAAGAAATAAACGTTTCACAAGCAAAGCTGACACATTTTTACACTTTGTGAAATTCCAAAGTTTGTTGGCTTCACAAAAAAATGCCAACTAGATTTTAATTTTGCACTTTTGCTGCAAATTAAACTTCCTGGGCAGTTCAACGTCTCATTTTGTGCCAGGTGTTGAGTGGTTTTATGGTAGCCCATCATACAATCAGTGGCAATATCCAGATGGATTCCAAATTATAATGTGCCTGTCTTAACTGAATTTAGGGGAAGACTGCTGATATTTGGTGGAGCACATTCCAACACATCCTTAAGTTTGAGGGTAAGATTACCATCACTTTCATTCTATTTAGAGAAAATTCTCCAACATTTCTGACATGGTTGGAAAACTTCCTAGGTGCCTATCGGAAAGTGACTTGAGCCCCTATTTTACTGCCATTAAGCTTTCACCTCAAACAGTTGCCCAGGTGGTGTTGCCAAATAACAGCAATGTACAACTTGATTGTGTCTTCAGGGCCTGCTATACAATGCAACATACTACAGATTTAGGACAGACCATGTGATCATGGCCCATAAAGGTTTTGGCTGGATAACTGGAAAATGGATAGAAAAAATGTAAACAGGTTGCCTTCAATTCCCCTAAACAGGAGAGTAGAAATGTTATTGTAGGGCCCTTAGTGTTTATAAGGTAAATGGCACACTAGGGTAGGCGGAGGGGGAATGTGGAAGCTTGCCCACCTACAGAAAAGAAATCTGATTGCTCTGGGTGACACTGTGATACCTATGACTGATATCGTTTGATAGGTTTGTGTCAAATGACCAAATCGAACCTCCTCTTCCAAGATATGTATCCATACATTTTAGGGTGTCCAAAATGCATTTGAAGGCATTGCGGCCAACAAGGAGGTGTATGTGGGAGGGCTTCTGTATGATAATAATGCATGTTACATGTATGACAGGCCTGATTGCATACAAACATGACTGTGTTTAACATCTGAGGTATGCATTGGTATAGGCCCAGGAGAGTCGACTAATTAAATGGTAATGCTAACAAATGTTTATTTGATCGCTGTGATTTCATTTTAGAAACTCCATGTTTCTGGCACTTGCAGCCTATGGTACAGAAAAGGAAAATCTTCCACTTCTCTGGTGCACCCGTTGTAACCCCAGACGTAACAGAATATTATCCTGTATGCATCCATCTTGTAAGGAGAAATGAAAAAGTTACATTAGCTTCTGGTGCTCCTCCCATGCTTCTGCAAAAGAGCGTTGTTTGCACAGTTTTGCAGGGTTGGATCACTAGTTTCCCCTCAACTCTACGACATCATTGGTGACAAAAATGCATAGACTACAGGTGCAGAGACTTTGGTCAGGCACATAGACAGGTTTCTAAGTGGAGATGCTGAAAAACTGAGTTCCACCTGGTGACTCAATAATAGCATATGGTATGTGGTCACACTCAGTAGCGGTCGGTGGCGGGAGTAGCTGCCGGGCGGTGGTGTAGGGAGGGGGAGGGGCAGATTGGAGGGTAGTAAACTATGGATTACGGTTGACTACAGTTAAGTAAACATATAAATAAATAAAACAAATTTTGTTGCGCGCACTGCATCCCCAAATGCGATGCAGTGCGCGCAACGAAATTCGTTTTATTTATTTATATGTTTACTTACCTGTAATCGGCTGTAATGCATAGTTTACTACCCCCACCCTGCCCCTCCCCCTCCTGTCACCGCCTGGCAGCTACTCCCACCAGCGACCACTACTGGTCACACTATACATGGCTTGGCATTCTATCAGGTTAGTAAACTGATACATGCATGTAGGCTGGTGGCTAACAAAACTACATGCAGTTTGGTAGGGAGTAGACTAAAAGGTTAGGGATATGTGATGAAAAATGATTAGAATCTTTTTAACATTTGCCCTAACTTCTATATTATCTGCTGATTTATTTATAATACTCGTAATCATTCTGATACATCAGTTATGTAAACACGTGTTGCATAGGAAGTAATAAAGTAATGGTTAATATTAACCCCTGTGTGAACATATTACCTCGTGCAAACAGGAGGGGTCTCGATTTTGTCATCACTATCAGATAAGAGAGTCTCTGGGAGGACTGTCCCCTAACACCCCTTGACTGACCGATTAAGAGTTGCTAGAGTAGAAGTGGGAGACACCTGCTCGGTCTCTTCTTCTCTGTAAAGGTTATATTGTCTTTTGGAGAAAAGGCGATCTAATAGGTGCGACCTCAAAAATATTGGGGTAATCATGACAGAGTGGTCCACTTGCAAACAAGACCGGACTGGCCAGCCGGGCAAGCAGGCAATTCCCCGGAAGGATGGAGCCCCAGGAGGCCGCTATTGACACTTGGAGGCCGGGTTCAGCCTCTCGGAATGATGGTGCACATTACCGATCCCGGCCTCAACTTGAAAGAGTTGCTTTAATTCTAGCGCACATTAGGACGTCTGCCCACGCAGGCTCAATTTTTATTTTTGCCAGTGCTGTTTTAAGTTTCCAGTCCGGCCCTGCTTGCAAAGCCCCACACAGACAACAAAATAAGCTCTACCAAGAGCTAGCCATATAAATGAACGAAATTAGGTAGAAAATCGTGAAAAGGAGAAGGTAATTTTTCTTAGCTACAAATATAGGGGACAATGGAAAGTGCCAAGTAGACCATAAGACTAATATCTCATACATTACTGGATCACAAGAGCCCCACTCTCCATGTAAGGTAGGAATGCATGAGGGTAACGTCTCAGTAATGTTCCCTCTCGGTGCTGCCACGTGGAGAGACGTGGCTGACCCGCAGAGACTTCGAGCGCGGCATTCCATTGGCTGCTCTGGGCACAGCGTCAGGTCACGCCCTCCGCCCAACCAGAATCCCCGGGACATAAAGCATCGGCTATCGGCGGGCACACTTGTAAGCATGTGTCTGTTCTTGTTCTGCAGATTAATGGCTTAAGATACCACAGATAAACCGCGCAATGGGAGAACATTCCGTGCGCCTCGCCCCCGCGGCATCGCTCAGCAGCGGAGTTTATTCAGCAGTTGAGGAGGAGGAAAAGTGTGCATGCACAATGTTTCATTCCCTTTCCTCTTGGTGAACAAGCCTTGAGCAAAAGAACAATCCATTTGAATAGACAATTGTAGTAACAACCGGCGTTGCCTTTGTCATGCGTGCCTTCGCGACCAGAAAAGTGACAAATGCTGTTGAGTCACATGCATCTGGGAACAAATGCACCCCCTCTAGAGATCTCTGTTTGACCCCAATCTCAGCAGGTTCAAATCGCAGCAGGTTATCTAAACGTTTTAGCTTCTTGAGTAGAAAAAGAAGTACTCTTAAATTAGGTAATAATAACATTTGGTATATAGCGACCAAGAAAGGTCTTGGGATGAAAACGTGTTTTACAAATGCACATTTAATGCTATCTTCGAACAGTCGATTGTTAGCCTCTGGACCACAGTCCTCAGATCAAGTGATGTCCGTAGCACAATCGATCAGGTGTTAAGGGCGCGAATATGTGGTCCAAGCACCCAGGGCACGGAAACCCTCCGGTGCTTGCACCAGAGGAATTCCCGTTTTTTAAAATGTTCAGGTCATGCTTCTGAGGAAGGCTGTCCGCAAAAGCCTAAAACTGTTTTTTTATGCGTGACAATTGGAGCACGTTGCATAGCTGCCAAGGTTTCAGATTGTTATGTGTGACAGTTTCATCATTTCAGAGAAATTATGAGTGCCATTTTAACAACTATGAGTGACACAATCTTGCGCGCAAAATCACGCTATGAAGAATGGGGACACGTAAATATCAGAAATTACACCCGTTTCAGCTACAGCAGTAAGAAATAAATGTAAAATGTAAAATGTAAATTGATACTTGTATAGCGCACTACTCACCCGCAAGGGTCTCAAGGCGCTTGTACGAATACCGCTGTGGAACCCATCCTGGCTTTCCCTGTGAGGTGTCCACTCTTGGGCACCCCCGAGGTGGAGGCCAGGCATCCTTAGCGTTGTGGGGGCCGTTGTGGAGATTAAGCAAGCTATTGCCAAGAGTTGCAGAGTGGGACTCTATGATTGGAATAGGCACCGAGGCGAGAATTATCAGGTCCGTGGAATTTAATTTTTTAGCTCAAGACCCGCCGAGGCGGGGAATTGAACCCTGGTTCCAGGCTAGACCTCTGCATCAGGGTCTGCCGCTCTAACCATTGAGCCACACTTCTCCACGATAATTGATTTAATAATGATTAAATGGCTTCCTTTTATGAGACTCATGCCCAACTAAATATAATTAAAATTGTACAAATATCACAAACCTCATTTGCAATATATTGAATGAATGCTCCGAACTGTTGCTCAGGAACTCTTTTTTTGCAGTTGTGTGTTTTTTTTAGGTTTGTGCTTCTGTGTGGTGAATGCTACAAGCGTGCACAAGACACACAGCTATGGAAAGCCACGCCATTTGTCAGTGAGATAGTGCAGACCTTCTGCTTGCACATCAGTGTATTTAATCCCTGCCTGAAAATTAGTTCATCTGCCCAGCCCCGCACTCGCAGATAGTGACACCAGCGAACACACCAGAAGGCTGTCATAGACCTAGTGCTGCCTCTCTGATGATGTATGTGCAGGCGCTCTGACTGTCATTTGTTGCACCGACTGGAAACACCAGTCCACCGTGACGCTACGGCTAGCGCAAAAAAAAAAAACAAATATCAACAAGCAGGCACTCACTTTACTTGTTGAGCGGTAATTGCAGGCGGCAGTCCGCCTTGTCGTTAGAGCCGCAACGACTCCTGGCCGAGACAAACGCCGGCCAGCATAAGTCTGAGGCTCAGGAGGCCTAGCTGCACAGGGCGTGCATTGGAAAGGTAGCGGGTCGACTCCGGTCACGGCAGGGTCAATGATACCGCAGCACAACGCTGTGCAAGCAGCGCTGATATTTCCACTGCAGCTGCTGCCAGGCGCCAACGCGGGCGGCAGCAGGAAGTCCCGCCTAGTGTGGATCTAAAATTGAAACTGACCTGAGTCGCACAGACACTTACTCTCACTTCAGTCATGATCATGATGTATCAGAAAGCCGGCGGCCGGCAGGGCGGGTGAATACTGGAAGAATTATTTGTTAATTTGTAGCACTAGCAGCTAGACTTGCAGACTGTGAGCCAGCTTGTCACTCTGGGAGCAGGGCACGGTGAGCTGCAATTCCTGCTTTATTTTTGAGCTCATTATGTGAATGATTAGTAGCGTTGCCGCTCCACCTCGACAGCAGAGATGCCATTATGTGTGACTTAGCATTTCAGTGCGGTGATGCGGACCACTACACCGAAATGCGTTAGTCTAACGCCCGATGCGTGATACTTGGCAGAGCTGTCATTGCTCCCTGATACCATCAGTCTGAAAGTGAAAGTAAAATGTTTCAATCGGCTAGCCTGAATGTGTTTTTTTTTATGAGTGAGAATCAGAGTGTGTGGCGCCCTGACAACATAAGTCGCAAAGTGAATGTAAAATTTGCCAATGGAATCATTTTACTTTCATCGCTGCTTGGGAGTATATCTCATCATAGGAAACGCATCCTTGGAAAGTTCACAATCTTCCCTTTCCACTGATATTTCTCCTTAGTAGATCAATGTTCGAGGATCGCCCTAGGACAACAATCCCGAATTATGGATCCACCAAGTAGACCCCAGGGTCAGGTTGGAGCAGCCACCATCGAATGGGCAAGTGCTTCAGGCAAAAAATAATTCCGATTGTCTTCTCCGCGAAGGGGCAGAAAGCCCACTAGTTGCTCTGGGTTCTTTGTTTCTTTAAAATAATGGGGTGGAAGTAACCAACCCAGGCATCAGGCCAGACCCCAACAATATAGGGTTCAACAGTCTTTATAAGCCACCCCCATGGGGCAGACCGGGGATAATATCTCCAATCTGCATACCGGTGTGTGGAGGCACATATGTTTTTTTTTAAAGAGTGAAGGCCTGTCCTGTTCTGACATGTAGCTGCACCCCCCACCCCTAAGAGCCGACAGTCTTCATGTCTCCCTGGTGCCAAGAGCATTCACATCCCAAAGGCAAACAAGAAGATTTGTTGATTTTTGTGAATAGTTTTGAAATATGGCAAACCCCGATTTCCTCTCACTTGCCATGGTGAATATCTGCACTATTTGGGTTCTGGGTCAGCTGCCACCATGGAAATCTACCAACTCTGGGAATTTCTGAAACCTAGAGATTCAGGAAAATGCAGGGTGGTGGGTGTGGTTTGCGTTGATCCCAGCACATATATTATCCGGAATGCCCTGTAAACATCAACTTACATGAGTAAAAAAAAGTTTATTTTCCCATATATATGTGACAGAAACCCAGAAACTTACAGCCACTGACAAAAAGTCACCTCCCTTCAGTTCCCTAATCTTCCTGGTCAGAAGGCCACTGTGGCTTGCACCACTCTTTGCCACTGCCAGCACTACCAATGACTACAAGCCATTATACTGCTACAAGTGTTACAATTCAAACTGTTTGAAGCCCCCAAAACTATAAGAATGGCTTGGGCGGCAGGCATTGCTAGTTTTTAATGCATATTGTACTAATAAACAAGTGTTGTTCTGGTCATCTTTGAATTATACAAATAGCGCCGCCATGTGGCACCTTTCACAAGAATGGGTGATGACCACCAGAAACCACAGACTCACATTAAGCACTGGAGTGGAGCCTCTGTGTGTGATGGATATCTTGGTGAGTGGTAAAGGCTTTTGAAGTCGACGGGTAATGATGGGGTGCATTACTTCTTTTTATAATCTGCAATCATTGTTTGCATTGTCCACTGGGTTATGTTTGGTATCCATATACAGTACATTCCGTGGGCTGGACTGGTGAAGCTGTTGCTTCACTTTTGCCTGTAGATAAGAGACAATGTGGCCTCTTTCAACAGGAGAAATTAAGTTATGTCTTTATATTTTCTATTGACTTTTATAGACAACTATGTCACTTGTAGATCGACATTTTCAGATTGTCTTTAATCCTTGCTCTTGATTATTGGCTGCTTTATGAAAGTAAATAAAACATTCTACTTGGCCATCGATCTGCCTCTGATTCTTGTCTTTGAAGCCCTTTCTACAGAGGACTCTTAGATGTAAGGACATTTGGAGATGCATGAGAATGCCTAAAGGAGAATAAAAGCAATTGAAATGTACTTTTTCCAGCTCATTGTCTAAGACTCTGCATTGTTTCCTGATTATCCTATTCCATGTTGAAACAGATCATTTGACTTCTGATGTTCAGATAGTGAGGGGTCTCTTCCATGCTGGAGATGCAGAGACTAAAAAACATGACAGAGAAGGATTGATTTGGGAAATTCTTTGTGTGTACAGGGGATAAGTCCTCAACATTAATTTCCTATTGTGAAACAATGAAGGGGTATACTGCTGAATCTGTTTATTTTTCCTGTAGAAAACACAGGGACACAATTTTGGAAGTAGCCAAGGTCATCATCACATTTCCTTTATTTTGGGTAAATAAAACCATAACATGTACCGTATAAAAATTAAAATATAAATGGAATAAAGTGAGCAAATTTATTGTGCAAAACTATTTCTGAGTAAAACTATTTTGTGTGGGAAATTTCGGTCCAACAATACAAACCTCCTCATCATTTTTTTAAAGATCCATAATATTATAAAACAAAATGATAAAAGAAGTTCATATAAAACATCCCAGAGCTAAAATGATATACAAAGAGGACAAGCGAACTCCTAGATAAAAGGGTACAGAACCAATCATAAAAACAATTGAGGCAGTACATTAAGTATACATGAAAGTGCTATTTTAAAAAGTATTCAACCTAAGTACCATATTGCTGACATGCATCTAATAATTGAATACACCACACAGTCTCAGGTGCTGGTTTTATATGTTCTAAGAGCTATATGGTGGTCCCTAAACCCAAGAATCGGACACAGATTTGATATGTCTCCCTTTTTCATCCAGGAATGGGTAAAAGAAGCCAACTGTAATATGCACAGTCTAAATTTAACATAAAGTGCACGTTTAGCAGGGTTGGGAACCATATTCATGTACAGCTCATACTGAGGTACACATATGAACATCAGGAAGGACCTACCGGGTACCAGGAGAAACAGCAGAAAGTTTTTCACCTAATACATAATTCCAGTAGGATGTTTTCAGCTTCTCCTGAGCACCTTTGGCTAATTCAAAGGGCTGTGTCCAGAAACATTCCAGACCTAACTTGAATACCCAATTTTGAATATGGGCAAGCCAGGGGACCTTCCCAGCATGATGGTCATCTGCTATGATTCTAATGCACTCCTTATATAGATCTAGATCCTCATTGGTCCAGAACCATAGCCAATATTGGATAGGTCTGAACATAGCAATGTCAGAAATCAATGTTAGGTTTAGGTCAAATCTAATAGGCAGAGTTGGTGCACTGGTGGGGATTCTCAAGAGGGTCTTAATAAAGGCATGTTCAGCTTTTTCAAGGGTGTTAAGATTACAGTGCCCCCATAAACAGCCCCACCAATAGCCACACCCCAGTCTTGAATCTTATCTATCTCCAAAGGAGGGGAGATAGCGAAAGTGGGTGGTTTATTGGCAAATGTTATTATAGACCCAGTTTGCTTTAGAGTCATGACACTTTTCTGTACCTGTGCTACCCATCTATGGGAGTTTAACAGTGTTGCGCCCAAATAATCAAATTCTTGTGCCCTATACAGTGCCTCCACCCCCCCAAGAATACCTTACTCCTGGGTGTTTTCCTGCTGTTACCTAAGAGCATGTACTTATTTTTTTAAGTTAATTTCCAAGCGGTGGTCTAAAAAAAGTATTACATTTGTCCAAGAGAATATATAGACCACAAGGAGTCTTTGATAGTAACAAAGTGTCATCTGAGAAAAGGAGAAACAGTATTTTCTAATCCTTCGCCTTTAGGGAGTCATTTACACAGTTTAAGAGATAGGGGATGCAGCCATTTATGTACAAGAGAAAAAGTGTGGGGCCAAAATACACCGTTATCTAACACCACTCCGGATTGTAATGTCTTCTGTCAGTTCCCCCACAGGATCCCACCTAACCCTCGAAAAGTTTTCCTTGTATAAAGCCGGCATCAGGGACAGTAGTCCACGCAGTATCCCGATCTTGCGCAGAGCCACACAAAGTTTTGCCCTAGGAACAAGATCGAACACAGCTTGCAGATGCACAATTACTACATACAGCTACCCCCCTATCAATGTCCACTACTTCCACTTAATGGGCAGATATCTGACCATTTGGTCTTTGGTGCTAATGTTTGATCTAAATCTCGCCTGTTAGTGAGATAACACTTTGTCTTGGGTAATCCAGTCCCTTAGCCTAGATAAGATTTCCATGCTGTTGTCTTTCTGGATGTTGGCAATCAGACTTAGTGGTCTATAATTTCCTGGCATAGATTTATCACCCTTTTTATAAATAGGGATTATGTCTGCTCCTTTCCAAGACCTCGGGATCGGTGCCCCAGCCCTCTATGCGTTTGACAAGGAATTTATATAGGATCCTCAGATCTGGGGTACATTCTGGTATATGTCATGCCTCAAGCCCCCTCCCAGTGCACTGTCCCTTTAACTGTGCACTATTTAGGATTCTTTGACCCAGGGAGCGACGCTTCACGTTCTTGCGTCTAGCTCCGTTGGGTCCGTTTGCTGCCTGACTTCCTGTGCCTGACTTCCGTTTCTCCGTCCTGGCGTTCTTCCTGCTCGAGAGTGTCCTCGGCTCCGTTGGTTTGTTTCTGAGCCTACGCAGCCTTTCTCTCGTGTTTGCCAAGCGCCTTGCCACCGCGCTTGTGCATTTTGACACACTCCGTGTCATTTCCCGTTTTTTATTGCATTTCCAGTGTTCTGGTATCTCGCCCGGCGGCCGGGTTTATCTCCGCCATCCGGCGGGATTCCTCTCCCTTCCGTTGGCCTCAGTTCTGCTCCGCTTGTCAGCCGGGCTTGTGCTCCGCTGACGAGCCGGGCATCCTCTCCCTTCTGTTGGCCTCATTTCTGCTCCGCTTGTCGGCCGGGCTTGTGCTCCGCTGACAGGCCGGGCAAACCTTCCCCCTTCCTTTCTCCTATACCGGGGTGCTCCGCTGTCAGCCGGGTTCTTCTCCGCTGGCGGCCGGGTTGTTACCGGTGCTCTAACATTAGTCAGTTAGGGTCTTTCCTTACCTTGTGTTTCCTCTGCCCGTCCCTTCTGACTTCATTTCCTTGGGGTCATTCAGCTCTTGTGATATTTCACCTATTTGGACTTGGTATCTTGCGTGGACCAGTGAGGATTGGGCTACAGCTACACGTTCCAGAATCACGGTAACAGCGCATTATTGCGCTGCACATTGTATTAGTATAAGGAAAACTGTATTGTAGTGTTTTGATTTCCTGTTTTGTTATTTGTAGATGTTGTTCCCACTATCAAGGATATTGGCAACCGAGTTCTTGTATTCAATCAGACCTTTGGGGTGTGCTTCGTGGCAGTTAAGACAAAAGACCAGAGTGAGCAGGATACTTTTTTAGTCGCTCATAACACAAGAATATATAGAGTCATTAGACTTATGAGTATTTTGCCTTCTTCACTGCAGCTCCAGCTATATCCATTTCCAGAGGTTCTCCCATATCCATTCAGGGACATTAACATACAACCAGCTAGGTATGAAAGGTTATGTTGTATAATTGCGAATGTGATTGTCCTATTCGGATTCCAGAATATTACTCTTTTGCATTACAGTCTCTCTTGTTGCCAAGCCCACAAGAAGGTTGAGACGACCAGGCTGAAGACCCTCAACACCCCATTGTTATCCCCAACCTTTCCTTGTTTTGTCTCCCTGTTTTCCCCTGTCCTGCCTCCTGTGCTCTAGTGCTTGATAGAGTCGGAAGGCTGCAGGGGAAGGCTGTGGACTATACTTCGGATTCCTGACGCTCCTGCAGAATCATCGTGTATCCTTTACAGTATAAATCTGATGGGATTCTATGCAAAGCAGGGTCTTTATCGGATTTCTGGGCCTGGATTGCATCTAAAGTTTCATTTAGAGTGAATAACTTGATCTCCCCTCCAGGAGAATCCATAGGAAGTGATGGCAAGGTCTCTTATATCCCTTCTCCCAGTCTTGCCTCCTCATAGAGTGTTGAGTCCTGGGGGATAGTGCAGTGTGGGCAAGATAAGTCTCTATGGCCGTCATGTGTAACCAACTGCCAGAAGCGTCTGTTGTCTCTAAGCCGGCTTTTCAATGGGATTTACTGGTATTAATAGCTCTGGTATATCCCCTTCTAGACTCAAAAATGAGTGCTCTTTAGTTACTCTTTAGGGCATCTACGAGGGCCTTCTTAGCGATTTTGCATGATTCGTTGAACCACTCATTTACTCTTGGTCTCTGGAATCCCCTTCCACTTTTGTTGTGCTTTGCAAACAGGTTACTAATTTTTGAAAATAAAGTATCAGACATTACTGTGATCTAAGTCGGGGATGAAACATGGTACTCAAGAGTTTGCAATTCTCTAATACAAACGTATAGATTTCGATCAACGACTAGTAATATATAAAGGTAATTTGCCTGATCTACATAAGTATTGTCAGGATAATACTTATCGGGCTGCTCAGGCTGATCGTCGGAATGGTTTATGGTATAACTGGGAAGAAAGGGAGAATGGATCGGGGACTATCCTTGTCAGTAAAGGGCAAAGGGCAGTTTCCTTAAAGAAAACAGGACTGGTTTTTTCCATTTAGAAAATCTTAAATCAGTGGGGGCATTGGCACCTTGGACTACTGCTTTCTCCCCCGAAGTTGCCATCCTGATTTCCAAAGGTGACAGGGTCCAAAGTAGACCCCTTACCCTTTGTGCTCTGGTTACCACCCTGATTTGAGAGTGGTGAACTGATTGGTAACTGATATGGTTTGTAACTGGAGCTGCAGTTATATACTAGTGATAACATTCCTTACCCAATAGCAATTTGGAAGAGTGCTCAAAACATGCCTCTTCCCAATAGTGATATGATAATGGTCTGCACCCCATTTTGCAATTCACTTTTCTGAATCATCAAATGTGGTGACTTCTAAATACTTTAGCATTTGGGTTAAATATTTTCTCACTGAACTGGAGGTGAGTGACCCTCTCCTGGAAGTCCAGTAGAGGCAAAGGTCTTGGGCGCTGCCTGGTCCATTTAAGGGGTTTCTAATTTCATTCCTGTGAAAGCACGTTCATTCCTGTGAAAGCATGTTAATTCACGTGAAAGCACGTTCATTCATGTGAAAGCTTGGTCAGCACTACCCATTGCTGTCCTGAGTTGCTCACATGCCATGTTCTTGCCTTCATCATGCAGAAGCAAAGTGATGTTCTTGAATCACAGGTTAGGAAGTCTATGATTGATTGATTGATTGATTGTGGGTTTCTAAAGCGCTAGAATCGACTCCCAAAGGAGAATTTCTGCGCTGTAGACCGCTGGGGAACCCGTCCTGGCTTTCCCTGTGAGATGGTCCCTACTGGGTATCTCCAAGGTGAAACCAGGCATCCCCGGCATATGTGGGGGGCCGTTGTGGAGATGAGGCAAGCTAATGCCCAGAGTTGCCGAGTGTGATCCCTGGTTAGAGTAGGCACCGAGGCGAGAATTATCGAGTCCGCTGACCCTGGTCCACGACCCTGCCGCGTCGGGGATAGAACCCTGGTCCCGGGCCGTCCTCTGCTTCCGGGTCTGCCCCCTCTAACCAGTGAGCCACACCACTCCAGCTGTTGTTTTTCACAAATCACTATGTGGAATTCTATCTAACAATGTTAAAGCCTACATATACTAGAAGGGTTTTTGGAAATGTTGATAGCCTTCCTTTCTGAATCACTTAGCAGTATTTACTTTTATGTTTTGGCGGGAACTGGAAGTTTGGTTTGGATCTTAGCCTTACTATACATCTTAACGAAGGTAGCCCAGAAATATATTATCAATAAAGGCAGAGACAATTTCATTTGTTGACACTAAAAGGTTTCCATACTAAGGTTTTGCACTGGTGTTTGCATGGCACAATGAGATGCAAAGCAGTGATCTAAATTGTTTATCGATATGCACGGCCTCCACTGAAAAAGATTTGCCATTCTTCCAGAAGACAATAGTTAAGTCAATGATGTCCTGACGATCGGTCTTTCAAACTTCTTCCTGGGCAGTATTAGCATAGGTCTCTTAATTCTGACCATCTTTTCAAGTTTTTTTTATATCAAGCGCTACAAACAGTTTGTATATTAACTCATGCAGGAATATGAGGAGAGGTCATGTTTCTATCCTTCTGAGAAAGGCCCTTCTTTGTCGAAAGACCATTGCTAACCCTAATGAATTGAGCATCAGGTTAGGAGTGAAGGCCATGGAACTGGATCATGGTCCTACCTCGTTAATGTGGAATCCTTGAGGATCTTAAATCTTTCTGAGATCGAAACTTTACCGTGAAGGTCTTTATTAAACAACAAACTCCTCATTGGAGGTCGATCTGCACATGTTTCCTTATGCCATTTTCGACTCCAGGCCACTGTGAACTTAGTAAGAGAATGTGTAGGGCGAAGTGTGAATAGCCGGAACTAGTTTGGGAAGGATTACTCAACAACCTGTTAAAAGAGACAGCTGAAAATGTGTTGCAAGTGCCAGCAAAAATGGGCACAGATTACTGGAGGTCAGATTCAAGCAGGGTCTATGCTAAATCAATGCCAAAGTAGCTTGAACAAGCTGCAAGGGACACTGAACCATGAAGGACAGGTCCATTAAGAAAAGATAAGCCAATAGTTCTAGTATATGTAGTAAATTCTTAAAAAAAGATATTGAACTGCAAGGGCTTGATTGCTAAAATATGACCATGTTGTAGATGATGGTTAGTTTTGCAGATACAAATGAAAATGAGGAGCGAGGCCTGGACGGACGGGAACCATACGGGTCAGGTAAGAAAGATAGGACCACATATGTATCCTTGACCTCAATACGACTTTAGCTATGGTCTAGATTTTGGTATTTTTCACTAGATGGTGGTGCTCCCACGCTTTGAAGTCTAAAAGAGAGGTTCAGTTAAAGTAGAGGGAAACAGATTGCAATCCCCAGATGTATGTTCCCATCCTTACTTCGTGCCCTGCGTGGTACACACTTTGACCACTGTCACTGGATAGACTCCCTCAGTTTGCACTGTTGTCAGAGAAGAAAATCAACTCTTTCTTCACTTTAAATTGTCGGACACTGAAAGGGGCTTATTCAAAATACTCTGTAGGTAGATAGGGAAAGGGGCTCCTTCTATTGCTGGATGAAGAAGCGCTTTATCTGTCTAAATGGCCCGAGACATAGCCTGGCCAGAAAGATGGGGAGGGGGGGGGGGGATTGGGCATCAGATTTACAGACCATCACACTGGCAAATAATGTTAAAATACATTATATGACAAGCAGGGTGCATGAGAGGGGCATAAGAGGCAGTGGAAAGAGAGCAATATGGCTTAATAGGAGTACTAAATAAGACAAATACAATATTTTGTAAAATAAACATTTTAGGGATTCCAAAACAGAGATGAGAGAGAGAGTGTGTGTGTGTGTTTGTCAGTGTGTGTATGCAAAAATCACAGGTGAAATTCGACAGACACCTCACCATACCTGGATGAAAGCAGTGGGCCCAACTATTTATCTGAAAATACATTTAATAGAAGGGTGTGACAGCCCAAATACCCCCCTAAAGCTATGCGCCTGAAAATGGCTCTAATGCTGTAATCCTCATAGCGGGGAGTCCTTGCTTTCAGACCGCGGGTCTCACAAAACCGGACACACCCCAGTCCCAACAAGGTTCATCCAAGGAAGACCGGGGTAGTTTCATGTATGGTTTATAAAGAGAGAACACATTATTTCATTTTGGGACTGGATAGAGTGATTAAGCAATAATCTGTTCCTTTAAATAAGGAGGAGTGTGTGACACATAGCTACACTGCAATACTGATGCTGTGTGGTATGATTTCCAAGGTCTATTGAGGCTCCCCAATGGAGGATGCCTTCTGCATGATATTCTAAATATGAGAAAACTATGATTTATGTTTTCTATATTCCTGAAAAACTAAATAACCTTCTGGATTATCTTCCTATTGGATAGAGGATGCTCCAACGCACCCTAAAGCATGCATCCGTAGACAGTATCTCCCAATACCACCAACAGCGTTTCCACTGCTGTGCTTGTTAGTCACTGGCCACACTGCTCTTCCCATGTACTGACCTCTCTCCCTGCTGCAACCCACGTCTTGCCCCACTACAACTATTCTGCCAAACTGGCTAACTCCGCCCCGCCTCTCCTATCATCACTATGGATTTCACTCTCAACCCAACTTTATTCTGACTATCACCCCTTTGCTCAAATTGCAATTGCATTCCCAACACTAACTTCTCTCATCAGGTCTCCTCTGCAATACATCACCCTGTGCTGTATAGCAGACTGTTGCTTTGCAGCTAGGCTTGCTCTAAAGGAATCAACATAAATGGACACAAGCCTCTATGACATTCTATGCTGCTGGGAGAATGGTGTCACAATTCTACTTTTCCATAGGACTTCAACATCGTAAGCTTCACATTTAAAAGAATCCAGGTTTCAGAGATGCAAAGAGAGTAAAATGAGACAGATAGACGGCGGTAGAAAGCAGCAGACAATCCTCAGGCCATACCAAAAGATTTATAAAAATAACCTCCACAATTAGACACACAATTTATCTCTACGAAGGTAGAGACCCTAAAGTAAGAGAGTCTGCAACAGAATATTCCCCTTCAACTTGCCCCACTCACCTGTAAATATTGATAAGCCATATCCTGGTGGCAAGACTTGGACTTGAGTAAAGCCTTGTCGATGGTGGCAGAGGCCTTCTGACACACTTCCCGTGCGTGGCTGAGGGTTAACGTCGACCAGGATCCTCTCTTGATATAGGACGATGAGTCTGTGGAGTTGATAGGTATGTTGGTGACCGGGGCTACTTTGAGGTCATTATTGCTCTTGGAGGACTTCAGCATACTTTCGCTGATAGTGTTATAGTTGTGCATGAAATACCTGGGCTGGCTGTGGTCTGGTTGTCTCCCAAGTGTCATAAGACCCATAGGGTTGCGGTAATTACACGTATCACTGTCCAGATTGTCATCAGAACTCCACCAGCCTGAAATGTTTGTCCTGGCCCTACGTTTTGTCTCTGTTTTGGCCCTGTCTTTGCTCTTACTCCTCCTGGCAGTGCCCTTTGGGTCGTCCACACCCTTCTTTCCATTGACGGAAGCTTTTGCACTGCCCTCTAGTGATTGGGACTTTGCAAAAAGTTTCTGGACAGAGGTGACCAGGTGCTTTATACGTCCAGGGCTCTCACTCCTGTGCTTGGCCTCTCCCCGCTGAAACTGAAGCGTGCTGAAACCGTCTCGGTGGATCGGTAACTGCTTCTCAAACTGATCCAGCAGATTAGCAGGAAGGCGGTTTATCTTAGCAGGAGGCGTCAATGTCGGAAAGGGGTTTTCAGGAGGCACCTCGAAGTGGGAGTTGTAATGGATGCGAGGAAAGGTACTGCTGTTGGACATCTGGTTGTTAAGAGGAAGGATACAATCGCCAAGCATGGAGTTGGCCGTGGAGAAACGGGAGTCCATCGTGTAGGAGTCGCTGGGGTTCAAGAGGAAGGGGCTTCTGTCCTGTGGTGCATACAAGGAGTCCTGCGCTGAGTCCAGGTTCTCTGAGAGGTGGCGGGCCCGGTTGTCTCCGAGGCCTTTCATTGTGCTGGAATTCCCTAGAGCATTGCTTCACTTTGTGTTGTGGAGGGGTCTGTTTTCATCAGATGGGCTGTAACGAAAGAGAGAAACACATATCATTGTCAAGACATATAGAAGGGGTATTCTTCTACTACAGCATTAGGCAACGTTAGACAGTTTTGATTGCATGTCATTATATTGAGGTAGATGATCTCGAACTACAATAATATCTCATCCACTTTATCGATCTAACCATTACATTGCTGGGCACTTATATATTTATTATTCCTATTTCCATATTTATTTACCTAGACTTACAGTGTGATGAAGGCATTAGTTCGATGTTGCGAATGCAATAAAAATGACATGCAATGTCCTGCATCTGATATAGTCACTTTCTACCACAATTTCACTTGAGGACAAATGGGTACATGCATCAACATAGACAATGGCGATTCTTTAATTGCGATTATTAAGGA
The DNA here is from genome assembly GCF_964261635.1 of Lissotriton helveticus. Classification (NCBI taxonomy): domain Eukaryota; kingdom Metazoa; phylum Chordata; class Amphibia; order Caudata; family Salamandridae; genus Lissotriton; species Lissotriton helveticus. The sequence continues at coordinate 302,622,542 of NC_136068.1, read as the reverse complement.
ATTGCAATTAAAGAATCGCTGTTGCCTATGCATGAGGAATCGCATAACATTTTGTGATTCCTACAAATGCCTTAATTGCGACTCGCAAATTGTGTGTCACAATTAAGAAATTGATTCCCATTCATTCCTATGGGCCCAGAGGCCTATAGGAATGAATGGGAATTGCATTGTGAGTACCCAATAGGTATTCGCAAATTGCGCATGCAATTTCAATGGTGCAAGGGTTCCAAAAGGATACCCTGTTGCACCCCTGAAATTACAATTTAACCACATGTTGCGCACACACATTCCCCAAGGGCATGTGTTTGTGTGACATGTGACTTTGAAAAATGCATTTTTCAAAGAAATCGAAAATTACATCAACTTTAAATTGATGGTAACTTGAGATTCATATTAGCCACATCGCAAAAAAAACGTGTTTAATGAATTGCATTTAAGGAACCGCAATTTGCGATTCCTTAAATACAATCACAAATTAGGTAATCGCAAATTTAGCAATTCTTTAAATAGTGATTTTTGCATTTGGGATGATGCATCCCAAATGCAAAAATAACGGTTGCAAAGGGGCAGATTCTGTGAATCTGCCCGTTTGCGACCGGTTATTAGGTTGCTGCATGCGGCCCAAAGTGATTCCTAATGGCATGGCAGCAACTGAGGAAAGATTCCACCAGGAAGGGCAAATTTTGGTAGTGACACGTCTAATGAGTCCAATATTGCTTCAATCCACAAGCAAATGTTTTCAGAGAATCACATTCAGCATTCCAATTCATTAACTACTTGCCTAAAACATTGTAAATACACCTTGAATTGCACCACAAAGGCACTGGACGATCTGTTATCATCCTTTCAACTGGAATTCTCAGTAGCCAACTTTAATTCAACATTTTATTATCTAAAGGATATTTGCTAATCAGACTATAGAATTGTCATCGGACTAGCCCCGCTGTGTAATTGTTGATTTCGATCACTGGGAGCTCAAATGTCTAACAGGTTCATTGAGTTGCCTTGTGAATTTCTCCTTCTCAGTATCAGTTATCCTGATTCAATGGTCTTTGTATTTGCATTTGGGAATATTAGAAATCCCAATTCCTGAAATTCAGAAAGAGGTAGTAGTAATGGGATTTCTACAATACACAGCACAATTGAGAAATAGTGAAATGTCGATTGACAGTTGATATTGTTTTATTTTGTTCTATGTGTTTGGGGAAAATGCTATTGATATTTTTGATACTATTGATTTTATAAGTGAATCGAAGAATAAGAGCCAAGCTCAGGAGGCTTTGGTTGAAGTGTTTTGCACTACAAAGTAAAGTCCTACATCTCTTTCCAGGGCATTCAACTGGCAACAATTGAAAAAACAGGCATTATACTGATGAGTACTGAACAGTGTGGTTGTCAAAGAAAACGAATGTTTAAATGTATGTTTCTGCACATTTAAAGCTTGTTAATATATTAGCATAAGTTGCATTATAATCACATATATAACCTACTATTTCCCTGCTTTGAGTTATATATTGTTATTAAGGGTGGGTGGTTAGCTGCGTTACGCAGGCGGAGTTTGCTGATTTTTTGTGACTCTGCGCTCAGCGGTGAACGCGTAGTTCAGCAAAAAACTCAGAGTACGCCATGTGGCGGAGATTGTCCCCGCCACCTACCCCTAGAAAAGTGCCCGTTTAATAAACAGTACTGACTAGTGATATAACCCAGTGCACTTAAGTGGAACAAATCCATTCAGGGAAAAACAAATTTTAAATTGAAAAACAATTTTGGCTCATGTTAGTTTATCCTTTACAGTTCACCTGTTGATGTCCCAGCTCAATGCTTTCTTGTTAGAGCCACACCAGACCCCTGGGTAGGGGTGGGTGGTGCTGGCCCTGGCTCCGGTCTCCCTATGAATTTTCTGTTTTAACCATCTCTGTGAGGCACTATGTAAATGCTAAAATACAATAACATAAAGAGAAAAAGGCCTATTAGGGCTGACTCGCCTCCAGCCACTAGTGTGAATTGGTGCAAGCTCTTTAGATGCATTGGATTGGGAGCTCGGGCACCTTGGAGAGCAGTGCAGGCTCCAGCCACTGCCCTTCAGTCCAGTGCGAGCTTGCTACTCCTTTGTGTGGGACGGAATAGCGTTTGCAGTTTGCCTGTCAGATCCCACTCAAGGTCCGTTGCCGGAATCAGGAAAAGGGGGAAGACTCCCTTGGGAAGCCATGGGACCTGTCATTTGCATACATGCTGTTGCCAATTATGCCAGGCCACCCCCATGCCTACTCCCCTCTAAGAAGGATGTATGTCATTACGACGCGGTGTTTACACTGCGCTACCATTACAACGCAGTTATCACAACGCAAGTCGTTACAACGACTTGCGTTGGAGGGCGCTGGATTGTGGATTATTTTAATTTTCTATTCCAACTCCAGCCCACGTAACAGTAGGGAAGGTGTTGGAATAGAAAATTAAACTATTCCTTGAGCAAGAGCGCCATCCAGCGCAAGTCGTAGTAATGATTTGCGTTGTGATGGCTGCGTCGTAAAGGCCCCGCGGTGTAAACACCGCGTTGTAAAGAATGTTTCCCCTCTCAGCCTGGAGCAGGTACAGAATGGGGGCTTCTATGCTCTGCCCCACCACCTCTAAAACAGGGCCGCAAAAGTGATTGGCTTCCTCCGTCAGGGGCGTCTCCCTCTCTCTCCCTCCCTGTGGAATATCCTGAAGGGAGCAGGCAATCATCACCTGACCCACAGAGAGCGGCTGCAGGGTGGCTTCACCGAGCACTAACAGTGCTAAAGGAAGCCCCAGGGTATGTATTCACGGCCACTTATCACAGCTCATGTGATCTTCATGTGCACTTCCCTCACGGTACTATACCAACTGTCAACATCATCCCAAATTTCTGCTAGCCCAGTCCTCAGCTCCCTCCCATCCGCCCCCTTCCCAGATCTTTTTCGGGATCCCATTAATCTCTCTCATATACCTCTCCAGCCCCCAGAAGAGTCACAAGGGTATCACCAAGATGGCGGTGGTCATGGCCAATTTGATTTCCACTACACCACGGGCTTTACCTGCGGCTTCAAAGTGTACATCCTGGAAGGTAAGATAGGAATTTATGAATGTGTTGTCCGTGTCCACAATAATTGTAATTAGGCCCCTGGGGCTTAGATGGGAATGCACAGATGGCTAACAAGGCTATGGTTACTACACTGTGCAGGAAAATCATAACGGTACAGCGTTGAGCCCATTACAGCGCTTCCATGCTGGAAAGCAAGATATTTTTTTTTACATTTCTTCCAAGATGGACTCCATTTGGATCATTGTTAGTCTTTCTTCTGCTCTGCTGTATGTGCACAACACAGCTCCAGTGGTTGCACCTGTTTTACGATAAAAGTGTTTTCTAACCAAACTGATTTTGAAGAAGATACTTAATTTATAAGGCAGTATATCATCTACTTAATTTTGCAAATGGATAATCTTCAAATAAGGTTGCTAGGTCCGATATCTATTTTTAGGCATTTTTTGCATGTTAAGCCTCGTTCTAGCTCTTTTCTAGGGCGGAGCGGAACTCCGCGGAATTCCACTGGGGTTTTATGCAAATCCACAGTATTCTGCATTGTGCAACTCAGACAACTCCGCCCACCCTTTATTTTTTATATCTGTTTTACTTTATTTATTTTATAGCTACTTATATTGCATGCTATGATAAGGTTTATTTTTCCTTATTTTGTATCCTTAAAATCTAAGGAAGTTTTAAACTGAAATGTAATTGTGGTTTGATGTTCAGCAAACATTACATATGTGAAAATGGAACCAACATTTCAGTAGTTTGCAAATGCAGAAATGACCCACTAAACAACAACGACCGGGGCAAATGTAATGAATCTCAAAAGCCCCTGGGGTCTTTATCAAGCACACACACCTTACGGCAGAGGTCTTCAAACTTTAGGATCCCCAGACCCCCCATTCAACATTTTCAGGCATAAGAACCCCCTCCGGACAAAAATTTCTAAACCTGTAGGCAGGGCTACTGGAATTATGAGGCAGGTGAGGACCAAATTACACGACAGGCTTGACCAAATTGTGTGGGAAGAAAATGTAAATAATGTTATGTGATGCCGTGTATTTTGGGTTAGCATTGCTACATTATTTTTACGCACAGTAACACTGAGAAACGATTTCACCCTATCAGTACCAGTTTATAACCAAAATTCAGTAATTTTAACCTTTGTGATGGGCCTTCCACTCCACAGGAATACGTGCTGCCACATTAGAAGCTCACCTGGCCCTGGCCGGGACCAGCATGTGTCCCTTACAAATCTGGTGGTCTTGTGCAGAGTTAAGCAGTTTACCTATGCCGCTTTCCTCTCACCCCCTCTCCTCTCCTAATCCCAGATCCCTCTCTCAATTTGCAGTCCACTTCTATCACCCCTTTTTATAATTTCCGAACTCTCCCCATTCAACCTTTCACTTCACCTTTAAGCACCTTCTGCCATTCTGTCTTTGCCCCGCCCTCATCTCTAACAGTCGCTCGCATTTATCGCATGGCCTCTCTGGCCCCGTCACCTCCCGTGCCCCTCAGCACTTCTCATTCACCTCAAGTTTCTCCATTCAAATTTTTGTCTATTTGTATCTTACACCTGTTCAGTCCCCCCATTCACCCTGCACATCTTTGTTCTTCCACACCTTCTTGAACCAACGTCCCTCTTCCCTGTTACCTCAGCACCAGTGCCTAATTTGAGCAGTTGTTTCCAGTGCTTGGCACTGGCACCTAATTGTGCACACAGGCACCATGAGAGTCTGCCTCATGGTGGCTCTGTCTAATCTGTGTAATTTAGAGATTAGCAGAACAGCTGTTTATTAATTCAATATTCAATGTACCTTAAAAATGATAAATTCCTGACACCCATGCCATTCTTATAGCTTTGGAGGCTTGAAATAGTCTGAATAGTCACACTTGTACAAGTGTTATGGTTCGTAGTTGCATAGGTATGGTCATTGGCCGGGCAAGCAAGGCAATCAGTGGGTGGTTAAAGTTGCAGTGGCCTACTGGTGAGGGCACTGACACATGTTTTGTTACAAATTAATCACTGCTCAGCACCCACCCTAGTACTCCCTCTCTTCCCCTATCACTGCTGTCCCGCACCCAGTCCTATGATTAGGATTGCCAGCTCATTATTTTGATGTCCCAGATGGTTCAAAAATAAGCAGTCACCTAAAACTGTATTATCAGCACTTATCAGTGCATACTTAGAACAGCAAATATAAATAGAAAGCACTTTTAATTGTGTTCTAGGGCTGCCTCAATGATTGATAAAGGGAACAAAGACAGAAAAGTCACATAAAAGAATACATATTTTTTTTATTTAGAAGTCTATATAGTGTCAAGAGGTCGTCTTTGCAGACTCTTTAAAAAAAACACATGGCTGGCATTTTCTTTTGGCAAACCTACTTTATATTACTTTTCATGAAATGCATTCTCACACTACCCCAGTAAATGTAAAATGCAAATGTATGGAATAGGCAGAGTGGGGGCCCAGGGGGTACTGGATGTGAAAAAACCCAAAGCCTGCCTCTGTAACCAGTTTACTAAAAGGTATGTAAATATGCTAATGGTCTTTAATGACCTGTGAAAAACTCGGGGTGTGCCGGAGATAAGACTCCACACACGACCCTGCCAAGCCCCCAGCAGCTCCAGCTGCACTCCAGCAGCCCTGGCTGAGACACATGACGGGGGAGGAGGGGGGATGAAGCTATGGGCTGGGCAGAAGTGTGAAGGGAATGCGTGACCCCCTTCCTATCACTCTACCGCCCCCTGGGGGTCGCGCCCCACAGTTTGAATACCCCTGCCTTACGGGGACAACAACTAATAATGCCAGGTAACCATAAATCAGATATAGAATACTGTTTTATAGCCCTGCTCTCTCGAAGTGCGAAAACCCTTCAAGGCAAGTCCACCATGAGAGATTGTCATACTATGTTGAGGGTTGGATTGCCTTTTTCGTTTTGAGAGGGTTGAAATAATTGGTTTTTGCATTACATGTAGGCAAGATGACAGACACTATAGAAAGACAAAATATAACTGAATAGATTGTCAGTTAGACCAACATTTTAACATATGTATTGCACCTCCACCCATCAATGAGTTAAGATGCAACAAAAATGAGGTATTTTTCTTGTTTATGAAAATAACTTGCTTTTATTGAAAGTATGTGCACTGAGTCACATCAATAAAGAATAAGAAGCTTTATATGAAAAACAAACCTGTTCTTTTCATGATGTGTCAGTACTTAAATGCCTGGGAGAAATATCCAAAATTAGGTGTAAAAAATTGGTTGTATGGAATGGTTGAGGTTTCTTATACGTTGATTCACTGGTAGACAGTGTGTTATAAATACATTTAACAAGGATAGGACTGGAACTAAGTGAGCACGAGTGAAGGTATCAATGAATGATGTTGATACATGTTTCATTTTGGATGTATGATGCCTACTGGATTTAAAAATAATTTCTGCAACAATATGGAGATCAAAACTGTCCAGAGGAAGGCATGAATACTAAAAGAAATATACAGAAGCATGGTGTCATTTTGAACGATGCAGTTTATGTTGCATCTCCTTTTTTTAAAATATATTTTTATTATTTTATGTCAGCAAGCAGTCTTTATAACAACAGAGCCCCAATTTAGTTTATGCAAAACACAAACCATCATTTATATACATATTTCAATTATACATCGTCATTACAAACTCAAAAAAATTATTTAAATTATTAGTCAATGAATTCAAATCCATTTTGATAAAGGAGCCCATACATTCAGCCCATACAGTTTTTTCCTTGCCCCTTTCGATTTATATGCAGCTATCTACAAGTGATATATAGATAATAATCTAGATTGCCAATTACTGAAGACTGGTGGATCAGAATCTAACCATTGAGTAGTAATACAGGATCGATAGACCGACATACAAATAAATAGAAATCCTTCCTCTGCTTCCGTTCTAGTTCCAATTTGATTTGCCTGCACACCCAAAATTTCCATTTCTGCAGTTAATTGCAACGAATCCCCAAATTGACATTTAAAAAAAAATGAACATCTGTAATAAATTGGGACAGTTTGGAACAATTGTTTATGTTGCATCTCTCTGCTAAAACTGAAGGCAAAATCTAAAGTAGTAAGGGGCCTATTTACCCTTGTGCCACTAGTGCGTCACTTTTTCTCATATTAAAAGTGATGCAACGGCGGTGCAAGGGGCTTGTAAATAAGCCCCTAAGTTGTTTTTGTCTACATCTTTGTGTCACATATTATACATGAATGCAATGAATTACAGGAGAGTTCCATTTGAGACACTTTAAAAAAAAATAACCTTCTATGCTGTACAGCAGTGAGGTTTCTACATGGAATTTATGAAAAATGACAACTTGCTTAATTTTAATTTAGGTTAGGGCCCTTTATTGGCGAGTTTAAGTGGCACTACAATTGCAAGACCAATACATTTGTATAAAATAATAAATAACCGAAACATATTTTAGCTTGTTTAAAGTATGCTCACAAGAAACTGTCTTATAATACAAGCAACATAAATTAAATAGTATATTAGTTTCAGAAGTTATGTCACTTTAATACATTATGACCCCCAAGGATGCAGAGTACATATTGCTGTTTCCTTGTGTCTTTGTTGGTAACCAAAGCCACCAGGAACAACTGATCGCTAGAATTGCTGGACTGCTACAAAGCTTCCTGGGTTAATTGCAGTGCCGGGCTACTGGGTTGCATCCCAGTTTTTGCTCTCAACAAATTACAAAGCCTTCAGTCAAACCCAAGAAGGAAAAGTAAACATCTATACTCAAAGGTAAGCTAGCTCAATAGGGTGAAGCTGTTCAGAGGTTTCCTTTGACTCTGTTCCCTCAGTCGTTTCTTCCCGAGTGCACTATTAAACCCAGTGGCTAATACTTTTACTATATAAAACTCCACATATATGTACCTTGACAAAATATATATCTTCAATGTACGTAGATGTAGAGTTAAGAATAGAAATGTTATACCTAATTTTTTGCGCTAACCACTCGATATTTTGGCCCTCAATATTTTTGACACAATTTTCTGTCCACACAATATTTTTGGTTCTGATATTCTGCCAGTGATCCCCTATCCTAATCCTGCCCCGCTGACTACCGATCTATACTTCTAAATTCTAAAGAACATCTTTCCACTGGGTGCATCCTTATGGTTAAGATCACCTGTATGATGCTTTATTGCTCTGTCACCAAGTTCCCGTTGTAGGATTCCTAAAAATCCCGTCTGGTCCTCTGTTGCTTTAAAAGTGCAGACAGAATCACCTCAGTTCCGGTTGGTGTTATTTTATGTAGTTATTTATGTAATATGTAGCATATATGCTACATACCTGGTCCTCTGTATACGTGAAGTTTGAATATAGTCTTTATTCCAAAATTCAAAACCAAATGTAGACATTTTTTCATAACATTTTGTGGAATAAATCAGTTTAGTATTCGTCAACATGTTTTTCATTCCTGTCTTATTTAACATTTTAAAATAAAACGTTTCTGGATCTGTGTTGTTAAACCCTGAGAAGTATGGGAATTTCTTATGAAATGTTTTCGAGCTGCCTTTTGGCGGTGTTGGGCAATGTTCCCATTGATTATAGGTAAAAACATTTCTAGGATTAGCAGATTTATGCAAATAGTGATGACCATAATGATTATAGCAATACATTTCTTCATAATTTGATGAGACTTCTAAATAATCATGCTCTGTGAATTTTGCTGACATTTCTAAATCTGACATCATATTATTAATATTTTCAAAGTCCCAATCATCAGAGAACGTACTAGGTGATACAAAGTCACTTAATGAAAGCTTGAACTGATGTGGATATTTCAAGATTTCAACCGGGCCATAGATTTCGTAATCAGTAGCGTCCCATGCTACACCACCAGGTATAGGAATAGCTGTGATGTTCACTGATGACAGTTCTCTTTTTTCAATGTGAGAAGATCTTTGAGGCTTTAGGACCAAGTTGATGTTCTGACTTGCTGTGTCCATTGTGCTATATTTTCCATCAATGTATTTTCCCAAGCTTAAAACCAAAATGAGCCAGAGTAGGAGGAAAAGTACACCTAACACAATCCATAATTCAATCCATGGTGAAATCAGATATGTTTCTTTGAGTTGATGAAAAAGTTCAGTCATTTTTTCTTTGAAAGTTTTAGTTGCAGGCGTTTCTTCATGTTCACTTGGATCATCAGAAAAGTCATTGAAATTAATGAAGTAGCCAGATGCAGTTCTGTCAATTGTTGGAATTTCTTCCGGATTTTCATTAATCTTTGCACTTGTGGAGTAAGAGGCTACGTCATTGTAGATTGGTGTTTCTTGACGAACTGTTGCAATTTGGGTTTCAAGAGGCACAAGTTCCATGGCTTTGTTGCATAGTCCTTTTTGATTCACTGCAGGTTCATCAAATGTGATTAGTCTCTCAGTTTGAACCTCTTGAATTGTAGCAAGGTTTGGTCTTCTGCTACTTCTTGGGAGTCCACTAGGCCTACTACTTATTATTGGCCACATGATTGTGGTTTTACCAGGTCGATTGATACAACTCTGTTCTCCTTTTTACCAGCAAGGGGCGGTAGTACTACTGATCTTGTTCCGCTGATAGCTCAGACAGGTACTGCTTTTCTGTAAGAAGGCCCAAATTCCTTCTTCACCGCGATCTTTTCTCTGACCAGATCCCCAATCTTTGGAATCCAGACAGGTCTTGCTGGGACAGGTGGTTTTTCTTCTGTGGCCGTTGGCTTTAGCTTTATGTTACTTAGACTTCTTCTTGTTTCATTTAAGTCCTGTAAAACAGCCAAACGATCTTTGATATCAAAGGTTTTTTGTTCCACCACTCAAGTCTGACAATCGAGGTCACTGATGATCATCCTAGTACCAAACAAAAGTTCATACGGAGTGATTCCCCCCAGAGAATTTCTTGGTAGATTATTAAGACTACGTTGGACACTTGTTAGATGTTTGACCCACCCGTCACCCGAACCTAATACCCCCACTGTTATAGATTGCTTTATGTCACGTTTTTTTCTCTCCACTACCGCATTTCCCTCGGGATGGAATGGACTAGAGTACCACAATGCAATTCCCAAGCTGGCCATGGCCTCCTTGTAAGCTCGAGAGCTAAACGCAGGACCCTGGTCAGAATGTAGCATGCCAATTGCGTATGTGCCGATAAAGACTCGCAAATCTTTTATAACAGTTTTGGCGTCAGCCGAGCGCTGGGGCCACATCAAAATGAATTTCGTGTTAATATTTATGGGATCGCATCTTTCCTTCTGGATGTCTGCGTATAGATAGCCTAATGCTGTCTAATAGAGGTATCTGGGCTGGTGTCTGGTCCGGTTCACAACTGCGATCTCTATTGCAGTCCTGACAATTCATTGCAAAGTTGTAAATTTGCACACTCATCCCCGGCCACCAGTATTGTGATTGTAATTCTATTAGAGATTTCAAGATCTCTTGGTGCCTCAGACCCATTCCCATGTGTGCTTCTTGAATCAAGTAAGCTCTCCGGTTCGTGTTTGGAATTACCCTATTCCCCACTCCAGGGATTCGAGCAAACGGAACGGAGTTCGCATCAATTATGTATATATTTCCGAGTGGATAATTTAGAGGTAACGCCGCATAGTTGCCTTCCATTGAGGTTTTTACTGCTAGTAGCGTTTCTCTATCTATTTGTTTTTTAGAACGCTTTTTTGTAGCTACGGAAGCTGGTTTGACAGCTGCTGCTGTGGCTCTGTTAGCCAATGAATTCCCCGCAACGTGAACGCCACATCACGTTGATGACTCAGTGTATGTATCACGTGAGTCTTTTGTAGTTCTTTCTGTAAAAGAACTACTTGTTCCCAAAGTTTTTTATGCTTTATTGTGGCACCTGTCTCATCTCTGTAGCCGTTTTTGATCCAGGTCTGCATGTCATTATTGTACGACTGGACACAGTAATGTGAATCGCACACTATTAGTGTGGGGAATTCGCGATTGGCATTTTCAAGCGCCATCTTTAAAGATCTTATTTCAGCTCGCTGAGCTGTACAGTTTCTGAGTGAATCAGTTTTGGTGACCATCGGTCTGAATTTACCTAAGCGCCAGCGACCTTTAACAATCGCGCATGCTGCATTGTAAACTTGTTTTTCCACAACGTAGTGTTGTGCAAATCTGTCCGTGTATATTACACATGAGTACTGTTCGAGAGGCAGAATTTCGATTGACAGAGGACAAGTATGTTCGTATTCCAGGTCTTCTAGTTTTTTCATTTTCGGATCAAATGCGTGTTTCACGTCTGTTGCAGCAAGAGAATTTTCCCATTGTATTAATTTTGGATCTAAAGCTTTAGCATTCGGAATGCTTGGTCTTGTTACTGCCTCAAGGGCTGATACTGCTGTTAAAACAGATATGCTCTTCCCTTGGGCTAGGGCTCTTTCTTTTGCTACAGCAGTTTGAACCACAGTCAGAATTTTTTCAGTAGAACTGAATTTCATTTCAGCTTGTGTGTACAAGTGTGATTTATAAGCTATTGGTACAGTTTTTCCCTCATTAGAGGTCAGGTATGTGAATCCGCATCTTCCTGGGATGACTCGGATTACAAGGTTGCGTTCGTTTGCGCGTGTTTGCAGTTTTGTTTTAGTTAACATGTCTGTTTGTATTGATCGTAAAATTTTTGTGTGATTTTGTGTCCAATTAATTGGTTTGAAATCAGGTTTTATTAATTCGTAGAGAGGTTTAACCCTCTCTGCGTAGTTTAGAATGTATGTTCTTCCGAAATTCTGGAAACCTAGAATTGATTGTAAGTTTTTCAGGGTTTTTGGAGCTTGGAGTGCTGCACACTTCTCTAAGAAGTTGTCTGCTAGGCTTTTGCCTTCACTTGATAACTCATATCCTAAAAATAGGACAGTGAGGTGGGCAATTCGTGACTTTTTAAAGTTGAATTTGTACCCTTCAGCTGCGAACCCAAGTATAATGGTGTTCACTCTTTTCAAGTGTGTCTCCAGGTCATCGTCTGTAAGATAGATGTAATCGACATAAGATAATGCCTCATCATCATACATATGTAGTAATTCTGTTACCCTGGCTGAAAATAATCCTGGGCTGTTCTTGAATCCCTGTGGGAGATGACAAAATAGCTTTTTGGCCCCCATACAGGAGAAAGCGGTCAAATACCTGCTTTCCGGTGCTATGTTTTGACAGAAGAAACCATTTGAAATATCTAATGTCGTTTTATATTTTTTGCGCACAATGTTATTAATTAGTGCTGCACTGTGTGAGTTTTGTACTGCAAAGGTTTTGCAACAAGAGTTTAGGTGTCTGTAGTCCAAAACTAGATGATATGAATCGTCTGGCATGGAGACAGGAAACAAAGGATTGTTCATTTGTGAGGTGCATGTTTCAATTACCCCTGATATTCAAGTTGATCTAAGATCTCCCTGACTTGTTTTTTAGCTTCTTGCTTAACAGGATACTGCCTCTGTGCAGTAGGTTGATTTTTTAACTGAATTTTATGGTGAGGAGAATCCTCATCCCATCCTACATGATTTTTATATAATGCAGGTGCTTGGGCTACTGCCCATTTTCTAGCAAATGTGTATTTTTTATGAATTGGAATGTGATTTGAGAAGGCAGGCATAATCATTTCTTCGCCATGTGGGCACTCCCTGACAAACTCTGGTGGCCAGTCTTTCTCTGCTAGAAGGATATCATAGCCTTTTAATAGGTTCTCCCAAAAGAGACCTCTTATTTTCCTAGTTTTGTCCCCCTCTATACGTAATGTTATTTCATATAATTTATGGGGTACACTAACTCTGGTGTGTGCAGTTTCCACCTGAATGTATTCATTCGTGTCCACTGTCTCCAGAAGATTCATCAGGATCTTGCGAGCTATGGTTACTTCTGCTGCGCTGTCTAGCATTGTCTGGGCCCATTCTCCATTCTTGAGTTGTGTCCTTAGAATCCTCGGCATGTTTTATTTTAATACTGGCTACCTTCTTCTTTGGAAATTGTAATTTTTTACTTTGATGAGCAGGTTCCTTGTCTTTGGACTTGACGTGCTCTTCTTTGTGTTCTGACCGTCCTCTTCTTTCTGATTTCTGTGAGGAAGTCTGAAAAGATCGAGGGGGACGTGTATCAATATCTTGATATCTGTCAGGTTTTCTTAATTTATCCCTATCTCTAAGGTTGTATCTTTTCTCAGAGGGCTCCCGTTGTGGAGACCTGCCTCACCGTTCAGGAGATCTATTTCTCCATTGGGGAGACCTTCCTCTGGACTGGAACTGTGTTTCTCTGGGAGTGGTTTGTTTATTACCCTCCCACTTCTTTTTTGGAGTAATGAGATTATTTTTAATAAAGGTTTTTTCAGGATTTTCAGTTAGTTGTGGTTTTAGTTGTTTCCCACCCAAACTAACTCTACCTAATTCTTCATAGGATTTTTCAATTATTCTGGCAAGTTCAAAAGGTTGTTCTGCTATATCTGTCTCTTTCAATTTTTGGCGGATCGCCACAGATGCTGCTTCTCCTTTTATGTTGGCTAATAGTATAGCCGAGACTTGTTTAAAGTCTTTCAGTAATTTCATATCTAGATTTAAAGCAGGCTCTGGGCCGTATTCATTTTGAATCTGTCTTAGTACGTCTGGTATGACCGCCATGGACGGAACACCATGTGTTTTTGTGTATATTGAAGCAAAGACTGTGCCCCAAGTGTCACAGTCCTCCACATGTGGTGCGACCCCCATTGGAAGGCAGATAGTCAGAATTCTGTGTTTCTCATTAGCTGTAGTATCAGGAAATACTGCCTCTATCTGAGTAATTTTTTGAGCTAACCAGAACGGAATTTGTTCCCGTTTTGCGGGTAATTTGCCAATGACTGATTGTATAGTCTGTGGTGTAATTTTATTTGTGTTCCCCTGATGAGGGGTGTGCTGTGGAATTTTTATCGCTGGTTGGACTGTTAAAGTCCGCATGACATATTGGACCAATTGTCTATGTATTTTTATTAGTTGTTTTAGCTGAACTAAAAGTTCTACGCTTGACATTTTTTCAATGTCAGGATGTGGTGTATAGCTGGCTAGAACCGGCCATGTGGCTCCTGGTCTACCTAGCGGACCGAGCCTGGTGAAGTGATTTTGATGTTTTAGGGCACCATTAAACCAGAGCTGGTGCTCTTGGTATGTTAGTGGAATTTCAACGTCATCGAAAGGAACGTATTCCATTGGAGATTCCCCTACTTTGTAGTAATGGAAATCGTGTGTCACAGCATGTGCTGCTGGAAAATGTATCCAGGAATACAATACCTCTGTCTGCCGATATTCATGGGCCTCTACCACCAATATGACTGTACCACCTCTTGGTGATACACCATTATTTATAAGTTTGTAAGTTACACTCTTCCTGACATTGACTGGGATGAGTATAGCATCCGGGTCATCTTGCCGAAGACTTGTGTCTTCCGCTAACAGTTGAGCTGCTAATGCTTCTCTCTCTCTTTCCTCTTCACTTTCCGTCATTTTTGCTAACAGAAAGTTTTGCAGAGCAAGTTTCAAGGAAACAAAGATTAGGTGCACAATATTTTGGAACACTGTATCCTTCAACGTTGACTAAACCAAGAACTAATACATAGGATTCTCATCCTACTAAGTTCTGGCAGATATTAACCTTTCACCCACTCCAGACGTCTATTGGAGTTTTTACGGGAAAAAGGGGTCTGTGTGAAAAGCACAACTGAATTACTCTAGTATCTAGCGTTAAATTATCGCTTTACCAAACGTTGGGCGCCATTTAGTGTAGTTCCTATATTCCCAATAGGCTCTGCGCGTTGGAATAACATAAACGATAGTTTAGACGTAGGACTGAGGTCGACTAGGTCTCTATTGAATATGTTAGACTTAATTATGAATGCCAGCTAGCTCAGAGGTTACTAGAAACTTTCTCGAGTAAACAGGAAGGTGTTAACTTTCCTGAATAGCCAAGAAGGGATTAGTTTCTGACAACCGCATAAACATAACAACTTTGCTCCCTCCAGAATAAGGAGTATATCTCCAGAGTCACGGAAACAATAGATAACTATTTTACTCAGTCAATCGTGCATGCTTAGTTTCACCAGAAGCGCAGAGAAAATAGAGAGACAGGCGTTTTCAATAAAAGTGGTTATTTATTGAACAGTCTTCTTTCTCATGCAAGAGGAGTGAGTTGCCACAATTGCAATACTTGTCATAAAGTAAAGTGTGTACAGTAAAAGGAGTATTATGAAATAATACTGTAAAAGCATGGTACAGTTTCTAAGCCATACCGTGTTTAAAATAGATAAAATATATACATACATAAAATCATTGACTAAACGTACTCAACTGGTGCTTCTAAAATACGCCTACCCCTGTGTACCTAACCTAAGCCTAGTACGTGGGAAGGAGTAATTGAGCTATAGTTTGAGTTAAGATAGTTTTGCCAAGAATCTGAATCAAGAATTCTGTAAGGGTCTAATCAGCTCCATACCTTGTTTATAGAATGAAGGAGGTCTTGTATCTCGTTCTCAGGACTCGATCTCCCAGCAACCCGCAAGGGTGACTGGAAACACTGGAGCTGGATTTCTCGGCAGGAGAAAAGACAGCGTCTCTCTCAGTGCGTCAATGGGAGGGTCGGCTTCCTTTGGCACTTGCCTCAGCAGGGCGTCGGGCAAGTAGATAGTCGATCTCCTCCAAACCACCGTGTGTTTGCTAGGGCAGCTTTTGGTATATTTATACCTGGAAGGTGCCGGGTTTGACGTAAGGTTGGACATAAGACGTCACTAAGAACTCGCAGTTCTTTCAGGACTCCAGGAGTTCTAGGACAAATCAAAACAGAAGCAGGGGGAATTCCCGGGCTGCTGGAGGCTTGGTTTGTTTAGGAACGCGTTGTACTTTCTAGGAGTCTATGGGAGTAGCCTTGCCGTATTTGGACTGCATTGGCTATGACTAAATATGGATATGGTTCTTATGCCTTTATAAGATATGATTTGTTATAACCACATAAGGGCATAAATCGGGAATATTTAAATAGGGTCCTAGATACGTTCACAAAACTGTATTAAGTAGGGTCCATGTGGTGGCACGATAAACCCCTTGTTTGGAAGACCAAGTAAAGTTTATCTTCCCTGTGTTTTTGTGAATGTTTCCTCACAAAATAAAATATTTCATACCTAAGCTTGACTTGTGAGCTGTCTGTAACACAACTCCTTTCTAGTGTGCAGTGCCACCGCTGTAATATAGGCAAATCGGCATAAAGGCACAGTAACAATGCATCACCCACAGGTAGTCATGCAAAGCCAGGCGTATTTAAACAGCTTTTGTTTAATTCTAATGCAAGTGAAACCAGGCGCAAACAAAAAGTATGCTGATTATTGTATGATATTGCAATGAATACTATGTGTAATAGCTGCAAAATTGCTAATTTTTTAAGCTTATCTATTAATGGCTGTCCTTGAAATTTTTAGTGATGGACGGGGCCATGAGTACAAGGCTCAAGCAAGGGATTTCTGGGTTGGTTACTAAACGTGCTGCTGTGCAATGTCTGTTCTTTACCATTGGTGAAACGCAGTACTGCTGATTTTGACACCACGCTGTGTTGTGGTGTGAATATGGTGCCCAAGAATGGCTACATATTTTGCACCTGAAAAGAAGGAAAGAACAGGTGAAGATGGAAAAGTCTCATAGAAAAAAACTGAGGGCAGAAAAAAATGCTACATCATATTTAGGGCTCCCAGTTTTATGGTATTTATTTTTTAACATTTGAGTCTGTATTTATCCATATTTATTTTTTTGCCAGTTTATCTGTATTTATCCATAGGTATTTTGTGTTTTGACTATAAATGTAGTAGTACAACTGTACATTTCCATATTTATTTAAATGATAGACGCGCACTCATACTTTGATATCTGTCGTGTTTTAGATATTTAAGCTGCCAAATATTACATACCAGTACACCCACTGGCAAATATTAGCATTATACCACTAATGTATGTTGACACATGCAGTTATTTAAAGAGATATCATCCTGTTTTTTAATTTCCCATGCTGTCCATCTTCTCAGCAGTTGGGCTATAATTCATGAAAGATAATACGAAAAGTCACTTAAAAGAAGCACATTTTCTGTATTTATCCATTAAAAAAATGAATGCAGACAGAACACCCATTGTTTTCTGTCTGTATTTATCTGTAAAAATCTGTAAAAACGGAAAACAGGGAGGCTTAATTATGTTTGGGTAAAAGCAGTCCGAATCACCAACTTTCTATAGCCTCCATGGGCAAAAAGATTAAATAGGGAACAAAAGCAAGCTCTTTTTCTTGGGAAAAAATGTTCAGATATCAAACCAAATTTTTTCCCCCTATTTCTAGCAGTAAGATCAATATGTGTTTTAAGGTTCATTGGTCAAGCTTTTCCTGCTGTTCGAGTGGAGCTCTGTGGCGTTTGCAGCTCTCTGGGCGGTGTGACTGAACAGCACAACCGACGGGCAGACGCAACATCGGTAAAACAACCTCAGAAGGAGTGCATTGTTCTGACGAGGTGAATGAATGAATTAATGGCTGTCTCACCTGCTGGTGGCGTACAATGGTTGTGCTATTGAAAATACCAGACACGAACTGTCATCGTCTCCCTTGTCACAGCGCGACTTGACTAAGGCCTGCTCGAGGGTTCCTGAATTACTACGCAAATCTCACTCCTTCCCCTCAGCGCCACCTAATTACTACGCAAATCTCTCTCCTTCCCCTCAGCGCCACCTAAAGGTGAATGAAGGGTGCTGCGTGCTCAAGGTGTCACCGCTAGACGTCTGTTGGGTAGTGAAGCAAGACACAGCCGTAGTGAAACAAGTTTCAGGGAGCAGGTCCTGGCCAACAACATCACCTCAATAAAGGCAGAGGGACTATGTATCAGGCTGCTTTTGAATCACACAGCTAACGTTGCCAGAAGGAAAACATTTGAGTGACCCCTTAATTTTTCATTCTCCTTCTAAACTATTTCAATTTGGATGAGGGTGCTGCAGCACCTGTAGCAGCCCTAGTTCCAGCAACTATTTTCGAAAAATAATTGTGGGACAGTGGCCCCTCAAACGGCTGAGATGGTATGTGCGTAATATGAAAAAATACACCTGTGGTACACCCATGTTGGTGGGCAGCACGTTTCAAGAGTCTGTGTTTTAGTCTTACTGCAAAACCCAGTATCCATAATTGTAAATTCCTGAAAATCATTACACTGGAATTATATTTAGGTAATGTAGCAGTAATTTTGTCCCACCACTAGCTGGTGGTCTAATGCTGTTTTCTTGATTTCTTTATGGAAGCGGCAGTGGGGGAGCAGCACAACGATTGTATCAGCAACAATCTGGATTGTTTAGGTAAGCAATACCACACCATGTTGCAACCGGGAACCGCCATAAAAATATGGACCTGCCTTGATATATATTTACTTTTTGCAGTTTTTTATAGTGCAAACTCGACCCGAAGGTATTAGAGTGCTTTACATGAGCACCTGTTACATAACACAACAACACATTCATTTTTGGCAGACATGGCGAGATTAAGGGGCATATTCTCAAGCCCCTATCGCCACTGGAATGTCACTTTTTCTGACGTTCCCGTGGCAATAGGGTCAGTGCCTCATTCACAAGGCAGCATTAAAGCCACTTAACGTGGCTTTGAGCTACGTTAAGTGGCCTAACCCTGCCTTGTGAATAAGGCCCCTTTCGCGCTAAACTTAGCGTGAAAGGGGTGTGCAGTGGGTGTTGTGGTGGGCGTTACACCGCAACACCCATTGTACTCGACGCTGCAACCTATTCTCAAGGACTGTGTTAATATGTAGCAGCGCCAAAACTTCGGACCAGGAAAATCCTGGTCTTAAGTTGGCGAAACGAGGAGAAATGCTTAGTTTCTCCTCGTTTTTGCTTTTTCCATGTGTGCTGCCTAATGCAGCACACATGGATAAAGCAAAATGGTATTTCAGAAATGTTCATGTGCAGGAAGGGGCAACTTCCTGTACATGAACAGCCTTCCCCTCCACACGGACACCCTTGCACTCTGCTGCAAGGGTGCCAGCATAAGCGGTAAGTCGTGAAACAGTGCCATCGCAGGGGGAAACGCCAGGCTGCACGACATTCTTGAGAATAGTGTGCAGCCTCGCATTTCCGAAGTGGCGATGAGAGACGTTAAGCTAAGTAGGCTAACGCCTCTCACCGCCACTTCATAGATAATATCCCCCTAGGTGATTTGCTCAGAATCACAGGATGTTGAGCCAACGCCGAGACTCGAACCTGGTTCCCCATCTCCAAAGTATGATGAGTTGTTCACTGGCATAGGAACATGTCATAGATGTATACCTCCCAACTTGATGAAAAAAATGTGACAGTGTGAGGAGGGGACGGGGCCTTGAAGGGGGGAGGGCTCCTGCAGAATAGTACCTAAGAATTACTTTTGAACCCCACCCTGCCCCAAACTCCTAGTCATCCTCCAAAAAAAAAAAAAAAGCTTGCTGAGGCTGGTGCCAACGTCCTGGGGTGTTCACACCCCTTAATGGACGTCAGCAGTTCAAGGTCTCAGAAAAAGAGCTGGGAAACCACTACTTACAGTGGTTTGCAGCTCGTTTTCCCTGCCACCGTGTGATATTGGTTCCTCACTGGGAGACCGTGTGATGGCAGCCGATTTGTGTGTCCCACTGAAGCACTGTGAGAGTTGGCAGGTATGTAGATGGCGAGTACAGCTCTTGGTATAGTTTTTAAAACAAACTGGTATTATTTTCCTGGCATAAGATTCATGATAGGCTTTTATTTCCATTTAGGCACAATGTATCAAAGTTTCTATTTTAAATGCAATGCAATGCATTTTGATGAACCACATTTTATATTAAGTGTTTGGGTGTATTTAAAAAAAGATGCAATTGAGGAGGAACTTCTGTGCTTTCTTCGTACGCCAAAGCTGCTCATAGACCCAATGTATACGTTAAAATAAAGCCAGTTCCAAGCTCCCTGTCTGCTGACGTGGTACTGAGCATGCGGGGTAAATATAGAGCACTATTTTTATCTTCATCTCCGCCTCTGCTTCATCGTTATCTGTGTGTGACTGTGTGTTTCTACCCCTGGACGCACTGATACGCAGAGAAGTGCTATTGCGTCTTTAAAACAGCAGAAAATAACATATGTGCAGATTTAGACTCGAGCAAGACTAAGACAATCGTGGGGTGAGGGATAGAGAAAAAGATGAGTCTTACGCTACGTAAAGAACAATAGCGATGCAATGGATTCTGAGCTGTGGTGCTGGCACCATTTTAAGAGTGGGGGAGCTGCCATCAATGTTACCTCACATAAGTCATAGGGATTGTGAAATATCCAAGCATCACACAACAAACAAGTGTAGCAAATGAGCAACGCCCATTCAGCAGGCGAGCGGTACGGAGGTGGTATGTAGTCATTGATGCATTTTGGAGCACACTGTTGCCCATATATCACTAAAGCATTGTGTGGTACCATACAGCAATTTATAGACAGCATATTTTGCATTGAAATAGCTGCACAATTTGCATTGACGTACAGTTTACTGATAACACTATATAGCGCACACGCTATAATATGTGGAAATCGAGTTTCAGCAAATATTTATCATTGGCATCTCAACAAATAAAGTCTACTGATTTGTTGTGATCCTATTAAAATCTTCAATTTCACCACACTTCATAATTACAAAAATAATGTGCTTTAAATGTGTTTGCCTAGCTGCTGGTATGCGTTTAAATATTTGTACGGTACCTTTGCAGTGTGTTAGAAAAAATTAACGTTTGTTGTGTGTTAGAAAAAAAATGACATTCTACAGCCTTCCTTTTCACATTTCCTGTACTCCAGCAAGCTGGTCAGATACTTCACTTTACAAAATTCTCTAACTTTGCAGTCTGAGAAAGAAAGCAACATCTCTATGTTAAAAGATTATTCAGCAATTTGACAGAAGACATAGCCTGACATTTGACCCCTGTATTTGAACGCACAGCAAATGCAACAAGATAAAAAACAAAATTTAAAGGCATCTTTATTGGTCATTCACCTTCTGGACTCCAGCATGGTTATTATGGTGGGATGGGGGGCGGCGTAGGTGGCAGTACCCACCGCATCCCTACTATAAGGGCCAATGATTCTGAAGCCACGGTGTGGGGGAGGTCCTAACCTATGGTGTGGCACATGGAAAAGGCCTCACTGCCCAAGGCTGGACGATACAATTAGTTATAGTCACAGCTGATGTTCTAGCCTTCAAAGTTTCCCTGTGTGTTTGTGCTTCCTGGAAGTAGCCAGATTTCCATGTATACCTGGCTCAAACTCAGAGTGGCGAGGCGTGGAGGCATAGCAGTACACACACATAATCAAGAACAGGGTCATTTACTCCTATTGAATATTTGTGGAAAGTTTAGTTTCAAGAGTCCTTGGTGTTGACAAGCAAGAAGGGTTGGGTGGTAGGGCACTGAAAGACAGGTAGCATCAGCATACGAAACACTAGCTGGTCCCGAGTACCTCAATCCATAACACTAACCCGTGGAGTTAATTAGATCTGGAAATATTCAGAGCTCAATGCGGGCAGCGTTTTGTAAGTCATAAGGTTTTAGGGATTGGGAATTATTTTCCATCATCAGACCAAGAGAAAGAAAGGAAGAAAAGAGAGAAGAAGGAAGAAGAAAAAGATAGGAAAACAGTGGCAAAGAGAGAAAGCAGGGATGAAAGAGAACCAGAAAGCGTGGCTTAAAGAGAAAGTATAAGGTGGTAAAAGAAAGAGGCAGGACGGTGAATCAAAATAGAGCAATCTTGATATTCGGCAACCCTAGCATTAGGTAGTCAATCAGCGTCAAAGAAAAACTTTGGCCACCTACACAAATTGTTTTTATTATTATAAATTTTTTTTTTAAACTAATTAAGCATTGTCCGTGACCACCTCAATTATCTCTTGATTGGGCACATAAAATACACCTCAGTCACCTGGAAACGTGAAAGTGATCCAATGGAGAGAATGATAATAGTAACCCTAATGCCTGTCTATAGTGTCATGGCTGCCACGCAGAGGCTTCTATGCACCTCAGTAAGCAGCAGCCGACAATGGGAGGGGTGTTTGGGTAAGTGCGCCTCCATTCCTTGTGTGATTTGTACCTCTCCTTGTTAAATCAAAGAACATGTAGCTCTTGATGGGAGCTTAGCTTCAATAGAGAGATAATTCAGTGAGGCATATCAAAGATTATAAGTCACTGGGCATACATGTGGCACCACTAGAAAGCAAGGTTGGTCAGGCCATTCCACAATCTAAGTGCACTGGCAGATGTGAGGCTCATGACACAGTTGTGGAAAGTTGTTGCTATCCAATTTTGTAAAGGATTTTGCAATCAGCAGGGTTTCTGCACAACTTATCCCAGTTTGTTGGCTAGAAAAGATCAGCCGCTGATAGTTTGTGCTCAGTTTCCCTTATCAAACATCTGACTGCAAGGATACTATGAAAACACACATCTTGGTCAGTGATGCTTGTTTCTATAGAGATTCAGGGCAACCATGACGAGCACCAGCACATTTCCTAAAAATATTCCCTCATGCCCACTTGGGGATTTCATAGCCCAACAACCATGCCCACGGCTGGGAATCTCGTTGGGATTCCAAGGTCCCATCTGTAAATGAACCAACCCATTTACATCCAAACTATTCAGCAGAAGCATGCTAACATGCCGTTTTAGAAACCCATCTTCTGACCAAACTCAAACGGGTTGTCCTTTTGTATTCTTTTAATCCTCATATTCTAACACATATCAAAAAGAGTTGACTCGTGTGGCACAACTTGGTAAATGTGAATTGGCGCAAGTGTCTAAGTTCAATCGATATGTTCGAATAACCAGGGGACTGTTTACCTTGCTGGGCAACTTGAAGAACAAGCATTTGCAATGCAATAGGTCTCGCATTACTGATAGTTTGAGGTATTGGAGTTGCAAATAATAATGCAACGCCAATAGATCATACTTTCAGAAATGCAAGACCTAGTGCATTGCCAATGCTTACGTAGTGAGTCAGGAACCAGCATTTGATGTCTCAGTGCAGTACCGCAAGCTGCTCCTAGAAGTACCTAGTGAGCAAGGCATTAGCATTGTATG
Source organism: Lissotriton helveticus (assembly GCF_964261635.1). Lineage (NCBI taxonomy): Eukaryota > Metazoa > Chordata > Amphibia > Caudata > Salamandridae > Lissotriton > Lissotriton helveticus. The sequence continues at coordinate 302,599,374 of NC_136068.1, read as the reverse complement.
TCTCGGTGCAGTACCGCAAGCTGCTCCTAGAGGTCCCTAGTGAGCAAGCACCAGAACTGAATGTTTCGGTGCAGTACCGCAAGCTGCTCCTAGAGGTCCCTAGTGAGCAAGGCACCAGCACTGCATGTCTCGATGCAGTACCGCATGCTGTTCCTAGAGGTACCGCAAGCTGCTAATAGAGGTCCCTAGTGAGCAAGGCACCAGCACTGCATGTCTAGTTGCAGTACCGCAAACTGCTCCATGAGGTCCCTAGTAAGCAGGGCACCAGCACTGCATAACTCTTTTGGTCACATATGGTACTGCACCCTACAGAAGATATGATAAATCCACAATACCCATAATACATTGCATACAAGACAGTACTATGAGTACATTCAAATAGCTATGTCCATAAACAATTAGTAGCTTTGAAATGTGACAGAATTATGAAATTCATTTTGAATTAGGTTTTACTCTCTGGAGCTGATGAAGGCAAATTTATAGATGTCTCATATAAATGGGAGAACTGGCAGCCAAGCTTAAGACCAAGTGTGTGTCTTGCCTGAAACTTTAATGAAATTATGCCTTGAGGCTGTAATTGAAACCTTGGGAGTAACAACACATGTAACAGGGGGAATCCTCATGGGAGAAGAGACACGGCTTGTACCAAGGAGGGACTACCAAGCCTATTGGCCAATGAAAAGCCACCATTTGTAAAGGACAGGAGCCAAGTAAAAAGATGGACGGAAAGTGGGAGGAGCTTTATGTCCATATCCTGAATACAGAAGGATCTCATTACACCAACATTAGACACAACCATTTCCATGACTAATATGTAAAAAAATTGATCACCCTTTGGAGGATCAATATTAATCTAAAATAGACTGGCAAATCCAAAACATCTCGCCTCAAGACATGTTTTATTGTACAGAAACAGGAAACCAATAACCACAAATTGTCTCCCTCACTATGTGCTGGGCATAGTGGCGCAGGCACTCACCTGAAAGCAATCGCAGTCAAGTAACAAATGGCCTGCGCACTGTTGGGCCTGAAACATTATTTGCCTCACTGAGGAAACTGCGAGAGTTGAAAGAAAGGGTAGAGGGTAGCATATTTTCACCTAATTTCCCTATTTGGGGTGGGGGGGGGGGTTACAGAAGTACCTGGAGTAGGCGACTTTGAATTTGCCCAAAGTTAAAGGAAGATGATGGTGAGTCCTGGAGTTGGTCAGAAATTGGCATCACTGGCCATTTCGTTTTTCCCTGGACAGGAAGAGCCACCCTTTTCTATCCACACTGTCTTGTTTGCAGCGTACAGCCACAACCAGGCTTGTGAGCCACTGGCGTGATGGACAGTGTTGAACTGTCCAGTCCAAAGAGATGAGCAGGATTCCCTTAGGGCTCCTTGGCTCACCTTTGATGCAGAGGGAGGGCAAAGTGATGAGACAATTATTGGAATGGAATAATTGTATTTCTTGTTAGAACTGAAAAACGTTTTAGTCAGACATGTGCATAGGAGGGCTTCCTTAGAACAGCTGGTTTACATAGAACAACATTGATAGAATTGGTAAGGAACATAGCATTGTTTTTGTTATTTAAGAGCATGAACAAACACATTAGTTAGACGTGTGGTTAGGGGGATATTGACAAATGTGTGATGTGTATGTGTAACAGTTCACCCAAACAACCCAACCATTAAAAAAAAGATAACCTAACGGCCGAGACCAATTGCAGTTAATACAACAAGACTTTACTAAACAGAATACTTCGAAAAGATGGGAGATAACCAGAAAAATATAAAATAAAGAATAAGCAAACAGCTAATTCATGAAAACCTTCAACTAGGAGATAGCTTTGGACTAAGAACAAACACGCCATGAAAAGCTGGGGTGCAATCAGTTATCCTCATGTCATAAAGGTTTCTCTTTTAGTGGAGACCCTTTAATTAAACCCTACTGCCCACGGACATAGGCTAAAGGCCTGCGGGTGCAGGACCTACGCTTGGCAACTACCTCCTTGGTGTCTGCTGGAAATCACGTCATGAAGACTCTGGTCCCCACCAAATGGGCTGAGCCTTCGAACAAACCTTTATCTGAGCTGGAGCTCAATCCACCTGCCCCTAGCTTCAGTAATATCATCAATGATGTCAATGGTGATGTCATATTTGATGTTACTAGTGGTCATTTGTAAAGTCACGTGTAATATGATTTATAGGTCACAACCAACACACAGTGTGGATGGGGTCACGTTACTAAGTTATCTTAACTGGCCAATTTCAAGGAATTTTAGTTTTTTGTTAGAGTCACTTCTTCACATCAACTCAGTTTTTGTTGTTCAGTTATGTTGTCCAGCTGCCACCAAGAGTCCAACTAGCTTGTCCTGTACTGTCTATGGGAATCTACTGACTCCGTTCAACTACTTTAAGATATAGGGTTTGATTTAGAGTTTGGCGGACCAGTTACTCCATCTCAAACGTGACTGATATCTCCCTGTATTACAAGTGCCACTCAGCTGTGGCCCGTGCAGCCAAGAGCGGTAAGGCAGTGGAGACGGGTTGGAGGAGATTCGACAGACGACCACGAGGGAAAATTCAAAAAATAATTTCTTTTCCCTCATCGTCGTCAATTGAAATTCCCCCACCCGGCCCCAACGCCTCACCTATCTTACCTGCTTGGGGCGCGGCTGGTGGCATTGGATATAATGCGCTTGTATTACAGCGGAAGAGATATCCCTCACGTTTGTGATGGAGTAACGCATCTGCCGAACTCTAGATCAGGCCCATAGTAACTTATAATACATCATTATTGGTAGCACTGTGTATCTGAAACGATAACAAGCTAAAAACAACATCATTAAGGAGAAATATTCATGGGCTTTCCGATGCTTCTAAAATGAGCTGAGGGAACATTTTCACACCTTCTTCCCTGGGGATTGCTTCAGAAGGTCTAAGAGATAGATGCCGATATTTGCTAAATCAGAATGCATAATACGAAGCACCATCGCTCACTGGGAAGATGTAAAATGAAGCTTAGTTCTTTCTGCTACTTACATATTCCAAATTATTTGACCCTTTGCTTGCCAGTCCCCTTATTCCTGCTTTTTCAGTCTGCATTTAAACTAAAAGTGTCTCTACTTTCGTAAAGAGGCTCTGACAAAGAGAGAGGCTTTGGTTTCATTAACCCAGGCGCCCTTTGGATTTTTGTGTTATGAGCCTTAAGTCCTATTTTTGTTCCAGCTTACACCTATGTTACATCCTGAGCCTTCAACCCTGTTTATGTTCCATCTTTCTTTTGTAACATCATGAGTAGGCCTGGGAGGTGAGCTCCGCTCAGTTTGCATGGAGTTCCGGAGTGGAGTTTTTTCCTCACTCACCAACTTAACGTTGGCGACCAAGGAAAATCCAATGCTAGACCACCTCCCTGCCAGATTTCTCAAAGCGGGCGGTCTCGGATGGTCACGACTGCTCGCGTTGAGAAAGCTTCCTTCCGCGTTGAGGAAGCTGCCGGTCGAGTAGAACATATACTCGAGCGGCAGAAAGAAGCAGCGCCCTCTAGCACTGCGCATTATGCATTTTGCGCTGATTTTACAGCATGGGACAAACACTCGGTGCTAAAAATAAGCGCGAACAGTGCGACCAAACGCGCTCCGCTGCTTGCGTTTTTTGGGCACTTCACATAATTCTGCATAGTGGAACTCCACCCAGGCCTAGCCTAATATTGAGCCTCCAACCCTGTTTATGCTCCATCTTACTACTATGTCACATTCACCTCCTCTAGACCACATGGATGTTCTGAGAATCATAGCACTTTTCTGGCCAGCACAAATATTTTTACATGTTGAAGAGGGTGTAAATTCTAGGCTCTGCCTGTTCTCTACATAAAACTTGAACATGTCTGCTGGACTTCAGTACCAAGTGTTTCCTTTTGCTTGGACATGGTTGGGTGCATTTTACATAGCTGTGCAGAGGAGCTGATGCATTGCCCGTGTTTATTGTGTGCCAGTGGCTGCAGGTTGCAGTGGGACTCATTTTTGGGGACCAGAACATAGTTTTCATCTTCAGACTTGATCCAAAGCAACAGCGTGAGAAAGGCGGAGGGAGGAGAAAGAGAACGATAGGAAAAACAGAGACAAAGGTATGAAAACGACCCTTCAATAGGGAGATAAAGGGACTGGAAGTGTAGGTGGTGGAACAAAGAGGCTTGAAGTAAAATCAAATCCAGACAGCCTTGGTTTTCAGCATCCTCTGCATTCGGCAGCACATGCGGCGGGTTATTTAGACAAACCTGTGGCTCCTGCACTTAGGTTTCTAAAAATTCATAACCGTGAAAAACATGCTTTAATACATTTGTAACCCTTATTTGGACACAGTTTATTTATTTTAAAATAGAGCATGTGATTTCGGGCAGCTGGTAGGAGCATGCTCAGTGTGAAACAAGAGCTTATTAAGGATGGAATATTAGTTCAAGTGGCTGTTCTCCTGGAAAATAAACCATAAAAGGTCTGGATTCAAACCTTTCCACAGCGACATTGTAATTTATTTTTATTTTTATTTATTTATTTTAGAGGTTTTATATAGCGCTGGCTGGACCCGGGGGTATCAGAGCGCTTTACATTTAGAGACAAAAAAAGGTCAATAAGACAGGGGACATACATACCATCAATGTATATAAACAACATATAGGTCTCCGCCTGACATATTTCAAAATGATAAATATGGGAAATAAGCACAACAAAATGTGTAAGATGTGGTAAGTCAAAAATATCAAAAAGGCACAAATTGAAAAAAAGGAGCCGGAAAATTGCGGAGTCAGGATAGGGAGGTTAGTGGTCCGATAGGTTGGTAAGGAAGAGAAGCGGGAGGGGCAGAAGTGGAGGGGGGTTTGGAGGGGATGCGGGCTGAGGGTGGACAAGGGAAGGGGGGGAGCAAGGAGGAGTGAAGGTGGTAAACAGGGAGGGGGAAGTAAGGGAGGGCGAATGCATCTAGGGTCGGACAGATGTAGCCAGTGGAAGAGAACAGATATGGATTAGGGTCCCCAGTATTTATTGAGGAGATGTAGTTTGAGTTCTTTTTTGAAACTTGAGTAGGAAGGGTTGCAGCGAAGGTCAGTTGGAAGGGCATTCCAAATGCAAGGAGCGTTGCCGGATCGAGACTGGGTGTTTTTCTTTTTTAGAAGGGGGGGGGGATAAGAAGGAGGGTGTTAGAACTTCTCAAGGAACGGGAGCAACCGGCTTTAGTGAGTTTGCTAGCGAGGTAGGTCGGTGTATTCTGATGGAGAATTTTGTGTGTAATGCAGGCTGTTTTGTAAGTGGATCTACCTTCAATGGGGAGCCATTTAAGGGTTTTAAGGGCAGGGGATATGTGTTCGAATCGCTTGCAGTTTGAGGTAAGCCTAGCTGCAAGGTTAAGCACAGATTTAAGAGGTGCTAGGTGGATCTTGGGAATTCCGGTGAGAATGGCATTGCCATAGTCGATGCGAGAAAGAACAAGGGATTGGACTGCTAGTTTGAAATCATCAATCGGGATGAAGGGCTTGATTTTCTTAAGGTGGCGGAGAGTGAAGAGGGCTCCTTTGGCAGAATTATTGATGTGTACCTTGAGGGTTAGGAGGTTGTCAAGGGAGATCCCTAGTGATTTGACTGAGGAGGACAAAGATAAGGAGCAGTTGAGGGCGTTAAGGTCAGAGATCCAATTCTGAATGGGGAGCTGGTTATTTTTAGGGGAAAAAATAATAATTTCAGTTTTTTTAGGGTTGAGTTTGAGGTGGTTACTGTGGAACCAGGATTGAATCCTGATGAGAGTGTTGTTGAGATGAAGAATGTCAGCATGAGTTTTAATCTTATAATAGAGTTGGGTGTCGTCAGCATAGAGGTGGTAGTTGATCTCGGCTTGTTTAAGAATAAGTGTGAGGGGTTTCATGAAAAGGTTAAAGAGAGTGGGAGAGAGGATGGATCCTTGCGGAACTCCTAAGGAGATGGAGGTAGGGTTAGATAGGCAATTTTGGATTTTGATTTGTTGAGAACGGTGTTGTAGGTATGAGACAAACCATTTGTGTGTCGTACCATTCAGGCCGAATCGATCCCTAAGAACATTTAGTAGAGCAGAGTGGTTAACAATATCAAACGCTGCAGAGAGATCAAGGAGGATCAGCAGGCTAGATTCTCCATTGTCAAGTGAGTGGTGGATGTCGTCAACAATGTTTAGCATGGCGGTTTCAGTGCTGCATCCTTTCCTAAAGCCAGATTGGAAGGGGTCTAGTAAGTTAAAGTGTTCAATGTGTCTACCTCAGCGCCAGGATACCCTTTGGGTGGCAGCTGCGCTTAATAAGCAATAAATACATACATACAACTAGTTGGAGAAGGACACATTTTTCCAGGGCTTTAGAGAGAAGGGGAAGGTTGGAGATGGGACGAAGGTTATTGAGGTCGTTTGGGTCTGCCAAAGGGTTTTTGTTAATGGGGGTGATTTGGCCTAGTTGCAATGAAGTCGGGACACGGCCGGTGGCAAGGGAGCTGTTGATAATAGAGGTCCAGGAAGGGGGGATGATGTGTTTAAGGGTTTGGACAAGTTTGGAGGGGAGCGGGTCTTTGGTGTGGGAGGAAGGCTTGAGTTTGGAAATGATGTTAAAGACGTCTCTTTCAGTGACTGGCTGGAAGTTAAACCACGTGGCATTATTTTTAGTAAGAGAGTTGGGATGATTGGAGTCAAGGAAATTGGAGGGCAAGGGGGGGTGAGGGAGATCAGAGTTTTGATGGGCAGTAGTGGGTGTAGGGGGAGTTATGGTGGAGGGTGGGATATTAAGAGAGATGTTCGAATTGGTGGGAGGGATAACAGTAGAGAGGAAGGAATTGTAATGCTGAGGTGAACCACTGCTTGCCCTGGCAGTGCCCTGTTAGGCTCCGTGCTGCTGATTCTAACATCATTCGGGTTTTCCTTACAAGATCTGAGGGTACCCTCTTAAAGATGTGTTTGATATGTGCACTTGCAATAAGTTTCCAATTGTTGCATTTTGTTTTGCAGCAAGTGAATTGGACAGGCTTAATTTTCCAATAAAAGTAACAAGCTTTGGCAAAATCAACAGGCTTGTTTTGTCATGGTATTTTGCAAACCCTTATTGTAGAGGAATGTGCTGGGCCCACGTTAATCTAAAGAAAAAACATCAAGAAAAAGCAAAAATATGTTTTTGCCCTCGAAAAGCACTCATTACCGTAGTACTCTCTGACACTGAAGAGAAATACTTTGCGTGTGGATGTGCTCATTGGGAAAGGGTAGAATGCCATCCCTCAGTGAAGTTAGCCAATCGCTGAAGTGGGCTGGCCCATTACCCCATGCTTTAGTTGATGTAAGAAACATGTGAATTATATACTAATGGACCAATGGATAAGTAGGGCTGACTGAAAGTCCTTGGGAGTTAATATATTATGCTTCATCATAGGGGTCTTCCCGCCCCTATAACGGGACGGGGCGTGCTACGACCAAACGAACTACGCGGGAGCACTTAAAAAACATTAAGAAGGGGTTGTGAGGTAGAACAACCCCTTCTTAATGTTCCCAGCTAGAGAAGTGAATAAAATAATTTTTTTCTACTAAGCCAGGGAATTTTTAACCTTTTTTTTATACTCACTTTGTTAGGTCCCTACACTTTCACTGACACCCGTGCACCCACACATAGCCACTGTCACAACTTAAGTGCTCCCGCGTAGTTCGTTTGGTCGTAGCACGCCCCGTCCCGTTATAGGGGCGGGAAGACCCCTATGATGAAGCATGACACTAACGGATTTTTTAGTGTGTGAGGGGTATTTTAACAAGCACATTGTGCTCTCATCTTTCCACTTTTAAGAGAGAGCCTAGCACCATTCAGAAAAACCAAAAATTAATATAAATATTATCACTTTTTTCACTTTTTTGATAGAATCTCTTTGGTTATAAAGTTCTGTTAGGAGGGTGACTCTATCAGTACCTCTACGCTCCTCTTTTGTTTTGGAGTTAATATATTATCCATATAATTTAGTAAAATCAATAGGTCTTGGCTAATAAAAGGCCCTTAGGTGAATATACTAATTCTTTCAAAGGCCATCGTCATTGGCAAACATCAGTGTACAAATCAATGTATGAGTACATCAGAAAGACAAGAGCAGTGTCGGGATTATGTTAGATTGTCATTTCCATTAAAATCACCTCCAAAGAATCTCAGTCAGCTGGATTTACCAGAAGGTTGATAGACTTACATTTAGTGCTCCATCTGGGTCAGTCCCTGCCAGTAATGAGTATTGATAAAGCAAAGAAAGACACATTGAAACAGATCCCTACGGATCCATTTATAAGAAGAAGATAGTTCTCCACGACTGTCAAAGATCGGAGTTGCAACACAATATCATAGGAAACTTATATTGTCTTCTATACAGTTTTCTTTGAGTTGAACAACATAACAAACGTATCCGTGACACAAGAGCAGACAACACAGTGTGTGAAAAGGTGAACAAGTGACTTTATATACATATAAAAACACAACTCTGTAGATATCCTCCTGGTTCATATAACAGCCACTGCAAAAGCCTGTGAACGTTTCACAGGTATTTTCCATAAACCAAATTCCTTATAAACACCACAGAATGATGGTCAATTTGATGGCTTGGCACCGGCGAGAGGCTACTTTTGAGGGTTCTGATTTCCTGGGTGCAACAAAGTGGGTGTGCACAGGTGCATAAGTTATTGATCTTATAACTGAGTAAGTGAAGATTGGCATGGCCCAAGATTGTTTAGAATATGAACTATCGAATTTGGAGTGACTTTGGCTGTGTATTCAGGAAACCTCGTGGCGAGTATCCACAGAGGGCACAAGCTGGAATTATTTAGTAGCCTGATTGAATTACACCTCAGAGCCTCTTATTATTCTCTCTTGTAGTTGTTTATAAAAGTCAGATGACTTGTCCTGATGAGACCCTACAAGTAACGACCGGGTCGAACTGTCAACAGCATATCCCTTGGCTTTGAAGGACCTTGGTTTTGGAAAATAACTGTGAAACAATAACAGACATTTGCAGTGCATCAATTGCACTACTGTCACGGATGAGTTATGTTTTGAACTTAAAAGAAAAAATTGCATAGAAGAGAATATATGCAGTGAAATTCTTTAAAAAGAGGCCTGGTTGTACTGATTATAATGATAAGTTGATTTTCTCATTGACTGACGAACAATTGTTCAAACTGAAGTTTTTTATCATTGTATCACACACAATGGCTACCCTCTTGGAAGACGGGCCCATTCTTCTTTATAATACGAATACCTTGGTCCCGGTGGGCTTATTGGGTTGGTCTCCGTGATAATATATATCTCCAAGACTACTGACAGAAGCAATCAAGGGGGAGCTTACTTTTATGTTTGCCTTGTCAAGTGATTTAATACTTATGGCACAGAGTAATGGTGCTTGATAGTCTGTTAAATGCATGTCTTATTACCTCCTAATTTTGATTATTGTTTCTCCAGTATGATCATTTTCCGGTTTTTATGGATTTTTCAAACAAATGATTTTTATTACACATGACGAAGCTGTACCTTTAGTTGCATATACCTCACCTTTTGTTGAGATGTTAAACATCTTAGACCACACATCTTTAAGACCTCCCTGCATTTCTCTTCTAATTGAAAACGCTTCTTTGGCTGTTGCAAGCTTTTTAATGCTTCCTTAACCCACCAAAGAAATCAAAGGGTAATTCAGCCAGCGGCCATAAACCAAGGCACATAGATCTACCAAAGGGGTTCACCATGCCTTCTCTTAATTCGGAGTAAAACAAGTTAAGAACAAGTTAAGAACTTTCCTCAAATATCAACCTCGGCCCTGCTCTGCAAAGGGTGGGAAATGGGTTCCAGGCACATCTAGCAGTGGAGAACCTTCATGAGTGAAGGACCAAAGACTCCTGGGGCGTGGTGTTTGAGAGTTGACAGTCAGGCTTCAAGGGTCTTCTAGTGATTCTGTTCTCATTGTATAGTGTTGGCAAGCAAGATTTTATATCTACATACTACTATCATTTCAAAATCTTTCAGTTGAAGGGGTCTCATATGATGGCCAGTCTTGCAGAGACTTCTCAATTTTGTAAATAGTAGCAATGACTATCCGATATGGACCTAAATGGTACCTATTTTCAGATATGGTTTGTTGGTGGACATAGAGTTGATCAAGCCTATTCCTAATGGCAAAAAGTTATTTCCATGCAGTTTGTCTTTCAGCATTTCAACCATTTATCATACCCTGGTTGTTCAGCAGGGCTTTAGACTTCTAGTCCTTTTTGTTGTCAAGGCCTCCCCCTAGACAGGGTCACTCGACATATGGCGGATCATTAGGATCAGGAAAGGACATCTGGTAATTACTTACTCTACGCTCCAGGGGTAGTCTTCATTAAAACCCCCTGTACATTCAGGTGCAGCTGCTATGAGCTACCTCCGTCTCTCTGACCAGTGATATACAGAGTGTAGGTTGCAGTGCAGCAATTTAGAGCTAAACGCCACCTTTACGTCTCAGGATGATTTTCACCTGTTGGTTCCAGTTGATGGGTTTTTGTGATCATTGCAAATATACCATAATACAAATATCATGTACATTCAGACATAGATACATGTAGCTGATGTGTTATATGTAAAAATGATGGATGACTCATGCTGTAACTTTGGAAAATAGGAGTAGTTGCTAGATAAGAAAATTCCACTCTCACTGCCGCCATCTTGAGTGGGTCACAGCAACCTTGCATCATACCCTTCATAAACAGGCGCATCAATGGGAGGGAATATATTTTGTTTCCATGTTTGGTTGTTATAGAGATAGATCTGATTATGTCAGAAGATTCTCCTTTTCGCCTCCAGAAGGTGGATCTGTATCTTTAGAGAATGACCCAAGCTTGAATAGAGGAAAGGTATGAGTATATCTTCCTGATAAAACCTTTGGTCACTTAAAAACTGTACCATATGCAACACATATATTACTTATAAATAAAACGAGGTTAGGTTATTTGCAGATGTGTTAACAAAGACACAATAATCTCTGAATAACCTTACAATTATAACAAATACTTTTTTTCACAGAGACATATATCATTTTGAAATGTGGAGGGGGTGCATTTTATCTACTTCTTGTTACTCAAACATTAACATTACTATGAAATCACCTTATATGTTGTCCTAGTGTTGATACAAAAGCAGTACAATTGGTGTAAATGGCTCTACGCTGTTTTTTGTTTATTGCATATATGTAAAATAATCTAAAGTTGTACAGTTTGAAAAAGTGGGGAAGTTTGTTTTTGCCCTTTAAGTATAATTAATTGAGTATTGGAAATTCTAAAATGTTCAGTTTCGTGTAATATAACACTAAAACTATAAAACAAAAATGGAATCAGGTGTTCTTTTTGATTCCCTTTTAATCATGTGGGTCATCTGTGCTGCTTTGAGCTCCACAAGCTAGGATGGAGTGCTCAGAATCAAGTGACTGGAAGAAGTGACTTGAACCTGTTGTGGTTCCCGGCAAAGCAACATTGAACCCTGGTGTAGCTTTGTGTTCCAAATACTCTTACGGCATGCTAATCTCTTACACTGGTTTCCTGACAGGTTTCAGGATTTTCACCAACACGTAAATATCAGCAGAAAATGAGTTCTATGGGACAGACCGAAAGTCTGACCTCAATCCACTCCAAAAACCCAACAGGTTTCTTGCAGGCAGTAGACATCTGAAGCAGGACAACGCCCTTCCAGGAATCTGAACTCCTTTGTAGCTTAGAGTCAAAGTCAAGAGATTTGGTGGTGATATCCTATGAGACTGTGTTAGGGTCATAGCTTCTTCCTTCATCTTCCAAGTTCTTATAGGGTTCCAGGGTTTATGGGCCCTAAGCAGGATATCTGTATATCGTAGGCAGGCACACTGGAATTATGCAGCAACGAATTGCCAAATTATGCAGCAGGGATGGCAAAATTATATATAGAGAAAAGGCAAGTAATGCTACATAATGCAGCATAATCTGTGACAGCATTATTTCATAATGTTGCCGTTTCAACAGTTATTAATATGTCTGGACATAGTTGGGGAGTAGCTATCAAGGGTGCAACAAGCGCAGTGCCATACTGGAGCCATGTGCATCCCAATTATGCATCTTTTTTTACTAGCCAACAGCAGTCAAGGGGAGCTAATTTTACAAGGCTGCATTGGGGCCCCTAGCACCTTTGCTATGCCACTGACGCGTGTGCTTCATTAGTATCAGTATAACACCTGCATGCAGCAATCAGAAAGAGCAAAGTCACAGGTTAACCTTTGCAAGGGGTTTGCCATTGGCACAACTACATGTTGGTGCTTTATAGTGGGTACATTTTGATCCGTTTGAGATACAGACAAAATTGTTTTAGACGGAATTAGCAAATTATGCAGCAGATGGCAGAATAATTGGCAAATGTAGCAAATTTCAAAATTATGCAGAAAGTGCTGTAGAATCAAAACATTGCAGGGCCCCTAACCTGAGGTGGAAAACTACTACCGACTCACTTCAATTTCCAACCAAAACCACATCTACTTCTATTATATAATGATGTATTCCTGCCATGGGAAATACTTCCCTGTCCTCCTTCCATTGCACAATTCTTCAGACCAGTTTTCTTGAACACAACTCTGCAAAACAAAGACAACGATAAGGATGTGTGGCTTACTGGCTACATACAAAATCTGGAACTTGGGAAACACCACTCTGCAATTGCGTGATTCTGGGACAATCACTTACTCTCCCTAATATTATAAATATACATGAAATTCAAAACAATGTGTGAAATGTAATGTTGTTCAGTGCGAATATTCAGATCCCATTTTGATATACATAATATCATCCATCAAATCTCCCATTAATATACATTGCTCCGTTGCTATGAAGCTCGATTTGTGATTTATTAAAATGTATATTCCTAACACTTGTCTACCAACAGCTGCCAGAGGGTGGAGCTGCCAGAGGGGGAAGCTGTCAGGAGGTGGAGCTGCCAGGGGGTGGAACTGCCAGGGGGTGGGTGCAGTTTGTGTCGCAAGCCTTGTAAGGCAGAATTATTATTATTATTATTTGGAGTTTTGTATAGCGCGTGGTTACCCTAGGGCATCCCAGCGCTCTTCATATCTCAAGGAGATCAGGTAAGGAGGACAGCACTAGGCCGGAAACAAGTGAGTCTTAAGTAACTTCCGAAACCGAGTAATACAAGCCTCAGTCCGCAAGTTAAGAGGTAGCGCATTCCATAACTTGGCTGCGTTCACTGAAAATCTCCTACCACCCGTCCGGGCTCTTTTAACTCTGACCACTTGTACCAGGGATTTATGGTCAGAGCGCAGGGCTCTAGTAGCCTTGTAGGGGAGCACCATATTAACCAAGATAGGAGGTCCCTTCCCATGAAGGATTTTATGGGCCGTACAGAGGGATTTAAATATAATCCTCTCCCGCACCGGGAGCCAGTGCAGTGCTTTTAAAGCCGGCTTTGCAGATTGTCTCCTTGGGATGTTCATCAGGAGCCTTGCTGCTGCGTTCTGCACTTGTTGAAGTTTGTTAAGTGTTACTTCCGCTGCGCCCAAAAAAATCGCATTACTGTAATCCAGCCTCGAGACAATTAATCCCTGGATGAGGAGTTTCCTAGAGGCCGGGGGAAGGAGAGGTATCACCTTACGGGCTGACCGGAGCATACCAAAACAGACTCCAGCAGTTTTTCTTGCATGGGTCTTAAAAGACAGGTCTTGCTCCAGCCACACCCCGAGGCTTTTGATCTCGTTTTTCGGGGTTGGAGGGTCGCCAAGACAATCCGGCCAACTGCCTGGTGGAAGAGAAGGCCCCGAGTGTCCAAGCAGCATCATCTCTGTTTTAGAGCCGTTCAATTTTAATGCTGAGTTGCACATCCATGTGTGCACCTTGGACATACAGGAGTGGAGTAAGTCCGGTTGGTTTACCAGTTGGGAAAGGGCCACCACCAGCTGGGTATCATCAGCATAGCTGATAATTTTAATACCCAGTGGTGCCACCACATCCTCCAATGGTGTCATATAGACATTAAACAATGTGGGGCTCAGGGATGAACCCTGAGGCACACCACATTGAAGGGGGATAGGGGCGGACTTTGCGCTGCCTTCCCAAACTTGGTAGGTTCGCTGATTTAGAAAGGACGCGAGCCACCTTAAGGCCATTCCCGTCACTCCTACCTCTGACAGTCGCTGGAGCAGCACCTGGTGGTTTACGGTATCAAAAGCCGCACTGAGGTCCAGGAGGATCACTGCCACCGATCCTCCTGAAACCAAAATGCTCCTAGCTTCTTCCACGACTACCAGCAGGGCAGTGTCAGTGCCTTGGCCTGGCCTGAATCCCGTTTGGGACTTCCGCAACAAGCCATTGGACTCAAGGTACTGTGACAGTCGCCTATTTACCAGTCTCTCTGCGATCTTGCCAAGCCCAGGCAGCAGAGAAATCGGTCTGAAATTAGCCAGGTCCGATGGGTCTAGACCCGTTTTTTTCAGAAGGGCTTTTACTACCGCTTTTTTCCAACTAGGTGGCACCACCCCCTGCACCAATGATAAGTTGATAAGATCTGTTACTGGTGCAGCGATGGTAGTTGCAATCTGCTTGAGGTATTTCATCGGGACGGGATCGCTAGGTGAGCCACTCTTAATGCTTCCTAGCACCTTAAGTACTTCGTCTGTTGTTACTGGTCCTAAAGCTTGAAGCTCGATTTCCACGTTATTCCCCTGCTTGCCCATATCCAATCCCCGGACTGGTCGTGGTAGGGAACTTACGATATTTTCTACTTTCGTATGAAAGAAGTTAGCCAGTTCCTTACATTTCTCCTGGGGACTTTCATGGGTCACTGGGGGTTCGGGCGTCTTTAACAGGTCTCTAAAGACCTTGAAGGACTCTCTAGGGGAATTGACAGCATTGCCGATTCTCTCTTCGAAGAACTTAACTTTAGCTTCCCGGAGGGCGGCTTTATAACCTCTCATTGCCGTCCGATACTCTTTTCGGGTTATCTCTCCCCAATCCTTTCTCCAGTTGCGCTCTAACCTCTTGCAGCCTTTCCTAAGAGTTCTCAAAGTCTGCATGTACCAAGGGGCTGAGCCTACTCTTTTCTCCTTTTTCGGCATTCTCTTTTTTGGGAGAATGACGTCCAGGGACTTGGTCAGCCAATTCTCAAGGTTCGCATCTGCCGTTAATGGATCTGGCACCGGGCAGGGACAGGTAGCATCCAAAATGGTCGTCCTGCTTGTTTTATACTCATCATAGCAGGAACACCCTGCCTTATGTATGCATTTCTTCACCGACTCCTTCATAAACAGGTTGTGTGATTTTCTGCAGCTAACTTCTAATGTTTCAGTTGTGACACTTTGTTACCCCTCAGTGTCAGATGCCTGATCTGTCACAACATTGCGCAGCAGTCCCATGATACAGGCGCTGTACAGGGATTCTGGAGAGCGTGGGCCATTTTTAAAACAGCACGAGGCATATTTCCAAGCCCCTATTGCCACAGGAACGTCACTTTTAAAGATGTTCCTGTTGTGTTACGGGCTTCACCTTATTTACAAGGGGGCGTTAAGCCACTTCATGTGGCTTATTGACGCCTTGTAAATAAGGCACCCTTTCACGCTATACTTAGCGTGAAAGGGGTGGGCAATGGGTGTTGCAGTGGGATTTCCACCGGAACACCCATGGATTTTGACGCTGTCCCATATTTACAAGGGTGGCATAAAAATGGGGCAGCGCCAACATTAAGACCAAGGATTAACTGGCCTTAACATGCCGAAATAAGGAGAAATTTTATATTTTTCCTCATTTTAGCTGTTTCTATGTGTGCTGAATTCTGCAGCGCACATAGAAACAACAAAATGCCATGAATGATTGTTTATGTCCAGGAAGGTTTCCATAATGCAACTTCTATGTGTGCTGCACAATGCAGCAGACATAGGAGTTTCAAATCGCCATTCTAGATTGTTATTGCAGGAAGGGAATGGTTATGTGCAGGAAGGGACACCTCCCTGCACATAACCAATCATTCCCTGCAGCACCAGCACAGGGAGAAACCCATGGGTGCACGTTTTATTGTAAATACGGTCCTTGCCCGCGTCTCTAAAGTGACAGACTACAGCATTAGCAATTTTGGTGCTGTTCCGCGCTCCGCCACTTTTTTGCAAATATGCCCCCACGTTTCAAAGGCTTGTTTAGCAGGCCTCAGTGTCAAAACACACATCAAAAATCAAGAACTTACATCGTGGTCACATAACATTAAGTCAATACTTTCATGTATACGAGAGGAGATATGGTCCAATTTACCACTATTAACGGTAGGCAATTTTTAGATGGTCTCCCTACCTTGGCTACTCTACCTTTTGCAAAACTTCCCATACAATATTCCACGCACACGGTTCGCCCAAGTTAATGCAATCTTAAACAAGTTCCTATGGGGCGGAGGGGCCATTTACGTAGCACTACATACCTGCACGCAGTCACCATATTGTGGAGGGATTGCAGCGGCAGATGTATATGCTTACTACGCAGCATTACACCTGTTGACCATCAATGAGCAGTGGTACAGCCCGCACATAAGTCTGGTATAGTTTAAAGTCCTAGAGGTGGTTTCCAATCCCTGATTAAGGGTGTATTACACCCTGAAAACTAGTTATTGTGCCTTGAATATTACTGAAGAAGTTGAAATGTAGTTGACATGTAGTCCTTTTGTATTAGGAAACATGCATAGAACACCCCAATCCTAATCCCCACATGCAAGACAAACACCATATAATACAAAAATATCTATAAGTAGTGATAGAGCGCACACAGCACTCTAAAATGTAGTGGTGCATTATACTCATGGTTTATACACATTTATCTATATTTCTATTGTGTGAAGTGTAATACGTTTATCAAATGCATATATCCAACATCGTAAACATAGAATCATAATGTATATCTGTAAGTAGGATTTGTATGTATTAGAGACACTATCATTTCTGTATTTATAACGTGCAGAATGACATTATATTCATATTAATGTAACTGTGTGTTGTTTAAGTTGCCTGCACAGTGGGCCCAGAGCTGCAGGGTGTTGACAGTTTTGCTACTCTTGGTAGCTAAAAGAAATAATGAAATGAATTGTTTTTGTGAACAGGAACAGAATGCTCTCATCCCTTTGCAGGTATAAAGAATTCAACATCGTTATTTAGTTTAAGGAGATAACTGGAATGTCTTTGAAGAGTCTGAGAAGCGGGAAGGGAGGATATCTTTTGTGCCTGGCCTATCTACACTCCAAGGTAACAAGAAGCAAAGAAAATTTAATTAGAAAAGTTATGGAAACTCACCACAACCTTGGAGAGTGAAATTATTCATCATGTGATTAATTTAGGAGGGGGGCTGAGTTTGTCCTTTTTGTATTATGCGCAGGGACAGAAAATCAGACTTCAAGATTTTCGTCGGAGAAGGAGCATCTTCAAAGCGAGCTCCATTGCCTTAAGATATTTTGAACCATTTGACGTGAGTACTTCTAAGAAAGTCCACATGTGCTGACACCTTTGAGAAATGAGATAGGGGAACCAGCCAGAAACATCATTAATGAGAGTAGTGCGGGGAAAGATAATTTATGCTTTCCTTCCTAATGAAAAAGGATTCGGATTCTGCCTCCATCTTGGGGTGTGTACTAATTTTGGAGTTTAATACTCTGTCTTCTATGCCGAATCAATTATATGCGTAGATTTGGCTCTGTATGGATTTTCCTGTACCTATTCTCACTAATTCTCAGTTGTGTATACATCCAATTGTTTTTGGCCTTATAATAAAATTCATAAAATTGAATTCTGAGTCTGTGGTCTTTAAAGCATGACTACATTGTAAGTATATTCTTGAAGTATTTGTTCCCCTCAACAACTTTCAGCAGGCTAATGAAGGACCATCATTGCTAAATTTGGAAGATAAGACAAGGTCCAAATTTGGCATAATAAATAGTTCAAAGATTACATGCATGGAGGTCAACAAAAAAACATTGTGCACCAGTCTGTTTCTGGATGTGCTCCTAAAATCTTAATTTTCATTCCACGGGCTAGTCACAGTATCTCCTCTCTGGCTACCCTTCAAATAAAACTAAAATGTTCAGTCCCGGAGGTATACTTCCTTTCAGCAGCGTAGCGTGGGTTTCCAGTGCCCGGGGCACGGCAAGTATCCTCGCGTTTAAAAAATAAATACAATTGCGGCCCTAAGAATTTTGTGGCCGGTGCAACCGCCCCTCTGGTCCCCTACCCACGCTACGCCACTGCTTCATTTAATCCTCTTTAGACTCCTGACCACTCCCTCGTGGTCTGCTGGAGTCCCACTTGGAATGTTCCATTGTTCTGTACTCGCTGGGAGGTTTTGGATGAGGCTCACCTGTACTTCACAGTGTTCTTTGTTTGGATTGGCCACACAGATCCTTGCATGTAGCCGAATCTCTATGTAGATGTTAATGGGTGTTTCAGATAACTTCAATTTTTGGTCGAACTATTTACAGATATTTTTGTGTATATGTTCTTTGTCTTGCATACGGATGCTATTGTATACGTGTCCTATGTACAGAGTGCTTTTAAATTAATAAATGGGTTCAGAAATGCTAAGGGAAATGCAGTTCACACCACACCCACCTCACTGTCATGTTTATATGCCATGGAGGCAAGCTAGCTATGCCAGCTTCATAAAATAGAATTACCAGCCCTTTCACAAGCAGGAATTGTTTCCAGTCTATCAAGTTCGGAATGTCTTACATCCATCTATGAATTATGTAAGGTAAACAAATTAAATAGAAATGAGTGTTTGCTGTTTGCTCACTGTTTTGGAGCTGTTTTACTTCATTTAATGAGCAGTGCCCGAATGTCTCTTGCTCCACTACACCTGTCAGACCTGAGCTGACAATGATTAAGCACCCCAGTGAATTACAGCCTATGCAAACCTACACACACACATTTGGCAATCATATGTCCGTGTGTTAGAAATCCAGCAAAATATTGCATATTCTTTTGTAGACAATAAAAAAGAAAAAATGCTTGTTTCTCAACAACAGGAAAGCTCTGGTCTTGCTGGAAGCCATACGTGATTGGCTGAAGGAAGAACCAACCAGGTGTATGGGGGCAATATGTATTTGACTTCCTTGCAGAAACACAAATTATCTTTTGTACTACATTAATGTCTCCGCTTGGAATGCGTAACAAACTGCATAAATAAATGTAAAAAAAAGTAAGGGTCTCATTTGCAGGGATGGACAAAAGAGGTAATTCTGACGAAAATTGCTGGCCGCCTCATTCACCCTGACCTATACCTTTTTTCCTGTCATCCTTAATGTGGGAAAGCGGAATATGCAGATAAGAAAAACCAATACTGTCTACCATGCACTGGAAGAAAATGTACTGCACATCGGGGACATTTACTGAACACTTTTTTTAAAACAACCCCTTCCTTTAGAGGTTTGATTTTCAACAATGTACAACAAAATGCCAGCCAGTACGTAATGCCACAAATGTATGGTGGAGGAAGGCATTGGACAATTTGCCTGAAGTGCTCCCTCAGTACTGGCGGAAGCATTTATGGTAAAAATGTGATGCCATGTTGGTGGGGTATTCTAGTTATTGTTGATACCCCAAGGCAAGCAGAGGCGTGGCCGCTGCTGCCAGGAGACATGGTGTTGTGTCCGCCATAGTCTAAATGAGGACATAAGTTTACACTTCTTTTCTCAAATTGGTGCTAAGGGGGAGATTTCCTAATTTGTAGTGTAATGCAGAGCAGTAACCATTGCTGGGCTGTGCTGTGTTGAGCCGGAGGGGGAAACACAGCACAGAGCCACATCTAATAAGACTGGCCTGCTGCTACTGCCTTACCTGTGACTCAGTAGCGAAAGGAAACTTTGCGGGGGGTCTGCAAGGGATGATGTGATGGCCCCTGTCAATACTAACAGACGCGACCCGTGCAGGTAAGAGCAGTACGGTTGGTCGGGGGGGGGGGGGGATGGATTTTAACAGACGACGACAAAAGAAAATTAATTATTTAAGTTTCCCTCATGGTCGTCTGTCGAATACCCCCAACCCGGCCCTACCGCTCTTACCTGCACGGGCCGCTCCTGAATACCCATACACTCGAGCTGACCAGCTGAAGGGGCCCCACTGTATGTATAGAAGACAGGGGTCCTCCCGTACCACGGGGGCTGCATGGGTGTCTATTACGCCCCAGCTCTGATGTCACAACTAAAGGCTGCCTTGGACAATGCACACTATTGCAGAGTTCAGTATGCACCGACTAGCGTAGGATGTGTACTGGAAGCATACCCTCCCAGTACAAATTCCTAAGTGAGGACAAACATAGTAGGATCCTATACAATGAATATGTGCTGTGAACTTCAGAACAAGTCATATAGGTGTGTTTTTGGAGAATAGTAAACATTCCTTTTCTTGTTAGCGTCTGTTTAAAAATCAAGCAAATCTGGGCCTGGCTATCTCAGTAGATAGGGCTTTGCCTCAGCAACTATGGGTGTTTGCATTGTAACGTTCTAGTAGCACGCCCTTGATCAATACCTTGGGTGCTAGAAAGTTGACGCCAATGCGTTGCTTTGTGCAACTTTGACTTTGCGTTACTTTGCAACAGAACAAAGTGCCAGTAAATCTGAGCCTTAATCTATTTTGCTACAAATAAAACTCACTAGGAACAGAAAATGTGCAAATGCAATTGGGCCCAACCAGACATAGACGATGTAAAAATAAATATGGGCTGGAACGATAATATGGTAAAAAGCTTCTTAGTCTCATATTCAATCCTTTAAGCCACACAGCCATCAAACATTCACACTTAATTCCTTCAAACTTTGATGTGTCAGCATGAATGAGATTTGGGGTTTCTAGATTAAGTGGAAACATAGAGAGATGATGAATTTCCAAATTCCCAGATACCACTCTAACCCACAAACACCGAAAAGGCAAGCATGGGTGGCAAGTTTCACTAGCACCATTTGAGAGACTGGATTGATACATGCATGTACATGTACGCACATACATGAATGCAGGTACACATGTGCACTCAATGCACACCTTAATACACACATGCATGCACCTACACTCATGTGCACATTCTCATACATGCAAGACATTGCACATGTATGCGTACCACACACAATATTTTTTTTTGTGGATTTAGGATATGAGCGTAAATTTGGGCGGTAGTTCATGCGGACTGTGCCCACGTCACACTGACACTATAAGCAGGGCCACTGGAATTATGCAGCAGGAGAGAACCAACAAATGAGGCAGGCTGACTAAATAATGCTGCAAGAAATGGCAAATTATGCGTCATAATGATGCACATATTGTGATAGCATTACCTCATTATTCTGCCATTTTACACAATTTAACATTATCTGGGCAAAGGCTTTATATAATTCGTACCAGTTTCACTCTCTTATACTCCAGTGGTAATTAAATGATGACCGACCAAACTTCACAAAGGGTCTTTCGCTGCACAGCAACAAGTGTCACCGCGTTTTAGTAACTTTTGATCCATACGAGGTAGAACAAATTAAAAACAAAAACAAAATTGCAGATTATGCTGCAAATGTTGCAAATCCATATTTATGCAGAAAATGCCACAGCCGCAAAATCGCATAATTCCAGTGGCCCGGACTATAAGAACCGGGAAGAAATGTAGTCTCAGTAGGGATTCCAGTTCAGAGGAAGCGCGTGCCTCTGACAGTCTCGACCCCCCTCACATTTCCATCCTCATTACATATTCAACCACTTTTTTTATTTATCATAACAATGTTCTTACCCTTAATCCATGGAGGGTTAGAGATTGCGAGTCCTCCTGCTGGTTGTGGACATTGTGTGCTGAGCCTCTGATTACCGACATGTATCTCCTTATTATCTGGTCTGCCCGAAAAGAATCCCACGAGTGATAGGGAGTGAGTGGGACATCTATCGTTTCTGTTGAATCCCCTCCTGTCTGTGCAAGGATTTCATCATTGCTTGTTTGAGACGGATTGCGCTACCATGGTCTCTGTGCACTCTGCGAGCTTTACTATATCTGCCCTCCAGGGTCGGACTGGCATAGAGGGCAACCGGGCACTGCCCGATGGGTTGGTCTGATAGATCAGTGAGTGGGACGGTTTTTTTAGCAGTTTGTGGGCCTGTTTTATGGCAAGGCGGGACAGTTTTTACTGTTGATTTTTCTGGTATTACCATAAGAATTGACTGTAGCAAACTCAAATGCATGCCGCCTCACATACTTTGCAAAATACCCATACAGCATGTCTTAAGTTAAAAAATTGGCAAGATTTTCAAATGTGGGCCACTTTTTAGCCATCTGGTTCGCTAATAGGGTCACTTATATTTTGGTGCCCGAGTCTATTTTTTCCCCAGTCCGGTCCTGCTGTCCTTTCCATCACTCCTCCATCTACGGGCAGCAGACGTGCCACCTAGGTGCCACTGCATGTCATACAATATCGTCTCTCTTCACACAACCATTAGAGTGGGTTTCCAGATCGTGTATTTTGAAGTCAATTACAGATTTCGCAACCTCCCCAGTAAACACACATAAGGAATCTCTGTTTTTTTATTGTAGCTGTTATCATCCTCCCCCTCCAGACTCAGCACCTCCACTGCCGCTCAATGGCAGCTTAAACTGTGACGGATTGAAATCACCACCCTTTATTCAACCCTGCCCCCTCTAAGGCCCTGCCTCCTCTCTCACACAGTGATTTTTTTTCCCAGGTTGGCTGATCTGGGTTAGCCATGGATAGCAATTCACCAAAATACCCTAAGGAGAGGAAGTAGCATCACGCATCCATCACGGCCACTCCAATGACATCACATTTTGATCTCTTTGTCCAACAGCTAGCCAGAGCTTATTTTGTAAAAAAATAAATACAGGGTGCCAATGTTTTCCTTAAGGCCACGTCATGGATGTTGACATGTGCCAGCCTTGTCAAATTACGAGGTTTCCTAGTCTTGATTCCACCTCATACCTATTTCTTCCATGACCTTACAATTTGTGACTATAACTCACAACTGTGGGCTCTTTTCCACCCCTTTTACTGTTTTCCTAGCTTTCTCTTCAGCCTGTGTTACTCCTTTCCCACCTGTCTCTCTCTTGAGGTGGGTCAAGGTCTGGTGATGACAAATACATTTTGATCCCCAATAATTGAGGTCCAGTGATGATTACCTGCATCTACTGGCACACAACAAGCATTGGTTAGCCCCACAACAACCCTCTACTTAATTACCACTGAGGAACCTGAGGAAGGAGAAGGAGTGGACACTACAGAAAGTAAATTGTGCTCTCCTTCTGCTGCTGCTTTCCTATTGAGACTAGAGGTAATCAGCATAGTATATGAGGTACCAGTGTGAGCATCTTTATCGCAACCTATGCAGCATCAGCAGGACCCAAGGGTGAACGTGGTCCGCTGCAGCTAAACAGAAGTGTTTATTACTACTCAAACAAGGGGCAGAGCTTCCTTCTCTTTGCTTATACCAGGGCCAATGACACTATTGTAAGTATAAGTCAGAGAAGCCGATTGAAGTGCCTACCCACAGGGCATGCAGCGGGCTCCCCCTATGTGGCTTCATAAAAAACGACTTTTTCCTACGGTCTGGCTCTGCCGTTCAATGGGATTTTAATGGGCCTCTAAATCCACCCTATTTTGAACCACCCACCTTTGTTGCCAGGATAATGAAACCAAGGGTGCTCCGTAGGACATGAGAAGTGGGGTGGGTGCGCTCACAGTGCAAGCACGTGGCTGACTCAGACTTTTACACTGGATTATCTCCATCACTGCTTAACCAGATAGAAGGTGCTCATAATGCCACGTTATGCTTACAGCAGGGTTGAGAACAAGGGACCATGTTTTCTGGACAAGGAAGATGATGAGGGGTTAGGGCCAGAGATGCCTGCTTTGGCCCTGGGGAACCACAATCGAGTCTTGCGTTGGCACTGGCATAACGAACCTTGATGGGGCCTCCCTGCAAGGCACGTGGAGGGGCCCCCTCCGGGCTCAATCAGGACCTCTGCAGCCAGAGTACTGTGCTAAGGGAGCCCCCTGGAGCTTAGGCCCCTGCACCGCAGGGGCCTGTGTTACGCCCCTGGGCGTTGGGTCAACATCCTGTGATTCTGGGCAAATCACATAATCTGCCTATGCCTAAAAAAAAAAAATGTGTCCCTGTGTAATATAAGCGGAGCTCATGTAAAGCGCCCAAAAACACTTCAGCCATAAAACTGCATAAAAAAACTAAAGTGACAGCAGTACATTGCTTCCTGCTCAAAGATCAGATTGTTTTTAAGTTGGGACGCTGGATGAGTAATGCAGTAATAACCAGTCCTCCTTTTGGATTCTACCGAGACTGGGTAACAGGTCATTCCAAAGAGTACTTCATAGTACTGCTGGTGACCTTCCTCCAGGACTGGCTTTAGGCTTGGGGGAGCTGGGCAAGGGCCCAGGGCACCTCATTTCAGAGGGGCGCAATAAGCTTACCTACAAAACTTCTTTTAATAATTTATGTTGTGGCAGGCCACTGGTGCCTGTTGTTTATCTCCACGCGCTACATAAATGATGTTGCGCCTTCCCACGTAAAGTGCTTATAAATGTAGCGCTTCGAGGAGAGTTAGAGGAGAGCAGAGTTGGAAAAGAATGTGAAGGGCGCCAAATTTGTTTTTTACTAGGGTGCCTTTCAAAGCAAAGGCCGGTTCTGCCTTCCTTCATGTTTCAGTTGTTTGAAACTTTTGGTCAGACTCGAATTAGTTGATCTAATATCTCTGGGTGAGAAGCACCGCGGTACCACATTTTATAAGCACCGGGTCCTTAGCTCTAAAAGAATCGATGAATGGGGGCAGTATTTTGAATATAAGCAATTTGAGTGCTTTCAGTGCTGATTTCACATCGTCTTCTTGTGAAAGATTAAAACACTGTGCATCACTTTTAATAAGGGAAAAAGTGACGCACCGGCGCCGAAAATGGCTTGTAAATAAGACTCACAGTCTAAAATCTTGTTGGTTCACTTTTGGAGCCTGCCAGTAAATTCCTGGACGAAACCATTGCATATGATAATGCAATAATCAAATTGTGTCATTACCAAGGATCGGCTAAGGCTACTACTACTACTAAGTAATGCCAAAATTGGAAAAAAAAATATATATGGTTCTGTTTACTAGGTGAAGAGGTAGATGCAAAAACGGCAAACTGATATTTTGATTGGGGTGCTCAAGGGCTTCTGTACATCTCCCTGTTCCTTTTTCTCTCCCTCTCTTTTCTTTAGCACAGTTTTTAGGTCTCGTCTATTCCATCCTGTAGGGATGGTAGGCGAGATTTATAGTAAGGCTTCCGAAAAGTCTAACCAACTGCGGATCGCGTACAGTTCGCGTGAGCCAGGCGCATGCACAGGAATTCGCTCCCCCTACCCCTCCCACAAAGCAAGACACGACAAGATTCCATTTGCCACCAGCCACTTCACACGCCCCGCAGGTCATAAACAGGACCATCTGCTCGTGAATAGGAATGCCGACATGGTTGCCCAGCCCCCCTCCCAGCGCTGTCTTTCCTCTGCCATTCTATGGTTTCCAATACGTCTTACTAAAAGTGCACTTTCCCTGCTCCCTGACACAGGCTTCTCCAATATAACCCTCTTTTCGTTAATTTTACTCAGCTCTCATCTTTAACCCAGTCCACAGACACACACACACGGACACACACACACACACACACACACCCCGCCCCCCCGGCGCACAATGGCGAGAGCTTCACTGACACTTTCACTTTAAATCAGTTCTGTAAACGCAAAATGCGTTCATTGACTGTAACATGTCTAAAAGTATTTTAAGGTAAATTTCACACCGTTTTGATTTAAAGTGGAACAATGCATGTGCTTAAATAGTAATACAGCTTTTTCGGATGAAATTGGTGGCGAAAACTCTCCGTGAGAAAATTGGTCTCAAGAACCAAGAAAAGTTTCGGTGACATCATTTTGCAGCACTCATTTTAAAAAATGGTAAATCCTACTTGCTACAAATAAATATAACTTAATTTGAGCACGAATTGTGAAATGTTAAAAGTCACTCTGACAACAACAATGCTTTTGCTAGGTGGAAGTTCAATGTGAACGGAAACATAACATTTTGCAATCCCGAATATTCAGGAATATACGGAGTGAGCGCTCGGAGAACAGCCATTCGCGGAATGACAGATGAGAATAGCATGGGGAAAATTCTCCTGTTAACTTTAAAACGGCTCTTGGGATGGCTTCACGGCGGAGGATGCGCCTAACCCGTATCATTTCATTCTATCGGACCTGAACCAGCGCCAAGTAAATGAAAACAACTGCTTTCAGAGACACCGTGGCCCAACCTCACTCACTCTCACACCCTCACCCTCCCCCACCCTTACTCACCCTCACACCCTCACCCTCACACCCTCATCCTCACATACCCTCACCTTCACCCCCTCACCCTCACACACCCTCACTCACCCTCACACCCTCACCCTCACAACCCTCTCACCCTCACTCACCCTCACACCCTCACCCTCACACACTCTCACCCTCACACACCCTCACCCTCACACACCCCACCCTCACACACCCTCACACACCCTCACACCACCTCACCCTCACCCTCATATCCCCTCACCCTCACACCCCCTCACCCGCACACCCCCTCACTTTCACCCTCACACTCCCTCACCCTCACACACCCCCTCACCCTCAGTCACCCTCTCACCCACCCTCACACACCCTCTCACCCTCACACACCCTCTCACCCACCCTCACCCACCCTCACACCCCCTCAACCTCACACCCCCTCACCCTCACACCCCCTCACACACCCCCTCACTCTCCCACCCCCTCACCTTCACACCCCCTCACCCTCATGCCCTCACACCCCCAACCCCCTCTCACACACCCCCTCACCCTCACACCCCCTCACTCTCACAAACCTCACACCCCCTCACCCTCACACCCCCTCACCCTCACACCCTCACCCTCACACCCCCTCTCAGCCTCACATACCCTCACCCTCACACCCCCACCCCCCTCCCACACACACCCTCACCCTCACACCCCCTCACTCTCACAAACCTCACACCCCCTCACACCAACTCACCCTCACACACCCTCACCCTCACACACCCTCACTCACCCTCTCACCCTCACACACCCTCTCACCCTCACACCCCCTCACCCTCACACCCCCTCACCCTCAAACACCCTCACCCTCACACCCCTAATGCTCACACCCCCTCACCCACACCCCCTCACCCTCACACATCCTGACCCTCACCCCCGTCACCCTCAACCCTGTCATCCTCACCCCTGTCACCCTCACCCTCACACCCCCTCACCCTCACTCACCCTCTTACCCACCCTCACCCACCCTCTCACCCTCACACACACTCACCCTCACACACCCTCTTGACCTCACACACCCTCTCACCCTCATCCTCACACACCCTCTCACCCTCACACACCCTCTCACCCCCACTCACCCTCACACCCCCTCACCCTCACACCCCCTCACCCTCACACACACCCTCTCACCCTCACACCCCGTCACCCTCACACACCCTCACCCTCACACACCCTCACCCTCACACACCCTCACCCTCACACACCCTGACCTTCACACACCCTCACACACCCTATCACCCTCACACACCCTCACCCTCACACACCCTCTCACCCTCACACCCCCTCACCCTCACACACCCTCACCCTCACACCCTCACCCTCACATCCCCTCACCCTAACACCCTCTCACACTCTTACCCTCACACACCCTCTCACACCCTCACCCTCACACACCCCTCACCCTCACACCCCCTCACGCTCACCCCTGTACACCCCCTCACCCTCACACCCCCTCACCCTCACACCCTCAACGTCACACACCCTAACCCCATCACCCTCACCCCTGTCACCCTCACCATCACACCCCCTCACCCTCACACACTCGCCCTCATACCCTCACCCTCACACCCCTCACCATCACAACCCCACACCCTCACACTCCCACCCTCACACCCCCTCACCCTCACATCCCCACACCCTCACACCCCCTCACCCTCGAACACCCTCACCCTCACACACCCTCACCCTCACACCCCCTCACCCTCACTCCCCCTCACACCCCCTCACCCTCACACCCCTTCACCCTCACACACCCTCACCCTCACGCCCCCTCACCCTCACTCCCCCTCACACCCCCTCACCCTCACACCCCTTCGCCCTCACACCCTCTCACCCTCACACTCCCTCAACCTCACCCTCACAACCCCCTCACCCTCACACCCCCTCACCCTCACACACCCTCACACAGCCTCACCCCCACACACCCTCACACACCCTCACCCACCCTCACACACTCACCCTCACAAGCCCTCACCCTCGCACCCTCACACACCCTCACACCCCCTCACCCTCACCCTCACACACCCTCACTCACCCTCACACCCTCACCCTCACACCCCCTCACCCTCAAAACCTTCCCACCCTCACCCTCACACACCCTCACCCTCACACACCCTCACCCTCACAAACCCTCACCCTCACTCACCCTCACACAAAACCTAGCATACCGTAACAAAACACAGCATAGCGTAGCATAAAAAAGCATACAATAGCAAAACATAGCATAGCATAACAAAACAAAGCATAGGATAGCAAAACAAAACAAAACATAGCATAGCAAAACACAACAAAGCATAGCATAGCATAACAAAACACAACAAAACATAGCATAGCATAACAAAACATAGCATAACAAAACAAAGCATAGCATAACATACAAAGCATAGCAAAACAAAACTTAGCATAGTATAACAAAACATAGCATAGCATAACAAAACACAACAAAACATAGCAGAATAAAACATAGCATAACCTAACAAAACATAGCATAGCATAACATAACAAAGCATAGCCTAACAAAACATAGCACAACAAAAGCATAGCAAACCACAACAAAACATAGCATAACAAAACACTACAAAACATAGCATAGCATAACAAAACACAACAAAACATAGCATAGCATAACAAAACACAACATAGCATAGCATAACAAAACAAAGCTTAGCATAGCATAGCATAACAAAACATAGCATAACAAAGCATAGCATAACAAACATAGCATAACAAAACATAGCATAGCAAAACAAAGCATTGCATAATAAAACACAACATAGCATAGCATAGCAAAAGATAGCATAGCATAACAAAGCATAGATTAGCAAAACACAACAAAACATAGCATAGCATAACAAAACTCAACAAAACATAGCATAGCATAACAAAACAAAGCATAGGATATCAAAACTAAACATAGCATAGCATAACAAAACAAAGCACAGGATAGCAAAACAAAACATAGCATAGCATAACAAAACATAGCATAACATAACAAAACATAGCATAACAAAACACAACACATAGCATAAAAAACATAGGAAAACACAACAAAACATAGCATAGCTTAACAAAACACAACAAAACATAGCATAGCAAAACAAAACATATAATAGCATAGCTAAACATAGCATAGCATACCAAACACAACAAAACATAGCATAGCATAGCATATTAAAACATAGCATAGCAAAACAAAGCATAGCGTAATAAAACACAACAAAACATAGCATAACAAAACATAGCATAGCATACCAAAGCATAGCTTAGCAAAATATAGCATAGCATAGCATAACATATCATAGCATAGCATAACAAAACATAGCATAACAAAACATAGCATAGCAAAACAAAGCATAGCATAATAAAACACAACAAAATATAGCATAACAAAACATAGCATAGCATAACAAAGCATAGCATAGCAAAGCACAACAAAACATAGCATAGCATAACAAAACAAAGCATAGGATAGCAAAACTAAACTTAGCATAGCTTAACAAAACAAAGCATAGGATAGCAAAACAAAACATAGCATAGCATAACAAAACATAGCATAACATAACAAAACATAGCATAACAAAACACAACAACACATAGCATAACAAAACATAGCAAAACACAACATAGCATAGCTTAACAAAACACAACAAAACATAGCATAGCGAAACAAAACATAATATAGCATAGCAAAACATAGCATAGCATACCAAACACAACAAAACATAGCATAGCATAGCATAATAAAACATAGCATAGCAAAACAAGGCATAGCATAATAAAACACAACAGAACATAGCATAGCATAACAAAACATAGCATAGCATAACAAAGCATGGCATAGCAAAACATAGCATAGCATAACGAAACATAGCATAGCATAGCATAACAAAACACAACATAGCATAACAAATCAAAGCATAGGATAGCAAAACATAGCATAGCATAACAAAACAAAACATAGAATAGCAAAACAAAACATAGCATAGTATACCGCATCACTCGGCACCACCACAACATCACTCAGGAGAACCACAACATCACTATGCACTACCACAGCATCACTGAACGCTACTGCATCACTCGTTCGCCATCACATCACTCAGCGCCACCACAGCATCAATCTGTGCAACCATTCAACAACAACTGGTTCAAATATGTTCTCTCAATGGTTCAAGCTTTATTACAAATGTAACAAAAAGATGTTAATATTTCACTTCTGTTCTTGGATTTTCGTCACCCATAAAATACACTGAACATAATCTTCACAAAAGTTATTTACAAAAGTTTAAGCTATTGCCATTATAAATTACAATAATTTTTATTTAAGTATGAATTATTAAAAAAATTCAAAGCCATTGTTATTTGTAATATCAATACATGTAAGTCACATAAATACAACACATATTGCATTACAAATGCTATAGGTGTCACATTTGTGAAAGTTATAACTATTGGCATTGTAAATGACATAGCTATTAATTTCGCTATTTTCAAAAACAAAACACAAATAAAAAATGTGTCATTTAAATACCAATAGCTCAGTTTCCTAATGCAAGACCTATTGCATTGTAAATGCTTGTTACGATTGCTTTTTGTAGTCTGACCCCATTCTTTTTCCACAGGTCAGGCATGTCCCCTGCAAAATTTGCAGTACAGCTATCACATCTACATCATTGTGCAAACCTTCATATGTTGCGTTATTGAGGCCTCCAGTTCTCACTTGCACCGTCTCTCTCTCTCTCTCTCTCTCTCTCTCTCCTGCAACGTCACCTCTCCACCTCCCACCTCTCTCTACTAATCCACAGTTTGCATCTTCCCTGTGTGTGCCACAAATGGGATTGACACGCACATCAGCTTCATTGCTGAAGGCCTGGTCTGACCTCACTCACTCTGCAGGTTTACTGAGAGAGATGTGTATATTGAACAGCAGATGTAAATAGCTGCCTCCCCCCTTTTCCCAGAACACACCAGCAGACATGCTTTTCAGACACAAGAGGCCTCCTTGGTGCACCTATTAACACAGGGCGCGCGCCGCAGAGCCTCTTTCCTTCCTCTTTCATTGTGCCGCACCCTCAAGTCACAAAGCTCAGCTGTTCTCAATCAGGGCCGGACTGGGAACCGAAACCGGCCCTGGCAAAGTGCTCGGCCGCCCCCCCTCCCCCCGGGGGGTTGGGGGGAGCCACCGCGCTCTTTGCTAGGGCCGGTTTTCTGCCGATTTTGTTACAGTGCCGTTTTTGCAGCTATGCTGCAAAAAACGACCCTGTAACAAAACCGGCCCCCTGGGGCCCAAAACCGGCCCCCACCCTCGCGGCCGACCGGGGGATTGCCCGGTGCCTGCAACGGCCAGTCCGGGCCTGTTCTCAATGGGATCCCAGTAACAAGTGAGTGCGGGGAGGGGAGACGGGGGAGGGTAGTGAGTATATTATCTCCGAGCAGGGAAGGGATTCATGCGCACTGGTTTCAGTGCTGTCGCCACAATTGTTTCATTCTTGGCTGTTATTGTTCTCCACCTGGAGCTCAACGCCCCCTCTGACGGTGGTGGAAAACGACAAATGGCAATGTAAGGAGACGGGAAGGGTTAGAGCAGCAGCAGTGCCAGGGTACCCTCCTGGACGACTTGTCTGCTATACAAAAATACATAAAAAAAAGAGTGTGCTGTGAAGTGTGTAACTAAAGGTGGTGTGTGTGCCTTAGGCCCCGATTACGAGTGGGGAGTGAAGGAGCATAATTTTGGCTCCATTCGTAATTCATAAATACGCAACCTATATGTGCACTTAGCCCTACATACCTGTGTGTCCTAACGTTATTAATGTAAAGGTGTTGCACGTGAACTCGTACTGAAGTGCCTTCACTGTAGAACTGGGATTCGTATATATTGTGTGCCTTAACATTAATAAAAATAATATATACTTATTAGAGACTTGATAAAAACCATCCTCACACTAATAAACTGTATATACTTTAGTAACTATAATGATTTGTGTAAACGTATGCACTAATATTTTCGTATTGGTATTCATATTGTAGTTTTTAGTCACACTTGTATTCGTACATTTAAAGTTATTTAAAGTTATTTCACATTTATTGAAACGTAACATGAATCTAATGTACTGACATGTGTTATTCATTTGTAGTTGTATGTGGGCATGCAAATAAAATTTGCACCATTGAGTTAATACGTTAGATTTGCATGAATAGGCCTGTATTTCTTCCTGCATAAAATACTGTTTCCCATTTCTACTTGTGTGACTTTTCCCTTGAAGGCACGTTCACATGGGTTGTTAGTTTAAGAATAGATGTAACGGGGGGAGGCACACGCAACTCGACCCAAGATTCCTGCCTGAATCCGGAGCTCCGCGCTGCCTTGGGCGCTGCCGGTGTAATTACAGCGGTTTCCGTGCCGATTTTCTTATGAAGTGGGTGCCTTCTCAAGAATGAATACCTACTCTGTGTAAGCTGCTGTTTTTTTTTCTACACAATGCTCCTTGCTGGACCTTACATTTACCAGCTGACTTTGAAGGCTGCCTAGCGGCCGCCATTTTGTATTTTTGCATTTTGAGGATTTCTCTTCAGAGCTTGGCTTGCCTTGATCAGAGTCGTTATTTTCGCAGTACATTTAATTCTCCCTCTAATCCCTGCCATATTGTCTGTACTTCTCAAGTGGAGGAACATTTTTTCAGAGGGATTTTGCTATTTGCTAAGTGCTATATGCCAAATATAATTATGTTTTTTACCTCAAAAGTTTTTCCTGGTTTACCAATTTGGTTCATGGTCAGAAGCAAGTAGGTATTGCACATTAACAAGAGACATACCATTAGTGAACCCTTTGCAGCTCTGCGCATACTGTTCCTTCCATTAATTCTCTGCATTCATCTGGGGAAATGGGGCAATCTGTCTTATCTCAATCTGCGGCTTTACCTTTTCCCGCACCTAAAGTACAGTTACCACTTTTTGCCAATAAAAGGCTTAACCAAGATCCTCCTTCTCCGCCCAAATCTCTATCCCTTGTCTCTTTCGATTTTGAAATATGCGCTCTGAGACCCATTGTTGTGGAAAGAAATACTTATCTACAGGCTCTGGACAGTAAATGGTCGTCCATGGATTCTCGTTTATCCTTGGCGGAACAACAGGTCAGCGACGTACAGGATTCATCTGCCAGAATTTCTACTTTGGAGAGAGAGGTTGTACTACTTTAAAAATCTGCTTAGTATCTTGAAAATAGAAATTGGTGCAATAATCTTCATTTATATGGCCTTCCAGAGGGCATTGAAGATGACTCTGTTACTTATTTTACCGCCTTTCTACCACAGCTTCTGGACCTTCCTGCATTGACCAAATTAAACATTCAACATGCGCATAGACTAGGGCAGAGCCTATCTATCTTCCTTATCTGCTCCTTCAAAACCCCATGGAGTAAGTCCTTTATTTCTGGAATTCATTGATCTATACAAGTCATAAATGCAGCCAAGCTCAAGAAACAACTACTTTGGTCTGGCGCAAGATTATTTTTGTCTCAAGATTTTCTACGTCTACTGCTAAACGACTGAAGGAATTCCTAGATCTACGCCATGCGCTTCGAACTCTCGGTGCACACAATAGTTTATTCCACCCTTGTTTGTTTAAGGTTACCTTTCAGAATAAGACTTCTTCATTTGATGATCCTGCAGATCTCAAGAAATATATTCATTCTCATTCTCCAACCTAGATGGACATGTCTGGTCCTTCCTCTATAACTTGACTTTAATTGTTTTCACTTGCAGTGTTTTATCCTTTTTGCTTACTCTGGAGACTGTTTTTCTTGGTATCTGTTTTCTTTTTTGTTCACAGTGATTCCTTAATGTTATTGCAGGTTTCTTGGAATTCCTTTGCACCCGCTTCCTGTTTGTGTTACATGGCATCCAGTTGTGGTGCGTTGTCCCGTTAGATGTGCTGTCTTCACATTTCCGACGCCACTCTTCACTCCTTCTGTCTTCCTGTGAAGGTACATATTACAGGTTCTTACATGTACTGTCTCTTCTTCTTCCTGTCTTTTTTCTTCCCTCCCTTCCTTTCCTTTTCGTCTTTTATTCCTTTCCCATTTGATGACAATGTTGCAGTGTTTCCCCTCACCTCTTTCTTCTTCTTCTATCTATTCTCTTAATTTTTTCGCTGTTGATCGTGTAATTATATATGTAGAGTTATTTCTTGGAATTTGAAATGTTTTGTTAATCCTATTAATAGACAGAGAATTGTATCCGATTTAGCCTCATATAATCCAGATTTGTTTCTTTTGCAAGAAACACATTTTAAGGAGTCAGTGGAATTAAAGTTAAAACGGGGTTGGATAGGTTCTGTTTTAGTCTCTCCTACTTCCAGCATGAAAAACGGAGTAATTATTTTATGTCATAAAAAATTAAAAGGTACAGTTGTGTCTCAGGAGACTGATTCTGCGGGTAAGTGGTTGATAGTTAAACTGCTCATTGAGAATATTTCTTTGACAGTATTTAATATAAATGGCACAACACAGCCAGATTATTCTTTTTGGCCTACTGTTGCAAATTTTTTTATTCAATTTAGGGATACATTTTTTATTTTGGGGGTGATTTTGATCAAATTGTTGATGCATTTATTGATCGTAAATCCCAAGTTCGCTTTATTCCCCATAATTCCCATAAACAGTTTCTTAACAACATTTTTCAGACACACCTTGTGGATGCATGCAGATTATGTCATCCTGATGCAATGGATTTTTCTTTTTTCTCCCCACCTCATGGTCTCCTCTCTCGATTAGACTATATCTTTCTTTCTAAATCTTTAACTCAAAACCTCATCTCTTCCTCTATTGAACCATTTGTTATTTCTGATCATGCTCCGGTTGTTGTTGATTTTGACTTGCTCCCTGCGCAGCCCGGGTCCTCTCAATTGCGTTTTAATAATTCTCTTCTACAGGATCCACTTTTTTCCCCTTCATTTATTTCTTTTACAGATGAATTTTTTCTGCTGAATAATGACCCAAATGTTTCTTCTCATTTATTATGGGACACTTTTAAAGCCATAGCTCGCAGATTTATTATAGACTATGTTTCTAAAAAGAAGAAGCTGTCTCTTCAACAGCATAGATCTACATTAGCCCATATTAAATATTTGGAGCAAAAATGTTACACCTCACCCTCAGATTCTATTCTACAGGAGCTTGTACGTGCAAAGGTGAATTTTAACAAAGTAACTACTGATAATACTGCATCTATATTACTTAGTAGTAGTGCTCGCTACTATGGTGGCTGTAATAAAGTGGGCAAGCTTCTGGCTAATTATACTAAATTCTGGAAGGATTGAGTATTAATTGACTCCATGCACTCTGCAAATGGGAAGCATATGTATAAGGATCAGGATATTTTAGATGAATTCATGGAATTTTACAAAGGTTTATATACTCCAGATCTCCTCCTTCTGTTTCTCTCGTTCAATCCTATCACAATAAGATTCCTTCTCCTCCTCATCTCATATTTTCTTCAGTTGAATCTGATTTATCGCTCGTGGAAATATCTAAAGCCTTAAAGTTCCTCAAAATGAGTAAAACTCTGGGTCCAGATTGATTTGCAGTGAAATTTTATTTAAACTTTTCTAACGTATTAATTCCTAAACTTCTACAGCTTTTTCAATCTTTCTTTATCTCTTGTAAAGCGGAAGGTACTTTTCAAGAAGCCACAATATGTTTGATTCCTGAGTCGAGATCCTTTGTATTGTAAGAACTATCATCCTATTTCTCTGGTGAATGTGGACTGTAAAGTGTTTGCTAAA
This sequence comes from Lissotriton helveticus, assembly GCF_964261635.1. Taxonomy (NCBI): domain Eukaryota; kingdom Metazoa; phylum Chordata; class Amphibia; order Caudata; family Salamandridae; genus Lissotriton; species Lissotriton helveticus. The sequence goes on along the minus strand of NC_136068.1, from coordinate 302,563,189 downwards.
TTACTTGCTCTACGGTTAGAACCCCTTATGCCGCATTTGAATAGTAAAGAACTATGAGGCTTCGTTATGGGCAGATTGACCTCTGATAGCTCTCGGTTATTTTTTAATATTTTTAATAAGACACCCTCTCTTTCTTATTCTTTTGCTGCAATTTCCATAGATGCAGAAAAAGCATTTGATAGGTAGATTAGTCCTTTTTATTTAAGACCCTTAACTGGCATGATTTTGGTCCTAAGATAATTTTTCTTATCTCTTTGCTACATACTGCCCTATGGCCTCTGTATTAGTTAACGATTCGTATATCCCAATACTTTCCTCTACACCTTGGTGTTCGTCAGGGTTGTTCCCTCTCCCCTTTTCTCTTTATTTTAGATCTTAAACCCTTTTTATCATCTAGTCACAAAAATTGATTTCCTTATGGTGATCATCATTTAAAGCTTTCAGCCTATGCATATGACATTTTACTTTTTATCTCCACCACTGCGGCTTCTATCCCCCGTTTATTACCAGAAATCTCTGCTTTTTCTCTTGTTTCTGGCTATAAGATCAATTAGGATAAAACAAAAATTCTCCACAGAAGTTTGTGCCCAGCATTCCTTTACATCCACTGGGTTCTTGTGGAATAGCTCCAAATTAAATATTTAGGCATTTGGTTTAATAATTCAATTACAACTTAAGTCAAAATTAATATAAAATAAGCTCTCTCTCGTATTTATAAACTCCTTTCTTCTTAGAATCCTCTATTTCTTTCCTGGTGTGATTGTTTGGACGTCGTTAAAATGATGGTCACGCCCTTTTTAATGTACTTTTTTTCTATGCTTCCCATTTATATTCCATCTATTAATTTTAAGAAACTAGATTCTTTCCTTTCCAAATTTCTTTAGAAAAAAAAATCTAGCATTTTTTAGCTTTCCTGACTTTCAGATTTATCATAAAACTTTTTTGCCTCTGTTTAGCCTCTAAATGGCTTCTTTTGGAACCTTCCCCCTTCACGCCTTTATGGCTTAACATTGAACATTCTTTACTTTCTCCTTTATCTGCAAGAGAGGTACTGGACTTTTCTTCTAAGAATGTTCATACTTCTCTCCCCCTATTTAAATATCCTTGCTCCCCGTTGAGACTGCCAGTCAATTGAAGATTACATCTAGAGACTCCTTTTTGCAATTTCCGATTTGCCATAATTGCCTCATTACTATCAAAAATAGGCTCTCTATGGGAAGTATGGGCGATTGCAGGGTATAACGTGGGCTCATTATCTATTTGATGGTATAACCCCTTGTTCGTTCCCTGATTGTCAAACTACTTTTAAGGGTCCTCGCTCGTTTTGGTACAAATTCTCCATTCTAATGGCAGCCATTTTGGAGACCTTTTATTAGCTTCCTGTATTGTAACTCATCCTATGGAAAATTCTCTTCTTAAAACACTTAGGGCCCAATGTAGGTTATCCTAGATTACCGATTCTTAAATACCGAATCATACCGATTCGGTATTTAAGAACAGGCAAATGGGATGTAGGTAATTTAACCGAAAAAATTACCGAATCGGTACGTTTGGGAAACATTGAAGGGTGTCACTTTGACACCCTGTTGCACCCCTCAATTGTGTATGGGTGCACATGTTGCAGACATACATGCCCTAAGGGCATGTATGTATGCAACATGGCACTGTTGGAAAAGCAAAAAAAATTTTTTTTCCAAGGTTTTCATTTACCACCAACTTGTAGTTGGTGGTAAATACCGAATCCTAAAAGGGGGAAAAGCACTCATTTGAGTGCTCCCTACATAGCAAAATCGGTAGTTTACCGATTCAGTATTTTAAGGAATCGGTAATTTACCGATTCCTTAAAATACCGATTCAGTAAATTACAGAATCAGTAAAATGCCCACCTACATCTCATTTTCCAAATACCGGTCGGTAACGGCCGAAATTACAGAATTTCGGCCGTTACCGACCGGTATTTGCCTACCTACATCTAGCCCTTACTGTTCTTCCTAAAGCTTCACTGATTTATAAATTCTTATTAACTACCAATACAGCTGGTGGTAAGAGTAAGGTAGAGCTTGGCTGGGAAGTGGACTTGGGTTGTGTTTGGAGCATCAATTTTTGGAATAGGATTTGAACTCGATCACTTAAGCTTTCTAGATCTGTGTCCTCTTCTCAATCTATGTTCTTTCTATATTATAGATTATATTTCATACCGATATATATATATATAGCTATTGTCTCTCAAATAAATGATAAGTGCTGTTGGACATGTCACTCTCCCTCAGCTGATTTAATGCATCTTCTCTTTCTTTACTCTTCTACTGCATCCGTTTGGGAAAACGTTTGGTCCTATATTTCCTTTATATTTTCACAGGGAGTTTATAAGGTACTTTGGGTTTGACTAAGCATAAACATGGTTTATTGAACCTTATGTTGGCTTTAGCCTTCTAACAAATTGCACTTAATTGGAAAAACTCAGTTAATCTTTTGGTTCAGAATTGGTGAAACAATCATTACCATCGATTGGATATTGCTTTTGCCTCTTCCTACAAGCTGTTTGTTAACAGAGACTTATACTTGTTACCATTAACAACTTATCTAAATAAGTTTGCAAAAACAAACATCTCTCGTACTTATTCTGAAAATGTTAAACCTCAGTTAACTATCAAACTTCTCTGTTCTTTCGTATTTAATTTGTATTATTGTTATTTTTTCTAGTGGTATTGCAATTTCCTCACTGATTTTTACTGTTGCAATAATACTCGATCTCCAGGTGTAAGAATATTCCCCCCAACCCCTCCCCACAGTTTTTACAGATGCTGTTTAAAATGTGCATAGCTTTCTGCTCTGTTTTTATGGCTTGCTTATTAAGTACCTTTTGCTTTCACATGTTATCTTTATTGCCAGCTCATTGTGACATGTATTTTTAATATAGCTTATTAAACAGAAAAAAAGAATAGATGTAACTCTTTTTCTCACCTTCCCATCTCTTTAGTGCAGTTTGTGCTACTGCTTTTAGTTGTCTTACCCCATCCTTTTTCCACAGACCAGGGGGGATGTCTCCTGCAAAATCTGAAGTACAGGTATCACATCTACATCACTGTGATATATGTTGCTTTATTATGGCCCTCAGTTCTCCTGCAACGTCACCCCTCCACTGGAACTCTATCCCCTCCCTCTACTAATCCACAGTTTGAATCTTCCCTGTGTGTGCCACAAATGGGATTGACACGCACATCAGCTTCATTGCTAAAGACCTGGTCTGACCTCACTCTGCAGGTTTACTGAGAGAGATGTGTATATTGAACAACAGATGTAAATAGATGCCCCCCCTTTTCCCAGAACACCCCAGCAGACATGCTTTTCAGACACAAAAGGCCTTCTCGGTGCACCTATTAACACAGGGCGTGCGCCGAAGAGCCTCGTTCATTGTGTCAAGTCACAAAGCCCAGCTGTTTTCAATGGGATCCCAGTAACAAGTGAGTGCGGGGAGGAGGGTGCGGGTGGGGGGGGGGGGGGGTAGTGAGTATATTATCCCTGAGCAGGGATGGGATTCATGCACACTGGTTTCAGTGCTGTCGCAGTGATTGTTTCATTCTTGGCTGTTATTGTTCTTCAGCTGGAGCTCATCTCCCCCTCTGACGGTGGTGGAAAAGGACAGAAGGCTATGCAAGGAGATGGGAGGGGGCAGAGAAGCACCAGTGCCAGGGTACACTCCCAGATGAGTTGTGTGCTATACAAATATACATAACAAAAGAGTGTGCTCAGAAGTGTGTAACTAAAGGTGATGTGTGTGCCTTAGGCCACGATTACAAGTAGGGAGTGAAGCAGCGTAATTTTGGCTCCATTCTTAATTCACAAATATGCAACCAAAATGTGCACTTAGCACTACATACCTGTGTGTACTAAACCTATTATTGAAAAGGTGTTGCACTTGAACTCTTTATGAAGTGCCTTCACTTAGAACTGGGAATCATATATACTGTGTGCCTTAGCATTATTGAAAATAATATATGCTCATTAGAGACTTGATAAAAACCATCCTCACACTATTAAAATGTATTTACTTTGGAAACTACTATGATTTATGTTAACCTATGCACTTATGTTTTCGCACAGGTATTCATAATGTAGTTCTTAGTCTCACTTTTATTTGTGCATTTAAAGTTATAGCACATTTATTGAAATGTAACATGAATCTAATGGACTGACATGTGTTATGTATTTGTAGTTGTATGTACACACTGTGATGTTCTCTCCTTTTCCCCTTTAAGACTCGTGAGTCTTTACTGGTGTTCTTAGAATCCAGAATGTAATCTGATGAAAGTTCTCTACTGTGTCAGTTGCTGTTGGCTGTTTTAGGATGAGGTTTTAATAAACCCACCTTCTTAACTCTAATGTCTTTTTCCTCGTTTCTTAAATTAATTAACAATTTTACACTGGCGACGATCGGGAGTCACCTCAACTGGACAACTCAGCAAGTAAAATCTGACCTTACCCCTCCTCCAGCGGCTGCTCGTCAACTCGTGAAAAGAAGCGTTGTCTTCGCAGCGGCTGAAATAAACTGGTGAGGAGAGCGGGAGGCATATTTGGAGAAACGTAATTGGGACGGAAAATAATAATTAATGATGAAGCCTGTGAAGGGATTTTTAATATCCGTGTGAAGCGAACGTCACTGTGCTCGCTCTGTCTTCCTGGCTAAGCTGCTCGCGCTCACTACAACGTCACTGATCAGACGCATGACGTTCAGGCTTCCCCTACGCGGCGGTTCAAAGGCTCAGAACGCTGCGCTTCAAAGATCATTGCGCTGCGTTCCAGCATCTCGCTCTTCTGTTTGTTCCGGCACCTTGAAGGGTTTTCCTGTAATAGAACGATCTCATTGTTGAAATATCCCACGTTCTGAAGAGAACGTTTTGAAGGGTGTTTCAGTGTTATATTCATTGAAGGAATACTCTCATTGTTTCAAGTTCTAAAAAAAAAAAAAAAGGAATATACTTTATTCAATTGTGACCCAGTACAATTGTATCTCAGTTTGTCTAACAAAAGACTTTACTAAATAAATAACAACTCAAGTGTGTTTAAAAAAAAAAAAAGGAGGAAGAATATTTGAAAAGTGGAGAATAATATAAACATCGTTAATAAGTGATTGGAAAATATTTTTTTTCCTTCTGTTTCTTTACTTATTATAAAAAAAAAAGGAGTGAAAGAAGATGCAAAATGTAACTCAGCCAGCATTTTTCCTTACGAGTCCAGGTGAGCCGAACGTGAAGTGGAAAAAATGGAAAGAAATGTTTGCAAATTATGCGAGAGTTTGTGGAACAAACTTGAGTGCTGAAAGAAAACATTCTCTTCTTTTACATTGTCTGGGAGGGGAAGGGCAAGATGTTCTTGAACATTTACCAGATCTGTCGGTCGCAGAACAAAGAAATCTAAATGAATATGAGATAGCGATTCTGCAACTTGATAGACATTACTTACCTAGGCTCAGCACTATAATGGAAAGATACCATTTTGGCCTAAGAGAACAAAAGAAAGATGAGTCAGTGGAAGATTATGTATCTTCTTTAAGGAAACTAGCATCGTCCTGTAACTTTGGGCAAACCCTTGATGAAAGGATTCGAGATCAATTTGTGCTAAGATGTGCACATGATGAAATTAGAAAGGAACTTTGGTTGAAAGACGAACCACCTCTTGAAGAAGTCTTAGAAATAGCTAAACAAGTTGAACATATGACAAAATGTGTTGGAGAACTTAGAAAGGAAAAAGATAAACCTTCTACTACTGAATCGAAGGACGAAATAAAAGTTGATGAGACTGTTTGTCAAGTAAAAAGAACAGATGGTGTGAATTTAGAAGAAAAACAAATTAGATCACCAAATAGTAGATTTTCATGTTTTAGATGTGGTCAAATCAGTCATTTGGCTAATTCTCCTATTTGTCCTGCTTTAAGAGTAACCTGTAATTTATGTAACAAGAAAGGTCACTATGCTAAATTTTGCAGAACAAAAACACAAAGCGGTGATAACTCAAGGAGAAGATGGTCTCAGCCTCAAGTAAGATCTATTTGTTTTGAGGTGAAAGATGATAAATCAGATCATCCATCTTTCATGGTTAAGGTAGAAAATTCAATGGTAAATTTTAAGTTTGACTCTTGCTCAAAAATAACTATAATTGATGAAAAACTATTTAACGATTTGTTTAAAAATGATGTAAAGATGTTTAAATGTGATATTTTGCCTTTAGGGTATAGTGAGAAGCCTATTTCCATGTTAGGATATTTCATGGCTGTGATAGAACTTGGGTCTCACATTATTGTGGGTAAAGTTTATGTGTCAAAAAAAGGAGATGCGCTATAGGGTTGGTTACATCAACGTCAATTGAGTGTTACACTCGATCCTAATGCCTCTCCTCAGGTTCAGATACATGAGATATCTAATACTGTAAGTAACATGAGTGATGAAAAATTATCTTTGAGTTTAGCTAAACAATTTCCAAATGTTTTTAAAGAGGATTTGGGATGTTTGCGTGGTTACAAACATCACATCAGATTGAAAGATAATGCTCTTCCTATTGCAGCAAAAGTTAGAAGGATCCCTCTCATGGAGCAAGTAAAGGTTCAAGAAGAGCTAAATAAACTTGTTAAGAATAACATAATTGTACCGGGTGAAGCGACTGAATGGCTTGCTCCAGTGGTTATAGCAAAGAAACCTACTGGCGAGATTCGTCTTTGTATTGATTTAAGATCATTAAATAAAGAGGTCGTGGTTGATAGGTTTCCTCTTCCCAACATAGATGAGATGAGTTGTACTTTGGAAGGGGCTAAATATTTTACTACTCTTGACCTAGCTTCCGCTTACCATCAGGTGGAGCTAGATGATTCTTCTCAAGATTTAACTGCCTTTATAACACCTATGGGTACGTTTAAATTTAAGAGGATGCCTTTTGGTCTTCTGTCCGCGGCCTCTGTTTTTCAACGGATCATGTCAAAAATTTTAAAGGGGGTGATTGGTGTTAAGTGCTATCAGGATGATTTGTTAATTTATGGCAGAAGCATTTGTGAGCATGATGCTCGAGTGTCCTTGGTATTGGAACGTTTGGATGGTGCAGGTATGACTTTAAAAAGATCTAAGTGTAAATTCAGGGTACAAGAAGTTAATTATTTAGGTCATCGCATCACCGGCAATGGTGTCTTTCCTAAGAAGGAGTTAGTTGAGGCCATTGACAAAGTGAAAGAACCCTCTTGCAGAGATGAGCTTCTCTCATTTTTAGGCATGGTGGAGTTTTATGGTAAATTTATCTTTAATTTTGCAGACAAAACACATAATTTAAGGAGGTTAACAGTAAAAAATGCTGTCTTTGACTGGACAAGTGAATGTGAGGCGGAATTCTTAAGTATAAAGAATGAGTTAAAAAAAGCTCCATCTCTCCATGCTTTTGTTCCTGGTCTTCCCACCATTATGTTTACTGACGCAAGTGATAAGGGACTAGGTGCGGTTTTAGTTCAGAAGAAGAATGGTAAAGATTGTTTGATTTGTTGTTCTTCTCGTTGTCTCAGAGGATCAGAGTGTAATTACTCTGTAATAGAGAAGGAATCTTTAGCAATTTTCTGGGCTTTGAGAAAGTTTAAAAATGTGATCTGGGGCACGAAAGTTTGTGTTTTGTCTGATCATAAACCTTTGAGAGAGGTGTTTTCAAAAAAAGGGCTAGATGCCATATCTTCCAGGATCAGGAAATGGATTGTTTCTTTGCAAGAGTTTGAGTTTGAGGTTGAATATATTCCTGGGATAGCTAATAAATCAGCTGATTGCTTATCAAGATTGGTTGACTGTGACAATTCTGAGTTGGATGATTCAGGTGAGTGGGAAGAATTCACAGACGGGTGTGAGGTGACTGATGGTGCTATTGATGAATCTGAGTGGAAATTAGAATTGGAAAAGGATGAAGAGATTTCTAAAGTCATTCTTTCCTTGAAGAATAACACTCGATTGAGTAAGCCTTGGTTATTAGTTTCTGATGAACTTTCTGTTAACAATGGTCTTTTGACTCGAGGGACTAAACTTGTTTCTCCTAGTACTTTAAGGGAAAAATTGTTGTTACATGCTCATTGCGGACATTTAGGCATTGTAAAAACTAAAGAATTTCTACGCATGCAATTTTGGTGGCCTGGAATGGACCTAGAAATTGAGAGAATGGTCAGAGAATGCCCTGAGTGTTCTGCTAGTGACAAGATTTTGAAAACAAGACAAATGCCAATGGTCAAGAGGGTTCTACCAAGTCATCCTTGGGATGAGGTTGCCATTGACATTTTAGGTCCTCTATCTGGTGTCTCTGACACTCCTTATCTCATAGTGGTGATCGATCTCTACTCCAGATGGATCGAAGTTTCTGCTGTCAGGGAAATCACTTCAGATGCAATCATTACATTTTTGGAGCCTTTGTTTAATAAGGAAAGTTTTCCTAACAGTTTATTATCTGACAATGGCCCTCAATTCTGTTCCTCGCTGTTTGTTGACTTTCTAAAAAAATGTGGGATAGTTCATAAAAGATGTTCACTGTACCATCCAGAAACTAATGGTGCCATTGAGAGAATTAATAAGACACTGAAAGAGTCAATACAACTGGCTCGCTCTTCTGGTCTGAATTGGAAGTCCACTCTTCAGGACAGGATTAACACTTATCGTTTTGTCCCCCATTCCTCTACTGGCAGGTCTCCATTTGAGCTATTCAAAGGGAGGGTTCCCAACACGTTGTTGTGTCCTGGGTGAATGTGTTTGAATAAGGGTCTTGTTAATAATGATATTGGTTCTTGGAGAACTAAGGAATTACTTAAACAGGATGCTCGCAAGTCGTACTTTGACAAAAAGAAAAATGTCTGTTTTCAGGAGGTCAAAGTGGGGGATTTTATAAAAATAAAGACTCCGGTAGGACATAAACCATGGTCTAAATACACTGACATTAGAGCGGTTGTCAAGATTTTCAAAAATGCTGTTAAAACTGATGATGGGAGGATTTGGAATAAGAGTCGGGTGGTTGTTGTCGATCCTAATTTGTCTCTTCAAGGTGATTCTGCTCCTAACAGTGATTCATGCAATAATTTTCATTTTCTTCCTAACTCTTCCTTTGACAGGTCCTTGTCCTCGTTCAGAAGGAGTCAAAGAACTCGTAGCGCTCCTAGTTATTTAAAAGATTATATTTGAACTTGTTCTTTCTTATTGTTTTCATGATCCTCCCTGCATATGTTTTCCTTTATTTGCTTAGTTTCTAATTTTATATATTTAACAGTTTACTTCCTTATTGTGTTATTTTATTCAAATGTATAGAAGGGAGATGTGTGATGTTCTCTCCTTTTCCCCTTTAAGACTCGTGAGTCTTTACTGGTGTTCTTAGAATCCAGAATGTAATCTGATGAAAGTTCTCTACTGTGTCAGTTGCTGTTGGCTGTTTTAGGATGAGGTTTTAATAAACCCACCTTCTTAACTCTAATGTCTTTTTCCTCGTTTCTTAAATTAATTAACAATTTTACACACACGCATATGAAATGTGCACCATTGCGGTAATACGCAGTGGTGACTTGTGACATTTGAAAGTGGTGGGGCGCAAAAGTTTGGGGTAAGTGCCCAGTGGCAAGTGAGCCTAGCGAGCGAGCCCAACCACCATAAGGGGAGTGTTAGACTTCCCATCTTTTGGCGAGTTTGCCCTGTCTTTTTGCTTTCTGATCTCCTGGCTTTGGCTGGTTTAGTGTCTCTGCGCACTTTCTCACTGCTGTTCAGTGTTAAAGTGCAAGTGCTCCTGTTTTAAATAGTTATTATGGATTGGTGTTTCCATGATTGGCATATTTGATTTACTAGTCAGTCCCTAGTAAAGTGCACTGAGTGTGCCAGGGCCTCTACATCAAATGCTACTAGTGGGCCTGCAGCACAGATTGTGCCACCCACATGAGTAGCCCTGAAAAGGTAACTCAGATCAGCCACTTCAGTATCTGTGTGCAGTTTAGTACTGCCATGTCGATTTGGCAAGTGCACCCACTTGCCAGGCCCTACCCTTCCCTTATCCTACATATTAGTCATCCCTAAGGTAGGCCCAAGATACCCCTGTGGGCAGGGTGCAGTGTATGTGAAAGGTAGGACATGCGTGGCATGTCGTGGTCGTGAAATACTACCAATATAGTTTTACACTACTGCAAGGCTACCTGCTCCCACAGGATAGAATGGTGAGTTTGCTTATAACATCTTATAAACATAACTACCCCTGGGAACAAGGTAGGAAAATAACGTTTAGTAGGCCTAAATTCAGAATGTTAAAATGCATCTTTTAGTGAGGGTGATTTTTAAATTCTATGTTTGAAAATACCACTTTTACAAAGTAGGTAACTCCTGTGTTTCTCTGCTGGGATGAGTATTGACTGTCTGGCTTTAGAGTGACAGGGGCTGGGGATGTGCAGTGGCTCCAGAGAGTCTGGATGGGTCAGGGCTGGGCTGAATAGACCTAGGCTGCATTTAGAGTAGGGGGGAGATTTCCTTTCACCTGAATGGGCCTGGCAATGCTGTCTCTACCTCCTGCCAAGAAGCGGCACCAGAGAGGACATAACTGGTTATGGTTGGGCAAAGACACTCTCTGCCTCCAGAGAACAAAGGATTTTGTGGTATAAATATTGGGGCCCAGACCCCAGAACTTTATAACTCTTTTGGACCAAGCAGACTGCCAAGAAGAAGAGCTAGAGAAGCTGTGAGGAGGAACTACCACTTTGCTGAGTGCTGTGCTGTGTTGGCCTGCAGTGGCTGCTTCTGTCTTGGGCAGTGAAAGGGTTGGACTGAACTTTCTGCAATTTCTTTATTGAGTATCTCCAAGGGCCTGAGATAGAGCTTGCTTCCTGTTCTGAAGTCTCAGGAACTGCAAAGGCTTCACTCACCTCTGGGTACCGCTTCTGGAACCGCTGTTATAGCTGCCACAGAGAAGGGAAACACAACCGTTTCCGTCACCGACTCCGTAGCTGGCTCAGTTTCCTGACGGCACCACAGACCACACTGTCCGCATCTCGCTCCGCAACCCTGGTCTCATCGCTGACTACGACCGATGTCACCGAGCCGCTGCTTGCACCGTGACCTGTGGGCACCGCACTACGCACCACCTCGCTTCACTTCGCCACCCTTGTGTCACCGATGCCGTAGCCACTACTGATATCGGTGACCGCATCATGGCGTGGGGAACTACCTGTAAGTTTCACGACGCACCGCCTCATCCCACACAGAATGACACCCTTACGGACCTCCTCATGGAAATCATTACAGCCAAGGTTTCTCCAAACTCTAATGACATTTTCCTTGGCGACTTTAACTTGCATTGAAACGATCCTTAGGGACCCTCAGGTCAATGCCATCAGAGACTTCTTGTCCGATCAAGCCATTATCCAAGCCTGCTCTCTCCCTACTCATTCGAAAGGCGCCACTCTAGACTGGATCAATCCTAAGGAATCAGCGGTCAAACTTATCTCTATTGACCCTTGTGATTGGTCTGACCACCATGCCATCACCTTCCTCCTGCCCAGCACCCACTAAACATGGACACCTCAACCCGTGATTCCCAAACGATGGGTTAGAGACACCAAGAGCCTTGACCATGAGAAACTGGCAGTGCGTTGTGAGTCCGACCTCCCCCCCCTCAGTGCAACCAGTCGACAACCTAGCGGATCATTACTCCTCAACCATATCCGACATTCTCAATGACCTAGCACCACTAAAATAACCCAGATCAAAGACAGAAATCCCTGGTTCAGTGGATCCCTCAACAAGGAGAGGAGATCCCTTTGACAGACTGAACGAATCTGGAAACAACACCCATCAGCAGCACATCTAAAACTTCTCCGCCAGGGCAGAAATGCCTACAATAAGAAAATCCTCAACACAAAAAAATAATTTTTCAGAACTGAACTGGAGAACGCCAAAAATCGACCTCGCGAGCAGTTCGACTTGGTCAAACATCAATCCAACAAACTAGCGAAAACCGCCAAAGAAACACCTAAACCCCTAATATCAAGCGAGGAATTATCTTCCTTCTTCTGCGACAAAATCTCTGCCCTAGGAAATTAACTTAAGTCCAGCTTCACCTCTTCTCTCCGCGTTGTCCTCCCAAACCTCATCCAAAAACCTAGTGCACTGGTCCAATTTTAAAATCTATGACGAACACTCTATATCGAGTATTCTTGCCTCCTTAAAACCGAACAATCACTTTAATGTTCCTCTCCCCTCTAACTGCCTAGCTGCCACCTCTCAGGCTATCATCCCTTCCTGGACCTCAATAATCAATGCCTTCCTCCTACAGGGCTCAATTCCTGATTAGCTCAAGGCTGGCCAAGTTGTCCCCATCCTAAAAAAAAACACGTTGGACCATGCCTCCGCTGAGAACTATAGACCCATATCCAACATCCCACTCCTTGCCAAAGTTCTGGAAAAATGTCTGCAACAGCAGCTAAGCCTACACATCAACAACTTTCACCTGCAGATGACTTCCAATCAGGGTTCAGACCTGAACACAGCACGGAAACCACCCTCCTCCACATTGTGGATGACTTCCTCCAAGCCCTCGACCTAGGCAAAACCTGTCTCCTAATCCTGCTAGACCTTTCCTCCGCCTTTGATACGGTTAACTACGAACTTCCCCTAGAACGCCTCAAACTCAGGATGGGGTTGGATGGCACCGTACTTGAATACTTTAGATCCTTCCTGAAAAACCGCTCACAGAGAGTCCTCATCAACGGTGATCTATTCGCCCCCTCCCCGGTTTCGGTTGGAGTCCCCCAAGGATCAACCCTCTCCCCTACCCTCTTTAACCTTTACCTTGAACCTCTCACCGAGGTGCTTCGTGCCGCCAACATCTCTTACCTTATGCACGCCGACGATACACAGATCTACATAAAAATCTCTTCCCTTGAGGACATTTTCTCCCTGAACGAGGTCCTTAGCTGACAGTCCATTGGCTCACCGCCAACCAGCTTAAACTCAACACAAATAAAACTGAATTTCTTCTGATCTCCCCACCCAAACCCAATCCAGACATCCAGAAATGAATTAAGACCATCACAGCACTAAACTGCCCTCCTATGATTGTTGACTCTGCGAAATCCCTTGGAATAACCCTTGACGGCAGCCTGAATATGCATGGCCATATAAACTTGATGGCCAAAATGGCTAGATTCCACCTGAGCTACCTAAGAAACCTAAAACCCTTCCTCGATGTGTCCGACCTTAAAACGGCAACCCAGACTCTAGTCATTTCCAGACTAGAATATGGATGCTCTACTCTCGCAGGACAACCTAAGAACTATCTGGCCCCATTAAAAGCCTGCCTCAACACCAGACTCCTAATGGGCTCAAAGAAATTCAACCACATCCCTCCCCACCTAAAAGCTCTGAACTGGCTTCCCCTAGAGGCCAGAATCCAATTTAAACTGGCCTGCATTACTCACAAAGCTCTTTACTCCAATTCAACCTACATTTCTCGCACAAATACTCATGGTATCCGGAGGAGCCAGAAACTCCCGATCTGCCTAGGACCTGTTGCTGCATCCAGCATTATTCGGAAGAATAAAACCTACAATATGGCCTTCTCTGGGGCCGCACCAAGAAATTGGAACTCTCTTCCACCTGCCATCAGAAGACTTCCGTCCTTGGCACACTTTAAGAATGAGACCAAAACCTTCTTAATGGGAAAATACCTCATCTAATGAATACTTCACACTAACCTCATCAACAATCCACGACCTCCAAGGATGATGATTTTTTCTGCACTCCTGGGCATCCCTCCAAGAGCTGAGACTGCGTGCCTTCTTGTATATTATATCTACCTGCTTTAATTTGTATCCCACATGTAGCTTTGACTTTAGACTGAGTGCTCCTCCTGTATAATGTATGCCCTGTCTTTCCCAATTTTATCCCTCCCATCCTTATGCTTTGTATTCCTCCCCCTTAATCCTGCAAAGCGCTCTGATCCCCTCATGGGTCTGGTTCGCACTCTATAATATTATAAAATAAATAAATAAATAAAAACACAGCCGTCTGGGCCAACCGACGCCAGCTCCCGCTAACCAGATCCGTCGCCTGCACCCGCAACATGCCAGCACCGCATCTAGTACTGTCTCGCCCTGCACCGTAAACCTTGGTCTCACTGAGTCAGTCCGGACGATTGTCACAAGCCGCTGCCTGCACCGTAACAAGAGAACACCGCACCCTGCACCGCTTCCATTTTCCAACGCAACTGCAATGGTTGCCACGACTGGCTCGCACCACCATTTCAGTGGCAAAGAGAAACTGTTACAGAGTCTGTCCACGCTTTCGCTGACGGGTAATGACATGGTCGGCTGGAACTGTTACACTCTATTGTTTTCAGCATCGCTGTAGCCCCGGACGGAGCTACCGACTCGTACGAACTGTGTTGTTCAAGTATTCTTGCAAAGTATACCTTTTTAAGTACTGTATTGTCGATTTTTATCGTTTTGCTCTTGTTTTAAGTATATAAAATATTGGCTATTTTTCTAAAACTGGTGTGGTGTCGTTTTGTAGTGGTTTCACTGTATTACTGTTGTTTATGTGCAAATGCTTTTCACACTGCCTCTAAGATAAGCCTGACTGCTCATGCCAAGCTACCAAGGGGGTGAGCAGGGGTTATTTTAGAAGTGTAACTCCCTTACCCTGACTAGGAAGAAGGGTCCCTACTTGGACAGAGGTGCAAACCCTTGACAACTAGAGACTCCCATTTCTAACAGAGAGTTTGGGGGTTCCCCTCGCCGTTTTTGTACCCAGCATGATAGATTATGCAATATAAGCAAATGGCCACACCTGGGGTCACAACGGCAACAATGGCAAGACTAGTCACCAATACAATGATCTCTCATTCTGGTGTTTGTCCAGCGCCTGGATACCCTCACGGGTGGCAAGTAACAATCAACGAATCTGCCCCTACCCCTTGTTCCCTCTAATTCTAAGAAAATGGTATAAGCCATCCCTACAGCCAAAGTTCACCTGAACCCTACTGTAGTTGGATCAATGACTTTGCGCCGTCTTACATTACTGGTTACCTGATTGTTTATTGGTATTTTATCTGTACATGATTGCTAACCTATTATGCTACTTACTATCACACTGTATCCAATAGTTTGTTTAGTCACCTCCCTGTTGCCCCTACCCCTGTCTCTGTGAAGCGCTCTGATATCTGTAAAGATCTTGTTCGCGCTATATAAAACTTTGAATAAATAAAATAAAATAAATCTACTGATTGATCCTAATTAGAAAACCTCGCTCTCTCCAATGTACCAACTCACACCATTTTCCTAACAGGGAAACAATTCCTTTTCAGCGGATTGCTCAAGGAAGTATAAAAAAATTGTATTTGACAAAATTCCAGACTGCTTGTGACACTTGCTTGAAGGCGAGTACTTTTTGGCTACCCTGAGACTTAAACGACCCCAGCCCCTTGGGTGGCGGGCAATCATAGCAACACATTCTCTGTGCATTGTGGAAGGACACACCCTATTGCAGGATGGAAAACCCTGCATGCACGTCTAGTACATGCAATTTAATACAAAAATGTCAAAGCAGCCGGCTCAGACTAGGCCGCGAGACAAATGTTGCTGCGCCAGCCTTGCATGTGTGCTCTAAATCTGAGAATGAAGGTCTCGATCGTGGTTCAAATACATAAAATACATTTTGTAACAAAGCACAAAGACAGCTCTTAAATAATATTAAAACATTCTTTAGTGTTCTAAACAACCACGCGCCCTCGTTTAACCTTGGGCATTTGATATCACATGCAGGAATGAACCTTGGAAAATGGAACCTTATTATACGAAGGACATCCTCATGTTACTACAGCTTTTTTCAGTCAACATGTCGGGCAGTGCATTCAAAGAGGCTGTTCGGCAGCCTTAACCTACAGCTAAGTGCACCTGACAGCAGCGTTCACCTGATGAAGCGAGCGTGATGGATGCTGGGAGAGGGATAGCTACCCTGTCCTCCTGGACTGCTGGACCTCAGTCACCATCAGCCAGAGAGCTACAACACCCTACCCATAGGCCAGGAGATGCCACTTCACAGACTAGCATACTGCCAGATGCACTGTAGGTGTGTGTACATGGTTCTGTAAATTAGGCCTTGAACACTTTTGGAAAACAACAGCTCAAATGACACCCTGCTCGAAAAAAACACAAAAATCAGCATTCTGGGCTTACATTCGAAACAGTATTTCCCATAGCTCTGCAAATGGTAGGTTGCCACGACAATTCCTTTTGTCAAAACCCCTTCCACTGTTTGAACCATACTTGGATGAAATTCAACCCCAACTTGCTAAATCCTTGTACATGACATTCTGTTATGGTGTCTTGCAAGTGTTCTCCAATACAGCCAAATGGGGTCTCAACAATGGGGAGTCTAACAATGATTACAGTTGCTTATGCCAACCCAACACTTCAGAAAACGACTCTCATATACTCTTCTTTTGCCAAGCATATGCAAGACCAAGGCGTAAACGGATTAAGCCTTTATGTCGAAACTTGGGAATCAGATTGTGCGCTGATGCAACAAGAACCTTAAAATCTGACACCACTCAGAAAATAGTTTTTAGTGTTAGTAGATTTTTATTTGCTGTGAATATAGTAAGAACAAAAAATGGTTTGAAATTTTAACAAAGTATTTTGTTCTGCTGTGCTTCTAGCCACTACATGCACTTTAGTAGTATCTACTTGTTACTACCTTGGAAGAATAGTCCATCTTGAATTGTTTAGGAATTTTATGCACTTTGCACTTTACAGAATATGCATTGTACTCTGTCGCGAACCCATCTAGGATCCAATGCACTCTATTCCCAGTTTGAATTTTATTTAACCCTCTTTTTTAAATTAACAGCTTTTGAAAATGATAATGTTTGACTGTATTCTAATCATTTTATTGAGCTACTGGCATTTAATGGAATTTATATCAATTGCACAAGGACCAACCACGAAGATGACTTATGTAACCATGGACATTCTGTATCTGATTTGTTATCTGATTTGTATCTTTTATGGTTTCTTTTTAAACCGAATAAAGATTTTGAAGATAGATTTTCTCTGCGCATGTCGTGCTGGCCGCAGAAAGGCAGTCAGCCAACCTGACATGTGCAACTTGAAGTGCGAGTGTGCGTTGAGGTGAGTCTAAGCCCCACCCACTCATCACCAAGCAACCCGGCTCCAGCGGCTCTTGATCAACAACAAAAAATGCACAGCACCCGTGTTAGAAAACAAATATCCACAATAATTATAATTTACACCAAACTCGGGGGCTGGGGTGGCCAACCATAGGGGTGCAACGCCCAAGGTTCCCACAAAGGAGCTGTTAATACATTTGAGAGAGCGCAAATCTGAAAAATGTATAAGTGCACCATATTTACAAGCACGTAGTATTAGTTTAAATATAGATTGCACCAGAGTGTTATATTCATAGAGTGGAAATGGTAAAAGTGTTTTAGTTAGAATAGAAATATATATATCTGTGTGACAACTAATGTAGAAGTTTATAGAAACGCAAGGATGATGTGAAACTCCATGTTCTTCATGTTAAGTGACTATGTGAAGGAGAAACGAAACTCCGCAAACCAATGAAAATGTGTAGGCCCATGGCAATTCACAGTAAATGTATAAGTGCTGCTACACTGACATGAGACGTGGACATAACATTTTCTTTTAGGTATTATTATTAATCATAGAATTGAAATATATGTTTTATATAGATGTGTTACATTATAGTAATGTGTGTTAGTTAGAATACCGTTTAAACCAAGAAATTAAATGTTTTCAGAGTGCAGAGGCCTGTTTCATGTGATTTAGTAGGCCTGAATAGATAAAGTTGCTTCTTTGATCTGCATGTGCTCGTTAAGGAGAGATCGCACAGAGCTCAAACGAAGAGATAGTTTACGACTTTTAGATATGGTAGAGGCTGGAATTTGGGGCCCACAGTAGAACGGTTTATTTGCAGGTGCGAGGAGCCCTAATCAGTCTAGTGATGAATGGGCTTTGTTCAGAGATGCCTGGCACAGGCCTGGAGGAGGCTTCAGGAATTTCCTGGGGGGTACCGACCAGCGGAGAAGAAGCCTGGGAAGCAAGGTCAACTTTAACGAAGGGTCCAGAGGAGCACCAGTGTGGAATTTACCGCCAGAATCGATACCACATGAGGGGCGTCTCTAGGGGCGTTCCTATTGGAAATGTGATTTTGTATTAGGGACAGCACCCCGGGAAAAAGACAGAGCAGATGATCTGGAGAGCCTAAGAAAGCGGATGGGTAGGCAGATAGACTGAACTTAAGAGAGCGATTCACCAAGAAGACTAAGAGAAGTGCGTGATCTTCTTTGGAAGTCACCACGGCTGACACCTTTTTAGGTAAAGATCTTGTTAAGTAGGGATGTCACTTAGTCTAGTGTAGGGACAGACTAATCTGAACTTTTCCTTTCTGTAAATGACTCTTAAGTTGCAACTTATAGCAATTCTTGCAACTCTAATGTTATTTGAGATAATTTTGATCATTTCCTTTTGCCGATTGAGAGCATTCCGAGAGTACCTTTTCATATTGATACCTGTATACCTTTTGAATCTTATTCTGAGATGTTTGTATCTTCAGATATTTTTGGCTTTACAATAAACTTTTGAACTCATTTAGTAGTCAGTGGTTCTTTAGAGTGGTTTAAGTTCTTAATTGATTAACCTAGTAGTGGATTGCCTTTTACTCAATGACAGGTACCAACGATCTAGTCGACCCGAATTGGGATCTGGAATAATAAACTATAGACCAGAAATCCCGCGTTAACAGTTGGTAGCAGAGGATGGTTATCTTCTTGAGGAAGGTAATCTAGACTAGGTTAGTTTACCCCAAGGCCCCTAGACATCGAGAGATGAGCAGCGGAAGAATCGAGTACCAGAGAAGGTGCTGACGGTGCGAGAGAAGCAGCAGTGTCGGAGGAGAGTGAGTATAACAAGGGTCATGCGTGAACAGATTGCGGTGTTTTGTGTTGTATCTGTATTGTAATGTCTTGCGGAGTTGAATGCCTGTAGTGTGATTGAGAGAAGGTTGTGAGCGCGCGCAACCTGGTACTAGTAAACCTGGTAAACGGGTGAACTGGTGAAAAAATCTTACGTTCGAGGTAGAGCTTAAGTGGTTCGGGTGTATCGAACACCCAGGGTAGTTGTCGACCAGAATAGAGGGGATCATGAGGTACCATTGACCCCACAGGACCGAGATAGGGGGAGTGTAAGAGTGAGTGTGTGAGTAACGGACGCTGGTCGAAAGTTACTGTGTGCAAGTAACCTATCAGAGAAGGCGATTGTCTGGACGTAATCGGAAAGACATTTCGTCAGTTAAGGTGACAACTATAGTTAGGCTGTGGACGTACAGTCGAGGAAAGTGATCGCTTGGACGGAAGTAATCATTTTTCATCGTATGAATGAGACGCATGCATGACCGAGGAGACGAGCTAAGAAAGGAGGGGAACTGCTGCAAAGGAAGACGAGAGACGTCAGCGAGAGCCGCGCTGTGATTGGGCGGTTGGTGTGACGTCGGCTAGAGCCGCGCTCTGATTGGGCGGATAGTGTGACGTTGGCGGGAAACCGCGCTCGGATAGGCCAGTTAGCGAGAACAGCGCTGAGATTGGTGGATTGTCACCAGGAAGTAAACGAACGCGGAGAAAAGTAGAAATTGTAAATTTTGATCATGAAGTGCTTTAAATGTTTGAGAGGGATTTTTAAAAGAAAAAGAAGTGACTCCTTTTACGGGGTAGAGGCACCGCCAGAGGGTACACCGGCTCACTATATGGCAACGAATGTCGGTTTGCACACTATAATATGGATTAGGGATTGGAACAAGTTTACGGAAAAGAATGAGGAACTGCCGTTCCCAAAGTATGGGACGTTTAAGTTAGAGGCGTTACATCGGCTAAAAGCAACCATGTCCTCATTAAGACCTCCGCCTAGACCGACCCAGTTTGAGGCCCTTAATGCATGGATTAGGGCGGCGCACGATAGGAATCTGAATAGGCGTCAAGGAAGGTTGACGCGATCGGTAAGAGCAGTGCGAGATTCCAAATGGGATGAGGACGCCAAGAGATGGAGGGTACAGGCTATTGAGGTAGATAAGTTGTACCCAGTGAGGGAGGTGGTAGGAGGACAGAACCTTATGGAAGAGGATGAGGAGAGCGAATCGGAGGACAATTTGATAAATAGATTGCTGATGGATAGACCGCCTCCGAGAGTTGGGGAGATAGAAAATAGAGGACTCGCAAGGGAAGAGGGGGCTGCCATAGAGGGGTATGTACCGCTTCCTATATCGGAATGGGCACCTATCAAAGGCGAGGAGACACCTCAACATAGTACAGCACAGAGTGTGGTTGGAAGGTTTGTGGTACAGAAGACACCAACCACTGAGAAGGTTGAGTCTTATGGATTGCCAGATGCTCTCCAAGTACCCGTTACCATAGGACCTATAGTATCGATTTACAACCCCGAGAGAGAGGAAGAACAGATACGGTTAGACAGAGAGAGAGTTGAAATGGAAAGGAGAAATAACACGACAAATGCCTGGAGGCAATTGCCAAGACCAGTAACGTGGAACACCCCATTCGATTCAGCAGTGGGTCCCACATCAGGACAGGAGGGTCGGAGAGGACCGTTGGACCTAAGGGGACCACGGCCGAAAACTTTTAAAGAGTTGAGAGCTGACTTGAGGGAATGGGATGGGTCCGCAGAAGCACAGAGCAACAGGTCAAGAGCAGAGGCAGAATGGGGAAGTCGAGGCAACGGGACAATATCTCACTGCGGGGCTAGCGAAAGCAGTCAGGAGCGTGAGGGTCAAAGTCAGGAGAACAGAGGAGTTACACGTCCTATGGATGATAGGGAACAGCAGGAGCGGAACGGTAGAGGTATCGAGTGTGAAGAGATGTCTCGTCTCTGGGAAAAGGGTGGAGACCAGATGGTACTAGCTTACAGAGATAGGTTTAGGTGCCCTCACCACGCACTTGGAGAAGATGTACAACACTGGAATAGAGGGAACAGTGAGAGGTCTCGCCATACATCGAGTAGTCAGAGGTCACAGGCAAACTGTGAGGAAAGGGGGAGTAATGAGATGTCTAGCCATGCACCCAGAGAAACCAGGCAGGATGGGGAATGTAGGACCATGAGGCCCAATGGAGTGTTTCATCATCCGCCCCGAGAGGACGGAACTGCATGGGACCTGGAGGGGTGGGAGCATGGGAGGACTCCTCGTAACTCGCCTGAGCCCAGACGTAGAACCCGGAGCTGGGATGGGAGAGATGTGAATGGACCCCCTAGAGCTAGCATACTGAAAGCTGCAGTGAAGGCCAAAAGACTCGATGTTACCAGCTTAAAATCAGATGTGGATGAGATCATAGATGGTACATTGGCCTTAGAAAGAATTGATTTGTACGAACAAGATGAGTTGCTGTTTATAGCAAAGGACATTACCCGAAAGGCAAGAGCAATTCATGAAAAACTGTCTGAACTGGCAGACAAGTATATGGTAGATTTGTCCGGAAGAAAGACCCTTCAGAGTAACCATAGGTTGCAGTATACAGACCAAGATTTAGATGAGAAGAGAACTACAGGATTAAAAACACACATAAGGGAACTGATAACAGGAATAAGAGTGTGGAGGGATCTGGACAAATAGGAAGAGAGATGGGCAAAAAGGGTCACTGTCAGACGGAGCACGAGTGTGATGTCTCCGGAAGGAAGAGTAATGCAGATGGAGGCATTTCCTCTGAGAGAAATATCGAATGGAAATTACGTACATGTGCCCTGGAGTAGAGGAGATTTAGCTGCATTTACCAACTCATTTCCGAAGTTAAGGGACAATCCGGTTGAGTGGTACAAGCAGGTAGAAAGGTTTGTGAAGATCTCGAAAGTATTGTGGATTGATTTGAACACCTTGTTTGACATCGTGGTCCCAGGAGATTTGTGGACAGCATGCAAGACTAGTGTCGAATGGCCAGCTGCAGAGCCAGAAAGGGATGCTGCTACAAATGGACCGGCTGAAATTGTGATGCAAAAGTATGAAAGGGTAATAACTTGGCTGAAAGATAAGGTGCCACCACAAGACATAGATTGGGTAAAAATAGACCGAACAAGACAGGAACCCAAGGAGACAGTTCATGAGTTTTATGAGAGATTGCTGAAAACATTCAAACAATACAGTGGACTCGATGTGATGGACCCCAAAGATATAGGACAGTTTCTATCAAAGTTCGTTTTGGGGTTGAGACCTGATATTTGTTTAATGATTCAGCAACATTTAATTTGTTGGCAGAACAGACCACTGGATGAGATTTTGAGGTATGCAAGGTACTGCAGCGATGAAATAGATTCCAAAGCAAAGAAGCTCAAAGAAAAGCTAATGGTAGTGCAGATGCAGTCAGCTGGAAAGGGCGGACAGCAGGGAACAGGGACAATGGGACGGAAATCAAATAATCAGAATAAGGACAGTGAGGATAACCCGAGACCTAGAATAGACTTTGCCACATTAAAGAAGACGACAAAGTGCCATCAGTGTCATCAGGTGGGACATTGGAGACGCGAGTGTCCCTTTAACCCTGAAAACGGAGAAATAGAGGTAGAGGAGGAAATTCAAGAGGTTCCAGTTCAAGGGGTGACAGTGTCAAAGAACAAGGTGGTCAAAGGGGGGACGTCAGCTCCACGAGCTCAGTTACCGCAGCCACCTAAGATTGCGACAGGGGGAAAGGTCTTTAGACAAATGCCTCTTTTTATAGAGGAAGATAGATGTTATTACATTGACCCTTTGACGGGACAACGCGTAAGCAAAGAAGAGGACTGTACCCTCGGGGCAGTTCTAGAAGTGGATCAGAGAGGGCCATTTGTTGAGGCAGAGGTAGCAGGGTGTCCCACAACATTCTTGGTGGATACTGGAGCTACTCGATCAACTCTGAGATCTGCAGTGGTTCCTGATCTACCAATGTCGGGGGAAACAATTCAGGTGGTTGGAGTCGCAAACAAGAGAATGACGAGTCCTTTGACGGAACCAGTGTCAGTGAGAATCGGAAACTACATGAATGAACATCAGTTCGTAGTATGTGATTCAAGTCCTGTGTGTCTGTTAGGAAGGGACTTGTTATGCAACCATATATTGCACACCTAAGGGAGTGGAAGTACAGACTACAGACGATGATGCGACCTTTAAGGTTGTTAATTCAAGAACATGTATAGAATTGTATCCTACTCTGACTGTGGAGGAACTTCCTTGGGACTTACGCGAGGCAGTATCATCAGAAGTATGGGATTTTACCGGAGAAGAGATAGGATTGATCAAAGGGGTAGAGCCAGTGAAGATCATGGTGAAACCAAATGCCGTATATCCAAGAACGCCTCAATACAAACTGTCCCAAGAGACGATTGCAGGAATAAAGCCTGTGATCGATTCTATGATTCAACAGGGAATCCTGAAGGAAATCGTGGGTAGTCCATGTAACTCCCCGATTATGGGATTGCAGAAACCTAGTGGGAAGTTCAGAATAGTTCAAGATCTTCGAAAAATCAATGAGATAGTTGTTTCATGTTGTCCAGTGGTACCGAATCCATCAGTGATACTGTTTCAGATACCATTCCAAGCTGAGTGGTTCACAGTGATAGATCTTTGTCAGGCTTTCTTTTCAATCCCATTAGATGAAGACAGCCAGTACCTTTTTGCCTTTAAAATGGAAGATCGCGTTTTAACATGGTGTAGAATCCCACAAGGATTCACAGATAGTCCTTCAATCTTCAACCAGCTGTTGAAGAAGAATCTTGAAAGTCTAGTACTGCCACAGAACTCAGTTCTGGTCCAGTACATAGACGACCTACTTGTTGCGTCAGAAACAGAGGAAGCTTGTAAGACAGATTCCATCGCCCTACTGAATCATTTAGCTGAAAATGGGCATAAGGTATCTCCGAACAAATTGCAGTACTGTCTGACAGAAGTACAGTACTTGGGTCACAGGTTGGAAAAAGGAAAGCGCAAGGTGTCACCAGACAGAATAGAAGCGATAATGAAAATGAGTGCACCTACAACACAGAGAGAAGTCAGGATGTTTCTAGGAATGGTTGGTTATTGTCGACAGTGGATAGCTAACTTTTCACTGAAAGCAAAACCCTTACAGAAACTGACGCACAAGGAGGTGAGTGATCCGGTACCATGGGACAATGAGTGCTTGATGGCGTTCCTACAGTTGAGAGATGACTTATGTCGTGCTCCGGCTCTAGGGATGCCAGACTACACAAAATCCTTTTCACTTTACTGCTGCGAGAGAGAGGGATGTGCTTTGTCAGTTCTTGTCCAAATCCATGGAAATGGCCGTAGACCAGTTGCATATTTTTCGGCTACATTAGATCCGGTAGCCGCAGCGTTGCCCGGATGTCTCAAATCCGTTGCTGCAACGGGTGTCAGCATTGAGCGTTGTGAAAGCATCGTCATGGGACACCAGTTAGTGGTGTATGTACCTCATTCTGTGGAATTGTTAATGACCCGGACCAAGACACAGCACTTGACCAACAGTAGGCTCACGCGCTATGAGCAAGTTATTCTTGCTGCTGAGAACGTGACCCTCAAGAGGTGCTCTGTCTTGAATCCTGCTACGTTGATGCCACTTCCCAATGATATAGAAGGCGAAGAATGTGAAGATCACGATTGCCTTGATGTGACTGAACTATGCACGAAGCCCAGACCAGATATTGTGGATGAGCCATTGATTGACCCTGATGAAATTTACTTTGTTGATGGCTCATGTTTAAGAGACGATACTGGTCGGTTGAGAGCAGCTTATGCTGTTTGCACCATTACTGGAGTTGTGGAAGCCGCTTGCCTGGAAGGAGTACACTCCGCACAGGTAGCAGAAATCATTGCATTAACCCGTGCCTGTATAGCACGTAATAAAAATAGAGTCACCATATATACTGATAGCCAATATGGTTTCGGTGTTGTTCATGATTTCGGGCAATTGTGGTCTCAGAGGGGTTACATGACCTCCTCTGGTTCGCCAATTAGAAATGGAGAATTTGTGCGGCTGTTGTTGGAAGCATTACAGGGTCCAGCCGAAATAGCTATTGTAAAGTGTGTAGCTCATACAAAAAATACTGATTTTGTGTCACAAGGAAACAGATGTGCCGATGAGGTTGCCCGCTATTGTGCGGAGCATGGATATTCTTTCACAAAAGTGGAAATAGATGGGGCTCAGGAGAAAACAGAACTGAATATGATGTTAGAAACTGTGGACACTTGGGAGGATTTAAGAGTAATGCAAGAGAATGCACCAGAATCAGAGAAACGGGCATGGGAAACAGCAGGTTGTGTAAGAAGCGAAATGGATTTTTGGGTTTCAGCAGATGGAAGAGCAGTGCTACCTGAGGAGTTAGCGAGTCCAATGGCACGACAGATACATGGTCCAGTACACTTGGGAAGGGATGCCATGCTGAGGGTTTTCAGGCAAACTTGGTACTGCCCTAAGTTTAGGATTGCAGCGGAAGCAGTGTGTAAACGATGCGTTACTTGTCAACAGTTGAACGTAGGGAAAAGAACACCAGTTACACTGAGTCACATTGGGAGGTCTGGGGGGCCTTTCAACAGGATGCAATTGGATTTTATTGAAATGCCAAAAGTCAATCGCCTTAGGTATGTTCTGGTGATTGTTTGCTTATTCTCCAGATGGGTTGAAGCATACCCTACACGTAGGTGCGATACACTCACAGTAGCAAAGTTGTTGCTTAGAGAGTTGATACCGCGCTTTGGGGTGCCTGCCTCTCTGGAATCGGACAGAGGAACTCATTTTAACAGCGAAATTGTGAAGATGCTCTGCTCTGCATTGAACATTGATCAGAAATTGCATTGTAGCTATCGACTAGAGGCCTCAGGTGTTGTGGAGCAGATAAATGGGACACTGAAATGTCGATTAGCTAAAGTATGCTCATCAACTTCCTTGAGTTGGCCTGATGCTCTTCCTTTAGTACTTATGAGCATGCACAGAACACCCGACAGGAGAACAGGTCTCTCTCCACACGAGGTGCTGATGGGGAGGGCAATGAGACTTCCTTCTGTCCCAACTGCCGCACTGTTGAACATTACAGATGACCTGATCCTGGATTATTGCAAAGGGTTATCTGACGCCATTCATTCTGTGTCTCTTCAGGTACAGGCTGCAGAGGTTCCGTCTTCAAGAAATTTGTGCCATGACCTGTACCCAGGAGATTGGGTCCTGGTGAAGAAGCATGTCCGGAAGAATTGTTTAGACGTGCGTTGGAAGGGACCCTATCAGGTGATCCTGGTGACGAACACTGCTGTAAAATGCGGAGGACTGCCTAATTGGATCCACGCATCCCATACTCGAAAGGTTCCAGCACCCCTGGAAGAAACGGCTCCTCTCACAGACGAAAATCCAATTGTGGAAGAAGAATCACAGGAGGGGATCAGTCAAGCTGTGGGGGTGTCTGAAGAAGTTGGGAGCGCAACAGATCTAGAAGAAGAAAGGCAGGACGGCAGTGAAACTGAAGTTGCCACAGAAGGAGAAAGTTGCTGTGACTACGACTCAGACACAGACCAATACCAGAGTGATCAAGAACAGAGTGTGAGGACAAGAAGTAGGAGAACAAGACGGGGAGAAGTTAGTTGGCCTGAAAGAAAACAAAGGCCGAACTTGAAGCTGACTTCAGAAAGAACTCTTGCTCCTATATCCGAAGACTCAGATCCAGAAGAAAGTGTGCAAGACCAAGAGCAGGAAGGTCCGAGAAGATCAGGGAGAGTGCGAGTGCCTTGCAGAAGATACGCTACTCCTGAGTGGACCTACCTCGCTACAGATGTCCTCAGCGGGACGCAGAACTGGGAGGGTGAGAGAAGTGACCCTGACCAGAACTGACCCAATCATTACAGTGGAAGTAAGGTTCCTGGTACCAGGATTGGAGGTCGAAAGACTGCTGACACTCAACATCGTCTATCCTCCTCTCCTGAGTGGAATAAGAAAATTGATTTTTGAGACAGTTGAATTTCCGTGTTGCTGTTCAAGGTGTCCAATACTGGAGGGAATCCTTCTTCGTATGGAAATATTTGAACTAGTGGTGGAAGTTCTGGGAACACTCATAGTCTCGGACTATTAAAGACTTTTGTAAAGAACCTTGTAAATATCGATTGAAAGATAACCTAGCGCCGAGTGGAAGAAGAAAGAATTAGGGACTTCCTTTTTTTTTAGTGGATGGAGAAGGGCTAGGGTTGTCTATTGCTACGAAACGCAGAGACTGTTATTGCGGAGAGAATTGTCAACTTCCAGGTGTGGTTCAAAAGAGAGACATTGTGCATAGAAAAGAAACACTGGAGTCCAGCAAGAGACTTTGGCTGAGAACGAAAATAAGAGCTACACTGTTTTGAGATCATGGAGGCTGGCAACCCGAACCGCAGGGCAAAATGCATAGTAGGCACACTTTTAGTGATAGTGATTTTTCTTATAGTTTTAGTAGTTACTATATCATATGTAGTGGGACATGAAAATGAAGCAAGGGCTAGAGAAGAAGCTAAAAGAGTATCGACACAGAGGCCTACTACTGCTGCACACAGTAGAGCTAACGCAGAGAAGGAGAAGGCTTTGTTAGATGCTGAGGTTAAGAGATTACACACTGATGAATCCCAGGGGAATTTTAAGTCAAATGCTTATGCTAAACTGTTGTATGAATATGTTGATGTCATGGAGGCGAAGAATTGCTACGTCTGCATGAAATTGCCAGCATCAGTAGATGAGGGTATTAGATACCACCATCTTCCATTGACTTATGGAATCACATGTAGTTTGCTGCTGAGCATATTTTATGAACGGGATGGGTTCGAGTATTACTTCTCGAACTTTGATTCCGTGTTGCCAGAGGTGCCAAATTTTAAACATCTTAATAAGTGGGATTATTACAAGAGTGAAGACAGGTTACAGAAATTTTTCCTACCATGGAGAACATTAGACACTTCACATGCCCGAAGGAATAATTTGACTTGTTCCGTGTCAGAAATTGAGAAAAAGTTTATAGGGCAGGTGGATACTCGATACAGGAGACAAAAGATTCTAAAAACTTCAGGTCAATGGGAAACAGATTGGACTGAAGAAGAAAGAGCACACAAGAGCAAGGGTAGCAGTGGTCCAATAGCATTAGATCGAGAAAAGAAAGGGAAACTATGTATACATAGGGGTCAAACCTATTACGAGAATGTGTTCGTGGGAGAAGTCAGTTGTGAACATGCTTTCCAGTTGGAGTACTATTCTAAAGATTTCTTGAAAGAGATGCAGGTGATCCCCAATGTTTATTTTGTTTGTGGAAGAAATGCATATGTGAAACTACCAGATAATTGGTATGGATCATGCTATTTGGCAATTGTCTTCCCGAAAATATATCATGTTGAAGAATTAGAGTCCAAAAAGGGAGGAGCTCAAGCAAGAGGAAGGAGAGATGCAAGCTCTGAAGTAATTGGAGACACATTTGGAGCTGCATTTCCTCTTTTAGGGTTAATATTGAATGACATCAAAATTAGAAGGTTGGCAACAGTTGTAGATAGATTATCTGCCAGCACTGCTAGATCATTAATGCTGGTGGAGGGAGAGATGCAATCGATAAGGGCAATGGTTCTTCAGAATCGACTTGCTCTAGACGTTCTGTTAGCCAAAGAGGGCGGAGTCTGTAAGGCTTTGAAGGTCCAGGAATGTTGCACTTACATTCCAGACAATTCAAAACCTCTAGAGAAGTACATACGAAACATTACTTCGATTCACCGTGAGATTGAGGATTTGGCGCAGGTAAATGTGTGGGAAAAAGTAGGACAAGGAATGGGAAAGGTTGGAGGTTGGTTTGCAAACCTGGGAAAGGGTTTCGTTTGGTACATACTGAAACCTATCATCATAATAGTGATTTGTATAATCACATTGTGGGGATTGGTGCGGTTGTACAAATGGTATAGAGCAAACAGGTTGCAGAAATCCATGCGAGAACAGGGGAGAAGATTAGCTGCGATGCAGGAAAATCAGTACAGGAGTCTGAGGGCTCTGGAGAGAAATGAGGGAATGTTGCAACAACTTCAGTTTGATAATCTATACCTAAAATGAGGGTGTTGCGATGATGATGACTACTGGAAGTCATCAAAGGGGGGATTGAGAGAGCGCAAATCTGAAAAATGTATAAGTGCACCATATTTACAAGCACGTAGTATTAGTTTAAATATAGATTGCACCAGAGTGTTATATTCATAGAGTGGAAATGGTAAAAGTGTTTTAGTTAGAATAGAAATATATATATCTGTGTGACAACTAATGTAGAAGTTTATAGAAACACAAGGATGATGTGAAACTCCATGTTCTTCATGTTAAGTGACTATGTGAAGGAGAAACGAAACTCCGCAAACCAATGAAAATGTGTAGGCCCATGGCAATTCCCAGTAAATGTATAAGTGCTGCTACACTGACATGAGACGTGGACATAACATTTTCTTTTAGGTATTATTATTAATCATAGAATTGAAATATATGTTTTATATAGATGTGTTACATTATAGTAATGTGTGTTAGTTAGAATACTGTTTAAACCAAGAAATTAAATGTTTTCAGAGTGCAGAGGCCTGTTTCATGTGATTTAGTAGGCCTGAATAGATAAAGTTGCTTCTTTGATCTGCATGTGCTCGTTAAGGAGAGATCGCACAGAGCTCAAACGAAGAGATAGTTTACGACTTTTAGATATGGTAGAGGCTGGAATTTGGGGCCCACAGTAGAACGGTTTATTTGCAGGTGCGAGGAGCCCTAATCAGTCTAGTGATGAATGGGCTTTGTTCAGAGACGCCTGGCACAGGCCTGGAGGAGGCTTCAGGAATTTCCTGGGGGGTACCGACCAGCGGAGAAGAAGCCTGGGAAGCAAGGTCAACTTTAACGAAGGGTCCAGAGGAGCACCAGTGTGGAATTTACCGCCAGAATCGATACCACGTGAGGGGCGTCTCTAGGGGCGTTCCTATTGGAAATGGGATTTAGTATTAGGGACAGCACCCCGGGAAAAAGACAGAGCAGATGATCTGGAGAGCCTAAGAAAGCGGATGGGTAGGCAGATAGACTGAACTTAAGAGAGCGATTCACCAAGAAGACTAAGAGAAGTGCGTGATCTTCTTTGGAAGTCACCACGGCTGACACCTTTTTAGGTAAAGATCTTGTTAAGTAGGGATGTCACTTAGTCTAGTGTAGGGACAGACTAATCTGAACTTTTCCTTTCTGTAAATGACTCTTAAGTTGCAACTTATAGCGATTCTTGCAACTCTAATGTTATTTGAGATAATTTTGATCATTTCCTTTTGCCGATTGAGAGCATTCCGAGAGTACCTTTTCATATTGATACCTGTATACCTTTTGAATCTTATTCTGAGATGTTTGTATCTTCAGATATTTTTGGCTTTACAATAAACTTTTGAACTCATTTAGTAGTCAGTGGTTCTTTAGAGTGGTTTAAGTTCTTAATTGATTAACCTAGTAGTGGATTGCCTTTTACTCAATGACAGGTACCAACGATCTAGTCGACCCGAATTGGGATCTGGAATAATAAACTATAGACTAGAAATCCCGCGTTAACACATTAAATAAGCATGAATACGCCTGTATTTCTTACTGCATAAAATAATGGTTTCCGTTTCTGCTTGCATGACTTTTCCCTTGCAGGTAACGTTCACATGATTTGTTAGACACTTATCATACCAAACTATACAGATGGAAAAGTATGGGATTACTGAGTGGTGACGAACAGAAATTCTTGAAATCAAATTATCCAGTGATCCCTGTATTCTATATGATTCCCAAAGTCCACAAGGACTTAATGAAGCCACCTGGCAGGCCAATAATTTCAGCGTGTCAAGGGATATTTGAAAACACCTCTAGATATATCGACCATTTTCTGCAAGATCATGTGAAGGCTTTACCCTCATATATCAGAGACACCGGGGATTTTCTTGATAAAATTGGCACGGTTGTGTGGCAGGATGATTATGTATTACTGACTCTGGATGTAACATCCCTGTATACAAGCATTAACCATGGGGATGGTTTGCGGGCAGTAGCTCATTACCTACAGAAAAGACCGGCCTGTATGCTAGAACACAACAACATGATCAGTGAAATGACTGAGATTTGCCTCAGAAGCAACTACTTTCTGTTTCAGAAACAGGTGTTTCAACAGTTAAGGGGAGTTGCGATGGGGGCCTGCTTCTCCCCGAGTTACGCGTGCTTGCACATGGGGCTTTGGGAGGAGCAGGTCCTTGGAGGAACCTATCGAGAGACAATGACCACCAATATCGTTTCTTGGTATAGGTTCATTGACGACCTCTTCATTATTTGGAGAGGGTCTGAAAGTGATGCATCTCTATTTATCTCAGATATAAATAAGAATGATTTGAATCTGAGATTCACTGGTCATGTTAGCAAAACCGTGGTTACCTTTCTGGATGTGGAGATCAGTATCGTCAATGGTGAATTGGTCACAGATTTACATCGCAAGGAAACAGCGGGCAACACGATCCTGCACGCCACTAGCCATCACCCAGCCCACCTGATTCGGAGCATCCCCTATGGCGAGATGCTTAGGATCAGGAGGATCTGTAGCACAGAGGAGAACTGTACTAGAGCCCAAAATGCTAGTAAAGAAAGGTTTATAGAGAGAGGTTACTCAAGAGACATGGTGGAGGGAGCAATTAGACGAGCTAATAAACCTTCGGGCGATAGTGAGGGTCCAGATGCTGTCCCAAATGACACACAGGAGATTAAGGAGACTGGGCAGCCCAGGTTGATAATAGCTTACAGCCGACAACACAAGGAGATACACAACATAGTTCGCAAGAACTGGCAGGTCATCAAAGGAGATCCAGTGATTGGGGGTACTCTAGCAAATAGACCAGCACTAACATTCAGTCGAGCTAGGTCCATGAGCGACATGTTGGTCAGTAGTAGTCCTGAAGTAGGTGAGGACAACTGGCTGGGAAAGAGCAAGGGCTTTATCAGATGCGCAGTGTGTAAGGCGTGCAAAATAGGGAAGAGCTGCACTACCTACACTACTCCTTTCAGTGGAGAGGTTTGCAGTATAGGCAAGAAAATCACCTGCAAATCTGACTTTGTGATCTATGTGTTGGAGTGCGCTTGTGGGCTGCGATATGTGGGAAGCACGAAATTGCAGGTCCACAAGCGCATTCTCCAGCACTTACGGGCAGTCAACAATAAGGATGAGACCTATCCTGTCGCGAGACATATAAATTCTTGCCATGATGGAAACATTGGGTGTCTCCAGTATTATGCCATAGACATGGTGCCACCACTTCGAAGAGGGGGTAATAGGGAGGCACGTTTAAGGGCATTGGAGACCCGGTATATCCTAGAGCTCAACTCTAAGACCCCCAATGGCCTTAATCAAACTGAGGACCTTCACTCATGCCTATATGAGGAGTAATCAAAATCTGTAAAGGATGGGGCTAGTGGAGGCAAGACTCGGGGTGAACAGTGTGTCAGGACGATTGAATTATAAATGAAGAACATTCGATGGGTGGCTTAACAGACAGATTCTATGGTGATGGGGTCGATTTGTTTAAATTTTTGAATCTGTCTTTTTAACAAATATAACATTCACTGGATATGATTAGAAAAGTAGGATTCAATTCAGAGTGCAAATAGTTATTATCCCATAACAAAGCAGCAGTGTGGATGCAGTGGTAATAGGAGTAAAAATGCCCACTTGGGCGGTATTTGAAGACCATAAGGTCCCTCAACATGTATTTCCCTCATCAGAAAACCTGTGATTTTCCCATTGGCAATATTTGCACGATATATAGCGAATTTGCACAGATGATAAGAGATTGTATAAATTTTAGTCATGATTTTAACATGCTTTATATAAACTGTTTATTTATCCTTTTAATTGATTCTATCTAAATCAATTTTATTAATGGGAATTCACAATAGGTACGATCTGAGGAATATGAGCTAACATGTGTAGGATAAAAAGTCAAAAAAATAACAAAATCCGGATGTTGGGTGCTTAAATCTATGCATGTTAGTGTTCAAATATGAGTGAACAAGGACCAAGAATTGATCTGTATACTGAATTGCATTTTAAGCAAGTTACGATATACTGAAGTACATTTTCTCCTCTAACTAGGCTGAAGTATGTTTTTTATTTCCACAGGCTGATGGGTCAGATGACGAAGCACTTGCACTTTAAATTGATTGGTGGGTTGCCAGACCATGTCATGTGATCAAGGGGCCGAGGTCCCGAAACGCGTCATGGCGGCGTGTGTGTTTTCTGCACTTTTTGATGTTTAAATAAATTTTGCAATTTCCTATTTTGGGTCCGGATTCGTTTTTCTTGTTCAGAGGTTCCTTGGGACTGAAAACGGAGTTCTTTTCATGATTTGTTAGATGTCTTTCTTTTTCTCCCTCCCCTTCTCTTTCGTCCAGTTTATGCATCCAGTTTATACTACTGCTTTTCGTTGTCTGACCCCATCCGTTTTCCACAGGCCAGGCATGTCTCCCGCAAAATTTGTAGTACAGCTATCACATATACCCCTTTATGCAAACCTTCATATGTTGAGTTATTATAGCCTCCAGTTCTCACTTTCACCGACTCTCTCTCTCTCTCTCTCTCTCTCTCCTGCAAAGTCCCCTCTCCACTGGACCTCTATCCCCTCTCTCTACTAATCCACAGTTTGAATCTTCCCTGTGTGGGCCACAAATGGGATTGACGCGCACATCAACTTCATTGCTGAAGACCTGGTCTGACCTCAGCTCACTCTGCAGGTTTACTGAGAGAGATGTGTATATTGAACAGCAGATGTAAATAGATGTCGCCCCCTTTTCCCAGAACACCCCAGCCAGTCAGACATGCTTTTCTGACACTAGAGTCCTCCTCGGTGCACCTATTAACAGAGGGCGTGAGCTGCAGAGCCTCTTTCATTCCTCTTTCTTTGTGCCACACACTCAAGTCACAAAGCTCAGCTGTTCTTAATGGGATCCCAGTAACAAGTGAGTGCGGGAGGGCCATGTGGGGGGGAGGTAGTTAGTATATTATCTCCAAGCAGGGAAGGGATTTATGCTCAATGGTTTCAATGCTGTTGCCACGCTTGTTTAATTATTGGCTGTTATTGTTCTTCACCTGGAGCTCAACTCCCCCTCTGACGGTGGTGAAAAAGAACAAACGGCAATGCAAGGAGACTGGAAGGGGGCAGGGCAGCACCTGTGCCAGGGGACCCACCCCGGGTGAGTTGTGTGTTATAAAAATGCACATTTATTATTTATTTATTTCAGTCTCCTTGGTATAGCGCACAACTAACTCCAGGAGCAACATCTCGGCGCTGTGCTGATCATGGCAAGTAGAGGACTTTCTAAAACAGCCATATTTTTAGTATCTTCTTTTAACGTTTGTAAAATCTGGGCAGATGCGAAGATGAAGAGGGAGTTTATTCCAGTGGAATGCAGCTATATAAGAAATGGATCTGCCCCAGAATCTTGAGGTACGGATAGATGGGGTCAGCAACCGCGTTTCATTTGAGGGCCTTAGTCATCTAGGAGGCGGATAGTGACAGAGTTGTGAACTGCCTTATGTGTCGGACACAGAGTTTGAAAGCGACTCACACTTTGATAAGCAACCGTAACAAGTATGTGTGCTCAGGAGTGTGTAACTAAAGGCAGGTGTGTACCTTAGGTCCCGTTACGAGTGGGGAGTGGAGCAGTGTAATTTTGGCTCCATTAGTACATGTCAAAAATAAGCAACCTATATGTGCACTTCGCACTACATACTTGTGTGTCCTAACTTTATTAATGTAAAGGTGTTGCACTTGAACTCAGTACTGAAGTGCATTCACTATAGAACTAGGAATCATATATACTGTGTGACTTAACATTATTAAAAAATATATAATTCTTAGAGACTTGGTAACAAAAACGTCCTCCACTAATAAACTATATTTACTTGGAAATTAGAATGATTTATGTTAACGTATGCACCAATGTTTTTGCATTGGTATTGACACTGTAGGTCTTTATCCCACTTTTATTTGAGCATTTAAAGTTATTTCACATTTACTTAAAGCAATGTGTATATGCATTTCTAGATGTGGCCGGTCAGGTGGAAATGTGGGAAGGCAGCGTTGTAATTCATAAATACATAGCAATGGCTCAAACACAGCTCTGAGGCCTCTAACTCCATTTGACTTAATACTCGGTGCAATGGCTGTCTGAGGTTAGACTATTAACCTCAGTCTGTATGTGAGATGCCTGCACATCCCCAGAGCAGCCCTTTGCACTTCTGGCAGATGATTACTGTGGACTACTATCAATCCTTCTTCGAAGGATAGCTCAGTAGATTAAAATACAAGTATCACAGGTCTCGAATGTTGAAATTAGTGTTTTAGAATTGGGTTTGTCTTTCTGTCCCGACAAAGGGCTTGACTACGCACAGGCAAGAGTTGACCTGTACAAATTTGAGTGTAAGCTAAAATTATGTAAAATGCATGCCTCTAAAAAAGTCAGTAATAAGAAACATACCAACCACACTAATGACAGTGACGAACTTAGCACAACAAACACCGCTCGAACTCACTCACATGATCCTTGACCCTTTTGATCCCACGCATACATCTGACATAACAAATCTTCTGGGCACAGACACCGATGCAACACCACTCACTGGGTTTAGAGGTAAATCCAATTTTGTACCGATACTACTGAAAGATAACATTGATATATTCAGTGATCTAGTGGCCCAAGACCTACTTTCCTTTTTAGGGAGAAATCCAAGCAAAAACAATTTAACCATAGGTCAGTGGGAGGCAGTGAAAAATCTACAGAAAGATCAAAACCTTATCACAAAACCATCTGACAAGGGGGGGAGCGTTGTTATTATGACATGTGAAATGTATCTCAAAGAGGCATACCGCCAACTGCAAGACAAGATATGCTATGACAAAAAACACAAGAAATACCTCACCACCCTCAAAAGTCTATATCATGACAAACTGGCAACATGGCACGAACATGGGCTCTTAACCTGGGATGAGAGACAATTCTTTAAAAATGACACACCAACCACACCGACCCTTTATCGTCTACCAAAGATACATAACCGCAATACTAACCCACCAAGGAGGCCCATAGTATCCTCCAAGAACAACTTGATGGAGAATACAAGCACATATGTAGACTACTTTCTGTTCCCCTTTGTTAAAGACCTCAAATCCTACATACGGGATACCACTGACTTTTTGCATAAAATACAAGACATCAGAATGGGTGACAGGGACTGGTTGGTATGTCTAGATTTAGAGGCACTCTACACGAGTATATGACATGAAGACAGGCTCAAAGCTTGTTGTTTCTTCCTGAATACCTACAACACACCAATATGCTACTGGACATGATTTCTATGTGCCTCAAAGAGAATGTATTCATGTTTGAGAATGTTCATTTTAAATAACTACAGGGCACTTCCATGGGCACTTGCTTTGCCCCCAGCTACGCTAACCTCATAGTGGG
This sequence comes from Lissotriton helveticus, assembly GCF_964261635.1. Taxonomy (NCBI): domain Eukaryota; kingdom Metazoa; phylum Chordata; class Amphibia; order Caudata; family Salamandridae; genus Lissotriton; species Lissotriton helveticus. The sequence continues at coordinate 302,526,631 of NC_136068.1, read as the reverse complement.
CTGGTGGGAGAAGCAGGTGCTCTGGAATGACCAAACTGAAAAATGGGCCTATAATGTTTCCAAGTGGCTAAGATACATTGGCGATATTTTCTTTGTGTGGAGGGGAGCTGAGAATGACCTAAATGTTTTCATTGACTGTTTGAATTGTAATGATGTCAACCTTAGGTTTACCAGACATTATAGCCAAAGTTCTGATGAGTTTCTGGACCTGAAACTCACTGTAGAAAAAGGGAGAATAAGTACAAACCTATTTAGAAAAAGCACAGCAGGGTACTCCATCCTTCACTCCACCAGTTCCCACCCTCCCAGTTTCAGGTAGGGGATCCCCTACAGTGAATTCCTAAGAGCTAAACGCAACTGTAGCACTGAGGAAACATATACACAGGCTAAACAAGAAATGAAAATGCGGTTCAAAGATAGAGGATACTTCAAGAAAGCTCTTCACCAAGCCGAAAAACAAGTTGAGACTCACTGCAGAGAGGAAATCCTAGAAGTAATCAGACCCAAGGCTACTAAAGAAAAGAGTGAGAAGCAGCCCACCAGATTTATCACTAAATTCTGCAGCCAATCCAACCAAATTTGTAACATCCTTAAAAACAGATGGGATATTCTAAGGCAAGACCCTATACTACGCAATGAGATAGGAATAAGACCATCCATCACATACGAAAGGAACACATCACTGAGGGATATACTGGTACATAGCCATCTCCATCCCAAAGAGAGCAACTGGCTCAAGCAAACCAAAGGGTTCCGCAAATGCGGTAAATGTAAGGCCTGTAGACATAGCAATAATGTCACCGAGACCATCCTGGAAAGGACCAAAACCAAATGGAAGATACCGCAAATGATCACATGCAACACTGAGTATGTCGTATATGCCATTGTCTGCCCTTGTGGCCTTTGGCATATAGGATCCACCACATTTGCAGTAAAGAAGCGGATCCTTGAGCACTAGCGCGCGATCACCAATGGAGGTCTGAGCTACAGTACTGCGAGGCACTTTGCTAAGGAACATGGGTAGACTGGACCAAAGCCAGATTTTTTGGACTGGACACAGACAACCCCAATCCAAGAGGAGGGAATCGCATTGCCTCACTTCGCAAACGTGAATCACGCTTCATCCTCCTAGCAGGCACCAAATTTCCATATAGTCTTAACCAGAATGAGGAACTGTTCAGTCACCTGTAAATACCTTAACACCAAATGTTAAGGTACACACACACACGCACGCAAGGCAAGCACACATGCACACACACACACACACACACACACACCCACACACACACACACACACTGTTTACTAGTGCAAATAAATCCCTGGTGTAAAACTCCATAATTCAAAGTTGCAAAAGTCACAAGAATTGCATAAATTCCCTGAACTACAGAATTTCTACAAATAGAAAGCATACAAAATGAAGTTTTTAGTTGGATTTCATTTTCACAGTTTGGTTAGTTTTCAAGAATTACAACATCTTTACAATTATTTAACCTTCCAACTACAGTCTTACTTCAGCATTGATCTTTGTACAATCAGTCAGAATTCTCACCATGACAGGTCAGCAAAATACCAACATTCAGTGCAAGGAATTGGTTAATTGATAGCAGAACAATGCAAAGGGCACAACTGCTAATCCCTTCACTTCTACAGACAAAATGTGCCTGTAAACCAGGGCCTCCAGTCTTTTCTGTTGTAAGAGCTACTTATGTTCAATGAAAATCATACCACACTACTAATGTTAATAGTGTTGTAATTGTGACCATACTAGTCACAATTCCATTATAGGCCACCCCATGCAAGATTGGAAGCAGTGACCACACCAGTGCATCATGCAACAAAAAAAGGAGCAGCCAGGTAAGGCATATTAAACAAGAACAATGTCCAAACATGTTTCATTCATTATATAAGTTTGCAAAACTCAGTCAGCCGAACTGAGTTTTGCAAATGTATACTCTGAATGAAACCTAAGTGGACAATGTTCTTGTTCAAGTGGACAATGTTCTTGTTCAATACACCTCAGTGCAGTCTCCCATACCCACATAGTTTATCACTCATATATCAGCTTTAAATATTTCTTGCAAATGCAGCCATTTTCCTCTAAACATTTTCAGGAAAAAGTTCTGAAAATACACACATTTTCAAATTGATTCCATGTTTTTCGATTTTGGTCAGATATACTCATTAGACTAAGCAAAAGTGCCCAATTTAGCATGCTGGGCTGCACACAGGAGAGAACTGGCAGGTAGCCAGATAGTTACCAGTAGTTCAGGACCTACTCTTTGGAGAAGTCTATGTAAACCAACAAAAACACCTTTACTAAATTCACACCTAATGAAGGACATAAACTTAAAATCTGTTTCTCACGCCACCATAAACAACACCAATTCAAACAGAGAGTAAACCATTCAAATAGAGAGTAATCAACTTATTGCTTCCAGTAAAAGTTATCTCGTTTCAAAATAAAATCTGCTTTATGACAACCAAGCCAAAGTAAATAATATGATATAAAATAGATAATATTTCTTTTTGCATTATCCAATAATCCTCTTTCAGTGTCCTGATATTTAGAATCGACTATTCCTCGTTGATAACATGCCATATTAACAGAACTTAGCTTTATGGGACCATAATTCTCAGGTACACTTTATGTCCTGTTTTTTAAAATCAGGAATGTTTTCTGCGATGTTTGCACGCGCTGGTATTTCACCTTGACTTATTCTGGAATGCCCATGGAATAAGCACTCTCAATTTCTTCCTTACACCAGTAATCCAAAAATCTCATCCAATCGAAATTAGGCAGTAGTTTTCCTGTCTGCGCGAGGCAGGTCTTTACCCTCGTTTCATCCCTTTTTATATCTCAGACATATAATTAAAAAAGAACTCTAAGTATTCAATTTCACAAAGCTTTTGCAGATAGGATTACCGATTTCATTCTCGCTGGCATTTCCCTCTCTCTCATACTGAGTCCGGCATCGACTGCGCGGCACCCTCACCCTCAGCACATCCATATTTAATTTCGGGCATCGGCATGGCGCTGCCAAGATTATTTCACTGATGTCCTTGGAAGTACAAGATCTTTCTTCAACCTCGATGTGCCAGTGACCTGTCTTTGGCTTGAAACCAGATAGTAAGGGGTATAGGGCCTTCTTCTCCTACAGTGGTACACCAAACCGGTAAACATCCTTTACAACGCAACTTTTACCACGCAAACCATTACAACGCATTGCGCTGGGGGGCGCTCTAGGATAGGGAATAGGTTTAATGTACTATCCAACACCTTCCCTACTATCCACGGGGACTGGAGTTGGAATAGTAAATTAAACTATTCACTATCCAGCGCCCCAAAGCACTATGCGTTGTAATGGTATGCGTTGTAAAACTTGCGATGTAAAGGTAGGCGTTGTAAAAGTATACATTGTAACGTCATACATCCCACCAAACCTGCCTACTGGAAAAATAATCTCACCCTGTGAGGAAAGGGTGGGGCCTTGGCGGGTGCGGGGCCTCTTGCCAAGAAGTATTTAAGAGGCACTTTTGCCCCCCAATACTGCCCCTAAATCCCCCTCCACCAAAAACAAAAAAAAGTTTTCTAATTCTGATTCCAGTGTCCTGGGATCTTTTCACACCCTTTAATGGGTGTCAGGATTGCAAAGCTTCAGAAAGCAAGCTGGAAATCCACTATTTACAGGCCACGGAGTGATATCGGATCCTCACTGGGTGACCGTGTGATGGGAGCCGATATTGTGTGTCACACAGTGGCACCGTGTGAGTTGGCAGGTCTGGTACACAGATGACCACTGCTAGACAGCAGTTATTACTTCCCGGCGTACTGCACCCCTTGGCCAACAATCTGCTCCTATAAGAAATGAGGAGCGCAGAAAGTTCTGAATAATCATAGCAGAAACAGCGGCCATCGAAGCACTGCTTTTTTAAATATATAAAATAGGCTTAAAGTGCTTTATGATCTTCCCTCAGTTAAGTGCTTCAAAAGAGAGACCCAATGGCAAAAAGATTTTACTGTGAGTAGGATTGACTTACTGTCAGGAACATAACAAAGGTGGAGGAGGGTTAGGTGGGCTGTTTGCTGCAGGTCCCACACTTTTCCTGGCTCCCGGCTATTTCTGTAAAATATTGTTATGCCTTATCAAGCAGATGTTGCTTGATATGACAAATGCACTAGGTGGTGACATATGCTGGCACTGCCTCCAAATGTTTCTCTAAGCATTCTTTCTGTTTTAAGGTCCAGCCTCCTAGACAGCACATGCGCTGTCTGTTGAGATGCATATTGTGGGTCATCCAGAACAGATAGGGGCCTGGACCTGGCCCATTGTCTACAACTGGTTGAAATACCTGTGACTCTAATTTGCCTGCTTCTAATTTGTGTCCAAGATTGCAGTTCCTGTGATTGTCTCTCCCATGGAACATTTTCTCTTTACCGTCTCTTGGATTGGCTGGCTTCTCTGCTTCTAATGCTGTTTTTTCTAAGAACTATTTTTTTGTTTTGTGTTAAGCACTCCAAACGAGTGCATATTTTTTTAGAACCGTCTCCCTCGTGTACTTCTTTCTCTCGCACTTGTGTTGATCTCTGTCACCAGAGACCCTCTCCCACCCCAATCCTGTAGCACTCGCACATGTGATTCTACCCATTGCCTCCCCACACCCTCTACATTGCTTCACCCACCTGTGCCCTCCTCTCTCCCCATTTTTCCTTTCCCACAAACGTGCCCTTCTTGTTGTTTTCCATCAACTCCTGTGTTGATTCCCCATCCCTACCGCCCTCTGCGCAGTGCCGGACTGGGACCCAAAACCGGCCCTAGCAAAGTGCTTACCAGCCCCCCAGGGGTTTGGGGCGCGGCCTAAATGTTAACCAGGGCCGGTTTCTGGCAATTTGGTTACAGCAGCCGATATTGCAGCTATGCTGCAAAAACGGCACTGTAAGAACATCGGGCCCCAGGGGCCCAAAACCAGCCCCCAACTCTAGCAGCCCACCGGGGAAATGCCCGGTGCACGCTATGGCCAGTCCGGCCCTGCCTCTGCATGTTGCTCATACCTACCTTCCACCCTCCCCATACTGCTGCTGTGTGCCCTCGTCCTACTCAATCTTGCATCTACCCCACATTGCTACGGTTACCCCTTGCCCCAGCTCACATTAAAGAACACTTCTGCTTGCAGTATTTCCTTTTTACTTCTGTAGCCAACTCGGATAGGTAACTAAAAAGAATAAAAAAGAACACCAATGTCCTTTTGTAGGCGCACATATGTGTGGTTTTGTGTCAAAGGCTTTATGTTTTCTAAAACGTAGCCACACAGCACAGCATTGGCGATGCTCTGCACCATGGCTAAAACCATTGGCAAAGCCAATAAGTCACAAAGCTAAGACCTGTTGTCTCTGGCAGTGCTTTTTGAACCAGGTAATCTTGCTGTTGGAAATACAGGGCGAGGTCTAGACGAAGTTTGTGATGCAAGTCCCATACACTTACGACAAGCCTGCTTACCTTAGACTTACTCCTGATTCTTAAATTTCCAGGAATCAGTAACACCCACTCATGTGAGAAAACTTTGTAAATCAGACCCAATGTCTGTAAAGAGGCTTGTTTGTGAAATGTTTTCACGAGGATACAATCGGCTAAATGCACTGCATACATGGTACTGACAATCCTTTCAGAAAGTTGTGTACTGTAAGCAAGGGAAAGAGTCCTATGCATTTGAGTACAAGTGAATTGCCTGAGGTTTCTCATATTGGGGAGGCGTACGCATCGAGAGATCAGCCGCCAACATGCATTTTCATATAATGAGCACCGAGGGCGCAACTGGCTAGGTGCCACAAACCTCATCGTTGAACTGGGAGCTAAAAAGCAGCCCTGGATAGAGTGCTCATAGTTCCAACCCCATACCGTACTTAAGGGGATATGTATCAATATTGGGGAATAGCGATTACCTAATTGCGACTCTCTGCAAATTGCAATTAAGTAATTGCTCGTCCTAATGTATGAAACCCATGGAGTTTCATTTATCGATTCCTTGTGGGTCGCAACTCTACCTACCTCATGAATATTAATGGGGTAGGTCGCAATTTGCGACCCATTAGGAATCATTACAATCACAGGGATGCTGGCCTGCTTGGGTCAGCACACCACCATGCCTGTAATTGGTTTTAAATAAAGCAATTTTTTTTAAAAATGCAGCCCGTTTTCCTTGGTTGCGCTTAAAAAACTAAAATGAAAAGTTTTCTTTTCAATTTTTAAGAGTTGGCAGTGGTCCGTGGGACCAATGCTTGCTCTGAAAAAGACATTTTTATGAACATTCATTAAGGGGGAGGGTTTAGTGACCGCATTTTGGTTGCTAAATATTCTTGCATACCACTGTGATTTGTGATTAGTAAGGGACGCCGCTTCCTAATACCGATATGTATAACAGTCGCGGCCGGTACAGGTAAGAGCGTTGGGGCAGGGGAAGAGAGGGCCTAGGGGTAAAGTCAACAGACACAAAAAGGGAAAATAAATTGTAAAAAAACAAAAAAACACTTACCTTGCGCTAGCTGCTTCGGGGCGATGCGGCGAGTTCAAAGTAAATGTTTTTTTTGTTGAAATTTTATTTTCCCTTGATGTTGTCTATCAACTTCACCTCCCTGCCCCACCGCTCTTACCTGCACCAGTGACGACTAATGTATTCGCGATTCCGAACTGCGATTTAGTAACATGTTACCAAATCGCAAGTTGGGAATGCCACATACCAAACTAAATTTTTCTGGTCACAAACGGGCAGAATCTGAGAGTCGGGCCATTTGTGACTGGAAAAATGCTTGCTTCATCTGGCCCTTAGTGACTGTAGCTCCTGGAAGATTTTGGGAGGGATGGCAATTTACATACTTTTCTACACAACAATTTTGTGGGTTCCTGTAGTACTGTTTCTTTGTTGATCAACCATCTGTCCACAACCAAAAGACCGCCCCTCCTCTTAGCCTATCAAGGACCGACATTGTGGAACACACAAAAGTCCAGCGCTGAAAGACACCCAAGGTGTGAGGAACTCAAGGTGAAATCTCCATGTGTTGTCTCAACCCTGCCACTGTGTGTGGCAGCTGCAGAGGAGCAGATTCAGCAAAAGTCAGGGGAGCAGCGTGACTTCCTTTTTAAATTGTTCTCTATTGGATTTTCAACATTGCAATGTGCATAATTTATTTATATTTTGAGGACTGCTGTCACATTAACCCCAGCTGGATTTCGAAGGTGAAATAAAACATGGGTCACATGGCCTGGATACTTGGAACCAGGGCTCTAAGAGGGATGAACAAAGTGTGTGTGTGTGGGGGGGGGTGGCTCCTCTATAAGGGGTGTGTGCCCTATGTAATTAATGGTATGGCTTAAACTAAATGACTGTGATTTCCAAAGTATGCCACCCAACTTGCATTTTTGTTCTTCTCTGAGCTTTTTGTTATTGCCTCCAGATATAGAGCACAGCATCTGGCACACACTGAAAACCAGCCAGGAATGTTGGCTTTGTCAATGGTCGTGATCTGTTTAAGATAAATGAGTAACAACAATGATTTTGTTAAATAATTTAAATAGAAAACGTTTGAATTCTGAAAATGTGAGACTGAAGTGAATATTACTGAAGCTTGTGGAATGGGTAGTGGTCTTCAGAGTGTTTCAATCACTCCTGTTATATTCACTTCATGTTTGACATGCATTTCTTACACCTCACCTCTTTCTTCTTCACTGCCATATTTTCCCTCTCCCCTGTATGCGCTTCCTTGCACTGTATTTTCTTTTACTTTCGCCTGTCAGTGTTTTGACAACTATGTACCTCCTTCAGAGACATTTGGAGACAATCACAATGGCAAATAGAATATGTGACCATTGCTCTGTGTGCTCTACAGAGATGCCAAAGGCTGTATGACCATGTATCTGGGAGACCTGTGTGAAATTCACCCTGTTTTCAGTCTCAGCTCCAGAGCTCTTAGTCATGAGTTATAAACAACTGGATGAGAATCAATTGAAAATATACACTATAAAAGCTTAATATGCTGTATTAAAAAAATAGACAAACACAACATCCAGGCAATAGCTATCGCTCTTAGGGAATGCAAAATTAAGTAAAACGTGAAATATAGGCAGCTACTAAATTGCTGCCATGGATTACCTTACGTTTAAAAAAAATATTTTTTAGAAATCGATCAGTGTTTTGCCATTAGAGTTAAGGACGTGCCTGTAGGGCTCAATAGGGACTAGTTGCAATGCCTTCTAATTACTACTGATCTGAGACCCAAAGGGATCCAGCACATGTAAAGCCGTGCTTGGCACAGTCTTTCAGTGTTGGATCGATGATGCACGTGGCCTGTTCATCTTACTCCCAGTGAACTAGTGGTGCAGGCCTGGACACACTTCACCCCACCACTGTGCAGTGTTCTGTGCACTAACATGTAATTGTTCCATAGGGGCATTCCTTGCACCATGGTGCAAGGGTGCCTGCGTCTGCGCATGGGGAAGCACAGAGATGCGACATATTGTTGTAAATATGTTGCATCGCTGTGCTTCCAAACTAACGCAGTGCAACGCAGAAAAATGACTTGCTGCACCGAGCTGTGTTACTTTATTGTAAATCTGGCCCTTGGTATTTCAAGGCGGCTTTTGATCAGACATGTTAGCTAAGGCCAGTAGGATCATGTCCCAGTGATGCAACTCACCCACCTCATTCATGTCTTTTCAGGAACATGAGTGTTTTGTTTTCAGTGGAGTCTTGCGTCTTCAAAGCTCTTACACATTAACTGACGGAGGGCATGGTCCTGTTGCTGCTTTCCATATCATGGCAATTTTCCTTTTTGCTTCAACCAAGGTAAAGTTGACCAATTTGTTCATAGTGCTCTTTTTAAGTCTTGCCTAAGACAGTTCATGTGCTATCTCTGGTGAGACCTTTGTTATCTTACAGGGGGGCTAAGAGGAAGCCCATTGCCCACCGTTGGTAGGCTCCATTGCCACTCTAATTAGCTTTCTTCTTAATGGTCAGCTTCCATAGGCTTTCTTCCTCTTTGTGTGTTTGTCTGTCCCCCGGAGCATCAACACATTACTTGTGTCCTTCCATAGCACATTTTTTCAGGTGCTAATTTTATATTTTTGATTAAGCATTCTACAAGAGGGCATGTTCATCAGCTGACTCCCTCATACTTCTCCCCTCTGTGTACCTCCCCAGTCCCTCTCACACACCGACCCTCTGTTGTCTGTCTGCCTGCCCTGAGGCCCTCCCTCTCTCTGTGGTCCGTCTGCTTTCCCCCGACCCTTCCGAGTGCTCTGCATTGTCCGTGTGCTTGCATCCAGTCCCTCTCAACAACCATTGCCGTTCTCATGCTCATCCACAGCCCCACCATCCCACCTTCGTTGTCCGTCCGCTTGCCTCCAGTCGGGAAACAGCATATACAACCACCGCCAAACAACGCGTTGCCTTTGCAATGCAGGCGGAATAATAAATGCTTCTGGACAATGCATTACATTTAGAACTCAAGTCGTTACAACAACATGCTTTAGGTCAAGCAGCGTTGGACTTTAAAGGCCAACACTTTCCCAACTATTACAGTGGCTGGAGTTGGAATAGTAATTGATACTATTTCAAAGTCCAGCACCCCACTAAGGCAAGTTGTTGTAACGACTTACCTTGCAAATGGATTGCGTGGTTCAGGCGCATTCGTTATTCCGCCCGCGTTGTTAAGGAACAACCCCTTCAGTCCCAACCTCCCACCCTCTGTTGCCCCTGTGCTTGCTCCAGCCCCTCCCACAACAACTGGATTCCTCCCACTTCACTGGCTGTCTGTATTATAAAATAAACACCAGGGGTCTCAGGGCTAGGATGAGTACACTCGGCGACAACAGGCAACCATGATCCGGTGCTCCTTCCTATCGACCACTGCTCGGAGATCAGCAGTCCCTTGTGCACTCAGGTCACCAGACTTTAATATAGGAGGCTTATTGACTTAAACATTTCTACCCTGAACTCAATTTTTCTTAGGAAGTTGAACGAGTACAGCCAGATGAGAGTTCAGAAGCGCCTTTCTCTGTCTACAGAAGCCACAACCTTCATGAAGGGCCATGCCCATGCTGAGGAATAGTTGCCTATGGTTGTAAAATGTTTTTCAGCCAGGTATAAAGCCATTCTGATCATGGTGTATCAGCACTGGGAGGAGTGATGGTAATCTGTTAGCTAGCACCTTCCCTCGTATTTTTTAATCCAGACTGAGAATGTACCAAGAGTGATAAACAGGTACAGCCCGTACAGGTAAGAGCAGTGGGGCCAGGTTGGAGGGGGATTCGACAGACGACCATGAGGGAAAATGAAATAAATAATTAATTTCCCCTCATTCTCGTCTGTCGAAAGCAGTGAGCGTTCCGCCGCCCATTGATTTTGACACTGCCCCATATTCACAAGGGTGGTGTAAATATGGGGCGCTGGCAAAATTAAGACAAGGGAAAACTTGGTCTTAACATGCAGAAACGAGGAGATATGCTTTTTTCTCCTAGTTTTTGCTGTTTCTATGTGTGCTGCATTCTGCAGCACACATAGAAACAGCAAAACGCCATTGATTGTTTATGCGCAGAAAGTGACACCTTTCTGCACAGAAACAATCTTTCCCTGCAATGCAGGCACCCTTGCACAATGGTGCAAGTGTGCCTGCGTTGGTGCTAGGTGCCTACATTTACCACCCGTGCTAAGGGAAAGGCAGGTATGCACCGTATTCTTGTGAATACGGTGCAAGCCTGCATTTAGAAACCGTTGAGGTGCGGAGTTATCCTTCTTGGCTTAACGCCGCGATCCGACCGTTTCCTAGTAAATATGTCCCTCAGTGTTCACAAAGAGAACGAGACAGATGGCTGGCAGCAGGTACACACTAGGCTCAGCTACAATGGAAGTTAACTACTGCGAATGTTTGGGAAACACCTTATGCCACTGGAACAGGCGGCATGCACCACTGAACCCAGTGCAAATGTGCATTACTTCATGAGTAGCATGGTTCAAGAGTTGTATTGGTTCAGACTTCACAGTTACAGGAATTTTTACAGCACTTGTATGAACATCTTCCAGGACACAGTGGCCCACATGCATCAAGCATTGTTGTAGTCGCAAACGGTGCGATTCCTTAAAATCGGCCGTTTCCGAATGCAAAAGTGCTTTTTGGGATGCATGAAGCAATTTTAGAATTCGTAACATTTTTGCGAGTTCTAAAATTGCGGGTGCTTTTAAGAAGTCGCAGATGTGCGATTTCCTAAAAGCAATGCATCATTACTTTTAGAAGTGCAAATTCGCAATTAGGGTGCCAAATTTACCGAGTGGTTGAACCACTCGGTAAATTTGGAAAAAGTGTTTAAAATGCTGAAAATGTATTTTTTTCAACATTCATGTTTCACACACACATGTCCTTAGGACATGTGTGTGTGAAACATGATGCGAAAAATACATTTCAGGGGTGCATGGGGGGGTCCTTTGGACCCCCCCTGCACCCATGAAATTTTCAAAGTGCCACTCGCAATTTGCTGATGCCTTCCCATTCACTCCTATGGGCCTTTTGGCCCATAGGAATCAATGGGAATTGCGAAAATTAACTTAAGAATTCGGTATTCATTTGGGATTCGGTAAAAATTGCGATTTTTACCGAATCACAAATGAATACCGAAAATAATGATGCATAGCATTTTGCACTTCTTAATTTGCGATTCCTTATTTTTCGCAAATTAGGAAGTGGAAAATGTAACAATGATGCATGTGGGCCAGTAACTCTCTAATACAATCGATGTTAGGCCGTTCAGGTATGTGTTGCACTGGCCTGCGAGAAATGAATCAGGGCACCAAGAAGCTACACACCACTTTCTATTCATAACATTTAGAAATGAATCTCAGTTACCACTGGTAACAGTTATTGATGCTATGAAGAAACACAACCTCCCTTTCAGATTTGGACCCACTGAGCTTCGGTTTTATGTTCAGGTGTGCAAGAATATCACCAGGTAGCATGTCTTGAATCATCTCTGACATTTTCCTTTTGAATGTCATGTTAACTAGCATTGACAAAATTAGTTTGTGAGCCAAGACTTATGGTGAGGACATTACAATATGTGCCTCAATTGCCTGAATATTTGGTCAAGCACAAACCTGCTTTTATGTGTTACACAACCGTAAGCACAGTATTTAGATTAGTTCACTGAAGGCTATGAGGATGAAGAATGTAATTTAACTTGTAGAAATACACTCTTTTTTTTAAAGGGAAAATTAGGGTCGATTCACACCAATGTATTCTCACTGAAGATTTGTGATTTACATGTCAATAAAAATGAATCCGTTTTGGAAACGTCGAAGTGCAATTTGCACTGTGTAAGTTACACTTTTAAGTGAATCTATTCACTGGAGTGTGCAAGAGAGGCCTATGAGGTTATGGACGAGATATCTTATAAATAAATACAAACTTCAGGCATTGTCGCTGCTCAAAATGCTCTCTCCTTTGGCTAATTGCACATGCATTTGTAAACAAATATTTTATGAAATGTATCATTTCAACTAAATAAATGCAAATTCACAGAACGCATTACATTACGCACAGGACGAGGTGTAACTCACTTATGGAATGAATTACTCAAATTCCTAAGACCCTCTCTGACTCAGTCCCAATGCCTTTATTTTATTGAATAAAGGAATTAATTTTTGCCTGCTGTACAAGCAGATCAATGAAGCCAAGGCATTTGCTAAAAGTTTTTTTTAAATCCTTCCCGGACGCTGGTGGCACCGGGCCAAAGACCTTGGGCCTAGCACGCATTAGGGGCAGGCGTGAAATCCTGTAAGACATGGCTTGTGGTGTATTAGTTCTTACTCACCCCGCAGTCTCAGCTGAAACTTCCTGAAAGCAGAGCGCACGGTGTTGTCATCAATCGATGCTTGCACTATCTAATTATATGCCAACCATTCATTCATGGTTTCCCAAGACGCTAACTATATTGTACTTAACCAGTCAGGTTTTCTACACTTTCACAAATCATTTGGAAATATATACCATTAAATATGGCATTACGTTTAATAGAAACAGAAACTAAAGGAAAACATGACTTTTTGAAAGAGGGATGGCTGCGGAGCCCAGTTGATCGATCTGGGGAAATATGGCGGGAAAAGAATAAATTGTTATTGTGCAGAAAGTAATTTGATCCAGGCACAATAGAATGTCAACATTTATGCTGCATTTAGAACTGGGGCATCCATAAAAAAAAATCGATACCATGAGCATTACACAAAACCTTTGGAAGCTCACTTGCTAAAACAAGCACTGCCAAAGCCAACAGGTATTGCTTGCATTTTCAGTTATATGGCCCTTTTTCAGAAGCCACCAAGTAAGGTATCGCGAACCACCCCACCCCTCCCCCGCTTTGGCAGTTACAGCGGGGATGGTGGTGGTGGTGGTGGTGGGGGGGGGGTTTCTTTATGGGCTTGTTCAGTCTGCAAATCTGAAGACCAAGCCTGATAATTACAGCTATAAAGGAATACAGCATTAGTAAGAGAACAAGCAGGGACAAGGAATAGCAAAATAATTCTCAATTGAAGAGATTCAATGGAAGGGTGAAAGAATAGATGGATGAGTGGATGGATGAATTAGCAGATAGTTGAGGGGGAAAGGATGAGTGAATGGATAGGGGCTGGACAGGTAAAAGGATGGCAGAGTAGAAGAATGGATATGTGGACGGGCAGGTGAATGGATGGCAGAGTAAAGGGATGGATGGATGGATAGCTGGATGGACAGGTGAAAGGATGGAAGAGGAAAAGGATTGATGGATGAGAGGGTGAAAAGATGAGCGAATGGATGCCAGAGAGGATGGACAAATTCATGACTGGGTGGATGAGTGGATAGCAGAGCGGATGAATGTTTAATGGATGGATGGCAAAATTGATGGATGTATGAAGGAATGGATAAAGGAATGGCAGAGTTGATGGATGGATGGATGGCAGAGCAGATAGAAGGATGGCAGAGTGTATGGACAAAAGAATGGATGGCAGGGTGGATGGATGGCAAAGTGGATGGAAGGATGTGAGGCAGAGGGCATGGATGGATGGATGTGTGGGTGATGGATGGCAGAGTGGATGGCTGGATAGATGGCTGGTACAGTGAGTACATGGAAGGATGGATAGCAGAGTGAGTGGATGGATGTCTGAGTGGATGGATGGATAGATGGAAAAGAGGATCAATGGATAGCAGAGAATATGGATGAGAGAGGGATGACTGGATGGCAGAGTGGATGGATAGATGCCAGAGTGGATAGATGGATAGCAGAATGGATAGATGGAGGGATGGATGGCAGAGTGGATGAATCGATGGAAGAATGTATGGGTGGATGGATAAACAGACCAATGGATGGCAGAGTGTATGGCTGGATGGCAGAGTTGATGAATGGATAGACTAGGGATAGATTGAAAGGTGGATGAAAGAATTAATGGATGACAGAATGTGAGGGTGAAATAGTGACTATCAGCAGGTGAATGGAAGAGTGGACGGTTGAATGGTTAGATGCTTGGAAAGAAGAGACACGGGAGTTCTGAGAGAGGTTAAGCTCATTTGTTTTGCTTGCTCTATGACATTAGAGGTTTAGTTCAAAGTGGGGGGTGTTTTCATCTTCTGGCTATTCCACCAAGCGTGAATTTGTATTTCAGGGGCAGTCTCGCAGCAGGAGAAAGGCATCTGCCAAGTACACTGAATCTCATCAGCAGCCTGGAATATGAATGCGGTTGCTATAGAGCCACAATGTTGCTCCTGGACTGGATACCATTAGAGGAAAGACCTTTGGATGCTCAAGCAATTCGTTTATTTTGCTGTTAAGGGAACCAAAGTGTATTGCAGTGAATACAAATATTAAAAAGAGTTTTTTGGTTCAAAGTATGTATACGGTAAAGAACTGAATGTGACAAAATGTGTGATGATTGCTTGCGCTTTTCAAATGTGAAATAGTCCATCATGGATTACAATGGAATGATTTCCTAGAAGTCAGAGTGGCACACCCATAAGCCAATAGAATTGCCTGATTGCCTGAGGCATGTACTCTTCTCTGCAGTGATCTAAAAATACGACGTCTGTGGCAAAACCACAGACAACATATGTCCTCATGGGACTGCTGACATGGTTACCAGCAGCACTGGGAATTATGGGCCTCTTTTAATGAGGGCCGATGTGATGTAAATTGATGAGCATATGGAAATGGCACCTATGAGTTTAAATGAAGGTTTCCTCATAGTTTAGAAAAACTATAGAATATGCCAGCCTTCATGTTGCACCAGTTATACCAATGTTATCAGAGCACCTGTGCACTCTGTGCATTCCACAGACGTCCAATCAGAGAGTACATTTTTTTAAAGTTGTCAATATGATACAGTGAGTGATCCAGTTGGGGGGGCCAAGTCTTCATTCCTAATGATACAAAGAATTAATGCCTTTTCGGTCCCTTCGGCCAACTCAACTGCACTTGTTCTTGATCTTATTATGACAAGCTAGGGGTTGTGTGCTTTGTGTTCATTCCTTTCAAGCATGGAACAGCTTCTCGCTGAATCTAAGACAAACCAGTTGAAAATATAGTTATTTGACGCAAAAATCCTCACTGGTCTTGTCGGTCTTTTTGACCATTGAGTTTCTGAGCACTATAAAACTGCAAATGGTATGGAGGTGAGAAGAAATAAAACAAACTATCAGGGATGGAGGCTAAAGTGATGAGACATCAATGCAATGACATTACATATATTTTCCAGAAACAGATGGGCCCACTTGCCAGTTCGTCATGCAATCCTGCTATAGATAGGTTTGAGAACCCACCCAGAAGCAGATAAGCGCTCCTCGCACAAGGAAATACAGTGAACCCTTCCACTGATCGCCTCTCTGATGCAACGTAAGTCTTGCTCTTAAAATTCTCCAACTCAAAACCTGCAATGCTGGACTGCACTTTGGGTGAATTTAAATGGACATGTAAAGAAGTCCCATTTCTCGCAATATAATTTTAACTTCTGATGCAGATGTGTCGGGCAAGGAAATCTGAACAAAAAAATCAAGGGATCATGAAATCCCACAACACTAAGATACTTTTAGACCTAATAGTAATTTACATGAATTTTACTCCTTCTTATTTCTGCACACTTTTACTTATGTATTTAGATAGGTGGCTTTACATAGAATGAATCAGCCGTGGAGGCATCATAGTGCTGGAGATTAACAGACAGATGCCTAAGAGTTATTGGGGGAATTGATTAACACAAAGAAAAGGGCATCACAGAAGTAGGCATAAGAATGTAGTGTATTTTGTGCCCTTACACAAAGTCCTACATTCATTTGTGCAGATTGGTAGCCCGCCAACAGACTGAAAAATAGCATGACAAATTATTGAACCTAATTATTACATCAAACTTGTCAGCGGGTTCTCCTGCATAACTGACAGTTCATTTTTTGTTGAAGCCTTTTTAAATTGAAAAATCGATTCCAATGATCCCCAGAGACCCATCGAATGTAAGGGTCCCGCAAGGCATGCTAACTCGAAGTCACACTCTTGTGGCTAAAGGCTGGACAAATGGGGAATACATTCAGGTTGAAGACAGAGGGCTTGGTGTGGTCACATCCGGTTGTATTCATTTCAGACAGTCACCAAGCGGGAATGAAGGTATTTGTGAGGCATTTCATTCCTAGCACCTTAATTTAATATTCCCAGGTCCCAATCTCCAAATATTGAACCCAAGCTTCCTAGCACAGTTTTCCCGATAAAGGCTTCTTCGCCACGGGACGTTGAAAGCGGGTGACCGTAGATACCGTGGTTGGGGTTCCATACTCAATACCAATGCAACAAGACTGTTTTCTATGTTGCCTGCTATTGTATGCACATGTAGCAAGGGTGTGCGTTTTGTGAGCCCTGATATGGCACTTCTTTGCATAGATACCTTAGTTTCTTCCGTGTTTGGTGGGCTGCAACTAAGGGTGTGTGAAGGTGCAAACGGGTGTACTCTACAAACTTTGTAACATTACCTCATAAGCTTCGTTAGGTTCACAAAGGTAGGAAATTACAAACAAAAATTGCAGGAAAAATTGTTCAAAAGTAGATATAACAGAAAACATGACCCATTTTTTGTGAGAAAAATTTTCCCTAAAGTCGTATTCTTTATAAAAATTCTCTGTAAACACTTTCTAACTTGGCAAAATATTTTTTGCACAAAACAATTATTGCGCAACCCCATTTAAGTGTGAGAATGGTCTGGCAAAAATAGTTTCCTCTATAAAAATAGACCCTCAAACACTTTTTGCGGAGGATTTTTTACTCAAGGGTATAATAAGGCTGCTCAATTTCTTGAAGTTGCAAAGTTTATTACCTTCACAAAACCTTGTTGTCCGATATACGATTTTGCACAAACTTTGCTGAAATTTCATGACTGAATAAAGTTTTTTTTAGTAATCTGTTCTTTGTGTTTTTTTCGTGTCCTGTGCACCTATTGAATCCTGTGATTGGTACACAGTGGTGATTGGACCCAGGACACACAAGTGGAATATACAAATTACAATACAAGAGCAACTCTACAAAAAAACAAACTTCAATCACAACAGTTAACAATGGGCTCAAAGTCACCACTGTCATAAATGATAATATCCTTCTGCTAACCCAGCAGATGGACTGTTGTGTAACCCAGCAGATAGACTGTTGGGTACTCCACACTGCTGCACCCAGTACTAACACCTGGAAGGGCGAGATTTTGATCGATACCTTATCACTATTGATCTAAACCCCGATCTGGTCGACTGAACCTTTGTTGCCTGTCATTGAAGGAAGAAAGTGCCTCTGCTACCAAGTTAGTACACCCAATAAAGGACCCCGCTCCAAAAGATCACAAACAACTTCTAGCTTTCAAAAGTTTATTGTAAGGATAGGATAAGCTGCAAATACAGACATCTCAGAATGAGATTCACGAGATACACAGGTCCAACTACATACATGTGCTCTCTGAAAGCCCTCAGACGAGCAACGGAAATTACCAGCACAAGTTCTAAGAATAATAAAGCTATCAGCATTGACGCATATTGAGATCTCTCCTTCATTTAAGTTGGAGGAAAAACACACAGGTTAGGCTGTCCCTACCCTGCTCTAGATGGTATCCCTACTTAACCAAGTCTCAACCTAACAAAGGTGTCAGCAGTAAATGACCCCCAAGGGAAGTCACTCACTCTTAGTCTCTTGGTGAAAACCTATAGTTCTCCAGTCATGACCCCTCTCTGCCTACCCATCCGCTCTCTAAAGGGTCCTCAGGCATCTGCTCTAACTCCACCCAGGGGTGCTGTCCCTAATACAAAACAGTCAACAACATTTGAGACGCCCCTCATGAGACGCCCCTCACGTGGTGTAGCTTCTGGCTTTTTCCATGCTGCTTTGTATTGGGCCTCATACGTTGGAGTTGACCTTGCTTCTCAGACTCTTCTCCGGCCCGCTGATACCCCTTAAACATTCCAGAACCCTCCTCCATGTCTGGGCCGTCTACTGAACAGACCTCTATTCATATTATTTATAATCGGATCCTCCCTTCTCTCTTGCAGACAGACATCTGCAGCCAAGAACCCAACTCTCATAGACTTCCAAAAAGGTTCGCAACATTTCTCGGCCCAGACATGTACGTGTAAATCAATGTTAAAACATTTCAGGCCTACAGCATTTCTCATAATAATTATAGCATTCAACTTCTTCATTAATTAAAGCATGTTAATACTCTTATTCTATTATTCAGTAAACACATCTATAAATCATGGCCCATTAATGCAATGACCAAAACATTAGTTCAATCTATGTCGTGAAAAGAAACACCTTCCCCTTCACTTCTAGCTCTGGCCCTGAGGCCTACCACATTCTGCGTTTAACCACATGCCATCTTACATTTTAGCAGCTATACGACATGGATTCAGGAATAATCACATCTAATAAAATCATATAGTGTCACACATTTCTGTATTAGTTCCACTTCTACTTAAATCTCTACATTAGCTATACATTCAGAATATAATTGCAGATACTACTAGCACTCATGGCATTTCTCCTCATGATTTGTGCTTACTACAGGTAAGTGTGATGCACTCATACATTTAGGTCAGTTTGCGCTCTCTCAGTTCCCCCCTTTGATGACCTCTCGGGGTCATCACTAACATTTAAACTGCAGTTATTGCTAGCATAACTTGTCTCTGCGCTTCCAGAGCCCTCAGACTCCGGTACTGATTATCTTGTATGGCAGCCAATCTCTGCAGCTGCTCTCTTTGGGCCCTTTCTGACCTTCTTGCTCTGTACCATTTGAATACCCTCACCAATCCCCACAATATAATCCCACAGATCAATATTATGATGATAGGTTTTAGTATATACCACACAAAGCTTTTGCCTAAGGTGGAGATCCACCCTCCAACTTCACTCATTCCGTGGCCCACCTTTTCCCAGACATTTTCTCTACTCAAGTCTTCGATCTCCTTGTGAATATCAGTTATGTTCCTAATAACTTTCTCAAGGGGCTTCGAATTGTCTGGAATGTAAGTACAACATTCCTGGACCTTCAAAGCCTTACAGACTCCGCCCTCTTTTGCTAGTAGGACGTCTAACGCAAGACGGTTCTGAAGAACCATAGCCCTTATCGATTGCATCTCTCCTTCTACCAGCATTAAGGACTGAGCAGTGCTGGCAGACAACCTGTCGACGACTGTTGCCAGTCGTCTAATTTTAACATCATTAAGGATTAGTCCCAAAAGAGGGAACATAGCTCCAAAGACATCTCCAACCATTTCTGCATCTCCTATATCTCTCCTTCCCCTCGATGATGTCTTGCCCTCGATGATCTCTAAGTCTTGTGCATGATATATTTTGGGGAAGACAATTGCTAGGTAACATGATCCATACCAGTTGTCAGGTAGTCTCACGTAGGCATTTCTTCCACATACAAAATACACATTTGGAATCACTTGCATTCCCTTCAGGAAATCCTTAGTATAGTACTCTATATTGAAAGCATGTTCACAGCTGACTTCTCCCACGTATACATTTTCATAATACGTTTTGGCTCGGTGAAGACATAGCTTTCCTCTCTGCGTCTTATCTAAAGCTATTGGACCACTACTACCCTTTCTCTTGTGTGCCTTCTCTTCCTCGGTCCAATCTGTTTTCCATTGTCCTGATTTTTTCAAAATCTTTTGTCTCCTGTAACGATCATCCACCTGCCCTATGAACTTCTTCTCGACTTCTGACACTTTGCATGTCAGGTTATTTCTACGGGCATGTGAAGTATCTAAGGTAATCCAAGGAATGAAGAACTTGGCCAGTCTGTCTTCACTCTTCCAGTAGTCCCATTTGTTCATCTGCTTATAATTTGGGACTTCTGGCAACACTGAATCATAGTTGGAGAAATAGTATTCAAAACTATCTCTCTCATAAAATATACTAAGCAATAAGCTACATGTAATGCCATATGTCAGCGGGAGGTGATGATATCTAATGCCTTCATCTACAGACGCCGGCAACTGCATGCAGACGTAACAGTCCTTAACCTCCATGGCATCCACGTATTCATATAAAAGTTTAGCATAAGCATTTGACCTAAAGTCTCCTTGGGACTCATCTACGTGTAACCTGCGGGCTTCTGCAGCTAATAACGCTTTCTCTTGAGTGTTTTCCCTTTTCTCACCAGCAACAGTGGGTGTAAGCGTTTCTACAGATTTCACATCAGTTACCTTCGCCTCTTCCTCATGTCCCTTTACATAAGAAATTGTTACCACTAAAGCTATTAATATTATCACTCCTACTATTAGTGTACCTATTATACATTTAGCTCTGCGGTTCTGGGTGCCGGCTTCCATTTCGTCAGACAATATAGCTCTCTCTTATCTTGGCACAAAGTTCCTTTCTTCACATTCCTTTACAGTCTCTTTTTACTCCTTTTGTCTTTAGAATCCACACAACTGGAAGCTGACAACCTTCTTCGCAAAAGTCCTTTAACAGTTCAATAAAGACAACCCTAGCCCTTCTCCATCAACTCAAGGGAAGTTCCCTAATATTCTCTGCTTCCTGGGCGCTAGGTAATCTTCTTTTTTCTGCTCGCTTTATTTACAAAGTCCTTTAAGCATCTACTATCAAGTTTGTGCCTGCAGCTTCGATAGCAAAGTTCAGTATTTCCAAACGAAGATTGTGCTCTTCATGGGCTGTTATCGTTGTACCAAAGTCGGGGAATTGCAATTCTGAAAGAAACATATGTTTTAACTTGCTGAGGCGGGGAGGTCTGGGGAGCATGAATGTTAGTGACCCTTCTTGTTCGACTCCGGGTACCAACAGTCGTATTTCCACGGTGACGATGGGCTCAGAACTGGACACCACCACCGCTCGAATCCTCCCTGTCTCCTGTTTCAAAGACATTTGTCGCCAGATATGTCCACTCAGGTGTGGAGTATCTTCTGCTAGGCACACGCACTCTTCTTGACCTTCTTCGGTCCGGTGCTTCAGCGCCCTGAGCACCTTCTTCCGGGTCTGAGTCTTCTGATATCGGAGGAAGGGTTATCTCTGGAGTTGACCTCAGGCTAGAGCTCCTTCTTCGCGGCCAATTAGCTTCTCCACGTGCCCTTCTACTCCTTCTCCTTCTTGTCTGTTCTCGCTCTCTGTCAGACCTGTCAGTGTCTGACTCGTACTCCCAGCTACTTTCTCCTTCTGTAGCGTCGTCTGTTTCGCTGTTGTACTGACCGTCCTCAGCTTGGTCAGACTCGTTCCCTGCTTCCGCTGGCACCTCTACAGCTTGGCTAGCCCCCTCTATGGCTTCTCGGTCCTCTGCTGGACGTCTATCCGAGAGAGGAGCTGTTTCTTCCCGAGGTGCTGGAACCCTTCGCGTATGTGACGCGTGGATCCAATTGGGCAGGCCTCCCACCTTCACAGCCGTATTCGCGATCAGGATGATCTGGAAAGGCCCACGCCAACGAACATCCAAGCAGCTTCTTCTCACATGTTTTTTCACCAGGACCCAGTCCCCAGGATACAGGTCATGGCACGGGCCCTGGCACGATGGAACCTCGGCAGCCTGCACCTGAAGGGACACAGAATGAATGGCGTCAGACAGCCCCTTACAATAGTCCAGGATCATATCATCTGTGATATTTAACAGTGCAGTAGTTGGGACAGATGGCAGCCTCATTGCTCTCCCCATTAACACCTCATGTGGTGACAACCCCGTTCTTCTGTCTGGGGTACTACGAAGGCTCATGAGGACCAATGGCAGGGCGTCAGGCCAACTCAGGGTCGTTGAGGAACACACTTTTGCAATTCTGGCTTTGATCGTGCCATTGATCTGCTCCACAATTCCTGAGGCTTCTGGTCGGTAACTGCAATGCAATTTCTGATCTATGTTCAGAGCCGCACAAATCATCTTCACAAGCTCGCTGTTGAAATGCGTTCCCCTATCTGATTCCAAAGAGGCCGGCACCCCGAAGCGCGGAATGAGTTCCCTAAGCAGTAACTTGGCCACTGTGAGGGTGTCGCACCTACGTGTAGGGTATGCCTCAACCCATCTGGAGAATACACAAACAACTACCAGGACATAGCGGAGGCGGTTGCACCTCGGCATTTCAATGAAATCTATCTGCATTCGATTGAATGGACCTCCAGACCTTCCTATGTGACTCAGTGCAACTGGTGTTCTTTTCCCTACGTTCAGCTGCTGACAGGTCACACAACGCTGGCACACTGCTTCTGCTGCTATTCTAAACTTAGGATTGTACCAAGTCTGTCTAAACACTCTCAGCATAGCGTCTCTCCCTAGGTGTACGGGACCATGTATGTGTCTGGCCATTGGGCTCACCATCTCATTGGGCAACACTGCTCTGCCATCTGCTGAGACCCAAAAATGGGACTCACCCACTACACATCCTGCCTTTTCCCATGTTTCTTTTTCAAAATCAGGAGCATTTTCTTGCATGTTTGCCAGTTCGTCCCAAGTATCAACAGTTTCCAATATCATGGCTAATTCAGTCCTTACATTTATTCCACCCACTTCCACCTCTGTGAAAGAGTACCCTTGTTCCGCGCAATACCGCGCGACTTCGTCGGCATATCTATTGCCTTTCGAGACGAAGTCCTCATTTCTGGTATGTGCGGTGCATTTTACAACTGCGATACCTGCTGGACATTGCAACGCCTCTAACAACAGGCGCACAAACTCTCCATTGCGAATGGGAGAGCCTGAAGAGGTCATGAACCCTCTTTGAGACCATAACTGCCCGTAATCATGAACCACCCCATAACCATATTGGCTGTCGGTGTATATGGTGACTCGAATTTGATTGCTTGCCAAGCAAGCACGTGTCAAGGCAATAATCTCGGCTACCTGAGCGGAGTGTACTCCTTCCAGGCACCCAGCTTCTACAACTCCAGTAATTGTACAAACAGCGTAAGCTGCTCTCAACTGCCCAACTTCGTCTCTTACACATGAGCCATCGACAAAGAAAATTTCATCTGGGTCGGTCAGTGGCTCATCTACGATGTCGGGTCTGGGTTTGGTGCATAGTTCAGTCACATCGAGGCAGTCATGGTCTGTACATTCATCATCATCCTCGATATCATTTGGGAGTGGCATCAAGGTGGCAGGGTTCAAAACAGAGCATCTCCTGAGGGTCACATTCTCTGCAGCAAGAATAACTTGCTCATAGCGCGTGAGCCTGCTGTTGGTCAGATGCTGTGTTTTGGTCCTGGTCATCAACAGTTCAACAGAATGGGGCACGCACACCTCTAACGGGTGCCCCATGACGATATTTTCACATCTCTCAATGCTGACACCCGTTGCAGCAACGGATTTGAGACATCCGGGCAACGCTGCGGCTACTGGGTCTAAAGTAGCCGAGAAATAAGCAACTGGTCTACGGGCATTCCCATGGATTTGGACTAACACAGACAACGCGCAACCTTCTCTCTCACAACAGTAAAGCAAAAATGGTTTATTGTAATCAGGCATTCCCAATGCCGGAGCACGACACAGGTCCTCTCGCAGCTGTAGGAATGCCATCAAACAGTCTTTGTCCCATGGTACCGGATCGCTCACCTCCTTATGCGTCAGTTTTTGCAAGGGCTTTGCTTTCAGTGAAAAGTTCGCGATCCACTGTCGGCAATAACCCACCATCCCTAGGAACATCCTGACCTCTCTCTGTGTCTTAGGCGCATTCATTTTCATGATCGCCTCTATCCTGTCTGGTGACACCTTTCGTTTGCCTTTCTCTATTCTGTGTCCCAAGTACTGCACTTCTGTCAGGCAGTACTGCAACTTTCCCGGGGACACCTTGTGCCCATTGGCAGCTAGGTGATTTAACAAAGCAATGGAGTCCTCCCTGCAAGCTTCTTCTGTTTCTGACGCCACGAGGAGGTCGTCTATGTACTGGACCAGAACTGACTTCTGGGGCAGCACTAGACTTTCAAGATTTTTCTTCAAAAGCTGGTTAAAGATCGATGGGCTCTCTGTATACCCCTGAGGAATACGACACCATGTTAGGACGCGACCTTCCAGCTTAAATGCAAAAAGAAAATGGCTTTCTTCGTCCAGAGGGATCGAAAAGAAAGCCTGACAAAGATCAATCACAGTGAACCACTCAGCTTGGAATGGAATCTGAAACAGTATCACTGATGGATTCGGTACCACTGGACAACACGAAACGACTATGTTATTAATCTTTCGAAGGTCCTGTACTATCCGGAATTTCCCATTTGGTTTCTGCAGACCCATAATCGGGGAGTTGCATGGACTACCCACGATTTCTTTCAGTATTCCCTGTTTAATCATGGACTCGATCACGGGTTTTATGCCTGCAATCGTTTCTGGAGTCAATTTATATTGGGGTGTTCTTGGGAACTCAGCATGCGGTTTCACTACAATTTTCACTGGGTCCACCCCTTTGACCAATCCAATCTCTTCCCCAGTGAAGTCCCATACTTCTGGTGCCACTGTCTCTCTCAAGTCCCAGGGGAGCTCATCTACTGTCAAAGTAGGGTACAGCTCCACGCATATTCTTGAGTTTGCAACTTTGAAGTCTGCGTCATCATCATTGGTCAATACCTCCACTCCCTGAGGTGTACAGTATATTGTACAATTCAATTTACACAACAGGTCTCTGCCTAGCAGACACACAGGACTTGAATCGCAAACCACAAACTGGTGCTCATCGCTGTACTTCCCTATTTTCACCTGTACCGGTTCTGTCAATTGGCTGGTTATTCTCCTGTTTGCGACCCCCACCACTTGTATGGTCTCTCCAGACATGGGCAGGTCTGGAACTGCAGCTGATCTGATCGTGGATCTAGTGGCTCCTGTGTCCACCAGAAATGTCGTGGGGCACCCTGCTACTTCTGCTTCGACATAGGGTCCCCTCTGGTCCACCTCCAAGGCTGCCCCGAGGGTGCAGTCTTCTTTTTCCACTCTCTGTCCGGTTAATGGGTCCACATAATAGCACTCTTCTCCTTCTACAAACAGGGGCATCTGTCTATAGGTTTTACCCATATTCCCTACTCGGGGAGGTTGCGGGAACTGGGCTCGGGGAGGAGCCCCCCCCCCTTTGAGCACCTTTCCCTGGTATGGCGTCACCCCTCTCGTAGGCGCTCTCTGGACCTCTTCCTCCTCTTCCTCTTGTTCTCCTATCTCTACATTGTAGGGACACTCGCGTTTCCAATGCCCCACCTCGTTACACTGGTGGCACCTAGTCGTTTTCTTCAGGGCAGCTATGTCTATTCTGGGTCTAAAGGTGGAACTCTCCTCATTGCCCTTGTTCTGACTGTACTGCTTCTTTCCTCCTGTACCTGTTCCTTGCTGCTGTTGCTGCTGTCCCCCCTTCCCTGCTGCCTGCATCTGTACCACCATCAATTTTTCTTTTAGTTTCTTAGCCTTGGAGTCTATCTCATCACAGCAGTACCTAGCATATCTCAGTATTTCGTCTAGGGGTCTATTTTGCCAACAAATCAAGTGTTGCTGAATCATTAAACTAATATCCGGTCTCAGTCCCAGGACGAACTTGGACACAAATTGCCCTATGTCTTTTGGATCCATTACATCCAAGCCGCTATACTGTTTAAACGCCTTCAGCAATCTCTCATAATATTCGTGGACTGTCTCTTTGGGTTCCTGTCTGGTTCGGTCTATTTTGACCCAATCTATGTCTTGCATTGGCACTTTCTCTTTCAGCCAAGTCATCACTCTCTCGAATTTTGCCATCACAATCTCGGACGGCCCATTAGTCTTAGCATCTCTCTCCGGCTCCGTTGTGGGCCACTCAGCGCTAACCTTGCATGCTGTCCACAGATCTCCTGGTACTACAATGTCAAACAGCGTGTTCAGATCTATCCATAGGACCTTTGAGATTTTTACAAATCTCTCAACTTGCTTGTACCACTCCACTGGGCTTTCCCGCAATTTGGGGAAGGAGGTGGTAAAAGCAGCTAAATCTCCCCTACTCCAAGGGACATGTACATAATTCCCATTTGCGACTTCACGCAAAGGGTATGCTTCTATTCCCTGCAGCCTTCCTGGTGTCGTACCAAGCGTGCTTCTCCTGACGGTCCCTTTCTTGGACCACCTCTCTTCCCACTTATCTAGTGCCCTCCATGTCCTTATTCCAGTGATCAGTTCCCTTATGTGCGTTTTCAGCCCGATCGTTCTCCTCTCATCTAGGTCTCGATCTGTATAATGTAGCCTGTGGTTACCCTGTAATGCTTTCGTTCTTGACAGGTCCACCATATATTTGCCTGCTAGTTCGACTAACTTCTCATGGATTGCTCTCGCTTTTCGAGTGATGTCCTTTGCCATATACAGTATTTCATCTTGCTCATACATTTCCATTCTTTCTAAAGGCAGGGTACCATCTACCATGTCATCCAGGTCTGACCTTAAGCTGGCGACATCGAGTCTCTTAGCTTTTATCTCAGCTCGCAATATGTCTTTCGAAGGGGGCTCACTGGTCTCCCTACCATCCCAACTCCGAGCTCTACGTTTGGGCTCGGGAGAGTTAATGAGTGCTCTCCCTTGCTCCCATCTCTCCAGGTCCCATGCTCGGCCATCCGATCTTGGAAGGTGATGGAACACGGGCCTGTTACCCCCACTCTCTCCTGCTTCTCTCCTTTCACCGTACGCCTCTCTGTTATTTTCCCTCTGGTCGCTACTCTCCCTTTGCCTAGTATCGCTCAGTATCCGATACGATCCTTCCTGGTTCCCCATATTCCCTGGGCTGCGCTCGTTTCCGTCATCACAGGGACTATGGTGCGACCTCTCATAACTCCCATTCAGTTCTCTGGTGCCGGGCACACAGTGGGTACACTTAAAGCTGTTTCTGTACTCTTGCGTTCTCCTCTCCCCTTCACTAAGTATTGGGCGCGCCACCCCTCCACTCCCGGGGCCCCCGTTTTCCAGGTCAGTTCTATCTCCACTCCGGGCCCAATGGGTGACTCCCCTACTATCTCTCTCTCTCCAGTCCCACTCCGGGCTGCTCTCCCCAGCCCCGCAGTGAGTCCGAGCTCTGCTGTCCTGACTTTCCCTTTCAGCTTCTGCAGCTATGATGCTCTTGTGAGCTTCCACTGCCTCATCCCACTTCTTCATGTACTCATTTAGCTCTTGAAAGGATTTTCGTCCAGATCCCCTCAGATCCACTGGCCATCTAGGGCCCCCAGGATCCCCTCCTGGATCCCCTGCTGTGTGCATCGGGGTGCTCCACTCTCTGGGTATCGGCATCTGACTTGGGGAATTAATCGTATCGTTCCTCCTTGCCGTCTCTGCTCTTTCTCCGTCCTTCCGTACCCGTTCTTCCCCTCTTGCTCTCTCTGGGTCATATATCGATACTATAGGACCTATGGTAACAGGTACCTGTAGTGCAGCTGGTAATCCGTAGGATGTGGCGCACTCCGTTTCCGGCGCTCTTTGTACCACAAACCTCCCGACTACCTGTTGCACCTGACTAGGCTGGGACAGCTCTTTCTTTGCCTCAGGATCCCACTCTGAACTGGGAAGCGGTCCATGCTCTCCTGCATTGCCCCCCTTTTCTCTTTCACTATGCTCGACCTCTCCCCCTGCTCTATTATACGGGGGTGGCCTGTCTGTCAATAATCTGTTTATCAGGCTGTCCTCTGTTTCGCTCTCATCATCTTCTTCTAGGGGGCTTTTATTTCCGGGCACCTCTAACACTGGGTACAGTTTATTTACTTCCATGTTATGCACTCTCCATCTTTTAGCATCCGCATCCCACCTGGCATCCTGCACTGCCCTTACCGATCGTTTCACCCTTTCTTGTCGTCTGTTCATATTTTTTTCATGCGCTGCCCTAATCCATGCATCAAGGGCTTCAAACTGGGTCGGTCTAGGCAAGGGTCTCATTGAGGTCATGACTGATTTTAATCGATGTAACACCTCTAATCTGAACGTCCCGTACTTCGGGAACGTCAGTTCCTCATTTCCTTCCGTAATCTTACTCCACTCTGATATCCAAAGGATCGTATGCAGCCCAACATTCACTGCCATGTAACGAGCCGGCGTACCCTCCGGCGGGGCTTCTTCCCCTTCATCCGATCCCCGCTTCTCTTTTTTAAACGCCGCTCTCAACCATTTAAAACACTTCATAATTATGCGCACAATATCCAGCCTCGCTACTCTGTTTACTTCCTGATGACAATCCACCAATCCTGTCGCGGCTTTGCTAACTTGGCCTATTGCAGCGCGGTCTTTCTCCGGTCGGCCAATCCCAGCTCGCCACTTTCTGACGTCTTTGCTAGCTGGCCTATCACAAAGCGGTCTTTCTCCGGTCAGCCAATCACTGCGCGACACTTCCTGACGTCACTTTTCTCCGCTTCGCAGCAGCACCCCTCCTTTCTCAACTCGTCTCCCGGTCATGCATGCGTCCCATTCATACACCGAAAAATGACTACTTCCGACCAAGCGGTCACTTCCCTCGACTGTACGTCCACAGTCTATATGTAATTGTCAACACAACTGACGAAATGTCTATCGTCTCTCTGATAGGTTGCTTACACACACAGTAACCTCCGACCAGCGTCCGTTACTCACGCACTCACTCTTACGTTCCCCCTATCTCGGTCTTTCGGGTGATCAATGGTACCTCATGACCCCCTTCACACTATTTGACAATTACTCTGGGTGTCCGATACACCCGAACCACTTAAGCTCTCCTTGAACTTAAGATTTCCACCGGTTGCGCGCGCTCACAACCTGTTCCACAGTCACTCTACAGACATTCAACTCCGCCAGACATTACAACATAGATACAATACAAAAACACCGCAATCTAACACGCATGACCCTTTATACTCACTCTCGACCGATACTGCTGCTTTTTCTGTCTCACGTCATCCGGATCTTCTTCGGCGGGCGATTCTTCCGATCATCGATCTCTAGGGGCCTTGGGGTAAGCTAACCTGGCCTAGGTCACCGTCCTCAAGAAGGCAACCATCCTCTATAGCTACCAACTGGAAGGGCGAGATTTTGATCGATACCTTATCACTATTGATCTAAACCCCGATCTGGTCGACTGAACCTTTGTTGCCTGTCATTGAAGGAAGAAAGTGCCTCTGCTACCAAGTTAGTACACCCAATAAAGGACCCCGCTCCAAAAGATCACAAACAACTTCTAGCTTTCAAAAGTTTATTGTAAGGATAGGATAAGCTGCAAATACAGACATCTCAGAATGAGATTCACGAGATACACAGGTCCAACTACATACATGTGCTCTCTGAAAGCCCTCAGACGAGCAACGGAAATTACCAGCACAAGTTCTAAGAATAATAAAGCTATCAGCATTGACGCATATTGAGATCTCTCCTTCATTTAAGTTGGAGGAAAAACACACAGGTTAGGCTGTCCCTACCCTGCTCTAGATGGTATCCCTACTTAACCAAGTCTCAACCTAACAAAGGTGTCAGCAGTAAATGACCCCCAAGGGAAGTCACTCACTCTTAGTCTCTTGGTGAAAACCTATAGTTCTCCAGTCATGACCCCTCTCTGCCTACCCATCCGCTCTCTAAAGGGTCCTCAGGCATCTGCTCTAACTCCACCCAGGGGTGCTGTCCCTAATACAAAACAGTCAACAACATTTGAGACGCCCCTCATGAGACGCCCCTCACGTGGTGTAGCTTCTGGCTTTTTCCATGCTGCTTTGTATTGGGCCTCATACGTTGGAGTTGACCTTGCTTCTCAGACTCTTCTCCGGCCCGCTGATACCCCTTAAACATTCCAGAACCCTCCTCCATGTCTGGGCCGTCTACTGAACAGACCTCTATTCATATTATTTATAATCGGATCCTCCCTTCTCTCTTGCAGACAGACATCTGCAGCCAAGAACCCAACTCTCATAGACTTCCAAAAAGGTTCGCAACATTTCTCGGCCCAGACATGTACGTGTAAATCAATGTTAAAACATTTCAGGCCTACAGCATTTCTCATAATAATTATAGCATTCAACTTCTTCATTAATTAAAGCATGTTAATACTCTTATTCTATTATTCAGTAAACACATCTATAAATCATGGCCCATTAATGCAATGACCAAAACATTAGTTCAATCTATGTCGTGAAAAGAAACACCTTCCCCTTCACTTCTAGCTCTGGCCCTGAGGCCTACCACATTCTGCGTTTAACCACATGCCATCTTACATTTTAGCAGCTATACGACATGGATTCAGGAATAATCACATCTAATAAAATCATATAGTGTCACACATTTCTGTATTAGTTCCACTTCTACTTAAATCTCTACATTAGCTATACATTCAGAATATAATTGCAGATACTACTAGCACTCATGGCATTTCTCCTCATGATTTGTGCTTACTACAGGTAAGTGTGATGCACTCATACATTTAGGTCAGTTTGCGCTCTCTCACACCCACACACAAATTAAGTGCACGATGCACAACTACAAAGCATTCAGGAACTGGAATGTGCTTTGCTTAACCCGGACACATTCACTAGCATGTATTGCACATGCAGTAACCCCTATCAAAACTCAACAACATATTGTTTGTATATAGCTCTCCAGCCATGGTAACCACAACTCTCTGCAAAAGCACAACACAATTAGCAACAATTGTACTTCCCCTAAACAGACAAATAGACCTGCAAATATTTAGCATTACCACGATAAGTACCTTGAAAAGAATACAAAGAGATTGCATGTACCAATTGAAGAAAGAATGGAGGCAGCACCAGGGATGAAGTCACACTTTAGTCAGTACGTTCTTTTCAAGTTCCTTTATTCTTCTTTGAATAAATGAATGGCGATCAGCCCCCAGGATGAATGAAGTGATAATAAGCCTCAGGCATTTCTATACGTTAGAAATGATGACAGGGCGCATAAAATTCCCTGGATGCAAGAGGTAAAGGCAACCTATTCCGCCATGGGCCTGGCCAGATTATGGGAAGACCCTACAGCACATACTTTCCCACCAAGAAAAACATTAAGAGATCTCTATTGGAGTATGGTTTCATGGAAAAGATTTGGTACATCTATTAGTCCGTCATTGGCTGCGGACTATATGGAACTTAAACACTCACCTGCTCTGGAGGGTTATTGGGATTGTATTACTGTCCCTGAGGACAGAAAGTGATACCATCAATTTAGGGTGGGCACACTACCAATCAATTCCTTCGTTGCTAAATGGAGAGAAGGCCTAGACCCCAGCTGTCCCTTCTGTCCTACTCAACAGGAAAGCATTGGGCATATCCTATTTATCTGTCCAGAATATAAAGCCCCTAGGCGGTCTTGGTTGAAACCTATTTGTTTGCAGTTGGGGCTCTTAACAGGCTGCGAACAAACACCACTCAGCCTGTGGTCATTGCTGTTGCAAAGTTTCTACATTGGATGTGGATAATCCGTGCACGTAAATTACGTCTATCTTGAATATTTTAGACAACTTCTGTATTCCATTTTTATCATAGTTTTTAAAAAAAAATAACTTTTTATCTTTAGTGGTATGTGTATAAAAAGTTAAACTAATGTGTAGTTACACTGCAATTGATGAATTTAAATTATTTTGTTATCTTCTGTGACGGTTGACAACTTCCAATAATGCCCTGATGTGATTCTCCAATCTGTGTTATCAATTATATGTTTCCTTAATGGTTTCTCTTTTAAAAATTGTTAAATATTTTAATTCTGTCTTTTATGATTCAATAATCGAAATAAAGACTTTGAAATTTGAATTTGATAATAAGCCTCAGTTGTTTTTATCAGAAAGGCATGGTACTCCAGGGGCAGAGTATGCACCCAAATTTGCAGTAGAAGGGAGCAAGGGTTGCTCCCTTTTACTGCGAATTAGGGCGCATACACTGCCGCCGGAGTATGATTCGTCCTGAGGGCTGATCGCTATCTACAGACTATTGATAACGCTATGGTCGGATTACATTTCCATTTCTAGTATCATCTCTGTGCATGAGGACACTCAAGTGCGCCTTCAAGTTAGAACCGGACTCCACATTGTCCGTCTTGTTGGGCTTACTATCACTTGGATCCACTAAATGGGAACGTGGTCCACACAGAAATAAATGTTTGCCCTGATGAAGTTCCTATAAAAGGAACTAAATGCGTTGACTGTTGTCCTCTTGTTTTTTTTCAAAGAAGAATAAAGGAACCCGAAAAGAACGTTCTGACTAAAGTGTGACTTCATCCCTGGTGCTGCCTCCATTCTTTCTTCAATTGATATCTCTGGAATTCCAGTGTGACCTAACTGCAGCGGGCCTCGAAGGTGACCTGCACAGGACTTTATCACTTCATGGACACTATGATTGAAGTGCTTAACGTATAGTCAGCTGCAGTATCAGTAGTCTTTAGATTGCATGTACCACTCTATTCATCGTCACACGAAATAGAAGGCCTCGCATGTACTTCAGCCAGATGTGCTGAGTGCCAACCTCCACTTCCATATAGCACCAGGGGCGTAACACAGACCCCTGCAGCCCCCGCGGTGCGGGGAGGCCCTCACTCTCCAGGGGGCCCCGTCAGCACCACACTTCTGCTGGGGAGCTCTAGATTGAGTCCGAAGGGGACCCCTTCACGTACCCTGCAGGGGGGCCCCTTCAAGGTTCATTACGCCACTGTATAGCACACACAGCAGAAAGTAGAAGAGGTGCTCTCTTTCCCTTAAACATGGGCCCTCAGTGGACCCGCAAGTATATACCAGTTTATTCCACTAAGCCAAAGTCACACTAATCAAATGTTGTATTCATCTCACAGCCGGACAATGGACAGAAAAGGGACTTTTTCCTAACGCTATCCCAACTTCCACACAACTCCCTCCACTCACAAACCAGGGGTACATGTCTACAACATAACCACACTGAGTCATAATGACTATTACCTGCAGCAGTTGTGCACACTCAACAACTTAGGGCCAGATGTAGGTGGCCGTTTCAGGCCATTTACCGACCGGTAACGGCCGATTTTGGCCGTTACCGATCGGTAAATGGGTGACAGGTATGTAGGGGGCATTTTTTTACCGATTCGGTAAAATTACCGATTCGGTAATTTTACCGATTCAGTAAAATAAAAATTCGATAAATTTACCGAATCTGAGGCACCCAGATGTAGGTGGGACTCTTCTGAGTCCCAGAGGCCTTACCGAATCGGTATTTTACCATCAAATCCAATTTGATGGTAAAATACCGATTCCGGTGTGCATGCACATGTGTGCATGCACACCTATGCCATGTGACAGGCAGACCTGCCCTTAGGGCATGTATGCCTGCCACATGGCACCCGAGCCTGTTTTGGGGGGGGCCAGAGGGTGTCAAAGTGACACCCCCTGCACCCTTGTGAAAATCGGTATTTACCGATTCGGTAAATACCGAATCGGTAATGCCCATTCATTCCTATGGGCTTTAAAGCCCATAGGAATGAATGGGCATTACCGATTCGGTATTTACCGAATCGGTAAATACCAAATATTTCCGATTCGTTATTCCAGCACATCTGGAATACCTACATATCCACCTCTCAGATTTACCGATTCTTAATTACCGAATCGGTAAAATCCGGTAATTTTCGGTAATTAAGAATCGGTAAATCTATTCTACCTACATCTGGCCCTTAAAGGGGAATATATACTAAATTTCTGAATATTAAACGCATACAACTCCGGCAGAAAAATGCTCAGTCACACGTAAACTGTCACCTAAATCATTGCATTCAAAGTGGTTCAAACATTGTTAGTTTATGAGCAAAAAAATAACCTCCCTACTACAATTCTGTTCAGTGCCCTATGATGTTGTTTGAAAGTAATCTCTAGCTGTGTCAGGCTCTTGTAATAAAACATTTAGGCCCTCAGTACATGCGCACCAGAGTTCCAAAGCCGTAGTTTCATTCCTGGAATTACTAATACCATCAGCATTGGTAATTCTGGGTCATGGAATTAAAGGGGCAACGTGATTCGTACCATTCCAAATGACTGTGGATTAAGGGGCCCTGCTGCAGGGATTTCTGCAGGTCATTCCCATGTGCAACTCTTTGTCACCCGAATGTTTTATCTGCTTCCATCAGCTTAAGTGTCTTGGGCGGTAACATTAGGGCGTGATTACGCGTTCCTGCTTTCAGTTTCTATTTGTTTTGGGTATCATTTGATTTATCAGGGTTTTTCCTTTACTTTAAAACCTTTTTAAAAATATCAGTTGTCATCATTGTTTACACTTTTTTCCTCTCATACCAAAATCGCATGGACTGTGTTTTTCTGTTGCCCGCAGGGATATGTTGCTTTTATTAGTATTTGATTGTGGCACCACCATTGTATGATATGGATTGCATAAGTGGCAAGGATACTTGTCTGTAGTACATTTTAATATACTCTGCTATAAACTAGAACAGCACACATTAAAACCAAATAGACATACAGAGATGTTGTTTAATGTGTCTTGGGTTGAGTACGGTTCTGTGTTAAATGTGTGAGCAACTTTCTGTCTTCCACGAACTGCTGTATATGATGTGAGTGGCGTTACTAGAGATGCAGGGAGTTGTGACCACGGCGATGCCCCTTCTGAATGACATAATAGTCCGATGGTGGATGCGGGTGTAATGTTGTGTCTAACATGCCCATTTGAATATTTCAAGAGTCCCAGATAGTAAGTCCACGCATTATTTTTAGAAAATTAGCAGCAAGTGGATGGCTTCAGCATTGACAGGTAATGCTGCTTCCTAGTTACACCCAGAAACACTTCCGCTAATTATAACATTTTGTATATAGTGCTTCATAATGTACGTCTGATGTTTCTAAGCACTGCAAATAACTGATGTTAATATCATCTATTAATGTACTTAAATTAATGACCTCTGAAGGATGAAAGGTTGGGCCTATCTTGCAGGATTCGCACTTGTGACCTTCAGATCTTTGCTTTTGGCAACAGCCAGCATTAAGCTCATAAAGTTTTCCTCTTGGCTAGTTGTCTGTTTGAATATGTGACATGTGCCACAGCGACAATTACAGTAAAGGTAAGGTAGCTTTATGATAAGTACCAGCATAAAAGGTTACACCAGCGAACAAGGGCAGCAGTGTGAGCTAGCAATGACCAAAAAAATCACCTGCAAACTTTAATAACACTTCTGTGTACAAAATCTACTGCAGCTACGCCACAGCTTCTACATATCACCAAGACATAGCACCTTATTTATTTGCAACCATGTTTCTGCAGACCGATGGATGGGTTTATTTACTCCACGTACTGGTAGAAACCTGCTTATATGCACTAACAGCAAGGCACAAGTCCTAAACAAAGAAGTGTGGGTGCTAAAAAAGTGAGGCAGTATGTAAGTGACATCATGGTGTGTAACATCACAGTGCATGATGTCACGGTGCGTGACATCACATTTGGCATCACAGGAAGTGGCATCACAACCCATGACCTCACAAGAAGTGACATAAGATATTAGGACCTCACACATACGTTTAGCGGGTTTATCTGTTGAAATCACAGAAAAGTAAGAAATTAGATGGTTTTCTAATGTAATTCTTTATTGGTGGTATCTCCACACTCTGCTTAATGCCACAACACCAGCAAATCGATCCTTTCGCCAAGATTCTAACCTGAGCTTGAAGACAGTTGGAGTACACAATGTTCCGAAAAATGGTAGAGGAAGATAACAATAGGATTGATTATTAACCCCTTTAAAGCGTTGTAAATAGACCTCCCCAGTGCTGCGCTGTCCATTGGAACTAGTGCTGAATGGACGTCCAACGGTCGTGCGCAGCACTGGGGAGGTAGTGGCCGTGACGACCGTTGGCCGACGGCAGCAATTAAGGGGTTAATACATGCATTAAATATTTACACTTTCTTCTTATTTGTGTGAATATGAAGAAGGTTCATAAATAATGAAATTTAAATGATCACACAATTCTTTCCCTTGCCATTTTTTGAAGATTCAATACAACACTTTACTAGAAGGGAAGGAATTGAAGGAAACAATCTAAGGGTCTTTTGGAATGCAAGCAGAGGGACATTTTTCCAATCTAACTATACTCCAGCAGTGACCATCTTCCAACATTGGTGATTTTCTGTATGTTTGCTTCGCAATGGCTTAGAGTACTTGTTGAAATTGTTCTCAATGTTTATAGGTTTTTAAACCAAATGCTATTGACCCTCTTCCCATTAAGGGTCTAGCACATCTTATTTGTTATTATACCTCTGTTTATATTCTTCTTTATGTTCAGCTCTCTCTTCTGACATGGTCTCGCGGTGAACCCACACAAGACCTCACTCATTTAATCATCTAGGCAAAAGTTTTGATCCTGGCTTCCTCCCTTTTAGTGCAAGAAAGGGAGATATTCCTGATATGCTGTTAGGTGATGTGTGGCACCATTATCGAATTTTCTTTTAGATTGTTTTCTATGTGTTTGCCTGGCACATGAGCCAATTGAATGGATTATTTAATGGGTTAGCGTTCCGCTAACCCATTAGCTCTGGGACCATATAAAGGAGTTCTGATGTGTTGGATGGATAGGTCTTTTAAGAATTCTTTAATTTCTGGATGGACAGGTCTTTTAAGAATTCTTTAATTTCTTCTGATAAAAATGGTACCCCATTGTCTGTAACCAATGCACCTCAAATACCTTTCTTTGAAATTGTTTCAATAAGGAAATGTATTAATGTTTTGGTACAAACATTGGTCGCCCAACAGGTAGTCACCCACCGAGAATGATAAACCACTAGCACAAACATATATTTCTAGTTACCCCTTATAAATGTATTGGGCCAATGATGTCAAATTCCAATTTATCACACAGATTTGAGGGTACCTCTATGGGAGATAAAGGAACTTTATGTATAATTTTAGATTATTTACTCACACTGCAAGCAAAGCAATCCTTCACTTTGTTTTCTAGCATAGAAACCATCTTAAGGAACCAATATTCTGCACAGACTTTGTTTTTGTGGGACTCCTACCCAGATGTCCTTCATGGGAAACATCAGCAATGCGATTGCTCATTCTTCCAGGGGGAATAACTTGGTCTCCCTTCATTACAATATCGCCTTTTATAGAGAGTATATTTCTCACATTCCAGAATGGCCAAATGTCTTCTGGTAAATCCTTGCATCTCTCTGGCCATCCCTCCACAATTTTCTTTTTTACTTGTGAAAGTGTAATGTCTAGCTACAAACATCTGTCACACTTTTCCTTCAAAATTGTGGGAATGTCTATTTTAAGAACTACTTCATTACTCATTTGTGATTCCTGTTCTTCTTTGTCTAAAGGTAAATGGGACAGGCTATAAGCTGTTAAATTTTTCTTTCCAAATACATACTCTATTTTATAATTAAAGCCTAATAAACCCAGAACCCATTCGGCAAGGCGGGGTGTTGCTCTCTCCATTCCACTTGTGGGAAGATCTGGAATCAAAGGCTTGTAGTCTGTCCCTAAATCGAAAAGCAACCTCCAGAGAAAATATTTTAAATGGTTTATTGCCTAAAAAAAAGCACTACCTTCTTTTATTAGTGGAGTAATTATGTTCAGATTCAACCAAAGTCCTAGAGGCAAACGCCATATTCTTTCCTCTTCATCTCCCAACTGAGATAATGTAGCACCCAAACCTACATTGCTGGGATTGGTGGTAAGAACTGATTTGAGGTTGGTATTGAAATTTCCTATGTAAGGTGCTTTACCAATGGTCAGTTTGATACATTCAAATGCAGATTGGCACTTGGAATTCCATCCAAAGGGAACACATTTTTTTAGTAGAGCCCTAAATGGATGTACCTGATTAGAAAACTTCTTGACAAATTTGGACATATATTCGACTAAACCTAAAAAAGATTTGAGTTCCTCTTTATTTGTAGGGGATGGTTTTTCTCTGCTGACTCAACCAAACTAAGTTTAGGCTTTAAGCCATCACCTGAAATGGTGTGTCCCAAATAATCAACTGAAGACACACCAATCTTACATTTATCCAGTTTGATGGTGAGACCTGCTTTTTCCAACTTGCTTAAACGTTCCTCAACAATAGGTCATGTTCTTTGTTTGAGCTTCCATATAGAAGAATACCATCTTGGAAGCACATCATCTTATTGGCATCCTGGAAGACTTTTGAATAATCCTTTGGAAAACTGCTGCTGCAGTACCAGTCTGAAAGGCATTTGCAGTACCGGTATGCTCCAAAAGGAGTAATAAAAGAAGCGAGGTGTTTAGACTCCTTAGGTAGGGCCACTTGATGGTAAGCAGAGAATAAAGCAAGCACACTGTAGATTTTGGCTACCTGAATGAGCCTCAGCATCTCATTCATCTTAGGTAGGAGATGCCTGTCTATCCAGATGTTCGCATTCAAATCCCTCTGATCAACACAAAGGAGTATATTTTTCCCATTATCCTTAACTGCTATAACTATGGGAGCAAATCATTCAGAACGTTAAATGTTCTCTATTACACCATTGGACTCTAACTTATCTAGTTATTTCAGCACAGGCCTCTCGTTTTTAATGGGACAGGGCGTGTCTTGTGCACCACCGGTGAGGCATTGGATTTTAACTTGATTTTAATGGACAATTCTTACAGATAAAAACAAACACCACAGAAATTAAATGGGGGTCCAAGGGAAAAGTTTAAATACCAGCACAGATTCAAATCACCAAATACAGCTCTATATTGAACCAAAGAAAATCCGTGGTTCCAGCATACTTAGGAGCAACAACAGTACAAGTTATCAAGTCCCTCAATTCTAAGGGGAGTCTTTTAAAAAGGACGGAATTCCATAACCCACCGAGGTGGCATGCTTCATCATCTGGTCTGGTGAGAGCGTTGGATGGGAAGGCGGCCTGAGGCACGTGTGCTTCCCGGCGTGACAGATGTCTCTTATGCCGAGTCCCAGTGAGTTTGGACACTGTTCTAGTTTACCGTGCTACCCGTTTGCCTCAATTGGGCCGGATTGGTGACGCGTACAGCAAGCTTTGTTGAGGAGAGTACAACGTGACTATGATGAGGGTGGGGGCCTAACCTTACCTTGGCCCCCTCTTGCTGTTGTGTGAGCTTGGCGGGGCACCCCTAGAGCTCATCGGACAACCAGTGGAGTACCCCGCTGGCTGGGGTGCACTCTGCGAAAGCCGACAGGCCGGGTGGAGGACTCCACAGCTGGCGGCCCGGAGTAGTGCCCGCACTCTGAAGCCGGGTGGTGCCACTGGGGCGGTGACTATGGGGTCCGGCCGTAGCAACAGAAAAGCAGCACAAACCAAGCTGGAGAAATTTGCCTGCCAAAAACAACAGAGCGGTGATTGGGGAAAGGTGGCAGCCTCAGATGACGCAGCGGAACCCATGAATAAGGATCTCCTAGAAGTGATCACAGCCATTAAAACATCCCTCAAAGCGAGAATCGACACGGTGGCCACTGATGTGGGGCTGATCCGAGAAACATGAAGAAGATCACTGAGCGTGTGGGCACAGTAGAGAGTGCGACCAAGGAATTGAGCAGTGACACTAGTCTACTCAAGCAGGAAGTTACTGAACTCCATGCCTCCCAAGAAGCAATGGCTCTACAGTTGGATGATTATGAAGGTAGAATGCGCAGGAACAATGTTCGTATTATTGGTGTTCCAGAGCGTGCAGGGGGCAAGCAGCAGACCTTTTTGTCGAGGACCTGGTCCTCAAGCATCTACAACCCTGAGGACTCTCCAAATGATTCTCGATTGAAAGAGCGCATCGAGTGCCGGGGGGGTCGACCCAGGCCGGGGGCGCCTCCTAGGCCTCTCCTTGCCCACGTGTTCAATTTCGGAGACCGGGACACTGTTCTCCAAACTGCAAGGGTGGCCCGCCGTTACTAATCGAAAACAGCAAAGTTATGTTCTTTCCCGATTTTACACTGAGAGTTCAGAAACAGAGACGCAGTTTCCTGGAGGTGAAACGGGCTCTCCGTGACCAAGAAGTTAAATACGCAATGATGTTCCCCGCCAGGTTGCGAGTGGAGGCCAATGGGAAGTCGTGATTCTTCACTCGCCCGGACGAACCATGGGACTGGCTGGAGGGATGGCATACAGTGGAAAAGAAGGTAAAGAAGGGATTCTAGGCGGCCGATAAGGCTGAGGATTGGCGTCAGCAGAGACGCTCTCCTCCACATTCAGACTCTGATTCCCAGGGACACACAGGGGGGCACTGATCTCGAAAGCTGTTAAGACTATGTGCTGTCACTCTCGATACCCAAAATCCCCCTTGAGCACTCTTTGTGGTGGACTCGTAAGTTCAACCTTCAGACTGTGAGAGCGATGGGTACTGTTCTGCTCGGGAGGGGGGAGGGGGCCACCCTTGTTGGTGAAGTATCATTACTTGTTATTGTAGGGGTGATTAACTCAGAGCGTGACTGCCTATTTTGAACTGTTACTGGTATGCTTTTTTCTTCATGTTTGATCACTTAGTGGTGATTGTTTCCTAAATGGGGACCGTTGACACTTGGGTCCCTGAGCTGAGGCAACGTTTGATGTTGGTTAATCACCCGGGTTGAGCTGAGAGTTAAGTACAGTGTTGGGGATAGGGCCGGGTCGGGGGACAAGGAACCTATTGATTGTCAGTGACTGTGTTGAGAGTGGGGTAGCTCACGTTCCTTCGAATTGTTCATGGGCGG
This sequence comes from Lissotriton helveticus, assembly GCF_964261635.1. Classification (NCBI taxonomy): domain Eukaryota; kingdom Metazoa; phylum Chordata; class Amphibia; order Caudata; family Salamandridae; genus Lissotriton; species Lissotriton helveticus. Next base: position 302,485,532 of record NC_136068.1, on the reverse strand, counting down.
GCGACAGGCACTCTACATGTTGGGGGTGGTGAGCGGTTTTTGTCCCGTTATGCAGGGTGGCAGGGTGGGGGGTGAGTTGTTACAAATCTGGGTATGTTTGAGTTTGTCTTGTAGGGGGGATGTTTTTATTGTTTTAATGCAGCAGTAAGAAATTGCATCTTCTATCAGTCCGTCACGGCTGGTATTGGTGCTCAGGTTACTGATTTCACGTCTAACAGCACCAGAGGGCGCTGTAACACAGTCAGAGCAGCACAGACAGTTGCCGTAGGGGTTTTCATTCACCACAGATACTCCGTCCATTCGATTACACTGCTATTAGGGTCTTATAGCGAGAGGTCAGGGACGTAGACTCCTAACATGGAATGTCAACGGGCTAGGGGACAAAATTAAGCGTGGTATTGTGCTACAATATATACACCATCTAGAGCTGGATGTAGTGTTATTCCCAGAGGCTCATCTAATAGGTAATTCCTGTAAGGCGCTAGATAGGAAGGGTTATCGTATGGTGGCTGTCACGAGGGCAGCAGGGAAGCAAAAGACCAATGGGGCGACTGGTGGGAATTCCGGGAACTTTCAATCCCTTTGTTTTCTCCTCGCCAGGAAGAAACGTGGCCAGCCTCAAATACGGAGCTCTCTACTTGCGAGGACGTTCCCTTTAACTGGGAAGATGCCGCCCCTCCTGTGATTGTTACTAAAGACAAGGGTCCCTAGAACATGAGAAGTCAGGGTGAGAATCAACATACGCTGAATAGCCAATATGTTCTTTGTCCAGCCGGACAGGAATTTATTTTTCAAAATGTAAACACTAACAATGAATGTCAAGGGGGCACAGCCTGTGACCCATAGAGAACAAGACAGAACAACAATTTTTAGGCAAGGGCGAATGAGGCGGACTGTTTACTAGTATTCAGTGTACAGACTTAATTATTTCAAGGTACCATTGTGCAATACATTGTACGTATTTAGAAAACATATGGTACAGGGGTGTCGCCGTTTTGATGCCAAAACTCAGATACGTGGCATCATCTTCAGGACAATATTATAAACCATGTTTGTCTTCAAAATTATACAGTTGCCGAAGCAAGGTCAGGAGCAATATGCGGGTAGACCGGGGATACAGTCAAACCCGGGCGGGATGTGGACCCAGGGAATAACGGGTTTGCACTTCTCACGCTCGTAAATTGTTTGCCGTCGCAGATGGCGAATGCGGCAATTTTGGGATAATGCCGAAAGAAGGATCGCTCAATATGTCTGGTTCTGCGGTGATCGCTAGACCCTTGTCTTTAGTAACAATCTAACGCCCAAGGTCCCTAGTGTATTACCTTCGGGTTGCCTTGTCTCTTTAAACAGCCCCCTCCTGTGATGTCATGAGTTGCCGCCCAATAAGGAGTCCCAGAATACGGAACGTGGTGTGCGTCGACACCGGAGGAAGTCTGTAGAGTGCAGAAGGAGAAGGAACAGTGCAGCCAAAGAGAACCCGAGACGACCGGAGAAGGTATCCAGCCCGGAGGGAGAAGACCCGCAATGAGACTGGAGCTGAAGCCAGGAGGCTAACGGGAACACGTATCGCTGAGCCACGCACCCGGAGGAGCTTGGCTGACCCAGGTACGGGACAGATTCTCAGGTTGGGTCGGGAGGCGGGAGAAACCGGAGGGTTAAGATCTTTGCCGATTACCGCCTCCCCGTGTACAAATTTTGTAAATATATCCCTCCCACACCATCACTCCTCTCACCCTTACGTTCTCCCTGCCGATTCACCGGTGCACCAGAGTGATTCCTCACACCCTTCCCCCGTGAGTGCTAAGACGACCGGGACGAGATACTGATCTGGATTTGTTTGTGTTTACGGAGAACCTTCCCTGCCTTGACCAGACGTGTAGGACAGGACGAAACCAGCTCGGAAGAAGAGGAGGATTCCTCGTGGCATTCTTGTTTATTTTTCTTGTTTGTTTTCCTTCACCTTTAATCTAATCACAAGTACAGAGGGGTAAAACTGGCTACTCACAAAAGACGAGACTATTTAAAAATAAAACCTTCTCTACCCCGACGCAGTATACTTCATTTTCCTTCAGACCCCGCTACAGTGGCACACTCAGGATTCACCTTGGGGTACAGGGGGGGTGGGGATCCTCCTTCGAAAAGCCTGCCCGTATGTGATACAAAATACGTGGACCAACCCGCTGGGCAGATATGTAGCTTGCCCGGGTATCTGGGAGAGCAGAGTCTCAATGTCATCTTTGCGTTTGTCCCACCGCGTCTTCAACGCATGATACTAGCGGAAATAGGGGTGCTATTATTGAACTAGCCAGTGGGTACACTGGTGATGGGTGGCGACTTTAATCTGACAATGAATAACCAAATAGACCGTTCCCTGCCCAAACGTGATTCTGCACACGGCTCACAGCTACATGACTTTACCACTGCCTTGGGGATGGTGGATGTCTGGAGATGGTCACACCCCCAGAACACACTCTTCACATTCCAATCTGATGTACATGGCAGCCAATCACGACTGGACTATCTGTTTACCCATGCACAACCCATTCAGGACTTCACAGATTCTACCTTCCTTGCGTGGGGAGTGTCAGACCAATCCCCGGTCATGACAGTCTTCGGAGCTCACAGTGCAGTGCAGCCAAGCCCCATCATGATCCAACCCTGGGCACTAAAGATACCACACATTAGGGATAATTTATGGAAAGACACTGACTACTATTTCGAGGAAAATATGGGGTGGGTGAAGTCAGTGATAACGCTCTGGGGCGCATATGGGGCAGTGATAAAGGGGCGAGCATTGTCTTTGATGGTGGGAGTGTGAGTGAGTTGGAAACGGAGATCTTAAATCTCAAGCGCCACTTCGCAGTCCCCTGATCCAGATACCCAACATTCCATCAATGTCAAGAGACAGGATTATAGACAACTGCTTCTAGAGGACGCCAACAGGGGAGCTTTGGCCACCCGCCATAGAATATACAAGCACGGCGAACGAACCGGTAAACTATTGGCATGGTTGGAACGCAAGGAACAGTTGGCGAGATGGGTGAGCGCGATCTAAGGGCCTGATGACGCTCTGATCACTCACCCTCAGGGCATTGCGGAGGCATTCGCGAAATACTATGAGCATATTCACACTATGCCACAGCACTCACAAGCACCATTGGCGGCTGATCTCCTCACTACTATCGAGGTGTCATGTATCTCTCAGCATGATAGAGAGGCCCTAAAGGTGGATATCTCGGTCGAAGAGATTCAAAGAGCCATTAGAGACATCCGGTCCGGTAAGGCGATGGGCCCTAATAGGCTTCCGATTGAACTGATGAAACCCATGGCTATGAAGCTCACTCCCCACTTACTGAATTTATACAATGAATGTTATGAAACTGGGATCTAGGGGCAATGACCGACGAGGACTGGATTGAAGCGCTGGCTTTCCCCCGGTAGGTAGCAGTCCCGATGCGACTCCGACTCGTCCAACTTAAGCTTCTCCATCGTGTGTACTATGATGCTAAACTCTTGTTCAAATTAGGAAGGAGACCAGACACACTCCGCATTTGTCACTGCAACCAAATAGGGACATTCATACACATCCTATGTGAATGCCCCCACATACATCACTACTGGGTAGATGTCACACGACAAATGGCAAGGCCTGTTGATGAACCCATGCATCCATCTCCCCAACTATGCCTCCTTAATATGTGGGAAGCAACAGACCTCACCCAAGTTGAGAAATCGTGGACCATCATGGGGTGGAGCATAGCGAAAAGAAACATTGCCCAGAAGTGGGGGGTGGACACTATACTGCATTCGCATGATTGGGCTAAGGACATGGACCACACTATTGTAGCGGAGAAAACTGTATATAAAGGTAGAGGTTGTCCACAAAAATGGGATCAAAAGTGGGGTAGCTGGAATAAATATAGGGGGGACATCTGTATTTCTCCCACGGTGGAACTTAGACGGGAGAGACATGCACAATAGGAGGAGGCAGGCACAGATAGGTTGGCATAAGCCTCCGGGCCGACAAGAACAGTGAGGACGAGTAGTGTTCCCAAACCCGAAACTGTAAATGTAACCCTCTTTATACTGACCAGCCTTACGCTCTGTGTTATCTTTGGGGCCCCCGATGAATTGTTTGCTCTTTTTTAATATTCAAATGCATGTACCTCCAGCTGAAATGTCTATGTAATGTCATTACCTCTGTTGTTTTGTTTCTAATAAAAACTGTTAAAAAAAACATTCTAGCCTCAGCTTCAAGACCATTGGAGTACACCATGTTAAGAAAAGGGGTTTAGGAATATACCAATAAGATTATTAATATATACATTAAATATTTACACTTTCTTCTCATTTGTGTGAATATGCAGAAGGGTAATAAATAATTAAATTGAAATTATAACACTATCATGACTATATTTAAGTGCTTTACATGATTTAATAAATTAGATGTTGTGTCGGGGTTGTGCAAGAAAGTGTCAAAAAAGTGAAACAACCCCAATGCAAAATCTGGCCCTCAATTTATACTTTATTTTTAAAAACTCTGCCACAAAGAACCTGGCAACGAGGAGAGACATGGCAACATATCTGCTCTGCTTAATTGGTTGCAAAGTCTTCATTTTAATATATATTTTAGGTTTAAGGCACTGCAGAGATCTGTGTATGCCCAGTAGCTCTCTGGGAATAATAATAATGGTAAGATAACTCTAGAGGTGAACACATTTGCTGGCGAGATCTGTTTTGTCTAGTTCCAGATTTTAATCAATGTACCATAGAGGGTTAATGTGTCTCCTGCAAAGCACATCTTGTAGCATGCAGATGACAGATTTTTATTTTATGTAGATCGGTAAGTGGGTTACTGCTTTTAACACAGAGATCATTTTGTTACTTACAGTTCATTAATTGTAGTCCTAATATAGCACAGTGAGCTAGAAAGTGCATGTGACTCCTACACCTTGTGACCCTCACTCTCTTATGTAGCACATCCTGTATATTGATTTAAACACTTAGATCATTTATTGTTAATGTATAAAGTGTATGTGTGATGTAAAGCTCCCTGGCACCCAGCATTGGGATGAGTAGCTCTTCAAACTAATACAAATAAATAGTTGTATTTGGATTGTTACTTGTGTAACTACTGGGACAGACTAACACATCTGATTTTCTTACAGTGCATATACATATCGTATACACAGAGGATGAAAAAAGTCAAAAGCATGCCTCTCTTAAGTACCTGTGAGGTGATAAACTGTGTTAGAAACAATACAAATTTTAAAGGAGGGTCCAAGGGAATATTTAAAGACCTAAACAGAGTTACAGCCCCCTCAACAGAACATGTAAACTACGAATGAATAACTGTGGTTCTGCAAAATAACTCAATTTTGCCTATGGGTGTCCTGACCAGCTACTTGTGTGTATCCTATATGTGAATAATGCGTACAACAGGAAGTTTCACGCTGTGAAAAGTTTCCATCAGTTACACAATCTGTGCCGCCCTTTCCATCATCTGGGCCATTTCACAGAGTGTAGAGTTCATGTTGTAACCACTTCACCAAGATCTAACAGTGAAATGTCTAGCCCAGTGTGCGTTTGAGACTCAAAGGGTTTTCAGCTGGCATATGTTGGTAACTGAAAAAAATTGTGAGTGGTGAGAAAAGTGCTCTATTAAAATTGGAGAGTGGACGTAAAAAACACATTATTCAATAGCCGTACACTTCCAATAGATAAAAACATTATGAGTGCAAAAGGTCAGTAGGTTCAACAAATAGCTACTGACAAGATGTTCAGGTCGACATGTTTTTGCAGACCCACAGTTATTCATTCGTAGTTTACGTGATAAACTGTGTGCCATTGTTTCCCGTCTGTTGAAATTGTATATATGTGTGAAGCTCCAGGCCTCACCCAGCCCGTATACAGGAAGAAGAGGAGAACTGATAACCCCTTTACCTAGGCCTTAATCTTTGGCCCTGCTGGAGGTGAAGATACAAAATCCCCTTGCTGCCTGCTCGTTGCTGCTGGGTATGGTAAACAGACAACGTGCAGGCGCTGCTGAACATGCCAGGTCTCTGAAAATGACATCAGGACATGTTCAGCATATTTCACTAGGGTCAACTTCTTGGCAGGGGAGACAGCATCTATCTACCATGTGAAAATAGTGGGTGGACACCGCCTACCCGCATGCACCCCAGACTTGTGCCCTAATAGGTTACTTGTATAGCTACTCGAGCGGATAGATCTATTCTTATATGATATCTTTCTGTTTTAAAATGTGTTGCTCTTGTGGAAATTGTCTCTGAGTCAAAGGATCAATAAAAAAACAAAGAAATCAACAGAATGGCTAGTAAGTTAGATGGGTGTGAGCTGCTCTTTTTTTTTCTTTCTGAATACATGCATTGCGAATTCAGGCAGTCCTGCTTAGGACTTTAACTACATAGTCTTGTTGGCACCAATGGGTGAATGTGGAGAACTGGTAAAGGTGCAGTGGATCGGTGGGATACCCTTCATCCTGCCTTGAACACAAGCTGTGCCAGGTACCTAAAAGGTGGGAGTAGTATCTTTTTCCATGGTGACTGGGAGGTAGAAGCTGCTAAACAAGGGTGCCAACAAGGTGTTTAACAGGAGTTTACCATGTGTGATGATATTAGGAGGAAAGAAAACACCTGCAGTGATGAATCTATAAACCAGAAGCGAAACAGCACAAAACCTTTAGTAGGGCTTGGGCTCCTCTGCGGCGACCCAAATGAGATAGCAAGGAGTCCATGGTGGATGACACTTTATGCTTATTGCCTGAAGATCAGATTTTTTCACACCTCTTTTACCGGCTGCCAGCTATAACAGGAATAGATATTTAAAACATAGGCTAGTGTTTCTTTAAATACATGCTTTCATAAATATCAATCAATCAATCAGGATTTATAAACTGCGGACAATCACCCGATAGGGTATCCAGGAGCTTTCAGGCCCCAGTGGCTTATTCAAACAGCCAGGTCTTGAGGGCCATTCGGAATTCCGGAAGTCCAAATGAGTTTTTGGGTTTAGTTCTTACTAGGCATCACTCATTGAGTGATCATTTTTTCTAAGTAAGAACCACCTTATTGATCATTAATGTTTAAAATATTTTCATCTTATGTGCTACATCATGCCTCATTGTGAGGAAATTGATTTTTGTGGGTTCAGTACCTGACCATTAGGTACTGAAGTAATGACACTGAGAGTGCTCTGAGGCCTGCTAATCAGACCTTAGTGCCAGAGCTCTGACACTTAAAAGTGTATGTTTAATTTTTGTATACCTAATTGGCATACAGTACCTTACTTATAAGTCCCTAGAAAAAGGTATCTGCGGTACCCAGGGGCTGTAAAGTAAAGTGTTTCTCGTGGGCTACAGCATTTATTGTGCCACCACGACTGTGACAAAGTGAAACATGTCACCCAGACTACATCAGTAGGCTGGTAGGGATATATGACGTTACAACGCGGACTTTTACCACGCAGACCATTACCACGCATTTTTTACAACGCAGGACCCTTTACCACGCATACCATTACAACGCTGGTATTTACAACGCAGGTACTATTACAACGCATACCATTACAACGTAAGTATAGGTAAGTAAGTAATATGGTAAAATAATTATGAATAATATTTTTTTTAATTAATAAATTATTATTTTAATATTTAATATTTTAATTATTTATATTAATATTTAATTATTAATTTTTAAATATATATGTTAAAAATACCCCTGTACCCCAAAACCCAAACCCAGCCCTAAAACCTAAAAATACCCCTGAACCCCAAAACCCAAACCCAGCCCTGAACCCTAAAAATACCCCTGTACCCCAAAAACTGAAAACTGACCCTGAACCCTAAAAATACCCCTGTACCCCAAAAACTGAAAACTGACCCTGAACCCTAAAAATACCCCTGTACCCCAAAAACTGAAAACTGACCCTGAACCCTAAAAATACCCCTGTACCCAAAAACTGAAAACTGACCCTGAACCCTAAAAATACCCCTTTACCCAAAAACTGAAAACTGACCCTGAACCCTAAAAATACCCCTTTACCCAAAAACTGAAAACTGACCCTGAACCCTAAAAATACCCCTGTACCCAAAAACTGAAAACTGACCCTGAACCCTAAAAATACCCCTGTACCCAAAAACTGAAAACTGACCCTGAACCCTAAAAATACCCCTTACCCAAAAACTGAAAACTGACCCTGAACCCTAAAAATACCCCTGTACCCAAAAACTGAAAACTGACCCTGAACCCTAAAAATACCCCTGTACCCAAAAACTGAAAACTGACCCTGAACCCTAAAAATACCCCTTTACCCAAAAACTGAAAACTGACCCTGAACCCTAAAAATACCCATTTACCCAAAACCCAAACCTAAAATATTTTAAATAAAATTATATACTTACCAATACTTACGTTGTAATGGTATGCGTTGTAAAAGTACCTGCGTTGTAAATACCAGCGTTGTAATGGTATGCGTGGTAAAGGGTCCTGCGTTGTAAAAGTTGCGTGGTAAAGGTAGGTCGTGGTAAAAGTTGCGTGGTAAAGGTTGTATACAGGCTGGTAGATCAGGTTTATACTAATAACTCGACTTTGCCATTTAAACTACTGACAAACTCTGGATCTTCATTTTTAATATACATATCTTACCCCTAAGGTAAGCCAGTCGCGCACTAGGGCAGGGTGCTGTATATTAAAAAGTAGGACATGGGCTTTTAGACGCTTTAACAGTAACCCTAAATTACCCTTTTTACTGTAGAGAGACTAGGGGCCCCATTGGTGAGTACAGGGTTAAAAGCTGGCAATAGAGCTTTGATAACTTTTGAAAGGGGCTACTAAAATTGGTTCTTCAAGGTATCAAAAGAATCGTTACATTAAACTCAACTTGATGCCTGAGTTATATTTAATGTAACTTTTTCAGTGCAAGGCACCTTTAAAAAGTTGACACTCTGTAGCCCAAGTTTTCCAGTGGCAATTTGCAGATGCTGGTGACAAGACAACCATCTGCCCTTCTGTGGAGAGTCGCAAATGACTCCCAGGAAAGAGCACAATAGAGAACTGCCATTGGAAGAGGTGTTACTGATCTCTGACAGGAAGCCAACCAGGGTGTGAGCCCAAAAGGCCAGTTTAGAAGGGCAAATGGTGGACACAATCGAAAGGGGCTGCTCTTTTGTTCTGGTAGACAGGTTGGTGTCAAAGACAGAAAGGGGGAATGGTAGCCAAATCAGTTTTCACATGGGCATCTAGCCTCTAGGGTGGGCTACCAAGCTCCACACACTGAGAGAAGAGTTTGCCATCCTAGGAGTGGGAAGGATAATGCATTCTGGGATAACTAGATGCCACACTTTGCAGGAAGTCATCAACAGGCTGGAGGGGTCTTGGTAGCCTATTGACTAGCAGTCACTGCATTGCTGGAGGGTAACTTTTGGGCATACAGTGGCACCTCAGGCAACCATACCTCTGATCAGATCTGTACTGGAGAAGCTCTGCTCTGCTGTTTCCAGGACCTGGCAAAGAGAGATTGCACCAAAGATTGGAAGGCACCTGCTCTACCTGGGCTAGCGAAGAGAGGATTGTATTTCTGGTGCCCTGTTTGAGGAAAGCCATCCCCAAGCCCCAGACAGAAGAGGTGAACTCCAAGAGTCAATTGGCTAACTTCCTGTTCCAGCTCCAGGGCCACTTAAGCTGAAGAAGCTGCCTTGACAAAGTTGTGACCACAATTGCTTGTTCGCCTCTGACCACCGATGCGCAGCCCAGAAGACTGAACCATGAGAATCAAAAGTTGTACCTCAGTCTGCTAGGCCTGGGAGAGTAGTCAACTTGCATTTTGGTTGCCTAAGATGGACATTAGCTGCAGTTAAAGGAAATCACTGGTTTCACTGTGACCAGACACCAGTATACCAGTGGCAACTGGCTTTTGACTGGACTTCACTTGAACATCAAGGGATATTGACCACTGTGGCCAGAGTTGCCCAACGTGTTCGTAAACCAAGGGGTGGTACCAGGAAGACCCTTGACAACTGGATGAGCATCTTAAGCATCTTCAGCATCCTGTATCCCTTGTGTCAGGACCACTTCTTTGATGTGTATGGCGGTAGGCCCATAGAGCCTGGAACTGGACTGGAGACTGCTTTGACTACAAGGTAACTGTCTGACTGTAACGTACTGGCCCCCCTGGCTTGCTCACTTCCAGAGTTGGTCACTGAAGGAGGGCTGTAGTGGCTGAATACAACTTTCAAACTTTTTCCAAGTATCTGCCTACCGTGGTAGTTGCCAATACGTGTTTGCATTTTGAGTGAAAAACAGTGATTTACAATTTGCTTTAAAATCCATATCTCCAAAACCCTCCAATGGATTTTGTTCATTTTAGTGTCTAAATATTCATAAAAAATCAGAACTATTTTTATAAAATTGTGTTAGATTTCCTCTGTGTTGCATTTCCTTCTTATTCAATTATTTTGGTACTCCTAAATGGTTTGCACTTGACATTTGTTAAGGCCGGACTGCTCGAACCCACAGCTTCCTAGGGTTGAACTAAGGTGACACAAACGAGCCTTACTGGACCCAACACGGGTATATGAGTTTGTTACACAGCGAGGTCGCACAACCACACTGTATGATATACTGCATTTCCTCAGATTGATGTCTAGGGCTGGGCATCCAGAATTTGTGTCTAACAGTACAATACATTTAATAAGCCTGAGATTTGCTAAAATGTGCCAAGTCGACGCCTAGAATGAAGTTCATGTAATTTCCCACCAATTTGTCAAGTTCTGGAGTCTCCTAAATACTGTTTCTAAAAGTGTTTAAACTTTAAAAAACTTTTGTAAAAAGTTTGTTGAAAATCTGCAGCGTTTTGAAAAATTCCCAAAGGTCGCAAAAAGGACTAGGAAACATGGAGAACGACTTAGCCACTCTGTCCACCCTGACTGCAAAGTAATTGTCTGACTATGACTTACTGGTCCCACTAACTTGCTCAACACCAGAGTTGGTCGCAAAACAGGACCGGAATAGAAGTTTTTCAAGTAACCGCTAACCACAGTAGTTGCCAGTTCTTGTTTGCATTTTGAGTGAACAGCATTGGTTTATGATTTGCTAAAAAAAAAAATCAGATATCCGGAATTCTTCAGTGAATTCTATTTGTTATGGTCTCCAAAAATTCATTAAAGTACTATTTTTATAATATGGTGTTGGATTTCCTTAGTGTTGCGTGTCTTTTTTATTCAATTGTTTTGGTAGTCCTCAATGCTTTGCACTTTACTTTGTTAAAGCCTTACTGTTTGAGGCCCCAGCTACCCAGGGTTGAGCTAAGGATTTACAAAAGAGCCTCACTGGACCCAAGATGGGCTTGTGAGTTTATTACATTGTGAGGTTGCACACCCACACCATGTAAAAAACTGCATTTCCTCAAACTAATGTTGAGCAAGGTAAGGAGTCTTGTCCCTTATTGAATGCACTATTGTGACATATTGAATTGTGTAGCTTGGCAGAATATCACCCGTACTGGCAGCACATTAACATAAAGCTTCCTTTCAAAATCAAGGCCTCATCTACAAGGCCTCTGTGCCACCGGAGTGTCACTTTTTGCGATGCTCCGGTGGCGCTCTGTCCTGCTCCATATTTACAAGGCAGCGCACGCAGCCTTGTAAATATAGTTACCTTTGAGGCAGTTTTCTGCATTAAAGGGGCATGCAATGGGTGTTACTGTGGGCGTTCCCAGCAACACTCATGACTTTTTGACACTGCCCCAGATTTACAAGGAATCGTAAATCTGAGGCAAGACAAAAACTTACGCCTCCCCGGGGGAGACGTAAGGATGGCCCAAAGAGGAGAAATATTTTTATTTTTCCTTGTTTTTTTGATCTTTCTATGTGTGCTGCATTGTGCAACACACATAGAAGGAGCAAAACACCATTCATGTTTGTTTTTGTGCAGGAAGGTATCCATTCCTGCACAACAAACAGCACACAAACAAACAAACAGCTGCCATGGTGCAAGGGTGTCTGTGTTGGTGCACAGCTGTTGTTTGTGTCTGACCGGAAGCTGATTGCGGCCTACACAGCCAATCACTCTTGAGCTGCATTAGTGCCTTTAGCCAAGTACAGTGCTTTCCTGTCTTTTGGCTGGGTATAGGACATTCAAGTACCACATACATACATAAATCCATATGTAAGTCCTATTAAAGTCCCTATTACTCTGTCTGGTGGCTCAGTGGACTAATGTGCCCACAGTAGGGGCCTATGTTCAACATCATGGTGACTGGTTCAAATCCCGGCGAGTCCACTCAGCCTTTCATCCTTCTGAGGGTGATAAAATATGTAGCATATGATGCCCATGGGTGAACGTGCGCTTTACAAATACACGTTATGTTACTGGAGATAATAATATGTAATGTTTTACTTTGTACTTTATGGCTAATGCTAGCCGAAATAAAGTTGAAACAAACAAACGTTATGTTACTTACCCTTTCTCACTCCTCATTTCCTGCAGAGCTCTCATATTTGCCAGTTCTTAAAGTAGCTCAAAGCTCTGGTACAAAATTTATTATTTTGGGATTTCTAGTTCTGTTAACGCTATTGTAAAATCAGGACAACAATTCCTAGAATGCAAAGCTCTGTTCCCAGTCTTTGCCCCCAAGACACTCATGCAAAGTACAGGAAAATTACCTAATTAAATCCTATTTCTCAGTAAAGTTAAAATCTTACCTGGATGAAAAAGTCCGCGTCAGACAGGATTCAGCACTTCAGTGCCTGGGACTGTGGGCCCACTGCACACCCCCGCCCAACTTTCGGTATATGCTAATTCAGGTGAGCATCACACAAAATAATTCCTTCCATCGAAGTTGCTTCAATAACTGCGACTTGCTTCTTTGTTAATGCTTAGCCCCAAGCATTCATTTGCCTGCTCTTGCCACACATTTCCATTCCACTGTTCCTTAGAAACGAGAAAGGTCAAAATCTTCTGTCAGCGTCATCGAGGACTAATCCTCGGGCAGTTCCCGGCTCCGCGCGCACAATGTGCGTCGCAGCCGAAGACGCGACATGCGTTGGTTGTCACCGACCTGCCTAAACCGGCGCGCGGTCGGAGGGCTGGATGGTCAGATGAGCAGTGACAGAGCTCTCACTGCGCACCACGGGCCCGCGCGGCTTATCATTATTGCAGCTCAGTGCGCGCGGGCGGCTCGTTGCACCTTCCGCCAGATGCTCCACTGCACTTGCAGAACGGGACAGCTCAGCAGCGCACGCGCACATATCTCGCTGCATGCAGAATGCCAACATGGGTTGTTCGGTAGATTGTATTTTTTGTTGACGGAGGTCCTGTTTTGTTTTTTGGGGTATTTTTTTTTGACTGACTATAGATCATGGATTCAGTGCCAGCCTTTGAGTGCCATTGTAGAAATAATTTTAGCGCATTGACCGCAAGCATAAAACAAGGTTGGAGGAAGTAGTTCAACGAGGTGTCTTCTATGGGGTTCTTTGCAGATTTAACTGGGGGTATATCAGGACCGGGATTACCAATCAGAGGAGGGATCCACCCAATCCCCTAACGCCAGGAATTACACATTTTGGTCCCCAAAATAGGAACTCTTGGATCCAGGAATGACCGGTCAATTCCCTCATGGTTTGCCCAATTTCAGGGCTTTTTCCCACTTATGTGTACCCTCTGCTTTGAGCAGGGTTTAAATGGGAATTGGGGTGGGAGGGGGGGAGGCTTTTGAGAGTGTTGGGGGCAGGGCAGGCTAAGAGGCTCCTAGGGCAGAGTGTTGCACCCTCCCCTATGCTGGAGGAGGGCCTCAGTGCCGGACTGGCTGTAGCGGGCATCAGGCGTTTTCCCGGGAGGCTGGAAGGGTGCTTTTTTAGCGTTGGGGCTGCTTTCGTTGCTGGGGGCCGGTTTTGCAGCGATTATGCAATATCCCCGGTTACAAAAGCATCAGTGCCCACTGGCACACAGCCCCCCTGGAGGGGGGTGGGGCTGGTCCAACAAAATTGCCAGGGCTGCTTTGGGTTCCCAGTCCGACCCTGGAGGGCCTCGAGGGAATGTACATGTGCCCTCTCTTTGGCCCAGAGTAGTAGGTAGGTTTACTGGATGCAGATTCACATGCTATAAAAGCAGGCCAGGGATATTCCCTCCTAATAATTTCAGGTATGATAATACTGGGCCACCAGAATCGCCCGGGGCAGTATCCCTCCTGGTGATACCTCTCTGGCCGACTCAGCATAAGAACTTATCAGTGGAGGGTTTTGTGTTGCGAGCGAAGCCCAGAGGTGTGCTCCAGATTTGATTCAGGGGAAAAAAGGTGTGAGGTATTTGCGCAAACCAAGGGGGTAATTTACAAGAGGCCTGTGCCCCCCGAGCATTACTTTTATTGACGCTCGGTTGGCGCAGGCCTATCAATCATATCTATAAGGCGATGCAAAGCCACACTGCGCGGCTTTGCATGGCCTCATAGATATGGAGTATGGCAAGGCCGCGCGAAGCGCTGAGTTGGCTTACTGTGTGCCAAGGAGGCGTTCCATGAGCGTTGCTGTGGGTGTTCCCACTCAACACTTGTGGATTTTGACACTGCCCCAGATTTACAACATCACGTAAACCAGGGGGAGCTCCAAAAATGTACGCTTCCCCAGAGCAGGCGTAAAGAGGAGAAATGCTTTAATTTGTAAATGTAGATATACTTATATAGCGCAACCTGTCACCACAAAGGGCATCCTGGCGCTTGCCTAGGGAACCCGTCCTGGTATTCCCCTGTGAGAAGCCCCGACAGGGTGTCCACAGGGTGAAAGTCAGGCATCCCGCCGCGAGGGGCCGTTGTGGAGATTAAGCAAGCTATTGCCCAGAGTCGCAGAGTGTGAACCCGTGAGTCGAGGAGGCACCGGGACGAGAATTATCGAGTCCGTGGAATTTTTTAGCCCAAGACCCGCCGGGGCGGGGAATTGAACCCTGGTCCAGGACCGATCTCAGATTCCGGGTCTGCCGCCTCTAACCCCTGAGCCACAATTTCTCCTCCTTTTTTCCTCATTCTACATGTGCTGCTTCTGCAGAACACACAGAATTCAGAAAATGCCTCTTGTTATTGGATTGTGCAAGAAGGTGTCCCTTCCTGCACAAAAATATTAATGCCAGCAACACAGACACTCTTACACAATGGTGCAAGGGTGCCTGCGTTGGCGCTCAGCTGCAAATGGTGCACCTGCGCAGGCTGAAAGGCTAGGAATGCACTGTATGTATCTTGTAAATATGGTGCATTCCTGCCCTTTCGAATTTGAGTAGGGCAGCTGAGCAAAATGACTGGTGGCACTACCCCATGCCAATTTTATATAAATAAGGTCCCTAGTGATTTGCATTCCATGAGGTTGTTGAGCCATGATTTTGGGAGCAGCTTAATCTTTTTGCATTGGCAAATAATTAGAGCCCAGGTACAAAGGAGCATTCACAAACCAGGAACTTAAATTTGCACACCTAACTGGGTATGCTTTTTGAGATGCGACTTATGTGCTTATAGCATGCATTGCAAATTGTACAGTCACAGGGGGTTGTAAAATGACCTGTCCTTTGAATATTAACAGTGGAGGTTACAATTTCCAACCATATTAATGGCTCCAAATGTAGAACTGGCGGCCTGCAAGAAACAGTAGACCACCATCCATGCATTTCCATTTAAAACTGGAAATATTTTTTTTTCTTTAACAGCTATCTATGTCCATCAAAGGCATAGGTGTTGCTAGAAAAAAAGAAACAAAATCCTGCTAAGGAAGGTGTCAGGTGGAGCTGGCAGAGGCTGTTTGGTTTGAGGCTGCCCAAGACCATTCCCAAAGGAAACCACTCCTAAAAGTAAAGCTTTAACTTTGCAAATCAGGAACCATCTTTCTGGTGTCTGTCTCTGGTCAATGGTTTGTGAGTAATATCGTGGCTTGTCTGTTTCGTGGTTGTACATGCGAAGGCTGGAGTGGTCTTGTGGTTGTAAATGCAAGGGCAGGTGTGGGCTCGGGATGGTACAGGCATAGGTTGGAGGGATGAGTCTGTTTCATGGCTTCACAATAGGGGTGGGAATGGTCTTGTAGTTTTATAAGTGAGGGCTGGACTGGGCTCATGATAGTACAAGCAGGGGCTGGTTGGGTTGTGTCTGTTTCATGGCTGCATAGTTGAGGGGTTGAGAGGTTTAGTAGTGGTATCAGCGAGCATTGGAGTGGTTATTATTTTTCATGGCTTTACAGGAGAATGTTGGACTGATCTTGTGGTTACAGGAGAGTGGTGTCGGGATGATATTGGCAAGGGGTGATGGGGATGTGTCTTTGTTATGATGGTATATGTGAGTTCTGGTAGGGGTGTTTGAGAATCCTTGTGGTACAGAAGAGTGCTAGTGTGGTCTTGTGGTGCTGCAGGGTGTATTGCAGTGGCTGTGTCTGCTTCATGATTTTATAGGTGAGGGTTGGAGTGGCCTTGTTGTTGTAAAGGCGAGGGCTGGAATGTTTGTATCTGTCTCAAAGCAGTTGGTATAGTCTTGTGTGGTACATATTAATGTTATAGTGTCTATGTCTATTTCATGTTTGTACAGCTGAGGGATGGAGTGATCTTGTGTTTGTGCAAGTGAAGTTGGGAGTGGTCTTGTGATGGTTCAGGCTTCGCTTGCGGGTGGTGTCTGTTTCATGGCTGTATGGGAGAGAAATGGAGTAGTCATTGCACAGGCGAGGATTATACGAGTTGTGTCCATTGCATGGCTACACTGGGAAGGACTGACCTGTTTATGAGTGGTAAAGGCAAGGGTTGAAAGGGCTGTCAGCCTCATGATGGTATAAGTGAGTCTTGGAGTGGTTTTTAATTAATTCTTGTAGTACAGGCGCGGGCT
Source organism: Lissotriton helveticus (assembly GCF_964261635.1). NCBI lineage: Eukaryota > Metazoa > Chordata > Amphibia > Caudata > Salamandridae > Lissotriton > Lissotriton helveticus. The sequence goes on along the minus strand of NC_136068.1, from coordinate 302,468,672 downwards.
GGAGTGGTCTTGTGGTTGTACAGGTAAAAGCTGGAAGGGTTGTGATTGTACAGGATATGGTTGAAGAGCTCTTAAGGCAATACAGGCAAGAGTTGGGCTAGTTGTGCCTGTTTCATGACTGTACGGGTAAAGGCTGGAGTGGTTTTGCGATGGTAGAGGCAAGGCTTAGGGTTTTCATCTATTTCATTGCTGTACAAGAGAGGGATGTAGTGGTGTTTTCCTGGTGTAGGCTAGGGTTGGATAAGTGGTGCCTTTTTCATGCTTGTAAAGGTGAGGGTTGGAAAGGTCATGTGGTGGTGCAGGTGAGGGTTGGAGGGGTTTTGCCTCTTACACGGCTCTATAGGAGAGGATTAGAGTGAACCTGTGATGGTACAGGTAAGGGTTGGAAATGTGTCTGTTTCATGATTGCACAGACAAGGATTGAAGTTATCTCATAGTACTACAGGCAGCGATTGGTGTGGTTGCATCTGGCTCGTTAACGGACAGGCAACATTTGCAGTGGTTTCCACAGGTGTCTCATCATTGCTGCCCTTTGCCAACAAGTGAGTTGTGCTGTGGTGAGAGGAGGCTCCAACTATGTGCCTTCTGGTGCAGCTGTAATAGAAGCTTCAGCTATGGCGCCGGTGCCCACATCAACCAGTGGCGTAACAAAACTTGAGGGGCTCCCCTGCAAAGTACATGGAGGTGCCCCCCTACGCTCCGGATCCAGTCAGGAGCTCTGAGTCCAGGCAAACCTGCCGCAGGTGCACAGTGCTGGAGGGGCCCACCTGGAGCTCGGGGCTACCTGTATCGCGGGTCATATTCTTACACCACTGTCGTCAACAGAATGCCACAGGAAAGCTTTACAAATCTTATTTAATTACTTTTGTATGTACCTCCTTATGTTTAAAGGCTACAAATCATGATATGGCTTACTATAATACCTCTTTATAGATCTTTAAAGATTGACATTTTCAATCAAATTTGTGTTCCCAAAAGCCATTCACATTTTCGGATTCCCAACATTTAATGCCTCCGAGGTTTTCTTCACTAATTTTGCTCACTATGGGCCATATGTATAAAGACATTTTCCCATAGACACAGAATGAGTAAAACCCTTTGATACATCTGGCCCTATGTGAAGCACTGTGTGGTCCTGGCAAGCACTACTTGCTTGCATACACAATCGAGAACTGGTCAACTCAGTGTGACCCCTATTTCTGCAACATGTGACTGTTTGGCTATCTCCCTGAAGAGGAAAGAACGTACACCGGGCTCACAGGGGCTGATGAGGCAAGGGTTCTTGGAACCACTGGTGTCACTGGGACATGAGGAGAGTTGGACCCTAGGAGTGAGAGGCCCAGCAAAGTAAAAAGGAGGTTTGAAGACACTAGATAAATGAATGAAAAAATTGTTTATTAAGACCATAGTCTGTTAAATAAAAATACACATACAACAGCATTACGTCGCTAAAACCAATATAAATTATAACCATTAGAAAGTATCAGCTTAAAATACATATTTCCATGTGTGCACCTCCATTGAAAAATGAATGCAGAGCAACTTGTGTCTTAAAAACTAATTTCTGATAGGAAATTTACTGCAGACTCTCGTGTAATAGCACGGGGGCATAAGGCCGTTGATAAGTTTCCTTGTACGGCAGACGTCGGAATATATATTGTTGGAATCCCTGCTGTTAATTGTGACTGGTGTGTGCATCTAACCTCCTTACCAGTAGGGATGCAAGATATGTACGAACCGTAGTAGTTGTCCCTCTGTGGTCTGAGGGTATACGAGTGGATTGGAGGGTTGTCTTTTTAAAGCTGCGGTACGGGCAAGGGATGGAGTATGGAAGCCCAAGGGATCAAATGAGTTAGTGGGAGTCATAAGGATAATGGTAGAGTTGAAACTAAAGTTTACTGCACTATCATAAAGTAGATCACGGATATGACTACAGCTGCTGGACTAACCCTGCTAAAACCTAGCATGTTAGGATCACTCGGCCTAGACACTGAGGTGCTTATTTACAAGCCCCTTGCGCCACCGATGAGTCACTTTTTGTGAAGCACCTCTAGTGCAACCTCCTGCCCATATTTACACAGTCACGTAAAGCCACCCAACATGGCTTTTCCTGTCGTTTTAAATATGGCCCCTTCTCATTCAACTTTTCGCATGAAAGGGGCGTGGCATGGGTGTTTCTTTGGGTGTCCCCATGCAGCACCCATGTATTCTGCTGCATTTCCATATTTCTGAGACTTCGTAAATCTGAAAATGTGTCTGAATGCTACGCTATCCCGGGGGGGTGTCCACATTTTTTCTTCTTTCTAGGAGCGCTGCATTCTACAGCACACAAAGGAAGAGGAAATCACCTCTTTTTATTTTTTTTGTTATTGTATTGGTGCAGGAAGGTACCCCTTCCTGCACAGAAACAATATCCCCACAACGCAGGCACCCTTGCACCATGGCGCAAGGGTGCCTGCGTGGCACATGGCAGCCGATTATGCACCAGCACAGGGGAAAGCAGATGGATGCCTCATATTGTTGTAAATATGATGCATCCCTGTGCTTTGAAAGTGCTGCAACATGGCGTAGCCAAAGGGCTTGCGGTACCAAGCTGCGACACTTTCTTATAAATAAGGCCCCAAATGTATTTCAATTATGTGTAGTGCACAATTTAAGAGCCTTGTTTGAGTAAATCTAACTTATGCTCAGACTTCTTTACAAAGTGGTGGGCCGGTCAAGCACGGTGTGGAGGTTAAGTGCCACCACTGCATGGTGGTTGGACGTTCACGGGGTGCGTGTATTTTGACAAGGATGTTTGGAAAATAGAAAACATGTGAGACAACCAGAAAAGCAAGACTGTTTGCACCATTCGCCCCTAAAAATGTTTTACGTTGTGACAATAAAAGTCTTGGAAAAGAGAAGAAAATGCAAATTTCCAGATTCAAGTGAGGCTTCGTGTTTGAAATTATCACCAATATTGAGACAATGATTTCCAAAGACAGTCAAACTTCTAAGACCAAACTGTAATTCCCTAAAAAGTCTTGGAGCAGTGTTTGTACCAACCCATTTCAAGTGCTTGACTTTAAGACTTAATTGAATTTTACTACTGAGTGACTGCTATAATTCTCTCATTAACTATCATCAAATGCACCTTTTCAAAATGAGACGGAAAGAGGGAAGGGGCATTCTGGTACAGAGGCAATGACAAGGACATCCTCTGGTCTGTTTGTTTGGGGATTATTAATAGGAAACTTATTTGCATTTTTATGTCTTGTTTATTATTTTCTCTGTGTTAATATTAATCTTCAGGGCCAGATATCTCGTTCAGTGAAGGGTGGGCTCCTTGGAAGCGGAAACTGATCGCTATGTTGACAGTCTGAGCATTCATTATTCACTCATCCTGCTCCAATCTTGCATTTCTAATTGTTACTCTGCATGTGACTGCCCTGCTTACCTGACACATCATTAATCCTTCTCTTTCTATGTGTAGGTAGCTAGGCTCCATAAAGCACTGCAAATGCATGCCTTTGTCTGGAGCATAATATTGAACCATCAAAACAAAATGAAAAAGCAATGTGAAGTTAATTTTGGATTCAATGGTGTAGCAGAGATGGGTTGAAAATTGTGCACAGAAACAATGTATGGAATATGGGCTCTGGATTCTCTCTGGCTATTCCATCTGGAAATGCAGTGCTGTAAAAAGGGTCATAATATCAGGATGTGCTGCCACTTGACTTGTTTCCCAATCCTATGAAGGCAGGAAGTGGGTATTGAAGGAGAGCTCCGAAGCAACAGGCCCACCCTAAAAAGAACTGATATTCATTTTCATGTATGAGGAACTAATATGAAGCCACATGAAGAAAACCACTGTACTGAACCCTGCAACATGCTTTCTGCAGCTCCCAAGCAGAAACAAACAATGCTCCCCTTTTTAGGTCTCGACTAACCAGTGGCGAACTAAATTTGAGGGGGGCCCCTTGAAAAGTGCATGGAGGGGGCCCGCCATGCATAGGACCCAGCCAGGAGTTCTCAAACCAGAGGTCCACTGCTGGTGCACAGTACAGAAGTTGGCCCCCTGGAGATCAGGTCCCCACACTCTGGGCGGCGGGGGCTATCAGTATGCCACAGGGTTTATACAGCGCATGCGCTGTCTCGGAGAGACATGTTGTTTTCAATTCAGTAGGCTTCAGCCAGCCCATGGGCTTACCATTTGTTTACTCTATCATTGTTCTCGTATCCTTCGTTTCCGTTTACCCTTAGCATTAATGCGTCATGCCTCTTCCAGTGTTTGGCCCTTCCCCAGAGTATGGACCAAGTATTTGTGTTTATCTACTGCTCCCGTTTTAGGACCTACTTTTTTCTTTATCTTTGAACACTCCACGAGTACTCATGTTTTCTCTCACTCCATCTCCTCCTACCCGCCCCAACCCTGTTGGTTCAGTTTCTTCGCAGATCGGCTTTAGAATCCACTTCACCGCCCAAACACACAAAAAGCAATATAAATGTATGTAACCACATATTTAGTTGGCAGCTGCTCTTGCTGATCTCTATGATCTATAAGCTTTCACAACAAACGCTCTGCCCGGCTGAAGCGTCCCGAAGGTCAGTAGACTGAAGCAGCTCTTCTGAAGGGCTTACCCATAATTTTGCCGATACGAAAAGCAGCACATCCTTCATAAAGCTTGATAAGGATGAGCCATTGATAAAAACTGAAAAGGGGGGGTGATGCATCTCAAACTATCGCTTCCTGGCATATGCGTGTCACTGTTGCTTTGACATCGAAGTTTCATGACATTGATGGTCACTGCCATCCACCAAACCATGTGGTTATGTTTGTGAAGCTTACTATTGCGGGATGTTTTACTGCAACTGTACATACATTCTAATGAGGAATTACAACCAGAGCTGCCAACTTTAAAACTGGCTGGCTTGAGTCTCTGCATTGGTTCAACATCCTGTGATTTTGGGCAAATCACTTTCTCTCCCTGTGCCTACAAAACATGAGTGTGCCTCTGTATAATGTAACTGATGCTCATTTAGAGTGCTCCAAAACCTTCTGGTCGAGTTTGCGCTATATAAAACTGCAAAAGAAAAAACATCAACTCTAGGAACCTCGTTTAAGACTGGCAGACACTCCCCATTCAAGACAGGGGACCCCTCATTCACGTGCATCGCTTGAAGAAGTGCAGTTGCATCAGAGGTCAATAAAGATAAGGTCTCCTGGTGCATGGACATGTCTGAGCACAACTGGCTTCCTTTAGCTTATCCTTCCACGGGCTCGTGTATTACTCCCTACTACACTCCACCGCGGGGTAAGACTAGCAGCTCCTGGCACAATTTCCCATATCTATGCACTGCACTGTCCACATCTAACAACTGACAACCCAGTGGCTAAAGAAATGAACCTAAATTGTTGTAAGAAGCCTATAGGCCTGGCACTGGCCACCAAGCTTTTGGTTTTGTCAATGATTTGTGAATGCAGATAGCCAAAGAGGGAGTTGTCTCTGGTCTGGCATACTCCTAAAATGCCACAGCCACCGGCCTACTCCTGCACCTTCAAGTGCATGATTCACCCACATCCCTTGTCCCCCCGATTGGTGACTGAACAATTCTTTCTTACCCACAAAGTAATCAGACACGGAACCTTCAATTTACACGAGAGGAGATTATACACTAAAGGGGAGGCAGTCTACTATGTGATGACACGAATGGTTTCTATATCATAATAACGATGACCAAAATATTGGCTGAAATATGGGAATATTGTGAAGGTAGGTTATATGCAGACAGGTATTGGTAGGTAAGCAACGTCTATTACATGTATTAAAACTCAAATAGCACTCCCAAGAACAAAATTAACCCATTCCATGCGTCGGACGGCCGGCGTGCGGCCGACGTCACGGTGGGCGTGTGCGGAGGACGGCCGGGGGCCGTCCGAACCATGCCCACGCCGTAAATCACCCGCACCGCGGCGGAATTTTCGCCGCGGTTAAGGGGTTAAATGACATAACCACAATAATAAATACAAACAGTAAATATAGGCTGACCCTTCTTACCGAAGTAAAGCAAAAACGCCACACAGCACCACATCATATAAATCCACCCCATGCCACATATTTCAGCTCCACACCACATACATCCACTATACTCCATAACACTCGGCTAAACAACATTGTTAGCACTAAGAACTCTTGGCTTGCAGAGACCTATCGGTTTTGCCAATGCTTGCTTGATATGTTATTACTCATCAATTGGAACCTTCGCAGCAGTTTTTCAGGAAACATTGAGCAGAGCCAGTTATCACAATAAATCAGTAGGTAGGAAAATGTATCTTTAATTAGCCCATTGTAATGGTCTCGCTAGATACAGCTCTGCCTTTCTGCACAGATCATTCATACTCAGTATGCCAATGATGTGGAGGGAAGAATTAGGCTGAAAAACCAATGTGCCATAAGGGCATTACCACTCACTCGCAGCCATCTGCCAGCAGCTTGCCCTTGCCAAGGAAGGCCATTAATGAGGCTCAGTTCCTAGGAATAAACTACCTCGGAGACTTTTTCGAGAAGCTCTGTTCGAGACATACTGGAGGTAAATTCAGCACTGAGCACATACTTTCAGACCTCCCTTTTTGACCCAGAATTTAATGATCAAGAGCAGAGGGTCCAAAGCACAGTTAGGATTAAAAGGCAAAAAAATAGTTTCATTGGATACAAATAATTGGGTAGAAATCTTCACTTACAACCTTTTTCCCACTGCATTTTAGGAAGAAATGTTGGCATTGAGGAAATATATTGAAGATCATAAAGGCCTTTTACAAACTGTAGCAGGAAATCTACAGAAGAACTTAGATAGCATTAACCTCTTCGCAAATGGTTGAGTGAGTGATGTAGTTTGTCATGTTATCAGGCACAAAAATATGTTATTGTCCTACAAAAGTAAACATATTCAGAATATCAACCACCACTATTTTTTGAAGATAATTATATAATAGGTAATTATAGATTTACTGTTCTTAACTTCAAACTTTGATGATGTGTGTGTGTGTGTGTGCATGTGCGTGCACCAAGTAGCAGGTTCTGCTCCCATTTAAAAATTACACAAGACAAGTTTCAAGGTATAGACACTTACTGCCACTCCAGAATTCCAGTTAGGAGGTTGTTTATTGTAGCAGGTAAGGTGTTCAGTTTATAGTCTTTATCCAACAGTGGTGTGTCTGATTTCCCACAAATAAAACCACTATTGTACATAAAACATGACAACCGGTGCAAAATTCCACCTTATAGCGCATGGATCTTCAAACTGGGGGACGGGCCACCCCAGGGGGGCCTCAAGCGATCCCAGGGGAAACGCTGGCTAAAAGAAGCATTATGCTAACAACAGTCCTTTGTTTCCAGCAGAAAAAAATGAGCAGTAGTAAAGCAGCTATGTAATGGGCCATCACTAACAACTTTGTAATTTATATTCTGGATAGGAGAAGGTTGCAAAAGGAAAGGGACTCCAAATTTTCTTCAAAACCCTCTCCCCCCATTTCCAGTAATCACACTGTGGATACTTTTACACGTTAGAACGGCCTGCCTGACTTGAATAGTATGTTTGTCAATTATGTGTTTGATTGCATTTGTAAAAACAGTAACACAACTTAACTGCAATGTTTAAATAAGTCTATATATATATGTAAACATTGCCAGTTTAATAGAATAATTGTGAAAAATTAGGGGGGGCGGTGATTATGTTTTTACCCCCTGGGGCGGCATTAAAAAGTTTGAAGACTCCTGTTATAGCAGGTTATAGCGGCACATTGCTCTAATGATTTGAGGTGCATGATTTGCATATGCCACGCATGGCACTTATTTCATTATATTCCAACTAAAATAACGAACTACATATGGAGATGTAAATTGATACTTGTAAATTGATACTTGTGTAGCTCACTACTCACCCGCAAGGGTCTCAAGGCGCTTGTACGAATACCACTGTGGAACCCATCCTGGCTTTCCCTGTGAGGTGTCCACTCCTGGGCACCCCCAAGGTGGAGGCCAGGCATCCTTAGCGTTGTGGGGGCCATTGTGGAGATTAAGCAAGCTATTGCCCAGAGTTGCAGAGTGGGATTCTATGATTGGAATAGGCACCGAGGCGAGAATTATCAGGTCCGTGGAATTTTGAGCCCAAGACCCGCCGAGGCAGGGAATTGAACCCTGGTCCTGGGCTAGACCTCTGCATCAGGGTCTGCCGCTCCAACCATTGAGCCACACTTCTCCACATGCTGATACATAACAGACATGTAACATGTTATACACGTAGTCCTTCTTCAAAGTGCTCCCACTGTATATCGGAAATGGGCCCTGAGTATTTATACCTCTAACTACTCATCTAGACAATATTGCTGCTACACTGCACTTCATGTTACAAACCTTATTCAAGTTGTGTACAGTAACTAAATGTGTTATCATCCAATGACTGATATGCAAATAATTTTGGATTGTCCTATATTTCAAGTGAATCCCATTGTGCAACACATAAACAAATAAATAACAACAAAAAGTTGAGTACTGTGCTCGGCAGGAATAAATGAAAACAATTAATCAGTTCTGGTTAATATGGCGGCATTTCTACACTATTGAGGCTACTTTCGAGAGGAACCATTTAGAATGCTTTTCATTTCAGTATGCACTCAGTTATACCTTGCTAAATTATTCTACGCTATAAATTGAATATCTCAACACCATTGCTACATTAGGGACATCAGTGTTATAGAAACCATACCTTATTTTTAACGCATGAAACATTAACAGTACAAAACCTTGAATAATACAATCAGTGCATATGGGTGCCTCTTTTAACTAAAATCTATACCAACCGATCTTTGTCAATATTGTGCCCAAATGGCTTCTTGGTATTACATTCAAAAATGTATTTTGATTAAAGAGATCCCAGTATTTTTCCCCAATTTCTTCCTCTATCGTTCCTCTCAGTCCCAATCCTGTCAATACCACAAAGCAGCAGATTATTGCATTTATGTATTAAAATGGTTTTGTAATCTGTTATATCTGGGGTGTACAATTTGTCCTGTGATAAAAGGATTTTAGAGCATATGAGAGCAATCAGAAAAGCAGATGCTTCATTCCCAGTAGGCAGATGTTTTTAGAGTCAGCTTGGTCAAAGCACGGAATATCTGCAATTTTGTATTATGATTTAGATGTTACTTTCAAAATATGGTATAATTGGTGAATCTGTGTGATGATGTTCATCTGCCACCCAAACACAGCTAGTTACCTAGTTTTTTACCTGGTGGTTCACAATTGCTCCTCAGCATGACTGGACACAGACAGAATACATTATAAATAAAAACCTTTACAGAAGCCCGGTGCCTAGCTTGTGCTGGTGTTTGCTGATGGTGCACACATGCCACATTGTGGGGGAGAGGGACTTATTTTCCATTAAAATACCCAGTGTCAGAGAGAGACAGGCAGAAAAGATAGAAAGCAGGTGGAAGAAAAGATGTAAAAACACAGATAAACAGAGAAAAGATGAATGCACAAGACGCTGCAAGAGTGAGATTAAGAGACAGGAAATGAGGGGTGGTGGTAGAAAGAAGCTTGAGGTGGAGTCAAGACTATGCATCCTAGGTATTTGGAAACTGTTAGAACTGGGGGTCTCTAGTTGGCTGAGGTAGGTACCTTAGTCCAAATAGGGACCCTTGTTTCTAAGTCAGGGAAAGGAAGGACACCTTCTCAGATAGCCCCTGCTCCCAATCTCGGTAGCTTGGCAAAAGAAGCCAGGCTTATCTTCAAGGCAAATGTGTAAAGTATTTGCAACCATGCTCTCAGAAACCCAATGATTACACAACAAATGGACTCCACACGAGTTTCATAAAAAACCAATTATATGTTTATAAACAAAAAGATATACGATGAGACCACACAATAAAAATCCAACATATGCGTACTTGTAATATTTCACCTTGCCGGTTATTAGGCCGGCAAGCCCTTGTATGTTCTTGCACTATTAATGAGCAATTCTCAATGATCCAATGCAGTTCTAATGCAATGCTATGCAGTTCGTAATGCAAGATTTAGTCACTTCGTAATGTAAAAATAATGCTGTTCGTAAAACAACAGTCAGGCAGTTCATTATGCAAAAATAATGCAATTCGTAATGCAACAATCAGGTAGTTTGTTATGCAAAAATAATGCAATTCGTAATGCGACAGTCCGGCAGTTCATAATGCCAAAATAATGCAATTCGTAATGCAACAATCAGGCAGTTCGTACTGCAAAAATAATGCAATTCGTAATGCAACAGTCAGGCAGTTTGTAATGCCAAAAATAATGCAATTCGTAATGCAACAATCAGGCAGTTCGTAATGCCAAATATATTGCAATTCGTAATGCAACAATCAGGCAGTTCGTAATGCAAAAGTAATGAAATTCGTAATGCAACAATCAGGCAGTTCGTAATGCCAAAAATAATGCAATTCGTAATCCAACAATCAGGCAGTTCGTAATGCCAAATATAATGCAATTCATAATGCAACATTCAGGCAGTTCGTAATGCAAAAGTTATGCAATTCGTAATGCAACAATCAGGCAGTTCGTAATGCAAAAATAATGCAAATCGTAATGCAACAATCAGGCAGTTCGTAATGGAAAAATAATGCAATTCCTAATGCAACAATCAGGCAGTTCCTAATGCAAAAATAATATACTCCGGCACCGATCGCGGTGCTCTGGATGGTCTCTATGCCACTCTTACTGACTTGCGGTCAGCTACTGCCAAAATATGCTCCCAACAAGGGTATGGTATAAAATAAAGTGCAGCACCACACTCCAGCCCCAGTACTGCCACTAACTACTCAGCAAGTACGGGCCGCAATATGGACTTGAGCAGAGGCTTACGCTGCACAGATGGGAAAGGCCGAGAGCATTTCTCTCGTAGCCCACAACCTGCACCCCGCCCCAGGCGGCGACACACGCACGTTTGTTGAGCGTTACCTAGGGGTACGATCTCACTGTCCTCTCCTCGTGGCTGGGCCTCCGATGTGACTTCATTGATCTTGGGCAGTGGAACACAGACCCCCAACAGGGATGGGTCGAGGTCTCTCCTTGGCAAAAGCAGGCTCAGGCCGGCGGTGGTAAATTCCCGAAGCTCCTCTGGGGATGCCAGTCCGGGCCGATGGCAATAACAATCGCAGCACTTCTGGTCACACTGTCGATCGAAGCAGAGAACACGACTGCTCTGGGACACACAGTCACAGGCAATTTCTCCCGAAGGTCTCAGGCTGCAACAGGGCACACGCACACAGCGTCGCTGAGACTCACTTGGACTCCGAGTGCACACGATCACAGGGCAATCCTCATGAAGGTCTCAGGCTGCATGAAGCCCACACAGCATCGCTGAGACTCAATTGGCCTCTGGGTGCCCACGATCACAGGACAATCCTCATAAAGGTCTCAGGCTGCACGAAGCCCACGCACACAGCGTTGCTGAGACTCACTCGTACTCCGGGTGCACATGATCACAGGACAATCCTCAAGAAGATCTCAGGCTGCATGAAGCACACACACACAGCGTCGCTGAGACTCTCTTTGACTCCGGGTGCACACGATCACGGGACAATCCTCACGAAGTTCTCAGGCTGCATGAAGCACATGCACACAGCGTCGCTTAGACTCACTTGGAAACTTTTATGTTTCTGAGTTTCCACAACAGGGAGTCGGCTTTCCTCTGGCCCTTGGGGATAAGTTACTTCAGGACACAGCACACTGCAAAGTCCTTTCAAGCAGGGGGACACAGCACACTGCAACGTCCCTTAGTCTCTCATTGGTTAAATCAGCAAACTGCAGGCCAGCCCCAGAACACACAGCAAGGGTCAGTCCTTTCCTTCAGTCTCTTCAGCTGTTTCTTCCTTGGAAGAGGTTCCTCTTTACCACAAAGTAGTTTCAAAACTTTTTTAGTCTTGATCCGTCCGAAGTCCAGGGCTTTCAGCTCTCATAGTTATTTATACCCCTAAATGTCTTTGAAGTCTTTGTGTTCAGGGAGGCACTGACCCCTGTCCAAACCATTTCTGGGTGTCTCCCTGCCAGTGACACCTTCTTCCTTTGATAGTAGTGGTCTGGATCCTCAATCACTCAGCAGGAGATGGAGCCATTGTTTTATGACAGCAGCCCAGGCCTCTTCACCTCCAGGGGCTACTCCTCCCCCCTCCACTCCAGATGCCGGTCAGCCTGATGCTGTCTCACCTCTTCCCCTGGGTCAAGACGTTTCCCAGATCCTATCACATTCAAATCCAGACAGTCAATCTACAACCAGGCGGAGACATACAGAATTGTCAGAACAAAAACACACAGCCACTTCTAAAAGCGTGGTTTATAAACACACAATTCTAAACCCACCTTCACAAAAAGATGTGTTATTAAATTGTGAGTTCAGGCACATTAAACTGCTCCTCTCCATCTTAAGCCTATGGGAAGATTGGCTGGAAACATATTACACAGCCTCCCCATTCTGTCCTATGGGCAAGATGGCCATCCAACAGTGAAAAACAAATTTGGCAGTTTTTCACTGTCAGGACATGGTACACACGTCAGTACAGGTCCTACCTTTCACATACACTACACCCTGCCATGGGGGGGGGTACCTTGGACCTACCATAGGGGTGTCTGATGTGCATAAAAAGGGAAGGGTAAGGCCTGGCAAGTGGGTGCACTTGTCAGGACAACAAGACAGTTTAACAAACAGCGTGCAAGCACTGCAGTGGCAGGCCTGAGTTCTCTCTTTAGGGCTATTTGTGTGGGTGGCACAATTAGTGCTGCAGGCCCACTAGTAGCATTTGCTTTACCAGCCCTGGCACACATAGTGAACTTTTCTAGGGACTTTACTAGTAAGGCAAACATTCCAATCTTGATTTGTATTGATCCAATTAGAAGTTCTGTTTCCAGAACACTTCAGAATTACAAAAGTGGTGCTTCATTTTTGCTTATCTAACCGCTGGATGCATACAGCTCATGTAGAGATATTCATATTTTGTTATTTATTGGAGAAATAGACATCCTACATTGCCACATAATTTACTTTATAAACTCATCTTGCTTTGCAGTCCAAGAAAGAAAAGTAGGCACCAATCCCCCTGCTAAAATAATAAAGCAGCCTGAAATTTGACCTCTGTCTTTGAGGCAAATGTGGCAAGTTAAACACTGAATTTTAAGGCATCTTTATATATTGCTCTGACTTTCTGACCCATCAATAATCAGCTGGGGACCAATTAAGCTGGGTATTACTACATTATGTAGATGTCTCTGTTTTTTGTTGTATGCCTACGGTGCCCCAAAAAGACTGAAGAAGCCAGAAGGCAGCATGGTACGGTACAAAACACCTAAATAAGTAATAGAGGTTTTTTCATTCAAACACATCTGTACACAAAATATTAAATGCTAAAATAAATGTAGTCATTAGTTAACCTTTCAAGTCATCAGCTCCCTACGTTGCCACTACCCACTCCATTCAGGTTTGATTAAATTCTAATTCTGAGGAGAACACTTCAATTGTGCCTATTCGTTTTCAGATGGCTGCTGATTAAATATTTTACTGTACAAATTGCCAAGAGCAGCGGTTTAATACAAAACAAGACAAACTGGCCTTTGGCTCAAGGTTCATATACGTACTGATTGGAAGCCGTGATAGGCGTCATTCGAGCTGTGCCAAAAAAAGGTCAATTCTGAAACTAAAACCGTCTTAAGGGAGCAAATAAAAGCAGAGAAATAGCCATTGTGTGAGAGACCGCGAACCCTCAGACCCGACAGCGGCGGCAGAAGCTGCCCCCTGCGGAAGTACATGCTCCCTGCCTGGATCCGGAATGAGAGCGCCTGCCGAGCCCTTAAAATGAGTCAATATTTCAGTTAACACCTACGGCGGAAAAAGCTCGGACACCGGAAAAATACAAGCGCCTTAATTGTGTAGTTGATGGTACCCAGGCGTCCACCGCTCTCCGCCGTCCGTCCCTCCACTTCGAGGGTGAATGCTGAGTCGGCGTCCTCGAGCTGAGGTGAGTTGAGGACAGCGCCGTGGGAGCTCGCGCCAGCTCTGTCCGCGCGCCCCGTTGCTCCAACTGCCGTCGGTGTAAGAAAGGGCCAGGGCCGGACTGAGAACCAAAACCGGCCCCAGCAAAGTGCTCGGCTGGCCCCCTGGGGGTGCGACCGAGTTCTTTGCCGGGGCCGGTTTTCAGCCGATTTTGTTACAGGGCCGATTTTGCAGCTATGCTGCAAAAACGGCCCTGTAACAAAAACGGCCCCCAGGGCCCAAAACCGCCCCCCACCCTTGCGGCGCACCGGGGGATTGCCCGGTGCCCGCAACGGCCAGTCCGGGCCTGAAAAGGGCACGCAATAGCAGCCATGCTAAGGCCTAAACATGACAGGACTGCACATTTTAAGTGCAAATTGAGCAACATTTCATTTGATTTCTTAAGAGTTGCTCAAAATAGTGGGTGCGTACATTGCATTAAATCGGAAATAACACATTAATCGTGAGGTGCATGGTATTCTGCATTTGACAAGACCTGCCAACTCACGCGGTGCCACCGTGTATCACACGATTTTGGGTCCCTTCACACGGTCACCCGTGAGGAGCATAAATCACATTGTGGGAAAAAAAAGCTGAAAACCATTGTAAACAGTTTTCGGAGGCTGTAAGCAGCCGATGTTCTTAAAGGTGTGAAAACACCCCAGGACATCAGTGACAGTCTCAATGACCCTTTGTTTTTTTCTTTTTTAGGAGGAACTGGAGGGGCTTCCTGAAAGGCAACTGTGTCTTAGTTAGCTCTGGCACCAGGCCCCGCCCCTTTCTCACACAGTGAAAATATTTCGTAAGTTGGAAGCTATGATTTGATCTCTCATTTTAATCTTTTTTTGGGTGTAAAATAAATATTGAACTGAAAACAGGTTCATCAGATCCCTCGTTATTGGGTTCTTAGAATGCAGTAACGTCCTGATTTGGCGAATATTAAAAACGGAATTACAAAATCTAATTTTCTTTTGTATTTCATAATCACTCGCAAACCTTCCAATGCAAAGCCACACAGCGAACCCATGTATATATCTATATATACATACATAGATGGGCTTTGTCAGTCTTTTTCATCCATTGGTCTGTTTACCCAGTTGCTGCCCTCAATAGTTTGAACAAGTGCAGCACCCTGGTTGAGATTGCACAGTGCCTAATGTGCATGCACTCAAAAACCTTTAGGAGAGGTTGGCACTTCAATGCTTGCCTAAAGCATCCTCGACATCCCTCGCCACAGCCACATATATGCCCACCTAAGAAACCTGCACTGGCTCCCCGTCAGCAAGAGGATCACTTTCAGGCTCCTCACCCACGCACACAAAGTGCTCCACAACATGGGCCCCGAATACCTCAACAACCGCCTCTCGTTCTACACTCCTACCCGCCTGCTCCGCTCCGCCAGCCTCGCCCTCGCAACCGTCCCACGGATTCGCAGAGCCACCACTGGAGGAAGATCGTTCTCCTACCTGGCCGCCAAGACATGGAACTCCCTCCCCGCACACCTACAACTGACCCAGGACCATCTCACCTTCAGGAAACACCTCAAGACCTGGCTATTCGAGCAGTAGCAGCCCCCCCTCTCCCTTCAGCACCTTGAGACCCTCGCGGGTGAGTAGCACGCTCTATAAATGTATTGATTGATTGTTTGAGCTACTTAGGCCATTGATGGACTGCTCCAAAAAAAAAAATTAACCTACTACATAATGAGTGATGAACTGAGTTCTGACTCCATTCTCGCTTATGTTATATTCCACATTGGGGTCCTGAAAGCCCTGCTGTCGTCACGTGAAGACCATATGTTTGCGGGGATTCTTTGCTTTTCCATGTATTTTGAAGTCGCCATTCATCCACCTACACATTTCTCTCAGTAGCTTAAGCACCCGCTCCAGAGATCTTTCTGTAACCCACGAGTCACTTGTGCCTTAACTGTACACATTCTGTGAGCAATTACATTTGCTGCTTTCTGTGAGAGAGGCACACTTGCATTGATGCTGCATTGCTGTACCTGTTCTGTGAGGAAGCAAAGCTTTCACTGCTACTGCCTGATCTGTTTTGGGTAAAACTTGCACTGCTGCTGCCCTAGCTGTACCTCTCTGCTGAAGGAGGATGCTTGCATTGTTTCTGCCCAGTACCTGTTCTATGAAAAAGGGGTGTTTCCACTGCTATTGCCCTATCTTATGAAAAACAAAGGATATATTGAATGCACTTGAATAACATGCCCTATGAGCAGGGACTGTTACACAATATTTTATGTGAGATGCCTACATTCCTAAGGAAGTCGCCAGATCCCATAGAGGCAATCTTTGAATGCCGAAACATGTTGATGGTAACACCTGTTTTTAATTGTGTTATAGGGAAACTCAGTAAAAAACATTTTTAGCTCGCCCACATACAATTTTAATATAGGTCTGACAAAGGGAGAACATAAATGTCGACATAAGGGATATAACCTCACCCAAACTAGAGAACTCATAAGTAGGAGACCGTACAACCAGTGAAGAATAGTACTCTTAGATCCTTCCTAGTGCAAGCTATGGAACCCACTCATGAATCATACCACTCTAGGTAAGTGAACGTTCATCATCCTAAATGAGTACACGAATGTATGGTAATTACATAAGTGGTTTTGCAATTTTTTCCAGATTTTTATTTCTTAGAAGATTGTCTGTTTACAGAGAGTGTATAATAATCCTTTACCTCCTCTCTCTCTCCCTCTTTAGTGTGTTAGTAAATGTGTTGTACGTGTCCTTTATGTATAAGAGAATTGTGTGAAGTTCCTTCTGCTGCTGCCACCTAATCTTTATTCAGCCTTTCTATTACAGAAGGATACTTTGCTGCTGTAAATATGGTGCCTTTATTGTGTTGTGAACTCCATACAAAACGTTCCACTACATGAAAGACAAAACAATTTGAATTGCTAATGCTGGTTTTAAGGTATGATGTGAAAGTAAGTGACTACTCACAAAATAAGTGAGTAGTTTACTTTTGGTTTTACATTTGAAGCAAGCATTTTTTGAAATTGAGTAGACAACTTTGTAAAATTGGAGAACATACCTGACAAGTGACTTCATGTTATGTATAACACTTTATGCCAATTCTGGCATTTTAGCAACAAGCCCTTCCATGCTAGTGTTTTGAGCCCCTAATGAAACTGCTAGAAGCAAAACTACAAGCCCCACAATGCAGCATGCTGTTGGCTGAAAACCCAGGAATGGCTCATATATCATAGTGCCAACTGGCAGACTGCTGAAACAAAAATACAATTTACTTCTTGATGCTTTGCTTTTTGTTGTAGGCAATCACACATTAAGCAGCCCTGTCAGTGCGCCGGTACAGATAGCCTTTCAAATGCAGATGCAGTCATCTCACTAATAGGCCAACATTAACAAACCCCCAGAAAAATCGGCTTACTAAAGAAGACGTTATTTTGTAGAACAATAGGAGCTGCAGCATTTACACGTGTCTTGAGTTTCGTTATGCCACTGGAGTGCCGCCAATATTTTCACCAATCATTTACATTGTGCTTCCGCCCACTGCAACATACAACATGGGGCATCAGGTTAATCCACTTCTGCTATTGGCTCTGTTCCAGTGAGTGACAGAATTTTGCCTGACCTCTTCTGCACAGCTGTCTAAAACAGTGATTTACAGTGCCAGGGCTGGTGGGCCAAAGCTCTTTTCTGCCAATGTGTTTTTCCTTCAAGACTTAACCCTTTTTAAAAATTTTCTTAGTTACCAGGGTAAATATGCGCAATATAAATGCAATTGAAACACAAATCAATCACAGTGGGTTTGAATTAAAACTTCAGGTTGGCACAATATAAATCAAATGTACCTTATTTTGTTTGTGTATATATATATTTATATATATTTATATATATTTATATATATATATATATATATATATATATATATATACACGTTTCTTTTAATTAAATAAAACATTTATTCTTTTGAATTGCATTATTTATATTATTTTTATTAATTTATTATTATTTTTTTTAATTACCCTTTACACCCTAAAAACGAATCCCACCCTGGTCCCTTTAAATACCCCTGCACCCTATAATCATCACCCACCCTTACACCTTAAAATACTCCAACACCCTTAAACACTAACCCATCTTAACCCTATAAATATACCCTGCACCCAAAATCCAAAATCTATCCCTGAACCCTAAAACTACCCCTGTACCACAAAACCCAAACCTATCCCTGAACCCTAAAAATACCCCTGTACCCCAAAACCCAAACCTAGCCCTAAACCCTAAAAATACCCCTGTACCCCAAAACCCAAACTTTGCCCTGAACCCTAAAAATACCCCTGTACCCCAAAACCCAAACTTAGCCCTGAACCCTAAAAATACCCCTGTACCCCAAAACCCCAAAATAGCCCTGAACCCTAAAAATACCCCTGTACCCCAAAGCCCAATCTTAGCCCTGAACCTTAAAAATACCCCTGTACCCCAAAACCCAAACCTAGCCCTGAACCCTAAAAATACCCCTGTACCCCAAAACCCAAACCTATTCCTGAACCCTAAAAATACCCCTTGTTAGACGGGGACCTGGAGGGTCGGCCGAGCAGAGTGATCGCACAGACAGGTAACTTCCCCCCCACAGATGGACACCACACAAAGCTTATGGTAACACCTTTTATAGGCACTTCGGGTAGTAGAGTGGTACGATACAGGGCGATCAGGACACGATGATCCTCTCAATTCTAGTCTCTAGTAAGGGAAGGGGGTAGCGGGACAGTCTTGGTACCCACGGGTACGGGTGTGTAACGGTGATAGCTCACAATCCTCGAGCTCGGTGTTCGGATGGGTCAGACCGCGGCAGCGCCAGCAGGTCCCGAAGAGGTCGTAGGTGGCACGGGCCGCGGCAGCGCCAGCAGGTCCCAACGAGGATGAAGGTTACAACGGGCCGCGGCAGCGCCAGCAGGTCCCACGAGAATGCAGGTTGCAGAGGGCCGCGGCAGCGCCAGCAGGTCCCACGAGGATGAAGGTTGCAGAGGGCCGCGGCAGCGCCAGCAGGTCCCACGAGGATGAAGGTTGCAGAGGGCCGCGGCAGCGCCAGCAGGTCCCACGAGGATGAAGGTTGCAGAGGGCCGCGGCAGCGCCAGCAGGTCCCACGAGGATGAAGGTTGCAGAGGGCCGCGGCAGCGCCAGCAGGCAGGACAATAGTTCACAAGGCAGGGCTGTGGCAGCGCCAACAGTCCGTCAAGGATGAGTTCGTCGCGGTGTCTCTCGACTCCAGGATACAACTGCCTTCCTGTCCTGGGGCTGCCTCAGTTATAGGTCTGGCGCCCTTTGATGTCCGGACCCTCGCTCTTGGAGGTCGGGAGGTCCGGGATGAGGGAGTCCAGACACCCAGCAGGGGGGTGGAGCCAGCGCCCGAGGAGGCTGGGGGTGCTCGGCACCTGGCGGGGGAGAGCCATCGACACTTCGTACTCCCATTGACCTGCCAAGTGGGCCGTTCACCTCCTGGGTGGAGGGTGGTGCCGGGATGTCGGGGCCTGGCCAGGCCCAGGGTTGGGGTCGGGCTGAGGCCGCACGGCCGCGTGGTGCCGTGTCCAAGATGGCGGCTGGGCCGGGCAATGGTGCTGACGGTGGCCCGGGCCCTGTCCGGCGGGGAGGGAGCGAGCCCTTCATGTGGCCTGTCCAACATGCGTCCCCCCCAGCTGAAGGCGGGGAGAGTCACCCATCTTCTTGGGTACTTTCCTCGTCGAGGCGGAAAAAGCGGGACAGGCCATCCGCGTTGGCGTGGTCTTGGCCGGGTCGATGTTCCACAGTGAAGTCCATCCCCTGCAGGGAGATGGACCAACGTAGTAGTTTCGGGTTTTCCCCCCGCATCTGCATGAGCCATTGCAGGGGTCGATGATCGGTCTGGACCCGGAAGTGGGTGCCGAAGAGATAAGGCCGGAGCTTTTTGAGGGCCCACACCACGGCGAAGGCCTCCCTCTCGATGGTGCTCCAGCGTCGTTCTCGGGCCAGGAGCCGTCTGCTGATGAAAGCCACTGGCTGGTCAAGTCCTTCGGGGTTCAGCTGGGAAAGGACTGCCCCAACGCCGTGGTCGGAGGCATCTGTTTGGACGATAAATTCCCGGCTGTAGTCGGGGGCCTGGAGCACCGGGGCGGAGCACATGGCGGCCTTCAGTTTCTCGAAGGCCGCTTGACAGTCTGGGGTCCAGTTGACCTCCTTGGGTTGGTTTTTAGAGGTGAGTTCCGTGAGGGGCCCTACGATGCTGCCATAGTCCCTCACGAACCGTCGGTAGTAGCCTGTGAGTCCTAAGAAGGCGCGGACCTCGGTCTGGGTGATGGGGGACTGCCACGACTGGATGGCAGCGATCTTGAGTTGCAGAGGGGCCACCAGACCGCTTCCCACCTGGTGCCCGAGGTAGGTCACGGACCCCTGGCCAATTTGGCATTTGCTGGCCTTGATCGTGAGGCCAGCTCGTTGGAGGGCCTGTAGCACCTCTCGGAGGTGGTGGAGGTGGTCGGACCAGTGGTGGCTGTACACAGCGATATCGTCCAGGTAGGCGGCGCTGAATCCTTCGAGTCCTGCCAGGACCTGGTTTACTAGCCGCTGAAAGGTTGCTGGGGCATTCTTCATGCCGAATGGCATGACCTTGAAGTGATAGTGGCCATCCGGGGTAGAGAAGGCCGATCGTTCTTGGGCCCGGGGTGTGAGACCGATCTGCCAGTAGCCCGCTGTCAGGTCGAAGATGCTGAGGTAGCGGGCAGCTCCCATGCGGTCTATTAGTTCATCTGCTCGGGGGATGGGGTGTGCGTCTGTTCTGGTGACCGCATTCAAGCCCCGGTAGTCGACGCAGAACCGGAGCTCCGGCGTGGTGCCGGGGGCGGCCGCTTTGGGGACCAGTACCACTGGGCTGGCCCAGGGGCTGTCTGAGGGCTCGATGATCCCGAGGGTGAGCATCTTGGCCACCTCCTCTTGGATGCAGGCCCGTACCCGATCTGGTACGCGGTAGGCCCGATGGCGGATAGGGGGACTGTCTCCCGTGTCCACGTCGTGTAAGCACCAGGGGGTGACCCCCGGGGTGAGGGAGAACAGGGTGGAGAACTGTATCAGGAGGACTCGGCAGCCTTGGCGCTGCTCCAGGGTGAGGGCCTCCGAGAGTCGGACCCCGTCCACGGAGCCGTCCTTCTCCCGTGACCGTAGGAGGTCAGGGAGGGGTTCGGAGTCCTCCTCGGTTCCATTGTCGGTTGCCATCAGGAGGCTGAGTTCGGAGCGTACAAAGTGGGGTTTCAGTCTATTAGCGTGGAGGACCCGGAGAGGGTTTCGGGAAGATTCCATATCGATGAGATAGGTGACAGGGCTCTTGCGCTCGATTACTTTGAAGGGCCCCGTCCATTTGTCTTGCAGGGCGCATGGTTCGGTGGGAGACATTACCCACACTTGTTGACCAGGTTCAAATTCGATGGAGGATGCATTTCTATCGTACCACCTTTTCATGTCCTCCTGACTGGCCTCCAGGTTTGCTTTTGCCATCTCTCTGAACCTTCTGGTCTGGTTGCGGAGGGTTAGGAGGTACTTGAAAACATCTGGAGGGTTCTTTAGAGGGGGCATTTCCCAGCCTTCTTTGACTAGGCTGAGCGGGCCTCGCACCGGGTGTCCATACAAGAGTTCGAAAGGGCTGAAGCCGAGGGACTTCTGGGGGACTTCTCGGTAGGCAAAGAGAAGGCACGGTAGTAGCACATCCCACTGGCGACGGAGGGGCTCTTCCAACCCCCCAATCATCCCTTTGAGCGTGCGGTTGAACCGCTCAACCAGTCCGTTCCCTTGAGGGTGATAGGGGGTCGTGAATCGGTAGGTGACCCCACACTGTTGCCAGAGGGACTTCATGTATTTTGAGATAAAGTTCGTACCCCTGTCGCTGACGACTTCTCGGGGGAAGCCCACTCGAGAGAAGATCCCCATCAAGGCTCGACCCACTACTGGGGCTGTTATCGTACGAAGGGGGACCGCCTCAGGATAGCGGGTAGCGTGATCCACCAGGACCAGGATGAAGCGATGTCCCTGTGCTGTTCGGGGGTCCAGGGGCCCCACAATGTCTATTCCCACCCTTTCGAACGGGGTGGTCACCACGGGGAATGGTTGTAGGGGTGCCTTGAGTTTGCGGCCGCTCTTCCCACTGGCCTGGCAGGTCGGGCAGGACCGGCAATGGTTGGATACATCGTTCCTCATTTTGGGCCAAAAAAAGTGAGTCACCAGGCGGTGGTAGGTCTTGTCTTGGCCCAGGTGCCCGGCCAGGGGGACATCGTGGGCTAGGTTCAACAGGAAGTCTCTGAAGTGGAGGGGCACCACCAGCACTCGCCCGGCCCCCAGTTCTGCGATTTTCTGTTCGCTGTACAAGAGATCCTTGTCCCAATAAACCCAGTGGGCCCCGGTGGTGTCTCCTTGGCTCTGGGCGAGCGCTTGCTGTCGCAATCCCTCGAGGGAGGGGCAGGTCTTTTGCTCCTGCCGGAATTGTTCCTGGGTGGGCCCCCCTTCTTGACGCCACTGAGCCAGGTCGGGAAGCTCGGGGGGCTGTGTGGACCCCTCTGGGGTGGGGTCCGGGTGGTCGGTCTGGGGGAAGTCTTCCTCTGGAGTGATCGAGGGCGGAGGCGCTGCCCATTCTGGTTCTTCTGGTCTAGGGATGGTGCGGGTGGCCATGGACCGGGTGGTTACGCATGCCCAGTCCGGGAGACCCAACATCCCCAGATGCTCTCTTCTTTCCACGGCGGCCCACGGGGAGCTCTCGAGATCGTTCCCCAGGAGGCAGTCTACGGGGGCATCGTCACGGACAGTTACTTTCAGCATGCCGGACACTCCTCCCCATTCGAAGGGGACGCAGGCCATCCGACACAGGCTCTCCGAGTTGTCTGCCGATCGGACGGGGCAAAGTACGTTTGGTAGGATTTGTTCTGGGGTCACCAGGTGACAGCGGACGGCCGTCACACTGGCCCCGGTGTCACGCAGGGCCTCGGCCTTGCGCCCATTGATGCTCACCCATTGGCTGTACTTCCGAGTGTTGGCGGGCAGGGGAGTCCGCGGGACCATGTCTCTTCCTCCCAGGCATGCTAGGGTCATGGCGGCGGGTTCCCACTCGAACTGCTCCGGCTCATAGGTCTCCGTGTCTTCGGAGATTTGTTCTTCTCCCAGGGCGGCGGCCGCCATCTGGCGGGGCCCGGGGACCTGGTTCTTCGGGCAGGTCGGGTCACTGGCATAGTGGCCGACTCGCTGGCATCGATGACACGTCACGTTAGCTCGGAACCCCGGGCGCATCGGGGGGTTTCCCCGGCCTGCTGGAGCCGGGGTGGCGTTCGTGGGTGCGGCCGGGGCGGCGTCTCTGCCCCGGCCCGGGCCTCCTCCTCCTCCTCGGGGACGATGGTGACCTTGGTTGGTTCTGTTCTGCTCATTCGGCCCACTCCGGGCCACTCGGGTGCTCTCCCACCGGTCAGCCTCGGTGGCGAGCTGCCGGGGTTCAGTCAATTTACTGTCGAGGAGGTGCTGCCTGAGCTCGACGAAACAGTTGTTGGAGAGGTGCTCCCACACAATGAGATTGAAGAGTTGTTCGTAGGTGGTTACGTTGTTACCCTTGATCCACCCCTCGAAGGCTCGGCTGAAATAGTTCACGTATTCCAACCACGTCGTACCTGGGATCCGGGTGCAGTTGCGGAACCTCTGGCGGTACATTTCGGGTGTAAGTCCATATCGACTGAGGAGGGCGGCCTTCATATGGTCATAGGACGTCATTTGATGGTCCGGAAGCTGCAGCAGGGCATCACGACCCTCGTTGACGAATCTCCCCCATAGACCGGCCCCCCAGTCACTTCGAGCGACCCGGTGGGCGGTCATGGCAATCTCATAGGCTTTGAACCACTGCTGTATGTCGTCGTTCCGGTGATATTCTCGGACCACATCCTTGGGGATGTGGACCTTCTGCTCGGTAGGACCCGGGGAGTGCGGTTGCTCGGGCACCCCTAGGTTTTTGTTCAGTTTGCGTATTTCTATCTCCGCTAGTTTGCACTCGTGCTCGTATGCCAGTCTTTTTTCTTCGAGGTCTCTCTGTCTCTGTTTTTCCTCTCGCTCTTCTCTGAGCCGTAAGTGTTCTAAGTTTATTTTTTGTTCCGCCAGTTTCAATTCTCCGTCTAATCTGAGTCGTGCCAAGTCTAACTCGTGTAATCTATTTTTTTCCCGCTCCTGGATCTCTTCATGGGAGGGGCCTGGTCTCCGTTCCTCCGTCCGGGTGGTGTTGACTTCCGGGGCTGCGGGGTCCCGGGGGGTTGCGGTATTTGTCTCTGTCCAGGCCTCTAGGGCGTTTTTGAAGTCTTCTTTTGTGCTTAGCCCGGTGGTAGCAATGCCTAAGTCCATGCAAAATTGTTTGAGCTCTCGGTGGTTGTATTCTTCCAGCTTTTCCATCTGGAACTTCTCCGCCGATCCGCTCTCTTTGGTCGTCATTGTGGTTTTAGTCGTAGGGTGAGTTACTGTCTGTACGGTACGCGTTGGTTCGGATCGCGCCGCTAGCCACCAATGTTAGACGGGGACCTGGAGGGTCGGCCGAGCAGAGTGATCGCACAGACAGGTAACTTCCCCCCCACAGATGGACACCACACAAAGCTTATGGTAACACCTTTTATAGGCACTTCGGGTAGTAGAGTGGTACGATACAGGGCGATCAGGACACGATGATCCTCTCAATTCTAGTCTCTAGTAAGGGAAGGGGGTAGCGGGACAGTCTTGGTACCCACGGGTACGGGTGTGTAACGGTGATAGCTCACAATCCTCGAGCTCGGTGTTCGGATGGGTCAGACCGCGGCAGCGCCAGCAGGTCCCGAAGAGGTCGTAGGTGGCACGGGCCGCGGCAGCGCCAGCAGGTCCCAACGAGGATGAAGGTTACAACGGGCCGCGGCAGCGCCAGCAGGTCCCACGAGAATGCAGGTTGCAGAGGGCCGCGGCAGCGCCAGCAGGTCCCACGAGGATGAAGGTTGCAGAGGGCCGCGGCAGCGCCAGCAGGTCCCACGAGGATGAAGGTTGCAGAGGGCCGCGGCAGCGCCAGCAGGTCCCACGAGGATGAAGGTTGCAGAGGGCCGCGGCAGCGCCAGCAGGTCCCACGAGGATGAAGGTTGCAGAGGGCCGCGGCAGCGCCAGCAGGCAGGACAATAGTTCACAAGGCAGGGCTGTGGCAGCGCCAACAGTCCGTCAAGGATGAGTTCGTCGCGGTGTCTCTCGACTCCAGGATACAACTGCCTTCCTGTCCTGGGGCTGCCTCAGTTATAGGTCTGGCGCCCTTTGATGTCCGGACCCTCGCTCTTGGAGGTCGGGAGGTCCGGGATGAGGGAGTCCAGACACCCAGCAGGGGGGTGGAGCCAGCGCCCGAGGAGGCTGGGGGTGCTCGGCACCTGGCGGGGGAGAGCCATCGACACTTCGTACTCCCATTGACCTGCCAAGTGGGCCGTTCACCTCCTGGGTGGAGGGTGGTGCCGGGATGTCGGGGCCTGGCCAGGCCCAGGGTTGGGGTCGGGCTGAGGCCGCACGGCCGCGTGGTGCCGTGTCCAAGATGGCGGCTGGGCCGGGCAATGGTGCTGACGGTGGCCCGGGCCCTGTCCGGCGGGGAGGGAGCGAGCCCTTCATGTGGCCTGTCCAACACCCCTGTACCCCAAAACCCAAACCTAGCCCTGAATTCTAAAAAATACCCTGTACCCCAAAATCCAAACCTAGCCCTGAATTCTAAAAATACCCCTGTATCCCAAAACCGAAACCTAGCCCTGAACCCTAAAAAAATACCCCTGTACCCCAAAACC
The DNA here is from genome assembly GCF_964261635.1 of Lissotriton helveticus. NCBI lineage: Eukaryota > Metazoa > Chordata > Amphibia > Caudata > Salamandridae > Lissotriton > Lissotriton helveticus. Next base: position 302,442,832 of record NC_136068.1, on the reverse strand, counting down.
CAAACCTACCCCTGAACCCTAAAAATACCCCTATATCCCAAAACCCAAACCTAGCCCTGAACCATAAAAATACCTAACATATAAAAAAAAACATGCTTTTACCATTCATGCATTTACAACGAATTTCGTTGTAAATGAATGCGTGGTAAAAGCATATAAAATGTAATGCCATGCGTTATAATGGCATTGCGGAGTCATGGTACTTTCGTAATAAAAGTATGCGGAGTGATGGTATGCGGGAAGAAAGTTGCGGAATAATGGGTGTTTACCAACAAGGTCACACTGTAGAGAACAGAAGAAGTCCTCTGAATGTACAGAGCCCACAAGGCTTCATGACGGACAACAAGGCTGTCTTTGAATTACACAAACCATAAAAGCTTACAACGCCAGCAGCAAAGCTATTCCCGGATCACACCAATGATACGTGGTTACCAAAGGCATGAGCGCTGTCTCTTGTGTAACTCTGACCACATGGGCATATATAGTGGCAGAAGCACTCAAAACACTAGGTCACACTTTAGACAGGAGAGCAAGGCCTCAGGTAACACAAATCATACAGGTTCACACTACAGACAAAGATATATCCCTCTCATTACACAGCTCACATAGATTCACATGACAGATGGCAGAGCTGTCTATCTGGGTACACAGGTCACATAGATTCACACGACAGATGGCAGAGCTATCTATCTGGGTACACAGCTCACAAAGATTCACACGACAGATGGCAGAGCTATCCCTTGTGTTGTACAGCTCACACAGATTCACACTACAGATGGCAGAGCTATCCCTTGTGTTGTACAGCTTACACAGATTTAGACTACAAAAGGCAGAGCTATCCCTTGTGTTATACAGCTCACATAGATTCACACGACAGATGGCAGAGCTGTCTATCTGGGTACACAGGTCACATAGATTCACACGACAGATGGCAGAGCTATCTATCTGGGTACACAGCTCACATAGATCCACATGTTAGATGGCAGAGCTATCCCTTATGTTCCACAGCTCACACAGATTCACACGGCAGAACTATGCTTTGGGTTGCACAGCTCACACAGATTCACAAGACAGATGGCAGAGCTATCCCTTGTGTTACACAGATCACACAGGTTCACACAACAGCCTTTAGAGCTATCCTTTGGGCTACACAACCCACACGGATTCATATGACAGAGGGCAGAGCTATCCCATGTGTTACACAGCTCACACAGATTCCCACAACAGATGGCAGAGCTATCCCTTGTGTTACACAGATCACACAGATTCACACGACAGACGGCAGAGCTATCCTTTGGGTTACGCAGCCCACACAGATTCATACGACGGATGGCAGAGCTATCCTTTGGGTTACACAGATCACACAGATTCACACGACAGATTACAGTGGTATCCGTATGTTACACAGATCACACAGATTCACATGACACAGCTCACATAGATTCATGTGACACATGGCTGAGCTATCCCTTGTTTTACACAGATTCACAGAACAAATTGCAGAGCTTCCTCTTGTGTTACACAGCTCACACAGATTCACACAACAGAGGGCAGAGCTATCCAATATGTTTCACAGCTCACATGGTTTCACCCCATAGGCAGCAAAACTCAATAAGCGCCCAAGGTTTTATTTGTGCTTTCTCTCTCGCTAAAAAAAAACAACAAAAAAACACAATTTTGGTTTAAGGACAGCAAACATAGTACATGTGCCTCGACAGGTGTAGTAAGCGCTATATAAATCCAATTACAGTACAGTACCTTTTTAGGCCCCTCTGGCTGTCAAACTCCAATTCAGCATCAGAGCATCGCCTCGGCCTTCTGTGGTCTGTCCAGCAACCACATGAAGAACTAGAGAAAAAAGAAATCAGGATCATTTGATGAGGTGTTTACACATTGCAGCCAATAACACTTTTTGTGTCTATAGCAACCTCCTGGACTTGTATACCCCTGCAGTGGCGTAGGAAGGGGATGCGGTGGGTTCGGGCCGCCCCGGGTGTCAGTGTCACCACTGAGGGGGGTGACAAAATGGCAAAAATATGTGTTTTGAACACAAATTTTTGCAATTTTTCAAGCCGGGTTGACAAGTGTCATCACTGAGGGGGGTGACAAAATTGCAAAAATATGTGTTTTAAACTCATATTTTTGCCATTCTGTCAAGCAAGGGGTGAAAATAAATTTTTGCCACCGGGTACCACCTGACCTTGCTACGCCACCGGGTACCCCCGTTAGCCTCTCGACTTGGTGATGGCAAAGATGGTAATAATTTGAAACGGGAAGGGGTGGGTGGAGGGAGGAGAAAGGAATAGAGACAGAGGCGTGGGAAGATATAGTTTTAAGCAATTTTCAAAATATTTGGGAAAAAAATGCCAATAATGTCCTAAAATGGTTGACATCTTTCACCAAAATTTCTCGAGATCTTATTCAAGTTTCAAAACATTCTCTAAATAGGGTTAAACATTGTGTTTAAGTGATCACAAAGTTATGCACACCGTGCCCCAAGTATTCAACATCAGGCCCAAAACTAGTAGCCATTTCCCCAGAAGGGTGTCAATATGGCCCCAGAATGTCCGATATTCCGTAGCATGTGGTCAATAACTGTTTAGGAACCCTAAAAGTGTTGCTGATGTGGATCTGAAAACTGCTCATTTTACCTTCAAACGATTTAGAAATAGGCCCAAAGGTTGTACTGTCCCAGCAAGTCTTAAATGTTGCCTCATAGGATTGATAACCCACAGATGGCGTAAAACAGCTTTGAACACGGACTGATAAGGATCGAACACTTATTCCCTGATTTGCAGTGAGTTAGACATTTTTGACACCTACGCATGTAGAAATTCTTAGTTTCTAGATTTCCTCCAAACGGGGTAATTACCGGGTGCATTAAAGTTTCCATTCTCGAGTTAATTTTGGCAGGTGAAACTTGCTGGAATTTCACAGGGGAAAAGGCCCGATATTTACTGGGACATGTGGATTTTGGTGTGGTAAAACAGTTACTCGGAATGTCCTATTACTTTGGGTAATCTTCATTATTCCGGGTCCCGTAGTCCTCGACACCTTCATTCACAATATGAGATATTATATATAAAATATCTCTCTGACAGAAAAAAGAAAGAAAGGAATGCTGGACCTACCCTCCCCCTCCCGCCGGGAGTACATAAGGGTACAGGTCCCAGCATTCCATCTGAAATACCAAGCCAAGGATGAATGCCGGCAGTCCGGGAGGGATGGAGGGAGCTCATGAAGGTGTCGAGGACTACGGGACCCAGAGTAATGAAGATTACCCAAAGTAATAGGACATTACCCCCAGGTCCCTCCGTCCTCGACACCTTCATTCACAATATGAGACATACCAAAGCAACCACGGCAATCATCCCAAAAAAAAACACAATAAACCACCAGAACCAGCAAGGAAAACCAGCAATTTATTGCAAAAACAGAATTCAAGGGCGAACACCGCCCAACACCCCCAAAGCAAAACCGCCCTCATCACCCAGCAGATTGAGAAGGCGATAATTCCTGATGAAAGTATTGGAAGAAGCCCAGGTGGCCGCCCTACAAATCTCAGAGAGAGGGACACCCCGAACCTCAGCCCAAGAGGCCGCCACCCCCCTCGTAGAACGAGCCTGAACCCCAACCGGAGGAGGGGACCCAGAAAGCGAATAGGCCAAGGAAATGACCTGCTTCAACCAGCGACCAATAGAGACAGAGGAAGCCCTACGCCCACGGGAAGCAGCCCCAAAGGAGACAAACAGGGAATCAGACACACGAAAGGGAGCTGTGCGGTCAAGATAAACACGCAGAGCCCTGCACACATCCAACAAGGACCAACAGGGACCCCCCGGGGAATCCAGAACAGAGCCCAGCGCAGGCAAAACCAACTCCTGACACCTGTGAAACTGAGAAGCCACCTTAGGTACGAAGGACGAATCAAGACGAAGCACAACCCCATCCTCCGAAAAGGACAAGAAAGGCTCATGCGCCATCAAGGCCCCCAACTCGCCAAGACGACGAGCCGAGGTGATGGCTACCAAAAAAACAACCTTCAAGGTGACAAACTTCAAATCCACCTCAGACAAAGGTTCAAAAGGAGGATCGATCAAGGCCCGAAGGACCAAGGGCAAATCCCACAGGGGAAAAGAAGGCCGGGAAACCCGACGAGAAAGGGAAAAACTGCGGAGCAGACGAGAGACCAAGTCCTCCCCATCAGAAAGGTTGCCCCACGGGGAACGGAGGCCCGAACAGCCGCCCATTGAGCGCGTAAGGTGGACACAGCCCAACCCTTCTCAAAACCTTCCCACAAAAACTGAAGCACAGCCTGCAAAGAACAGTGCAAAGGGGAAAAGCCCAACGCCGAACACCACCGACTGAAGTTACCCCAATGGCGATCATAGGACCGAAGAGTAGAAGGCCGACGCGAACCCTAAAGAGCCACCGCTAAATGTTCCGGGAAGCCACGCCTCCGCCACCCCTGCCTCTCAACCTCCACACCGACAGTCGCAACCGGAGAAGAGACAGGGACGGGGAGGACCGCAGGGGAGACGGGGACAGGGGGAGAAACCAAGGACCCCGCACAGCCAGAAGATGGACCGTCGGAAACCACGACCTCCGAGGCGAAAAGGGCAGAACCACAACCACCTCCCGATCTTCCAGACACAAGCGGGACAGAAACCGGGGAATCAACGCCAGAGGAGGAAAGGCATAAAGCAGGCGGGACGGCCAGGGAACCGACAGGGCATCCACCCCCCAACAACCCTCCTGATGAAACCGGGACCAGAAGCGGGGAAGCTGCACATTCCTCTGGGAGGCAAAGAGCACCAGAAAGGGACGCCCAAACCTCTCGCACACAAGCCGAAACGCAACCCGGGTGAGAGACAACTCCAGAGGCACCGGAAAACAGCGACTCAGGACATCCGCCGCACAGTTGTCCACACCCCTGAGATGAATCGCAGTCAGAGACAGCAGATGACTCTCCGCCCAACAGAACAACGGAACCACCACCGCGTTCAAAGAGGCCGAACGAACACCCCCCTGATGGTTGAGATAGGCCACCGTCACCATATTGTCCGACCGAACCAAGACGTTCCTGCCCAGCAACAACTCCCGAAACCCCATCACAGCACCGGAGACAGCCGACAGCTCCCTCCAGTTGGAAGACCTGCGGCCCTCCAGCAGGGACCAACGACCCTGAAGGGACCGAGACCCCAAGGTGGCCCCCCACCCCAAAGCGCTCGCATCCGTCGTCAAGACCAATGAAGGAGCAGGCTGCAAAGGGAGCCCCTGGGACAGATGGACCGCCTCCGACCACCAAAGCAGAGCAGGGAGGATCACCGGAGAAACAGGAAGAAGAGACTCCCAATCGCGGGACAATGGATCCCAACGAGACAGAAGGTACCCCCACAAGGGGCGCAGGTGAAAACGAGCCCAAGCCACCGTAAAGACAGTCGCCGCCATCAGACCCATAAGACGCAACCAGAGGCGCACCGGAAAGGAACCCCCCGCCCGAAAACGACGAGCGAGGGACACCAGGGTCACAACCCGAGGGACTGGCAGGAACACACGGTTGAGATCCGTGCGAAACCGAGCACCGATGAACACCAGGTCCTGGGAAGGAGTCAGCTGGCACTTGGGTAAGTTGATCAGAAACCCGTGCCGACGGAACTCTGAACACACCAATTCCCTGGCCTCCAACAACAGAGCCCGAGACGGAGCATGGATTAACCAATCGTCTAGATAGGGATACACCATCACCCCCTGAAGATGTAGCCAGGCAACCAAGGGAGCCACCACCTTCGTAAAGACCCACGGGGCAGAACGAAGACCGAAGGGCAAAACCCGAAATTGATAGTGGCACCCCTGAACACAGAACCTCAGGAAGCGACGGGACCTGGGATGCACCGGGACATGGAAATATGCGTCCTGAAGATCCAGGGAACACATGAAGTGACCTGGAAGCACCAAGGGGATCACCCTCTGCAAGGTCTCCATGCGAAAGGGAACCCGCAACACCCAACGGTTCATCACCTTCAAATCCAGAACCAAGCGGAAACTCCCCGTATTCTTTGGGACCAGAAAGATCAGGGAATAGAAGCCCGACCCCACCTCCGAAGGAGGAACCACCTGAATTGCACCCTTCAGAAGAAGATCCGCCACCCCCTGAGATAGGTGGGCCCTCTTGGAACGGCAAGCAGGCCAGGGAGTCGGGCGGAGGCCGGAATCTGGAGGGGGAACAGAAAACTCCACCACGTAGCCCTCTCGAAGAACATCCAACACCCATGCGTCTGAACAGGACTGAACCCAGGCATCTAGGAAGAAGCGCAGCCGCCCTCCTACCAACAACCCAGGAACCACAGCCAAAGAGTCAGGAGCGAGGCTTCGCAGGAGGAGGGGACCTGGCCTTACGATCCCGACCCCGACCAGAACCAAACCTCCCCTGGCCTCTTCCAGATTGCCTACGATAGGAAGGGCGAAAGAAAGATTTAGCCTTAGAAGGGGCAGAAGCAGCAGCAGCAGCAGAACCCTTAAAAGAAGAAGAGTGCTTCTTCACCTTAAACAGTTTATGCAGTTTGGACTCCAGCTCCCCCCCAAACAGCATGGAACCCTGAAAGGGCAAACGCAAGGCACTGGCCTTCTGCGCCGAGTCCGTCTTCCAGTCCTTAAGCACAAGACTGCGACGAGCCGCCACACGAGCTCCGCCGGAAAGGGCAGCCGCCCGCACAACGTCAAAAGAAACATCTGAAAGAAGCTCCACCTGACGTTCAATGTGCTCAAGAAGACCAGAACAGTCCGTGGCATCATCCATCGACTGATAGAGCGACTTAATGTCCGACAGCAGAGACTGCGACAAATAGGTCCCATAAACGCCGGCCCTCAACGCCAGATGGGAGCCCGAATAAACCTTCCTGAGGGCCACGTCCGCCTTCTTATCAACCATATCCTTCAGCACAGCGTCCTCCGACAAGGAAGTGCGACCCACCACTAGCCACAAAAGAGTCAATGGGAATAGAATCGGGCAGCTCCGTAGCCATATCCTGCAGGGGGTAAAGGCGGGCCATAAAACGCGGGACCAGAATGCGATCCGGGTCAGCCCACTCCCTCTTCAGGACATCTTTAATAAAAGGATGCACCGGAACATCAACAGCGGCAGAACTCTGGAACTGGCGCAGCAACGAACCCCCAGAAGTACTGGGAGCAACGTCATCCGCGAAACCCATGTTCTCCTTCACGTGCTTCAAGATGCCTGGCAAAGCGTCCTTGTCAATGTACTTCCCCTTCAGCTCCGAGTCCCCAGCCCAAGCAGACTCGTCACCAGAAGAAGCAGAGGAAACAGGAGCAGCAGCCGTCCCCTTGCGTTGGGCCCCACCATCACCCATCTCACACAGGGTCTCTCTGATCAAGCGCTTCAAGCGCGCATCCCCACCCCCACCACGGCGTCTGGACCGGGCAGGAGACGGAGAAAGCGAAACATCAGAAGAAGAAGAGGAAGAGGACCTCTCCCTGTGATGCCTCTTCCTTGAACTCTTCCCCATACTCAGAAAACAGCACAAAAACGAAGGCAAAGCAAAGCGCCACAGCAAGGACCAAAGAACAGTAAAAACTGCTACGCGGTACTCACCCACCGCCCCGGTTTTTAAACAGCACCAAAAAGCACGGGGACAGAAGCGCCTGATCCTGTCCAAAAATGGAAGTCAGGCAGCGTCCCCACCGGAAGGCGTCATCACCAAGAACCAATCCGGAGACGCGAAGGAGGCCGCGCCCCCCAGTAAGCCCGGCAGACCGGGAGGGGTGGCCATCGGGCAGACGCCAAGCCCACGCGATCCAAAATCCACGCGCGGCTCCAAGGAAGCGACCAGGACAGCCCGCGCCACTCCCCCCAAGCCCGGCAGGGAGGGAGAGGCAATCCAACCAACCGAGGACACGGCCTCAGAAGTAAGTACAGCGCAGGAGCACCAAGCACCTCGCGCCACAGCAGATCCTGTCAGAATGACAGAAAAAAGAAACAGATGGAATGCTGGGACCTGTACCCTTATGTACTCCCGGCGGGAGGGGGAGGGTAGGTCCAGCATTCCTTTCTTTCTTATTTCTGTCAGAGAGATAGTTTATATATAATATCTCATATTGTGAATGAAGGTGTCGAGGACGGAGGGACCTGGGGGTAATGCTCTATTACTTACCGGTAATCTTCATTACTCCGGGTCCCGTTGTCCTCGTCCCATTCATACACATAGTTACGATTGAGACGAGGACATAAGGGACCTGGGGGTAATAGGGATATCACATTTCATTGGGTAAAATAAATTCCTACTACACCAAATAAGGCCCCTACCCAAGGTCTAGCACGCATGACAGTGATAATTAGCAAAAGCCCTCATGTGCTGGGAAGAAATTCTGTGCCTCATTTACAAGTCCCCTACGCTGCCGGAACATCACTTTTAGTGATGGTCTGGCATCACACACTGCAGGGCCATATCTACAATGCCACATAGGACACCCTTCCTGGCTTTGCAGGGCCTTGCAAATATGGACTGCGGCAACGCAGTGCAAGTTGCTGCGTTGCCTCACCCTGCAATAGGGAGGCGTGCCATGGGCGTTATGTTGGGTGTTCCCATGTAACACTCATGGCATTTGACGCATTCCCAGATTTACGAGATTTTGCAAACCTGAAAATGCGTAATAAGTCAACCCTTCCCTAGGGATAGCGTAGGGGAGGCGCAACTAGGAGAAATAACATTATTTCTCCTTGTTTTTTCCCCTGTCTATGTTTGCAGCATTCTGTAGCTCACATACAAGGAGGAAATCACCTCCATTGATTGTTTTCGTGCAGGAAGGTGTCTCTTCCTGCAGAAAAACAATCTTCCCTAAAACGCAGACACCCTTGCACCATGGCTCAAGGGTGCCTTCGTTGGGGAACGGCAGTCATTTGTGTATAGGTGTGGGGGAAAGGACAGGAATGTGCCGTATCTGATAGATACAATGCATATGTGGAGTGGAGAAGTGTGGCTCACTGGTTAGAGGAGGCAGACCTGGAAGCAGAGGTCAGCCTGGGCCCAGGGTTCAATTCCCGGCTCGGCGGGGTCTTGAGTCCTAAAATGTCCATGGACTCGACAATTCTCGCTCCGGTGCCTAATCGATTCATGGGTTCACACTCTGCGACTCTGGGCAATAGATTGCTTAATCTCCACAACGGCCCCTCGCGGTGGGATGCCTGGCTTTCACCTTGCGGATACCCTGCCGGGGTATCTCACAGGGGAATACCAGGACGGGTTCCCTAAGCAAGCGCTTAGAAACCAGTGGTGATTTGCGCTATACAAATCCATTTACATTTGCATATGTGTCCTTCTCTTTGACATAGGGCAGCGCAGCAGGAAAGCTTGAGGCGATGACCCATGCCAAAAGATTGTAAGTGAGGTCCGCAGTGTCAGGGACATTAAATATTTTCTCCTCAGAAGTAAACTCCTGTTTTAACTGGGTTTGTTTCTGCAAAGCCTACATGAACGTCATTGAAGAATGGATAGTTATGTAAAGGTATACCCACTTGAGAGATAAAGGAATTTTATTGCTTTTTTTTTCTCTTTTGCGAAATGTTTATATAACTTTTTATCTGTATCTCTGTGAATACTTGCCATGTACTTCTATTATCTTAAATGCAAAGATCGGATAAAGTTTTAGAACGAACAAACGAATGTCCAGTGAGCCGCTTCAAAATTGTAGCCCGCCCAGCATTCAGCCATGATGAAAGTGCATCTTCCACCTCAGTGTCACCAAGTTTTAAGCCCTGCCTGTCCCTAAACCCGGCTGCTGTGTCACTGCCACCGAAATGGTGGACAGTGACACAAAATGGCCGTAATTATACTCCCCCCAGCCCAACTAGCCCAAAAGGAGCCCAAGGGAGCCCAACCAGCCCAAAAGCCCCTATTCTGTTCCCTGTGCCCCCCTTCTCTCCCTACTGGCCCCAAATCTCCCTGGTGGGGGCAAGCCTCCCGGTGGTCTCCCCCCCCCCCAATCCCATGATGAAAGTGCATCTGCCACCTCAGTGTCACCTCTTTCAGGACTCTTTATATAGAGGGGAAACCCTACCCTTGTGGAAGAGGCGCTGAACTTCTCCAGCCGAGTGGACTTGTGGGTCATTTTCCTAACAATTAATGACTAACTGAATGTGTAAAACCCCTCTAACTGAATGCGGACTTTTTGTTAGTTATTCTAAAATACATATCTTTACCCTAAGGTTGACGGAAAGTACATATTGTTCTAAAATCATTTAAATGCTATTTAAATCCTAATAACTAGAGGGATCTGTTTTACAGCTTGCATTTGCAGTTTCTCATTTCAGAATAATTTTTTTAAAATTGGAAACAACTAGTGAAATAATAGTATTAAACAGTTTACGTTCTAGTGTTAATGGAGGGGATTTTTTTTTGTCGTAGAATAATCCCAACCTGTAGCAGCATAGTTTTTTTCCCACTTGAAATGAATGGGGTTGTGAAGCAGATTTTTGCATGATGGTTTATGATGGAATCACCATGCTCCTCTCAATATATGTGTAGGGAATCCCATATCCTTCCCATGATGTCCCACTTGTTCTATTTTTAGGCTCATTTTGCCCTTATCCTGACTATGGAACAGTTGTAGGGTACTGCTGCACTGACCTGGGTCAGTAACCTATGGCTAGGATGATCTAGGGTAAGTTGAAGCATGACACTTGGAGCTGCTTCCTATCAGCAGCTCAGCTGTTCAAACTGGTGGCACTGCCAGTAATGTAAAGAAATGTAATGTGGATTTGTAGAGCGCTGCTTGTCACCCGTGAGGGTATCCAGTAGAGAACAAGTATGGTGAGCACACGCAGGGCCAGTCTGGGATTGTCCAGAAAAACCAACTCCATATCCTTCCTGTCAGCCCAGCATGGCGGCAGCAATGAGTTCGGTGTGCCTTCTCATCATATACCTTACTTATTCCTGGAGCCACCAGGACGTCAGTCTGCAGGCCAGGTCTCTGACCACCCAGAAAGGAAAGTTCAAACTGCTTGCCACTAGCTTCAAATCAGCCGACAGGATGTGGCGGTTTCTGGCTGGGATGTCGTGAGACTCGACATTTACAAACATTTTGAGAAGAATTTGAAGCTGCAGTTCCTCGATGTTTTAGACTTCCCCTGTACGGACCTGACCTATATAGCCCATCCTTCCGTACGCCTTGCATATTTCTTTTCTGCAAAATATGAGACTCTGGACTGGTTAAGCAGAGAAAACCATTTGAAAGGTAGCCTCTAAGCCTAAGAAGGTGTATACTGTGAAATCTCTGTCCCTAGAGCCTCAGAATCCCTTACTTCAAGAAACTGACCTCACATGGCCAGTGTGCACAAGCATCTACGAATGAAAGGTTTCTTACAGACAAGCACCAATCTGGAACAATGCTGCCCTTCTCATTGGAGGTCAAACATTACTCAGGTAGCAATGGTCTGACAAAGGGAAATATCAACTTGGCCAGTTATTACATTGAAACAACAATGTACCATTTCAATTACACATAACAAACGAAATTTCAATTTGACGAGGTATAGATAGGGAGATTGATGCACCTAAAGCATTGTCCACGAAAACTAACTTTCTTATTGTCACTGTTGCCTGATTGTCCTATGCATTTTAACTTGAAATGGTGAAGCGCTTTCCAGTGGCGGCCGGCACGGATCGGCGGTTGGTGGGCGGGGGCATGGTGGCATGGTGGCGGGATGGGACACCGGAGAAGCGGGTGTAAATAAAAAAAAAGAAAATAACTTAAGTTCTCGCTGCTTCCTTACCACGTCTTCCTCTGTAGTCCCTTGCTACGGCCGAACAGGAAGCACAACCAGATTCCCAGTCAGCCAATCACAACTCTGCAACCTGTTCTCAGGACACCCCCGCGCCGCACGGCCACCAGCTGTTGCGTGTGCAACTCGCCCCGCTGCTGCCCACAGCCTCGCTGAGCCTGCCTCGGCCCCTGCTGTATCGTCGTGTTGTGCTAATTTTCTTTTTGTCTCCTTTGTCTCTTTTTTGTCTCCCTGCAGTTTCCGAACCTATATTTTATTTCCCATTTACCGTTTTGATTATTTTTCATTGCCTGTACTGTTTACTGTGTCTCTGCCCCCTGCCCGCCCCGCTCCCCGCTTCCCGCCGCCGTGCTAGCGGCCACACCCCCTTTTCCTTCTGTGCCCTCCCCGCTCCCGCCTCCCAGCTGCTCCTCCCTCCCTCCCATTTGGCCATAAATGGCGACCGCGCGGCGCAGGTGAGTGTGACCTGTTCTCAGGACACCCCCGCGCCGCACGGCCACCAGCTGTTGCGAGTGCAACTCGCCCCGCTGCTGCCCACAGCCTCGCTGAGCCTGCCTCGGCCCCCGCCGTATCGTCGTGTTGTGCTAATTTTCTTTTTGTCTCCTTTGTCTCTTTTTTGTCTCCCTGCAGCTTGCTAACCTATATTTTATTTCCCATTTACCGTTTTGATTATTTTTCATTGCCTGTACTGTTTACTGTGTCTCTGCCCCCTGCCCACCCCGCTTCCCGCCGCCGTGCTAGCGGCCACGCCCCCTTTTCCTTCTGTGCCCTCCCCGCTCCCGCCTCCCAGCTGCTCCTCCCTCCCTCCCACTTCGCCATAAATGGCGACCGCGCGTACGCGCCGCGGGCGCGCCGATTGTGCGCCGAAGGCGCACCAAAGGTAAGCCCGTCTGCGCCCGTCCGCGCCTGGACCGCGCCCAGTGCCAGAACCCCTGGCCCCCACCGACGCAAGACGACCCGACAGACCTACAACGCCGCCGCCCTCAACGCACTCAATGCCGGCCGGAACCCCGCCTGCTGCCGGGCCGCCCCGAAACGCTTCCACGGGCCCTTCACCTGCACAACCTGCAAGTTCACCTGCCTCCGAACATGCACCGCGCCCGCCAAGCCAAACCCCAGCAGCGACCTCAAGTGGATCCTGCTCAACACCCGCTCCGTCCACAGACACGCCATCGAAATTTGGAACCTGCTCGACACTACATCACCAGACGTCGCCTTCCTCACTGAAACATGGATGAACGCCTCCTCAGCCCCCGACATCGCCATCGCCATCCCGGATGGATACAAGATCATCAGGAAGGACCGCGTCAACCAGACGGGAGGAGGCATCGTCATCGTCCACAAGAACACCATCCGCATCACGACCGACGCCGATGACACCTACACCGCCGCCGAACACCTCCACTTCTAGATCCACACCGACCCAAAGACAACCCTCAGAGGAACCCTCCTCTACAGACCCCCGAGACCACGCACACAATTCAGCGAAGACATCACGGACTTCATCAGCCCACACGCCCTCCCCTCCGCCGACTACATCCTCCTAGGGGACCTCAACTTCCACCTGGAGAACAACAAGGACCGCAACACCGTCACCCTGCTGGACAACCTCGCCAACCTCGGACTCAAGCAACTGGTCAACACCCCCACCCACTACGCCGGCCACACGCTCGACCCCGTCTTTTCATCCAGAAAGCACATCGCCTTCAGCCACTCCACCGGACTTCACTGGACCGACCACAGCTGCGTCCACTTCAGCTTCAGAAAAACCACCACCCACCACCACCCGCAACAGGTTCCTCACAGGAGCTGGAGCAAGATCACCGCCGACCAGCTCACCGCCTCCCTCAGCCAGAACCCACCTGCCAGCACACCGGACCCCAACGAAGCAGCCCGCAACTTCACGCAATGGCTGACCGCCTGCGCCGACGACCTTGCACCACTGAAGAACCCCCCCAGCAAACCCAGAAGCAAGAAGGCCTCCTGGTTCACCGACGAACTCAAGGACTCCAAGAAGACCTGCCGCACCCTCGAGAAAGCCTGGCTCCTCGACCGGACCACTGACAACATGACCGCCCTCAAACACGCCACCCGCAAGCACCACCAGCTCATCCGCATCACCAAGAAGAAATCACTGAAGGATCAACTGGACAACAACGCCCACGACAGCAAGGAACTCTTCAGCATCGTCAAGGAGTTCTCCAACCCCAGAACCGGCAACAACGACATCACCCCTTCACAAGATCTCTGCGACTCCCTCGCCTCGTTCTTCCACCGCAAGATTGCCGACATCCACAACAGCTTCGGCACACCATCCTCGCACCCAACCGTTGAACCAACGCACCCCACTGCCACCCTCCGCACCTGGACCGCAGTGACCACCGAAGACACAGCCCGCACGATGAACACCATCCACCCCGGATCTCCAACTGACCCCTGCCCCCACCACATCTTCAACAAGGCCGACTCCACCATCGCACCCCAACTCCGAGATGTCATCAACACCTCCTTCGACGCCGCCACCTTCCCGGAGAGCTGGAAGCATGCCAAGCTCAGCGCCCTACTGAAGAAACCAACAGCGGACCCCACCGACCTCAAGAACTTCCGCCCCATCTCGCTCCTCCCTTTTCCTGCCAAAGTCATTGAGAAGACCGTCAACAGACAGCTGGCCGCCTTCCTCGAGACGAATGGATCCCTCGACCCCTCGCAGTCTGGTTTCAGAGCCAACCACAGCACCGAGACCGCCCTCATCGCAGCCACCGACGACATCCGAGCCCTTCTCGACAACGGGGAAACAGCGGCACTCATCCTCCTGGACCTCTCCGCCGCGTTCGACACTGTCTGCCACCGCACCCTAGTCCAGCGCCTCAGCAACACCGGCATCCAAGAGAAGGCACTGAAGTGGATCGTCTCGTTCCTAGCTGGAAGAACACAGAGAGTCCGCCTCCCCCCGTTTCGTTCCGAGGCCACCGAAGTCATCTGCGGCGTCCCGCAAGGATCATCACTCAGCCCCACCCTCTTCAACGTCTACATGAGACCCCTCGCAGCCATCGCACGCCGACACAACCTCAACATCATCTCCTACGCCGACGACACCCAGCTGATCCTCTCCCTCACCATAGACCCCGACACCGCCAGAACCAGCCTCCACGAAGGGATGAAAGACGTCGCCGAGTGGATGAAGAACAGCCGCTTGAAACTGAACTCAGACAAGACGGAAGTCCTCATCCTTAGACCATCACCCTCCACCTGGAACGACTCTTGGTGGCCCCCTGCCCTGAGCACCGCCCCCAAGCCGACAGACCACGCACGCAACCTGGGCTTCATCCTGGACTCCTCCCTCTCCATGACCAGACAAGTCAACGCCGTCTCCTCCTCATGCTTTCACACCCTCCGCATGCTCCGCAAGATCTTCCGATGGATCCCGATCGAAACCAGGAAGACGGTCACCCAGGCCCTCGTCACCAGCCGGCTGGACTACAGAAACACCCTCTACGCCGGAACCACAGCCAAGCTACAGAAAAGACTACAACGCATCCAGAACGCCTCCGCCCGACTCATCCTAGACATCCCTCGACGCAGCCACATCTCCGGCCACCTGAGGAACCTGCACTGGCTCCCCGTCAACAAGAGGATCACGTTCAGGCTCCTCACCCACGCACACAAGTCTCTCCACAACCTGGGCCCCAAGTACCTCAACGACCGCCTGACCTTCCACACGCCCACCCGCCAGCTACGATCCGCTAGCCTCGCCCTCGCCGCCGTACCACGCATCCGAAGAGCCACCGCCGTAGGCAGATCCTTCTCCTACTTGGCGCCCAAGACATGGAACTCCCTCCCCATCCACCTTCGGCTGACCCAGGACCACCTCGCCTTCAGGAGACAACTCAAGACCTGGCTGTTCGAGCAGTAGCGGCCGTCTTTCCCCAAGCGCCTTGAGACCCTTCCGGGTGAGTATCGCGCTATACAAGTGTTATGATTGATTGATTGCAATGTAGATTTTTAATTGGTCTGAGCACCGTTAGTTGGTGTTCAGATGCTGACTGGGAGCTAGGGCATGTTCTCCACGCAGGCTGTAATGCAGCCTGCGTGGAAAACATGCAAAGTGTGCATAAATGTTTGGCTTGTCCGAGACGGCCGGGCAAAACATTCATGCACACTTACAGTGTACTCACCACTCCCCCTGCTCCTGTCATGAGAGCAGCCCCACCCCGCAAAGCTGCTGGACATCAGGACAAAATAAAATGATAATAACATGAGTTATTATCATTTTATTTTTCCTTAACTTCACTGCTAAAAAGCAGTGGGGCGACGCTCCTCTGCCTTAGCGGAGGAGCCGCCACTGGTGCTTTCAACGTTGTAATCTCTACTTTGTATACCACATTGATAGAAGAAATTCACTCTAAACCTCCACGGTGCACATTGAAAGATAAATCGCAGGCTACTTTAGACATTGAATACTCCGATGATGATTGGTCCACTCTATTAGCCAATCATGATCAGGGCCTATGGGAAGCCTAGGTTAAATCTCAGATTCTTCAAAATTACCTTATGATTAGCACTGGTTAACCAAGAAACATTGACTAGACAACAAGACTATTTAATCAGATTGCTGGCAATGTCGGGGACCAAAAGGAGATATGCTACATTTTCTGAGGTCTTGCCCCACCATACAAAACCTTATGTCAGAAAGTTGCAAACACAATAAACTGCAGCACCACAATATCTTTACACAGTTCTGCTCCAAGAGTCATCTGAAATTCTGGATTCACTCGCTACCTAAATAAATCACTTGCTAAATCAACAACATATCTGCGATCTAATAAGTACCTCATTCCTTTCTGATCCGACTTCATGATTTATAATTCTTTGTATCATTTGTTACTGCCATTGAAGGAGACAGGTTCATAGTTTTGAACTGGTCTTGAATAGTAGCCCCTGATGTACTCAGGCAAAAGGTTGTTCACCACTGCATACATACTGATTGTTCTTATAGGAAAATGCTGTGATTATATAGTCCTCTTTTGATCCTTCTAGGCTTTCCTAATACTTGTCTTTGCGTACAGTATATTTTAAGGTATGTCCAATTAGGCAGGGTAGTTACATTTTTTAATAGACTCTCCTGTCGTGCTCCTTTTAGTACTAATAAATCATATTGAACCAGGCACAATGTTCTAATACTTCAAAGCACAAAATAAACAATTGTTATACGTAAATGCACTTTCTTACATACATCAATAATGTATATTTCATTCATAATTGCTGAGGTATAATGCTAAGTGAGTAATGCATGCAAAAAGCAGCAGCAATCACTGCATGTTAGTCCCATAATCAAAAATAATAACATCACGAACTAAGAGCTGTTTAGTGGGTAAAATATTCACCACTCATTCATTCTGGCCAAGAGCCTCAAATTTGGATGCAGCATAAAAATGACAGATATCAGGGGCAGCACTTCATGCCATCTCACTTTTTCTGGGGTTAAAATGGCAGTAACTGAGTTTAGTACAGATGGATTTTATCTTGTATTGAAATAAGCAGGCGTTCCCGGTTATGGAGGACGCCACAGTGGGGGGTTCATATTGTAGATTACTGGAATGACCATGCATCTTAGCGGATCAAAAACATTTTATTATGTCATTTATAGGCCATGCAGTGCTTAATTTGTAAACAAATAAGTGCCGGGGCCTTCGTGATGAGGCCACAACAGGGGCCCCAAGTACCTCAACAACCGCCTCACATTCTACACACCTACCCGCCAGCTCCGCTCGACCAGCCTCGCCCTCGCCACCGTCCCACGAATTCACAGAGCCACCACCGGAGGAAGATCCTTCTCCTATCTGGCGGCCAAAACATGGAACTCCCTCCCCATCCACCTTCGGCTGACCCAGGACCATCTCTCCTTCAGGAAACAACTCAAGACCTGGCTATTCGAGCAGTAGCGGATCCCTCCCCTCCCAGCGCCTTGAGACCCTAGTGGGTGAGTAGCGCGCTATATAAATATGACTGATTAATTGATTGACTGCAGTTTGCACCACACATTTCCCCTGCCAGCGCTGCCAATAACAGATCTTACACAACTAATAACCATCACACTTCTACAAGTGTGAGAATTCTGACTATTCAAGGCCCCCAAGCTTTAAAAAATGTTTTGGTGGCTGGTATTAGTTGTTTTAAACATGTATTGAATTAATAAATAACTGTTTTCCTGCTCATCTTTAAATGAGCAGCTGTTCCAAGTGCGGGTGCTGCAATTGAGTGCAGGTGCCTAGTACTGGAAAGCACCTGCTCAAATTAAGCACTGAGGCCATGATCCTTCCCTCCATTATTGCTGGTGGGCAGTAGGGGTACCAAGGTGTTCTTCACTTTGTATGGTGAGGTTGGTACCAGAAGACCACAGGTCTTATCTGAAGTGATATTTAATGGAAAATCAGCCGATGGAAGGGAATCTTGAACAGTCCTTGGAAACAACTGACACCCAGAGAAGACCTTGGGAGGCAGTGAGGCATTCATGGACACTGGGATCTTATTTGAGAAGGTCCAATAACTTTGATTGTTTTTTCTAAAAATGGAGGCTGATCAAGAGCACCATTGGCGATGTGCTAACAACTTAAAGACCATCATCCAGGGGCACCCAACAGTTTAGTAAATAGCTACTTTGACATCTAGAAAGTCTACCAGCATTGAATGTGGATGTCAAAAGACATCAATTTTAGGCCGTAGAGGTGAGTAGTGGTATATTTGATGCATTTACAGCATCGGCCATATTCTGCACAAACTAGAGCTTTACTACACCAATGGGAAGAAGTTCATAGAGACTATTGAGGCAGTGTATTTGTTTGAGCACAAGACTTATCCAGTGATTCTAGGTTTTTCCAGAGAGGAATGAACCTAAACATGGTACACTTGGAGCAATCCTACTTTTTACTGTGACAGTTTATCCTCTTGGGAGAGGAATCAAGCACCAACCACATAACAGAGAGCACTCTGACCCAGTTTGTAACTTCCTGTGGCTTGAGTGGTCTGTCTCATGGGGCCACTGGCCTTGCTTGCCTACATGGGAGATTGAATGCAGTGCACCTTGCCCATAATCTTACAGAAGGTTTGTGTGGGAGCACAGTTGCACACTTCGCAGAAAAGTGTTCACTCTTGAACTGGCAGCACTCATGCGACATATTCACATGGATTCTATTGTGGGGTCAGGCATGAGAGGAGGGAGTGTTTTATGGTGTGGCTCTTGCCTCCTCTTGAAGCTTGTCTTCCTATCTTATGGTCACAGAGGTTAGAGGTGGGCGAGCCAAGAAATTAACAGAGCAAGCCGAGCCAGGGGTCTGGCTTGGCTCCTAGAACCTGATCGCGAGCTGAGCCCTAAAAATGTTTGCCATGCAAACCATACAACAAACATCACATAAAATATGATGGTCTCCTCAAATTCCAATTTTTTTTATTTTTTATTTCTTTAACGTGGAAGCTATGACATTATCATGTCACATTACAGCACTGCACTTAAGTACTTATTAAAAGTGATAGTTTTAAAAAATGAACTAAGTGCCATTCTGCCCCCTCCAGCACGCCGCCAACAAGAGCATGTACACAGAGGACAGACATTCTCTCAATTGCATGAAGGGTGAGGACTCATTGCAAAAGATAGCACATCCGAATATGGAGAAGTGGCCTAACAGCCAGAGCAGCGTACTTTGAAACTGAAGAACCAAGTTCGAGTCTCCGCATAGGCTCAATATACTGTGATCCTGCGCAAATCACTTAATATACCTTTGCCTAAAATAATAGATGTGTGACGTTATCCAGTTCCCTTGTAAACACTCTAATGCGCTTCGGTCAAGTTTGCAATATTAAAACTCCCAAAAAATGGGATGTACGGCATTACGACGCGTACTTTTACAAAGCGTGCCGTTACAACGCGTTTTTTTCAAAGCAAGTCATTACCACGACTTGCGTTTGAGGGGGTGCAGAATTAGAAATTTTTACATTTACTATTCCAACACCAGCCTACGTACAGTAGGGAAGGTGTTGGATAGTAAATTAAAAAAATTCCTTGTCCTGCAGCGCCCTCCAGCGCAAGTCGTGGTAACGACTTGCGTTGAAAAGACCGCGTTGTAACGGCACGGCGGTGTAACAGCCGCGTCGTAAAGGCTGTTCACCCAAAAAATGTATATATGAATTCATCTACACCACAAGAGTGGACACTATTCTGGTGTTCCAGATGAAGCATATTATTCTGTATTGGCAATCAGCCTCTGAAGGACAAATAGCCCAAAAGTCTAGTCGTCCAAGGAACGCACTTGCTATAATCTCGTCCAGGTTGAAAGCCTTCAACAGGTATGTTTCCTGTTCAAGGCAATTATGGGTTTCTAGGAAACACTTGAGTGTGTGATGGTTTAATATTGGGAAGACTTTACTTTCCTCACACAATCTGAGAATAAGATTTATAGTAAAATAGTGATATTGCCATTGTCCAAAAGCTGTTCCATATCATTAGCTTTAAATTGTTAGATTTATAAAGGGTCGTTCTTGGCAGATGACCCAAAGCCATAAAATGACTTGATGCATTAGCCATAAAACCCCCATGAGTCTGGCTCAGGCTTACTGTGTAATTTTTGAAGCATTAGATAGGTTTTAATTGATATATGTGTATTTGACATTACAGCACTGGTTAGCGCTCTGCCTTCATTCCCACTGATGGGTCAGAGTTTTTATCAGGCCCAAGTGGTGCTGATCCTTAACCCCTTGCATGCTTATGACGAGCTCAGCTCAGCTCAGCTCAGCTCGTCATGAGGCACAGTGGAGCTGTGCATAACGGCCACGGACGGCCCACGCGGGGCTAATTCCCCGCCAGTGCGGGCGTTCTGAAGGAGTAGGCGGAGTCGTGGTGAGCCCAGCTCATCATGAGCACAGCTCCACTGTGCAGCATGACGAGCTGGGCTCGTAACGAGCACCACGGGGCTGCGCGCGCCAACTGCCCCCCGCAACGCGGGGAAATTAACCCCGCGTGGAAGGGGTTAAAAACAATTTGGTCTTTGAGTTCGCCATATCTGTGACCCAGGAGATTTGAAGTAAGGGGAATAGCTCTCTTTCTCATGTCTTATTTCTTGCTCCTTTAGCTATTCCTACAAGGAAGGATCTCTGAAACAAGGTTATTTAGAATCCTTACTGATGATATCCTGTTCTTTCTCTCCAGCCTGGGCACAAGCTTCCACAATCTGCACCATCTACTGATCATAGACAAACATTTTGCTCAAAATAAACTGTGGTAAAATTGGAAGGCCCAATTAAAATTTCCTTTGAGCAAAACTAGTGAGTGGGTGGCTGGCAGTGGTCAGCATCCTCTCCTGCGTTTGGAGCCTGAGTCTCATTTTTTCCTCATGAGACTTTGACCAAGAGGAAGAGAGGGAAAGTAAGAAAAAGGAGACATGTGAGAGAGGGAAAGGAAAACACTGACAAAAGGAGTGAATATGACTTCAGCCGCCTTGGGACTGCCGTACCGTTTTTTTTTTTTTTTTAAAAAAACCTTTATTTGAGCAAGCAGAAACGTACAAGGATGGGCCTACAACCACACGGGCCAGCCGCTAAAAAGGAGTAGAAACATATCACATAAGCCCGCAGAGGTAACCGTCAATCAACAATGCAATACTCCACATTAAATACAGGACCAAAACAGGTTTTATATATATGAAAGAACAAACATACAAAAAGGCGAGAGTGTATCACTGAAGGTCAGCCCAAGGGACGCAAGGGGGGGACAGCAGCGGAGGTGCAGTAATAATATCCTAAGCACTAAGGAGTATGGAGCGGGGGGGGGGGGGGGGAGGGGGGCAGATATCAGGAAGAAGAAGGGGGGGGAAGAGCCGGTGACACCAGCTCAGTCCCTATATGAAGATTCCGGGAACGCTAGCCTAGGGAGATAGGGTAATCTCGATAGTGTCCACAAGGGGAGGAGTACAAATGTCGCCACGGTATTCGTTCCATTGACCCCACACCTTCACCCATGCCCTGGGTCTACCCCTGGCCACATAAACAGTTTTCTCACGGAACATGGACCAGTCCATATTATCCTCCCATTGCGCGAGGGCAGGGGGCCTGGAGGCCCCCCAGAGTTGCGCAATATCTCGCTTCGCAATCATATAGCCCAGGGTGGCCCATCTAGTCTGTGCCACCGAATAGTCCGTGGGCTCCCAAACATTCAAAAGACAGCGACGAGGTTCCGGTCGCAAGGATATCCCCGTCACCACAGTCATCAGATCAAGCACGGCCACCCAATAAGCAGCCACCATCGGGCACTCCCAAAGAATATGCAGGAAAGTAGCACGCAAACCACATCCACGCTTACACAGTCCATCAGAGGAAAAGCCCATCACCATCAGTCGCGGTCCCGTCACGTACACCCGATGAAGGATCTTCAATTGGACCAGACGGAGTCGAGCCGGTATAGCCACCTCCTTCGGAGAGGAGAGGGCCGATTGCCAATCCTCATCATCAAGTTCCAACCCATCTCCCATCCACTGTTCCCGAAGTCGGGCCAATAAGTCAGTCCGATTGTTGATCAACTTTTTATAGATCAGGGAGATAGTGCTATCAGGAAGATGTCCGTCAAGGATACGGTCTTCAAGTGGGGAAGAGTCAGGCGGAATCTCACCAGGAGCAAACACCGAAACCAAAGCGTGCCTGATCTGTAAATAACGAAAGAATTCCCGACTACTCAGGCCATAGTCAGCCTGGAGGGCCTGAAACGGGCGCACAGAACCCTTAGAATATACATCCCCCACTTTAGAGATCCCAATCAAGTCCCAACGGTCAAAACCCTTGGAAGACCAAAGACCGCCCAGACGTTCCGAAGCATAAAGAGGCGTCGCCAACGTCAAGCGATCCTCCCAGCCCAGGCTCACATTCGCAGCGCGCCACACTGTCAAAGCAGTCAAAGTAGGTCCCACAAGATGGCGCCCAGCGGAGCGAGAATAGAGTACTCTATTAAAGTCACCTCCCGGAAGCTGAAGTTTATCCATCTCAAACGCCGGATTACGACCCGGAGAGAACATAGCGTGATTAATAGCGGACAGATGGGAAGCCCAGTAGTATCTCTTAATATCGGGGAGCGCCATGCCCCCATCGTACCACGGGATAGAAAGTTTCGCGAGAGCAATGCGCGGTCGCCCATCCCAAATAAGTTGCCTCTGAAGGCTCTCAATCTCCCGAAAATAGGTCTTGGGGATAGGATCATAATAATTCTGGAGAGCGTAGAGAAACCGCGGTAGTGACATCATCTTAAACAGGGCCGCCCGACCCAGTGGAGACAGGGGAAGTTTGCGCCAGCGGGCAACGTCCAAACGGAGCCTAAGCAACGGGGGAAGGAGATTACGATCAAAACGAAGGGACGGATCCAAGGTAACGAAAACCCCCAAGTATTTGAAACCATCCCGGACCACCTGAAGAGGAAGTCTACTCGGCAACGGAGGCAAGATACCAGATAAAACGTATACACAGGATTTAGACCAGTTGATGACGAGGCCTGAGTTAGCACCAAAGGACGCAAGAACGTCAAATAAAACAGATAAAGACTTGCGAGGGGAAGTAAGATACAAGAGGATGTCGTCCGCATAAAGCGAGACGCGGTCTTCGAAGTCCGGGGCCCATCGAATACCTTTAAGGGACGGTTCCCAACGGAGCCAGGCCGCCAACGGTTCAAGAGCGAGCGCGAACAACAGAGGGGACAAGGGGCAACCCTGACGGGTACCCCTGCCCAAGGAGAAGGGGGTCGACACTCTACCGTTCACTACAACTTGCGCCAGAGGTTCCGCGTACAACAGTCTAACCCAGCTAATAAACTCGCACCCGAATCCAAATTTCTCAAGTGTCGCCCATAAATAGGGCCACTCCACAGTATCAAAGGCCATGGAGGCATCCAGGGACGCCAAAATGGCCGGTTCAGTCAAAAGCCCCGCCCTCGCCAGCGCGCCGTGGAGGCGACGTAAATTCAGAGCAGTGTTACGATGCGGGATAAAGCCAGACTGATCCGGATGGACCAACTCCCCAAGAACCGAAAGGAGACGGGTCGCCAAAAGTTTAGCCAACACCTTAGGTTCAACATTTAATAGGGATATGGGCCTATACGAGGAACAGAGGTCACGCGGTTTACCCTCTTTGGGAATGACGACGATTGTCGCCAGACGCTGATCATAGGGAAGCATGTTCCGCTCACGAGATTCTAGAAACATGGCGCGGAGATACGGCGCCACCTTATCGGGGCATAATTTGTACAACTCAATAGGCAAACCGTTCGGGCCCAGTGCTTTGCCCGAACGGAGCGATCGAACTGCATTGGCTATCTCATCATTCGTAAAAGGGGAGTCCAAAGCAATACGGTCCAAGTCGGTGACACAGGGCAAAGTGATATCACGCAGAAGAAGGCGGGAGTCGGCAACATCCCTCACAGACACGGGAGCATATACCACACGGAAATATTCTGCAAAACGATCAACAATGGCGGTCGGATCAATCACATTCTCACCACTCGCAGACTGAATCACGGGCACCACACGATTAACTCTTTCTTTCTTGTCCAACCACGCTAGGAGTTTGCCCGCCTTGTCACCCACATCGTACAATCTGCCCTGCTGCTCACGAAACATCACCTTTGCAGCGTCAGTGACCAGAGATTTATACGCAAACTGTTTTAGACCCAGGGCATGGAGTTTGTCAGGCGTGACACCAGATTCCAACTCGTCCTCCAAAGCAGAGATCTCCCCCTCAAGGTCCACCACCTCCTTCCTCCCTGCCCTCTTAGCTTCAACAATCAAGGAAAGGGCCTGTCCACGAATCACAGTTTTAAAAGCTTCCCACAGGGACACAGCCGAAGAGACCGACCCCTCATTTTCCAGGAAATATGCATCCATGGACTTGAGCAAGAGGGTACGAGTCTCAGGGGAGGAAAGATACCAAGGGTTAATGGGAGCCACTCGGCCCGCCGCCTCTACCCCAACCTCGAAACGGAGCCAGAGCGGCGAATGATCAGAAATACCCCTCGGCAAGTGTAAAATCTCACGAACCGCCGATGATTGGGCTGCGGGCATCAGGAAATAATCCAGCCGGGACAGACTGCCATGGGCCCCAGAATGAAAGGTGTATTGGAGCTGAGTAGGATGCAACAGTCGCCAGCAGTCCACAAGGCCAAAGGTATCTAAAAACCCACCCAACCACTGCTGAGCCTGCGGGGTATCTCTAGGGGGATGGCGATCGTGAAGGCCGGAAAGCACCGAATTAAAATCACCGGCAAGAAAGAGAGTGCTATCAGGGAGATCCAACAGAACACGGCCCAAGTCAGTAAAAGTAGAGGCCTGCAAACCCGGGGGAACATAAACATTGAAGAGAGATAGGGTGCGGCCTTCATATCTACCCACCAGGACAGTATATCTCCCACGGTCATCATGAATCACCTCATCGATAGCCAGGGGGAGGGAGGTTCGAACAAGAATACCCACACCCCTAGATCCGGAAGTAAACCCTGAGTGCGCCACAAGGCGGTAGCCCCATCTATTCATCGCATAACAAACATTACCAATCAAATGGGTTTCTTGCATGAAAACAATGTCCGGTGACAAACGTCGTATACATTTTAAGACCACACTGCGCTTAATACGATCTCCCAGGCCATTAACGTTCCAGGAAAGAAATTTCAACCCTCTACCCCCCATCCCAACCACCCGAGCCAAGACCCCTCGTCCATGAGCTAGACATCAGAAACAGCAGCAAACACAGGAGCAACTCGCCTCGAAAACAACACACAGAAAAGAAAAAACTTCCCAACCCCCCTCCCCCAAACTGAAGAGAAACACCCCCCACCCTGCACCCCTGCAAAAAGCTAAAGAGCCACCCCAACCTGCAGTGTGCCTGTCGCCCAAGAACCCCTATTCTACACAAAGACCCCGGAGGAGGAAAGGTCTCCGTTCCATCCACCCCCCGACCTCAGCAAGAACAAAAATAACAAACGAAAAGACAGAATGATCACAATGTAGAGGGACGCCGGCCAACACTCCTGAGAATGTATTCAAAATAAGACATAAGAGCCGAACAGTTAGATCTCCACACCACCTTCGGCACCGCCAGGGTGAGCGGCGGAGTCCGTCTCAGGAGGACAGTCAGGCAATGAGTCCAGCCAGTCATTAACAGCATCTGGCCGATCAAAGAAAAGGGTACGTTCATTGTATTCAACCCGGAGTCTAGTGGGAAAGAGCATGGCGTAACGTAGGCCCCGATCCCGGAGACGTTTCTTGGCACCACGAAACTCCATACGTTGTCTCTGAACCTGTTGGGAAAAGTCCGGGTAAAAGTTCACCGTAGCATTCTCAAAGGCCACCGGGCCCTTCACCCGCGAGGCCTGCAGGATAGCGTCCCGGTCTCTATAATGAAAAAGCTTCGCTACAATGGGTCTCGGCGGGGCTCCCGGCTTGACTTTGCCCCCTGGAACACGATGTGCACGTTCCACCGTGAAAAATTTTGTGAGACCAGAAGGGGCCAAATGGTTCAAGACCAGATCCTCAACCAGGAGATCCACCGAGTGGGGTTCAGGGTTTTCCGGTACACCAACCAGGCGAACATTGCAGCGACGCGCCCTATTTTCAAAGTCCTCCAGGCGACGGGACATGAAGTCGTTCCCCCGACGGAGATTTCCAATCTCTGTTTGGAGCTCCGAGACGTCATTCGTAAGGCTAGAGGATTTAATATCCAGTGATTGTACCCTCTCATTCGTCTTGCCGAGGTCAGCACGAATCAGATTCACCTCGATAGCCACGGTGTCAAGTTTGTGGGCCAAGGCCTCGTACTGTAGGCCGATGGATTCCCTCACACCCGAGATGGCGCCCATGATATCCTGTAAGGAGGGCTCCGCCGACTCTTCCAAAATTCGTTCAGACGCAATACTAGAACCAGGCAGGGCAGCTCCGGGGGACCCCTTAGAATGGGTATAACGGTCCATGACATTTGATTGAACTGGAGCTCCGCGCAGAGGTGTTTTCGTCTTGCGCGTCTCTCTGTCCCCTCTGCCCGCCATTTTGAAGATGCGTCACAGGACAAGCCACCAGGTCCGACGGGCCCGACACCCAAAGTACAGGATCAAAAGTACAGAAAAAAGGGGGGCACAACTCGGGTAGAGGTCGCCAAACCAGCAAATAGGTCACATGAAAGCCCAACAGCCGATCTGCCTCCAAGTCTCAGTCGCAACACGACATCCACAGCCGTGGCCCAAGTCGGAACGGAATCGAAACCGAAACTTAGGAAGGGGGGACCCACAAGGCCAGATCTCCTGCCGTTGTTGTTCAATTGCAGGACGGCTACAGTACCGCACCCCGTCCCGGGCGCACCTCAAGGGCGGAGCCCAAAAGTTCAGAGCACCATATCTCAGGAATACGAGATCCAAATCGATTTCTGAAAAGTGCTAGGGTAATCAGCCAAACGTCCCCTACACGAATTCTCGCAAGAAATCAGGATTCAGCCAGGATAAAATGTCGGGAGCGGCGAGGGTCCGGAGAGCGCTGTGCTCAAGCGGCCATCTCGGATGCCCGCCAAGCTCCTCCCCTGCCGTACCGTTTTTGGCGGTCCGACCGCCGCCTCCTTGTCGGTTCGACCACCCAATTACGGTGTGTGCGGCCGGATCACCGCCAGACTTCTGCCACCGCCAAGATAGGAGCTCCGGCAGTGGCGGCAGTGTGGACATCGGCGGTCAATAGTGGCGGTGCTGGAATGGGCACCGCAGCTCAAAGTATGACCTGGCTTTCTGCTGACCTTTTCATGGAGGGGGCCCAGCCATGAGAAAAAACAGTGGAAAGGCAGGCTAAAGGCCACCAAAAGGGTCTCAGGACAATTTAACCCATGGGTATTTGGCTGGGGGCACATGTTGTGCTCCCCTATGCCTGTACTCTCAGTGCGCACACTGTTTGTCATGCATGACATGGTGCATGGCAACAGTGAGCCTGAATTGTTGGAGGTGCAGCAGTGTAGCTGGCATTGCCTTCAAGCATGCCAGCTCTGTGGCTGCGCCACCGGCACACCGCAGCCCTGCGGTAGACTTGTGATGCAGCAGTTGGGATGGCACCGTGTTCTTGACCGCCACTGTGGCGGGCTGGCGATGTGCCCGATGAACTTGTAATCGGGCCCAAAAAGTGAAAGCAGAGATGAAAAAGAAACTGCAAGAGAAAAGATGAGAAACCAGAAAGTAAAGGGGTTGGAAGAAAGAGGCACAAGGTGGATGCAAGACTGTGCAGTGTGGCAGGGTATGCTCAGACGTGAGTCCCTTGCTCACTTTGCCACGGGATTCAAGCAAGCCGGGCTGAAGACGGCTGTAATGCCAGAAACCGGTCCTCGGAAGCTTGTTTCCGGTCCAGTGAAGGCATGGCTTGGCAATTCGGGCTGGACTGTTCCCATGAGGCACAGGGTCAGACTGATTTGCATATGGCCATGTCTGAACTGGGGTGGCAGAGTGGGCTAAAGAACGGTGATGAATTAAACCCAGATCTTTTGACTGGGTGTGAGTGTTTGATTGGTTCAGATGCTCCGTCCATCACCACCCCCTTTTGTACCGACTTTCTAAAAGTGGCAGTTTCAAAATTGGGATTTAAAATCCAACTTCACCATACCTTAGGATTTTCATTACAATTTCAAAGGCACCAAACATGAAGTGTTTACCTGATGCCATTTGGAAATTACAGCTTATTAAATATAAGTTAACTCCAATGTTATCCTATGGTAGAGCTGTGCCTTGCAGTAGAGAAGAACACCTTTAGGAATTTGTCACTACTAGGACATGCAGAACTTAAAAGTACATGTCCAACATTTTAAATTCACTGAGCCCTGCCCTCTGTGCCGTCCAGGGCCTACCGTAGGGGTAACTTCTATGAATTAAAAAGGAAGGTATGGGCCGGTGAAAAGGTTTATTTTACCAGGCTGAAATGGAAGTTTAAAACTGCACACACAGGCTGCCTTAGACATGTTTAAAGTGCTACTTAAGTGGGCGGAACAATCAGTGCTGTAGGCCTACTAGTATCATTTAAAGTGCAGACCCTGGGCACAGGTAGTGGCAACTTTCTATGGAACTACAGGTAAGTTAAATGTGCCAATTAGGTATTAGACAATTTTGACATGTTTTGAGGAGAGAGCACAAGTACTCTGGCACTGGTGAGCAGTGGTAAAATGTGCAGGCTCTGAAGGCCAGCAAAAACAAAGTCAGCAAAACTGGTGGCCTGTAGGCAAAAAGTTAGGGGGAAAACCACACCAAGGACACAAACTCTAACATAAGGGATGCCAAACACTGCCCCTTTCAATTACTGATTCGATAAAGGGTCAGAATTTCAATTTTAGGAGTTGGTTAAAGTTTTCTAGCTCCTAAAACTGCATTTGTAAATTTGAAAAAGCACTTTTGCAGTCACAAATCTTGAATTGGAAAATGTGTTAACGGAAAACAGCTTCGTACATATGGCCACTTATCTTAAGTACAGGAAACTGCGTTTCAGTGCATGTTGAGAATATTCATTAATTTTGGGGACACAAAGGACATGATCAGAAGATGGAGATAAATTCTTATCCATTTTTCAGGGAAGAGTTTGAGTAGGAACCAAATTCCGAGTTTTGTGGTAGAAAGCAAACACCCACAATTTTTCCCTCATAAAGTTTGTCGTGGTAAATCTATCCAAATTTACCAGGTGAGAACAAGTCAGAAAACGTCAATAATGAAGATTCAGGGCAGTAAGCTCTGAATTTGCAAGTAATTGCCAATTTTCTGAGTGAACACTTGCCATATGAGTTGTTCGCTGTATCCAGGAAGTACAGTAGCTCTTTACCAGGACCACTAAACATCAGAACCATTCAGAATTCAAGTGTTGAGGAACAAGACTATTTAATTACTCCCTTACACTATCATTTTTTCAAGTGTGGCTGCGTCCAGTTAAAACTATGGATCACTCTATGAGCTGCACCAGCCTATTTGCAGGTTTGGAGCATAGTGGTCTCTAATACGTTTCCTTTTATCTGCTTATAGATATACCAGGGCCAGAATCTGTGTGATACCTCCATGTAGGTTGAAGAGGATTACAAGTTGTTTCCCTCACAATGGTGAACATTTGGACTACCAGGTTCAATTCAGCATGTTCTCCCCTTCTAGGTGAAACAGCAGGCTCAAATCCACAACCATTTACAACCTGCTTGGTGCTGGTAATTAATGTAACTAGGCTTTGTGGGTGTGCGGAAGAGGAGAGGGGGCAGGGACAATAGTAGTGGAGGTATCCTTTCACTTCAGCTGAGGGAAACTTCTTCTCTGACCTCCATGCTGACATACACAGGCGGGTGGGGCTGGGCATAGCAGCTGCCTGCATCTCCCGCAAATCTTCAGATGGGTATGAGTAAGATGCCTTCAGGCCTGTATCAATCGAGCTGGAATTTGAGGACCTGATAACTAGAGAACAGTTTCTGATTCCAGCCTCCTCAGCCCTCAACCAACTCACTCCCCTTCAGGAGACTCTAACTAGAGACCCGGAGGCATAATCAAACTTGTAGTTGCCCGGGGCAATATAACAAATACTGTTCCGGTAAACTTGCAATAGGTTCCATAGTGTGACTTCCTTTCTGAGTGCCTTCAAAATGGATATGACGCATCTCCCTTTTTACATTTCTGCATTTTCTATTTTTGAAGCAAATAGACAAGCTATTTATGCTGAAGCAGGTCAGATACGCGTAACTAAAAATTAACATTGACTGATGAACGTGCCCCGCTGGGTTAAATGAGTATGTGCATTATTGTGTCTAAAAGTGGCTAGGCATAATTAATACCTGGTAAGTAATTGCTTATCTTTATTGCCAATTAAACAAAAATAGATAATGATAACTTTTCACCTAGCAGTATAATATGTACTACATCTAAAAGTAGATGTGTTTACAAAATGACTATCTAGGGTACCCTGAAGGTCTGCATAATTCATCATACTGCACTAGTGAGTAATTCAGGTAACGAGTTGATCCATCCATGGGAGGGCTTCATTAAAAGTGCCCTTTAATCTCAATTGGCACCAATAATTGATTAACCCAATGAATTTACAAGATACCCAGTTTTACCACAAAGTCTGTTTTCCTTCCAGAGATTTTAACTGCTCAAAGTAGGCAAAATGTCATGGAGACGTCCTAGGGAAAATGGATTTGTGGTGGAAATTGGATGTAGAATTATCAATTTCTTACTATTTCCTCAGGATCCCACATGTTATACCCACTACCGCCACCCTGTGAGTTACCGGTGCCCTGGTATACGTATGCGCATGACTGTCGGGCGAGGGAGGGAGGGGGTCTGGTGGAGTGGAACCAGAAGGGAGTTCAAGATTCTAGCTGGATTGCTGTAGCGTATGGTTCTTCTTTACTATTGACATTTCTAGATGCTAGTATACAGCAACAGCCATGGTCAATTAAGTGTGAGTTTTAAGAGTCTGCGGTGTGGGATGGGTGGTCACTTTTTAGAGATGTGACAGACTTCTTGGACAGAGACCAGAAACCTACTGGTGTGTGGTACCCAACCCTGCCTCCAAATCTCACATAAGAAGTGGTGCATTAATTAAATATATTGGGTAGTTATTTACACAACAGACACAAATGTTTTTTCAGCTTCTCAGTGGGAATGGAAAGCACTGTATGAATACTGATATATGGATCCGCACGATAGTTTCTGCCACCATACTGTCGAGGCTGGACTACGGAAACGCGCTCTACCTGGGCTTACCTAAAGCCTTAATAAACAGACTGCAGGTAGTCTTAAATGACGCGGCAAGATTAATCTTCAGACTTCCAAGGAGATCACATGCATCCCCGCTGTTGCTGAATCTTCACTGGCTACCAGTGACGCAAAGATTGGCTTTTAAGAGCCTCTGTATAGCCCACAAGGCCATCTATGGGCAAGCCCCTTCCTATATCAAGGAAAGACTAGTCATATACAGGCCCGAAAGAAGCCTAAGGTCCTCCTAGGCTCAGTTGCTTGTAAGTCCTCGGTTCAGGCTAGCAACAAAAGGAGGGAGATCCTTTTCGGTCCTACTGCCCAAAATGTGGAATGAGCTGCCGGAAGCTCTTCGCAAGGAAGGAAACCTGTTACGCTTCAGGAAAGCCCTAAAGACAACCCTATTTAGAACAGCGTTGAGCTCATTATAGACCTACCTCGCCTCCTGTTGCTGCCCGAGCTGTGATGTCATTGCGGTCAAAAGCGCCCTGAGACCTGTCGGTGACTTGGCGCTATATAAACCGACATAAACATAAACATAAACATATCCTGGGGGAAAGCCAGAATAATCTCAGCACGAAAGTTCTTAACTTTGCCAGAATTCTCAGGTCTTAAGGAACTGGTCTTAACGCAACAAATGTTGATAATGGCTCAAGCGCAATGAATAAGGGTATCACATTCACCATTACTTCAACACTGGTCCAGTCCTACACAATGCATATAAAGGTACTTATGTCCTGGGACGCAGGAAATTGTTACTTTTACTTTTAGACCCATATTTTTTAGGTTCCAAATTTTCCAAGGTTTAGCAGAACAAAAAATCATTCATTTTACCGAACTTCGCAGCAGTACTGCTGCTTACCTAAAGAAAAATGTACATGAAATAATAAAATCCTCTGATTTGTATCAGAATACAACCACAATACATTATAATTTGATTTAGGGACCAAAGGACGCTGTAGGGGGGAAACAGAGAAAACTCTATAGGGGAAGACACAACTGTTACCTGCCATTCAACCAGCAAAAAACAAGTCATGAGAACTGTTTTCCACTTTTCATCTAGTGCACTCAGGGTCCCTGGAGTTTTTGGACAATGCTGGAATTAATGATGCAGCAGACGTGTCTACGTCACGCGGCAAGAAATGCCAAATGATGCAGCGTGGTGCTGCCATTCTATGATAGTATTATTTCACTATTTTGTCTTTTTATAACTCATGAATCAAGTTTGTGCTAAAGTTTCATATCCTTGGCACCAGTTTAACACCTGACTACAGCAAACAATGAGTAAAAGGTGACCACTTAACCATTTCAAAGGGTCTGCCGCTCGTGGTACCATAGGTGGCACGTTTTAAGTAACATTTGATCTGTTGAGCTAGAACAAATTTAAATTTTTGAAATTCGAAAATTATTTAGCAGATGGTGGATTATACAGAAAATGTGGTAAATCTAAAAGTACATTGAAATTCCAGCAGCCACGCGATGAAATTATTTCCAACCGTCGTGGGTGTACTATATTATAGTATAGTGAGAAAAGAAGATTTACAAAAGACCTTCTTGACTTATAATCAAATATATTTGGCCAATACAGCAAGTCAGTACTTTAATATTTCATCAAACCATTCAAGGAACTCAGTCCATTCCCTGAATAATTTAGAAGTGACATATTTGAAACACACAAATTGCCCTATGGGTCCAATGCCAGGTGCACTCTTTTTCATGGCGGGGGAATTTTGATATTACAGAAGGCGCCTGGGCATCAGCTTCTGTAATAAAGAACATGTGTTTGTGATCTCAAGGAGGCGTGCCCTCATTTGCATGTGTGCGTAGCGACACTTTGCCTCTGCGCCGTGTTACTGATGCAGACACAATGTGCACCGTCGAGAGGTGAGGCACAATCAGTGCACCCGCTGAGGGCGCTGCTTGATTTGAGGGTTCAGGGAGTCCCATTAACCATGAGACAACCACCTACAGCTGAGTGCAATCAGTCACTGTAACCATCTCCAGGGACTCATGTCCATCATCCATCAATCAGCTAATGACTAGCAATGATACTGCTCTGCCTCTGGGACAATTCCTGAGGGCATTGCTTAGTTATTCCCTCAAGTTTACTTCTTTGGCTCTCTGGATTAGGAAAAGAAGGAAATATATCTTACTGGGTACATCAACCGAAGGATCTGCACAAAAACCACAATTCTCTTTTGCTTCCAACAGCTAAAAAAATCTAAAAACAATGAAAAATCCCAAAGACTGTGTAGTGTTCATATTAAAAACTTTTTCCTCATCTATCCTTCTGCTATCATTCCAAATCCAAATAACTGAATAACCTATCCACCACTTAAAATGTACTTGCATATTTCACTATACTAATTTAACACTAATCCTCTATGGGTCCTGGAGTAGCGTGCTACTTGCCGAAAAAGCGCTTCGATGCCTCGTCAGGGGTAGTAAGCGCTATATAAATGCAATTACAATACAATACAATACAATTAAAAGGTGCAAAGCTGGCAGTTTCAGTGGTACAAAATGTACACATCGCACAAGGCTAATTCTTCCTTAAATGGGTTCCAACTAGAGACCCTAAGATCACTGACGATTTCAGTGGTAAGCATAATCTCACTGATCAATCTTGCTGGTTCTATCATGGAGGTAGAATGTGCCCCCAGGCAGTGTCCTGTAAGCAAACTCCACCCAGTAGGCCTTCATCCAAAATAAAAATGTGATACCTGTAGAATTCTGATTGCTGCATTTGATGTTTAAAAAATATATATATTTTTATATTATGTGCTGCAATAACAAGTGTGTTTGCCTCAAATGCAAACTCAGGCATGACTGACCCTGAAGTGTGATAACATCGATACAAGGCTTGAGTGCTCAATCAGAAGTAATGAAGAAATAATTCCCATAGCCGTGCTAATTCTGCTTTTGTCTTCACTCACTGCAATTATGTGATACAGCCGAGCAATAATTACCTTTAATTAGTATCAGCTTCTAAGCTCTCCAGGCAGGGAAAGGAAGCTGAGCATCTATGTTGTGACTGAGGGTCTTACTTCTGATCAAACTTCCTTGAAGCACAGTTCTGCCCTGCCTTCTTTTCTCCCCTCTATCCACATCCCAATTCGTGTTGTCTGCACTCTTCCATTTCTGGAAGCCACACATCCACTGTTTTGTTTTACATCTCCTATTCTCAAGGTCTGTTGCAGACCTTCTTAAATTCATCTTTTCATCTCTTCTCTTTAACGGAGGAGTGGACAATTTAAAGCCCCCCAGGATACAGGGACGACATCACTAGTTAGTGTCAATCACTGCATATGCCTCATGTAGAGATCTGCTAGTGCACGTGAGCGTGAACCCAAGACACCCTGCAGTAAAAAAAGACTGGAAAATGGACATCACTTTGTCAATGTTCCGGCAGCAGCTCAGCAAATCCAAAGACATGAAGCTGCACATCAATTCTAGTGATGGCCTTCACTCTCCTGAGGCCTACCATCCATTCCAGTATCCATACCTGGCACCATAAGATGGAAATACTGAGAGCCTTATATACCACTTATATTGTATTAACTTTCCTTAATAATCCCCTAATGCCCTTGTATGTAATACTGAGACCACATATGTCCTCGATAATGCATTTTCTTTGTGCCTCACAGCGCCTCAGCTCTGTGGATACTCTTACCCCACACATTCCACTAACATTCCACTAACAGTACTGAATATCCAATTCATATATTAACAATTTGTATCAATTCTGACCACCAACTCCTTCTGCTACTCTATCAAATAGATAGCTCAGGTGAAACATGTCTACAATGACCTGTGGCACCATGTGCTATTCCACAACTTATACCTTACACCCCTTGATAGATGTACGGAATCCATAACTCATCATTGAAGTTGGGCTTATGCCACCATTTATCGCTATAGAGCTGCAACCCATACACAGCTCGCTATTGCTCAATGAAACCTGAAGAAACACTCAATTTAAGTATTTTGATTCCACACCAGCCTTTGAGAGCAACAACACCCATCTAAAGCCCTGTGTACGTGCCCTAACCATAGTTTTTCCAGAAAGCATGCATACATGCAGAAACACATGTACACACACACATGGGAAAACATACACTAACACATTTGCATGCACACGTGCACATATGCATTGGTGCATGAATATACACAGACACACACATGCCAACATATACACAGACACACCCACACATATGTGCACTCATATACACACACCAGCACATGCGCACACACATGCAGGGACACACAGGGACATGCAAGCGTACATTTGCTTGCTGGCACAGATACAAACTCACATGCACAAAAAATGCAGTAACACATGCACACAGATGTCTCCACATAACACACACTTATACACATGGAACTACACACACATGCATGTATGCATAGGAACATGCACGCACACACCTGCATGCACAAGCATATGCACGTGCACAATCACATGCACAAAGATACTTATATATACACAAGCATATGCACACAATCGTACTTGCACCTACAGGCACCTGCATACATACACATATGCACACATACAAACATTCACACACACAAACAAACTTCTAGGTCTGAAAGCAACAACCCCAGAACATGACACAGCTCTACCGATGGAGTATTATGGAGACCCACACAGTTACAATGTGATGTTTTTGTTCTAACAGCCAACAGTGCAATGGTGAGCTACCGGGACTTAGGCCCAGATGCATCAAAGGAAAATCTGGTCGCAAAGGGGCAGATTCTCAGAATCTGCCCCTTTGAGACCGGTATTTTTGCATTTGGCATGCATCATCCCAAATGCAAAAATCGCAAATTGACAATTCACTAAATTGGGATTACATGCATTTAAGGAATCTCAAATTGAGATTCCTTAAATGCAATGCATTAAAGTTTAAAACATAGCGATTTCGCTAATAGGGCACGCAAATTACCATGAAGTACAACTTCATGGTAATTTGCAAAAACTTTGAAAAATGCACTAAAGTGCATTTTTCAAAGTTTCATGTTGCACACACACATGCCCTAAGGGCATGTGTGTGCGCAACATATGTGCACAGATCAATTTCAGGGGTGCAACAGGGTGTCCTTTGGACACCCCTGCACCCTAGAAATCGCATTCTCATTTTGCGATTCACTAATTGCGATTCGCAAATTGAAAATTCTTCCCATTCATTCCTATGGGCTTCTAGGCCCATAGGAATGAATGGGAAGGTATTCCTTAATTGCGATTCCCAATTTGCGATTCGCAATTAAGGAATTTTAAGAAATCGCTATTTTTAAAGTGATTTCTTCTTGCATACCATTTTGCTATTCCTTATTAGCGATTCCCTATTTTTCGCTA
This sequence comes from Lissotriton helveticus, assembly GCF_964261635.1. Taxonomy (NCBI): domain Eukaryota; kingdom Metazoa; phylum Chordata; class Amphibia; order Caudata; family Salamandridae; genus Lissotriton; species Lissotriton helveticus. Next base: position 302,405,926 of record NC_136068.1, on the reverse strand, counting down.
ATAAGGAATCGCAAAATGGATGCTTGATGCATCTGGGGGTAAGTGGGATAGAGCCGCTCAGGTAAGAGATGCATGTCATGCACTGCAACTGCATGTCTCTTCATATTGTACTGCTGCTTCCCCTCTCATGCAAAGTAGCTCAGGTTTTAACAATTCTGTATCTTCCGTGTAGCAATCTCTGTGTCTCCTCATTCATCCGAAGTTACTTACATCGGCTCTTATTCCCATAACACTTTTCCAACACCACACCCTGCCACATAATTCCACTACACAAATCTACTACACACCACACACAATTTCACAACTAACAATTCCAGTACAAGCAACATAATTCCACTACACACTTCTTACATACACTACACTACAAAGAAGCCCATACATACGTAAGCATCATACAACGTCAGTAACTTTAACTCTTAAAAAATGCAAGACCTATTGCTTTGAAAATGCTTGTTTGCATTGTGGCAATAGTAATCTTTTTATACAATTATATAAATGGATTAGATGCCCAAGAATGCAAATAAACCCTGGGCTGGAGTAGCTAGTTTCTCATTGACTGGAATACTGGGAGGTATTGAGGTCATGAAGGCATCAACAGAGCGAAACAGAAAACAGACCTGTTTCTTTCAGTAGTGTTCGCTTCTTGCCTTTCCTCTGCTGCTCAGCAGCAAATAGGAGGCCGTGAAGGGACCAGCCTTGGTGTCATGGAGTGTGAGGTCACTTCCGCTACCTATGGCATTATGGTGAATTGGCATCAAGATCAGAAACGTGAAGGTAGGTCTATGAGAATAATATGCGTACAGCTTAAATTGGATTAACCGAAGATGACAGGGAACCTAATGCACGCAAAGTAAACACCAAGGGCCATATGTATCAAGATACCCATTTGCGATTCCCAAATAGTGATTTTTAAGAAATCGCTATGTGAGAATCGCAAATGGGTATGTATGTATGTACAAAATCGCATTTTTTTTTTGCGATTTCTTAAAATTCCTTAATTGCGATTAGCAAATTGCGGATCGCAATTAAGGAATACTTTCCCATTCATTTCTATGGGCCAGGAGGCCCATAGGAATGAATGGGAAGTTATTCTCAATTTGCGATTCGCAATTTGCTAATCGCAAATTGAGAATAATTTCAAGGGGGCAGGGGTGTCCAAAGGACACCCTGTTGCACCCCTGAAATATGCATGGGTGCACATGTGGCGCACATACATGCCCTAAGGGCATGTATGTGCGTCACGTGGAACTTTGAAAAATGCAAAAATGTGCATTTTTCAAGGAATTCGCATCTTACCACCAACTAGAAGTTGGTGGTAATTTGCGATTCCTTAAGGACATATTGCTAATTTTTTTTGCTACATACATTGCATTTAAGGAATCGCAAAATTTGCGATTTCTTAAATGCAATTGCAAAATAAGGAATCGCAAATTTTGCGATTCCTTATTTTGCAGCAGTTTTAATTAATACATTCCATTTAGCAAATTCGCATTCGCAAAGGCCTAAATTCTGCGAATTTCGGCCTTTGCGAATGCGAATTTGCATGATACATATGGCCCCAAATCCTTCAGCTGGCTTTGTGACTCTGCCCTAAACCGTACAAAGGACTATAGTGAGAAGGACTGAATGAAGGTTTTTGTGAGCTTAACAACATACTTCCTCTGTAGAAGTAGCTAAAACGCCCTGATCTGTTATCCGTTAAATCTGGAGCAGCAGTTGCTGCTAATCCATCACACATCTAGGACGTGGTGCAACCGTACCTACTGCACCAAAAATGGCCACTACTACTAAGGCAGTTAATGTCTTGTTCTGTCTTGTGAGGAATAAATCACTCAAAATACATTATAATTGAAAGGATACCTAAAATGTCTCAAGGAAACAAGAGAGCATAGCAAGTTAATTAGCCAGTGGCACCTGACATGACTCGCTGGTGGTGGGGCGCAGGTGCGGTGGGGGGTGAGGGCGTGCACGGGGGAAGTGCGAGGTTTAACAATGTAAAAAATATATATATATATATTACACACTTACCTTGCCGCTGGCGCCGTGTCCTTTGTCTCTGCTGTTTGCTCCTGCTCTCCTCATGGGACAGGAAGCCAGGAACAGGCAGGCTCCCCTGACCAATCACAACGCTGCATTGCAGCATTGTGATTGGTTTTGAGCGTCCTGGTTTGACGCTTAACCAGGGAACGGGCCTGGGCTTGTTCTCCACACAGGCAGTAATGCAGCCTGCATGGAGAACGGAGAAAGAGCGCATGACTGGTTTGGGCGGCCCGAGAAGGCCGACCAAACAGTCATTGTGCACTTAGAAGTGGGCAGACCACTCCTCCCCTGCCCTGCTACATGAGCAGAGCAGAGCAGCCCACCCGCCTGCCAACCCGCAAAGGAAACAGAAAATAATAACTTAAAGTTATTATCATTTTATACTTACTACCTTTCCCCTGCTCGAAAGCAGTCGGGCGATGCTCCTCCGTCATAGCGGAGGAGCAGCCACTGGAATTACGCTCCTCGGTATATATATATATTTTTCTTGTCAGGTGGCATTTGTGACAGAAACATTGAATAGTTAGATTGTCCTCAGTTTCTCTTTAGGTGGTCAGTAGTGCTTTTTAGTGCTGAGAAGAGGGTAGTAGTGGCGCTCTATACTCAATAACACAAAGATCAATAAAATGACACACTCACATGATGCACAAAGGCGGTGCGGAAGTAACAGAAAAGTGATGCAGATGGTTTGTGACGAATGAGACAAAAACAGTGACAAAAGAATACACCATATTTGATAGATGCTATATAGGTACATTACACTAGGCCAGGTTGGTCTGGGACTAAAAAATAGGCCCGGCACCAAAATAATAGTAGCCTGTCTTAGCCAATTAGATAGCTACAGAAGTGTCCCAAATTTGCAAATCTGGGAAGTTTGGGACTTGCAAAGACACATTGCATAGGTGTTTTGTAATGTGTGAGAGACTGTATGCATTTGTGTTTACTACAGGTATGTTTGTGGTAATATCAATAAAAGCAACAGTAAAAACTGGCCCACTAGACCATACAACCGTCCCACAAACATAAAAAAAACTGGCCCTTACAGTCTCCTGTCAGACCAGCTCTTCTGGCACTTCCATATTGCCCTACAGGCCAGTCCGACCCGTCAATGCTGGCTGGGGTTCGGCCCCCAAGCTGTGCGCAGTTATTCAGGACTGATGAAGTATATTTTAAGGGTAGACATGAATGCAGGCAGAAAACGTTTGACACTTCCTGGCATATGGCCCAATTTTTTATTCGTTTTCATGGACAAATCCAGGGTAGGACTGGCCCATTGGGCAAGAAGGCAGGGCTCCAACGACTGGTTTAACAGATCAGTGTGTGGGCCCGTTTATCGAGGTTTGTCGGCCTGTTTTATAGTCTGGTGGGCTGGTCTTTACTTTTTATTTCTGTTGGACAGGCCACATGAAGGGCCGCTCTCCCCCGGCCCAACCAGGCCCGAGCCCAGCCACGCAAGTACCACACACCACCATTGCACGTCCACCGTCCCCGCAGGGACCCCTACACTCGAACCTGTTGACCGCGTAGGCCGACCCACTACCGGCCTGCGCGCCCATCCTGGGCGCCATCTTGGACACTCCACCACGAGGCCGCCTGGCCCCCGATCGACCTCAACCCTGGGCCTGGCCAGGCCTCAGACTTTCCGGCACCAACGTCCACCCAGGAGGTGAGCGGGCTACTTGGTCAGTCAATGGGAGCAAGAGGTGTCGATGGCTCTCCCCCGCCAAGTGCCGCTCGCCCATCGCCTCCCCGGGCGCTGGCTCCACCCCCCTGCTGGGTGTCGGGACTCCCTCATCCCGGACCTCCCGACCTCCAGGTGCGAGGGTCCGGACATCAAAGCACACCAGCCCTATAACTGGGGCAGCTCCGGAGCAGGACGGGAGTTGTATCTTGGAGTCGAGAGACGCAAAGAAGAACTCATCCTTGACGGACTACTGGCGCTGCCGTAGCTCTGTCTTGTGCACCCTCGTCTTGCCTGCTGGCGCTGCCGCGGCTTTGGGAACCACCCTATCCTTCATCGTCGTCGGGACCTGCTGGCGTGGCCGCGGACCGTTTGTAACCACCACCTTCATCGGGACCTGCTGGCGCTGCCGCGGACCGCCGTCTTCCTTCATCCATCTCGGGACCTGCTGGCTCCGCCGCGGCCCGTTCATCTACACCACCGAGCTCGAGGATTGAGAGCTATTTCCATCTTTCTGGTAACAAGACTGTCCCGCTACCCTTTTCCCAAACAGAGACCAGAATAGAGGGGACCCCTGAGTCCAGACCTCCTTGTACCATTCTACCGTACTTGAAGAATTGCCTATAAAGTATCGTTGAACTTTATCATTGTGTGGTGTCCGTCTGTGGGGGGGGAGTTACTTGTCTGTACGATTCACTGGAGACGGCTCTCCCCGGAGACCTCTCCCCTTATTGAAGAATTGCCTATAAAGTATCGTTGAACTTTATCATTGTGTGGTGTCCGTCTGTGGGGGGGGAGTTACTTGTCTGTACGATTCACTGGAGACGGCTCTCCCCGGAGACCTCTCCCCTTATCCTCGGCCGACCCTCCCGGTCCGTCTAACAATTTCCCAAATGTAACCACAAACATGCCTGTAGCAAGCACAAATGCATGCAGTCTCCCACATCTTGCAAAACACTTTTACTACATGTCTTTGTATGTTAAAATCTGTCCTATTTGCAAATGTGGGCCACTTTATTTTTAGCTATCTGATTTGCTAATTGGGCCACTTTTATTTTGGTACCCGGGTCTATTTTCTGTCTCAGTCCAACACTAGGCGGATCCTCTCGTTCCCCTGAGTATTTCTATTTAGTTCCTTCAGGGGTGCCTTCAGGGCAACAGGTACCCATATAAATTGCAGGTTGTATAGCAGATTAAAATTTTGTACTGCAACTGCAATGTGACCTGAGATAATTTTTGTGCTGCGATGGATATACTAATTAATCAAGTACAAACATAACATTAGGTAGGAGTTGCAAAATCCCTATCCCATTAATATCAATGGGGCGAGGATTCCATTTGTGAATCTCTCCGAATGCTGGGATGGTGACCTGTGAGGGACAACAGACCTCCGTCCTTTCCTTCACATCTGCAAAATGCTTTAAAAACAAATTGCTGCCTCAAGGGACATGAGATGTAATCCACATAAAGATCTGGTGTGATGCAAAGCATTGGAGGAGAATGCGGCTTTCCCCTAGAAACCTGTATGATAACCCCAATGCACTGGCGTAACGAAACTTGAGTGGGCCCCCATGCAAGGTACTTGGAGGGGCCCCTCAAAACTCAATCAGGAGTGCACCAGCCAGAGTATTGTGCTAAGGGGGCCCCCTGGAAATTGGGGGCTGCGGGGCTTGTGTTACGCCACTGCCCCAATGCCCAAGAGCAGATTCACATTACAGCTCATTGAGTCCTTCCACATTGCAAATGGATTTATTTATTTATTTATAAAGTCATGCTGTCGCTAGTCAATTAATTTTTTCCAACTTCAACTACGGTCACAAACAATTTATATATTCAATTGTGAAGCACAAGACAGGGAGTTGCACTTTTCAAGTTCCTTTTCCTTTAAATTCATAATGTGTTGCAAAGTGTACACTGTGAGTCGCAAAAGCATTTGTGACTCATTATGTCCGTTTTATGCTTTGAAATCTTGAGTTTTTTTATTAAAAGCCACAAAGTTTGGGATTTGCCGTCTTTGCGTCTGCAAAAACCATTTCTTACATCAGCCCTAAATCCTATATTTCAACACTGGAGTTTACAATATTAGGGGAATGTTTATCCTTCCCCACTGCATTCTAGGACTGGAATTAGAATAGTAAATTAACCTCCTGTACAATTTTGCGAAAAGTTTTACTTTTGTCAGATGTTCTACCACTGGAGTTTGAATAGTAAATAAACCCCTCCCCTGTGTCCATAAACATTCTGCTACTCTTGAGGGTGTCTGCACTGCCAGTGTGTGTTATTTTGTTAGTATCTGAATTTAGCACCAATGTTTTGAACACTCAAAGCTGATTTTCATTACTTTATTTTGGATATCAGTACATACCCTTCCACCTAAAACAGCCTTCCAAATGAAATGTTGTAAAGCAAGCCCTACATGGTCAAGCTAAACTAGCAAGCCAAACCCTGGGCACATGTTTGAATTGTATGAAGAGATAAGTGATCTTTCTTCTATGTGCTGATTTAGAAAAAATGGGGCCAAAAGCTGCATTCTCATTTCATGGCCTATCACTATAGCCACAATTATTACTCATCAGCAGCAAAGAAACTTGAACATACCGCCAGAAATCATCTTCCTTTCCAGTGCTCCAATCTTCCCTCTTTCCATACTCGCTAAAATGACCCGATAGGACAGTTTTATAGTAACTGTGGAAAGCATGAGGTGCAAAGTTTTCGAATCATCTTACCACTCTACTGTATACGAAGATTATAAAATATGGCATAAAGGATAGAGGTCAAGCAATAGAATTATTGGTTGAAATTAGATTTTTTGATGTGACATATGCCCACGGTCGATTTTTATTATCTGTTGAAATTTTTTTACAGTTAAACTGAGAAATTCCCATTGAATTATGTGAAAGCTCTTGCTCGATTGTTAAGGTTACTTTTAGAGAATGGAGATTTTATTGGTTAGATGAATTGTGTTTTAACGGTATTTTACATTGTGTTTTATCTGAGTATTTTTTCGTTGCATTTTATTATGTAAGACTTAGGTCTAAATAGACATATGTTTTGACTGACTGAAAAAATTGGCTAATCTGGCTAGAACCTCTCATTGAAATGTTATAGTTCCAGACATTGTGGAGGTAAATATTGTTGACAAAAATATTGTTGTCTAAATATTGTTTTAAAGACATCGCTCCAATAATTTTGTGTCAGAATATTATTAATAAAAATATCATCCGATATAAATATCATGCCCTAGATATTGTTTACAAAAAGTTGCTTCAGTAAGAGTATATTTTATATTATTAAATACAATGAGACTTTATTTTTTAAACTGATATTTAGGGCACAATATTTTTTGTCGGACAATATTTAGCCACAATATTCTAGTACCATACCAGAGAAATGCTGTAGGCCTTTCATATTTTTTCATATTTTTAAGGGTCTTAGTTGACAACTGGTTAGTTTTCTCAGTAATTAAGGCTACCTACCAGGGCTTGTTGACAAGTCACTGAGCATCCAAATTAGTGGCCCCTGGACTGATATCTTAAATCTACTGTTGGCAATTGCAAGATAAAATTGTTTTGGGAAGGTTTCCAAACCACCCTCAATGAGAGGCTGTATGATAAGGATGGATATGTGCACTCTTTTTTAGTGACTAAGTTTTGCAAAAGTTTCCAAATTTGACTCTTCATGAAGTTTCCTGGTTCAGTTTCACCTTACCCTATGCATTGTCTTTCTGTGCATTGCAAGATCATTTTCATTCTAATTGAATTCAGCCACAATGGCAAATGTATACATCATTTTCTCTGCAAATATATATCTTACAACACATATTGTCTTGGAAGACGTAATTTTCAAACACATTTGAAAAGTGAAAAACCTTGTGACTTTGCAAAAATGCCTGGTTTTCAATATAAAATCCAAAATGTGCAAAACATCCTCTGAAAAACAACACATCCCCAATACTCAGACGTCAATCCCAAACTACACATCATGAACATGTTTGACCATATCATGCCAAATCATATTGACACATCACATCGTACTACTTCCTAGGGACTTGACATGCAAACACACCAACATAAACACACAACTCATTATACCAGGGCCACAAAACTTATACTATTCTATAAATCGAATCATTTTATTTACAACTATGGATTTGCAACTCATGCCACAAAATCCATCATCTGCTGTAAAATGTACAGACTCCAACAACAAAATGTTTGTTTCTAGCTCAAATCGGATCAAAAGTTACTTAAAGAAAGCAACACTTGACATATCATTAACCCTCTACCGCATAATTTGCATATTTCAGTAAAAATAGCTTTACATTTAAATAGATCAAAAGCTAGAAAAAAAGATGCCAGATGTGGCGCTGTTCAGTGTCAAACACTTTGCAAAGGCTAACTGATCACCTTTCTAAAGCTGATGGTTGATTCCAAGTGATAAACTGGTGCTAACAGTGCATGAATTAAAGGGGCTCCAGCAGGATCATGGACATGGCAACTATTACTGAGCAAGATTGAGGATGTGTCTGTCCCCAGTCAAATACGCTGAATTTGTCCTGCTGTAAATTACCAACACCCAGGCACGATTCAGCAGCACCCTCACATTGTCTGCTTTCTGTTTGGAGCAGCAACGTGCAGGCAGCAAGGGAGCTTTCATATTTTAGACTCCAGGTGGGCCCAAAACAAAGGCCTTTCGTACAAGTATCACTCTGGCTGGGAGCTACATGTAGCCTTACATGTAAAGGCCTATGCAATGGAGGGAAACAAAGGCACAGAGCTTGCTATTACTTCACAAGTACTTAAGATAAATTACCACTTGGAGGCAAGTTTTTGACTTTGTTCAATCTCAGTATATAAGAAATATGCATGCAAGGTAAGAATAGCAGATGTATCAGTGTATACCAGTATTTAGACAAATGACAATTTAAATAGCTCTAATTATTTAATGAAATTCTTTTATGGAGCTAACCATCTCACTGTAGAGTCTCTGACCGCTTTATATCACAAGCACACATTATGCATTGACAAGAAATTATACAAGTGCAGAAATCAGGGTACAGGACGTTAATTTGAATTTGATTTTTGAATTTTAAAATATTTATATAGCGCACGTTTACCTAGCGGTTTCATGGCGCTGCGGGGTCGATACAACTTTAAGACTTTAAGACGTTACATAAGACAATAAGGGTATCAAGGTATGGGAGTCACAGATCGTCTTTGCTGGTAAGGATTATATGTTAAGAATGCATCGCCGGGAGAAACACAAAGTTAGGATTTAAATGTAACTTAGTTCTTTGTGTCTGCACTATTAAGGCTTTACTTCTACCCAAAGAAACTCATTTTGGCAGCCTTATAATAACAACAGATTGAGAGAAAAAAATAAGCTTTAAAATCATGGTTTGCAGTTTGCATGCAGGGCATTGATGCAGGCTCATAGTTCACTTACCTATAATAGACGGATTGCAATTTTTGAACTGCAAATAATAAAAGCATCTCAGTGTCAAAAGCAATAACCCTCTTACCTAGCTGCATAAAATGAAATTTCTAATCTGTCATCTGGTAGTTATATGATGTGCTTTGCAGGAAACACATTACCCTCTAGGCTACTTATTGAGTCAAAACTGTGACTAGCCTAAACAGTGATCTCACCAGCAAGTGCATTAACCACCAGAGTTATCTTACCATTATTATTGTTCACAGAGATATAAAGAGCAGACAAAGCTCTCTGCAGCAGGTGTTTTACCCCATAACATAGTTTAAAATGCAGCCTTTGCAACCAATTAAGCCAGGACAGAGTTACTATTCTCCTTGTTGACAACTTCTTTGTGCCAGAGTTTTTGAAAGATAAATGTGTAAGTGGACTATAGGTCTGCTTTGCATGACTCTGCCCTTTCTGACTCCACCCCCTTTCAATTGCCACACATATACCCCCAATTTATGGGTTCCTGGAGTAAAGGTTTGCCAATTTCAGCACCTGGGTACTAATGAGGTAGAACCTTTGCGTAGAAGGTAGGCAGTATTAATGCGTATTTAAATGGCAAAGCTGTAAAATACTGACACAAAATATGCTGCATTGTGCAACATAACTTGGCTTTTTTATCACATAATTTAGTCAATCCTGCCATATAATTTGCTCTACATTGCTGCATTATTCCAGTGACCCTGATTATACCACTGCACAACACGAGAACACCTTGACAGTGAGACACAATACAAATGTCACTTCACAAAATTTTAACTGAGGTCCTGCTCCTCTTCCCCAAAATGTGATCTTCAGTTTTCTTTGAAACTGTAAATCTGAGATAGAAAAAAAAAAGTGCTGAAGGAGATTTGAGCCGCCCGTTGAGGATTGGTGACAACATGAAAGGAGCCGCCAAAAAAATCTTAATCCTGATCAGAATAAAGTGGAGCAATCGAGAGTCATCAAAGAGCTCAAATCGTTCTCATGTCCGCCCCCCTGGGAGAGGTACTTCTACCTCCTCAGGGTACCCTAGCAACCAGTAAGCCGTTCCAAGCCTGACACTCGACTCATCTTATGTGCCACAAGCCATTGACTACTCCAGAGGGAAGGCCTACACCTTCTTCAGTGCACAAATATTGGAAGTCTGCAGCTCTCTGGGGTGGGGTGGGGTGTCTGAAGAGTTTCCAACCGTCCTTGCGGGTGTATCCCCTGCAAGATATAATGCGGGTGTTACAACGATAACCACTAAAACAAGCATTACTGCTCCTACTACTAACAAACCTTCCTACTCACATAGTGTGGTACACAATGTCGGCTCCCTTCACATGGTGCCCCAGTGATGAGCCGACATCATATGGAATGGACAGAATAAACTGGAAATCCCTTAAAGGGAGTAGGTTCCAGATAACTCTTTAGAGTCTCTGCACAGTTGATGTCCTGTACAGGGTGGAAAACCTCCCCAGGGCAAAAAGTCCAGCCCTCCACCTCACATTTTGAAAAATGTCCACAAGTTGCCTGGTCTATAATAATATTATTATGTTCACTTTTATATTTACAACATAAATTCCAGAACTACTTGACGCTATTAATCACAAATGGATAAAAGGAACCGTGAGGGGAGGAGGGTGTCAGCAAGCATAGGGGAATTAAAATACCTAACAAGAAAATGTCAGCGACAGGAGGTCAGCTGGCCAGAAAGAAGCAAGTGAAGAAAAGGAGTTATAGATTAAATAGTAATGGTAATATTAACAACAAAAAAAGAACAAAAATAACATCAAAAATAACAACAGTGATATTTTATGTTCCTGTTTAATGCTTGCGTACCGGTTGCGCCTCTTTACCAGTGCTCCCGTTACAGAGCTAAATGAAAAGTGGCTAACACGGCAGCACCACGATCAAGCCTGTGTCCTGAAAGATGCCCACATATCTCTTCAGTGGGCACGTAGGGGTAGATTTTCACACATTTTGCACTTTGTTAGGGTCACCAAAGTGACGCTAATCAGCACAATTTTTTTTTACCAATTTGATTTTCATTGCAAAACATGTTTCGTATTGGAAAGTACCCTACAAGTAACGTAAAGCAGTGTAAAGCATCGCTTTGCGTTACATAGCGCCAAAGGGGCGTTACATGGGTGGTACATGGGAGTTCCCATGCTACCACCCATGCCTTTTGACTCAAAACCCTATCTACAAACAATTGTAGACAGAGTTTAGCGCTATAAGTTAACGCCATCTGAAAGGAGGGGTTAAGAGGAGAAATGTTTTAATTTCTCCTTTCTTTTCATACTTTGCATGCATGCTGCACTGTGCCGCACACATACAAACTGGGAAAAGTATTTGAACTTGTCTAGGCATAGTATTTTGTACAATAAGGGTACCCTACCTGTACAAAACCTATGCTAGACTCAGGCACGCACCTTAGCGCTATGGTGCTAAGGTGTGTGCATGTCGCACGGCAACTGAAATCACCGCCAGCGCTAGAGTTAGGGGAGCTGAGAGACATACCTACGAAGATATGGCGCTGTCCTGCCACCTCCCTGTCACGCAACGCAGCATAGCATTTATGGCTGTTGCGCTGCTTGACTACTTTGAAAATATGCTCCTATATTTACTGAGCTTGTTCACTGGCTCTGTAGCTCTGTGCAGGGTTGTAAATATGCAACTTCTATTCTTCGTGGAAATGTGCCCCTCACCCACGCACTTGACATTTTTGCACCTCCCTTCACCCTTTAATCACGATACCCTTCAAACTACGCGCAAATGTTTTACCCAGACGCCATGTTTTTTATCCGGAAATGCTATCACATGGCCTCTGGTGCTGTGTCAGCAAACCTTGATGTCACTTTCTTGTCACGTTCATGGCTCTGGATGACTCGACCGGCCTCAACCGGTGAGAACAGATCAAGAGCGTCTCCGGAGACGACGCATTGATCAATCCGGTTCAAGGAGCGCGTCTGCGCTTTTCTTTCTCTCGCTGAATGATGGGATGCCAGCGCCGCAGGAGAGCTTCTGAAGAGCCTGTCTATTGTGAATCGCTCTAGAGGCCTGTATGACCTTCCATTGAACAGTGCTTTATTATTTCCTTATCCGTATGTGCTTATGAGACCCACTCCAGCAAACCGAGGGCTTTAAGTGGGATGAAAAAACTAAGGGGGAGGAGGTCTCTCAAGGGGGCGTGGCCAGTGTAATTAAGGGCGTGGCAAAAAAACACACAAGCTAAAAATCTGTGCTTAGCATAGTGTACCGCCCGACTGGTATTTTGCTGTTTCTGTTATTGCATCCAGACCTAGCGCGCAACACCCATTGGGCTCAGGGGCTTCAGCCCCCCCCCCCCCCGTCGTGTCTGTCAGCCTGGCGGAGACAGCTTCGCGGGCTGGGGAGCACAAAATATTTTCCAGCCCCCCCCCCCCCCCCGAAATTTGGCTCTAGTTGCCCGCCTGATCCAGACATATGATACAACAAGTAACATCATACCTACAAGAAGTCAGGACTATTGGCTTTGTCAATGGTTGTTAGTTGCATAAGATAAATAAGCAGCTACTGTGGCTTGTATATAATATTGAAAAAGCTTCCACATAAAGCCCTGGTGACACCACGACAATGTTGCTGCTCCTGAGTTTCAAAAAGAGAAGGGAAATCCAGAGAAAAAATGACTCTCTTTAAAAGGATTTCCCTTCCACTATAACAAGTCGAAAAAATGTCATACCGCCTGTGCCAGGGCACAAAACAGAGCCCGATAGAGACCCGTTTCGAGGCTTCCTTTAAAAAACTGCCGGTGCTCAGACCCGGTGAGACCCGGCCCACTTAAAGCCCTGAGCAAACACTTCCCCAGATTCGCTTTGACTCTCAAGCTGAGCTAACAAGAGCAGTAGCTGGGTCCACACCAGGTGGGTTTGAGGTGTGCAGGGAAGTAGTGCGTTCTGCAATGAGAAAAACCAACAGCACCAGGACTCTGCCCATCGATGACCGCAAAGCGTTGTTTCAGTGTATGGGACATATTCAAAATGTATATGGTGTTGAGTCACTGTATCGCATGTGATAGGCTTATATGCATTGCATCTATTAGACTTCACTCCCTCATCAAGCTAAGCAGAAGTGAAATAAAGAATAGTAAATATAAGTCCCTCGGCAATTTAGTGCTAGGCGATGTACCCGAAGGGTTTGTATTCTTGACCTTGATGTATTGACACATAACCTTTATTGTAGACCTCAAATGTTGGCAGGTCCCATTGGTGAAATCTAGTCTTGTTTGGTTCAACGAGCAAAAAGAAATGAGATAATCTAAGTACTAGACCTATGTATTGTATTGTATTGTAATTGCATTTGTATAGCGCTTACTACCCCTGACAAGGCGTCAAAGCGTTTTTTCGGAGAGTAGCACGCTACTCTGGGACCCATAGAGGATTAGTGTTGAATTAGTATAGTGAAACATGCAAGTACATTTTAAGTGGTGGATATGTTGGTCAGTTATTTGTATTCGGAAGGATAGCAGAAGGATAGAAGAGAAAAGAAGGTTTGTATTTATATAGCGCTTTTAACCCCTGATGGGGTGTTAAAGCGCTTTTTTTGGCGAGCTACTCCGGAAACCCATAAAGGATTAGTGGTGAATTAGTATGATGAAATATGAAAGTAATTAGAGTGGTGGATATTAGTCAGTTATTTGGAGAGAATGTGTGGGATATTGTGCTATTGAGGCGTTATTTTAGTAGTAGTTCCCACAATGGATCCAAGAAAAGGAAAGGTTGGGAAGATTTCTCCGTACCAGTTGTTATGTATCAAAATTCAGGTTGTTGGGTGAATTGGCTGGCACACCTCATCTGATTTTCACTGGAAATGGCATAAAGACATCCAGAGCTCTTCTCCTCAACAAAACACATGTGTAGAAAGCGGCTTTGGGTCAGTCCGCTTAGGCCATCTTTTGTTCGAAATCGTCAACCTCAAGACATAGTTTAGCTTTTTTTCCCAGTTTTGGGTGTATCATTGCTAAAATAGTATATGAACCTCCATGGAATGAGACCTATTTTCCTGTTAGCAGTGCAGGACTTCTGCAATTTCCCTGCCCGTACAGGCCACACCTCCAATTCCGTTCCAACTCACTCAGAGGCATGGCGTATGCCCAGCTCCACTTTGGTGTGCACTGGGTGGACCCCTCTTGTGTTAGTGACATTACCCTTCTGTCCAGGGTCAAGCATAGGTTTCTGCCAAAGTTATGGCTCTTTCACATGATCATGGCTGGGCTGGCCCCTCTGCTCAATTTTCTCTGCTTTGATTGTGCCATTAAGTCATGAAGGTGTCATGTGACAGTTTTTTCGCTACACAGCATAGCCTGGCCACTGTGGAGCCTGTCCAGATAATCAAGGGCCTATTCACAAATGTAACTCTATATGTGAGTATATCTACACATATGAAATTACTCTTACACTTTGTAGTAACTTTAATACTTTAGACTATTCACTATTTCCAAATGTAGCATTACTACAGAGTGTGGAATTATATGTCCCTATCCCAGAAAGAGGAAGTGGTATCAGAAAAAAATAATCAAATATGATCGTAAAGTCAAAACAGTAGTAACGTTACAACTGTATTTTACATTCTGCACACTAGACTGAGACCTCCACAATCGAGTTGAAATCTCCCTATGGTAAGGTATAAGGAAAATCATACAATTGTATTAAAGTTTAGCAAAAATTAAAAAGTCTTTTATGTTAAATTTTAATGTAAATGTATTTTGTATATTTATTTAAAATGTGGAATCAATCAAAACTATGGTGCAATGCTATCGACTTAATTTTGAATTCAATATTTGTTTAATGTAAATATATAAAATTATATCAAAATGTAAAGATTTAGTTCAAAACTCCTTCCTAAAGTAATTTGTTTATATTTATCTATCATGTACTGAAAGTTACTAAAAGTCATGTATTCAGTTATTTTTAATTATGTATAAAACAACTAAGTCATATTTGTTTCTAAATTTAAAGATATAAAAACATTTTATAGTAAAATAATTAATACTGCAAATTATATTCATTTTTTGACAATAAAATATATTTATATATATTTTTGAATAGTTTAATGAAGTTAATATATTTTAACATATCTTTTTGGGTTACATTTTACGCCCCTGCCCATTGTTTTGAATTGGAGGTTGTTGCACTACATGTAAGTGGCCATGGGTGGTGCTGGACTTACTCCACATCTGAGACGGAGTAAATTCACTCCTTTTTTGGGGGGGTGTTAACTATAGGAGTACAGTTTGTGGTTTGTGACTAGTAATGGACTTCCCTTTTTCTGTATGGTTGCAGGTCCCTCGCTAAACTCCTCTCTAGCTGCTCCTTTAATCCCTAATTACTCCTCCTAAAGCCTTCCCATTTAGTAGTAAATATTCCTCACATTAAAGCAATACTTGTCCCGCCCACATTTACTACTAACACATAGACATAAGTGTGCGTAGATCTCTGCAGTTATGGCAGAGATCCATGGACAGAAAAGATAGAAGAGGGTGGAGGCCTAGACCTCTGCAAGTAGGTTTATAAATAGCATTTTCTAATCCATGAGTAGTGCTATTGTAGAACTATTAAACATACTACAAAATGCAGTTTGTGAATTGGTCCCTCATTGTACAGTGAAGCTTTAGCTGGGTGACTCATTCATAAGGAAACCCACACACCCTCAGCCAGTGTGTGCCCCACCCATGGAGACCAAGGTAGCACAAGATCGATGCAACTCATAAACAGTGGCTGCTTCTCTTCTATGGCGTCACCACCCTGTTAGCAACAGCAAAACTCGAAAATTGAAATGATAACATGGGTTTATTATCTTTTTCTTTTTTTAAAACAAACGTGTCTTGGGGCGGGCCAGGTGATGACGGGCTGGAAAGGGGAGTATTAGGTGCTGCTATCAGTGCGCATGTCGGTTTGTCCGGCCAAACCGACATGCACACTGCGATGTCTCCAACCTGAGCATCAGGATTGACCTCAGGTGAGTCTTGGAGCCTGTGCGGTGCATCACTGTCCTCCCCCCACCCTGCCACTCTGCCATGATACCAGCCATCACTGCTTATGACATCGCAGGTGCCCAGTTGCCCCCTGAGAGGCTGCGAGGCTAAGGAGTCCAGGTGCTGCCCCCTAAGATGCTGAGTCTGCACCCGCATTGACACAAAGACAACCAAAGTGACCACCTGGACCAATTGCAGTATAGATAAGATAAGTTAGTTCAGTGAGAATGACTGTCAGAGTTTAGGTAAGGTGCAGCACGTGTGGGTGAGTGCCCCCGACCATACCCCAGCACACATACCACAGGTTCTATCACCTGTAAGTACCACTGAACCCATCGCGGGTTGTCAATGGAATGGCTCTCATACAGTGTGCCCCTATTAGTATTGTGTAGTAAGATTTCCCAGGTAGAGCTTGTATGATGCATATAGTACAATACTATGCAATAACGCATTGTTGTAGTTGCCTGTGTCTAGGAGTGTCCATGAATGCATAGTGTGTTTTGTACAATTAAATGATGGAACATATTGCGTTTTCAATCTATTCCATGATTACATGCAGACCGCGACATTGCTGGCTTAATTAATGCAGTGGTATTAATTACTGGCATATTGTGGGCATCCAAGGCCCAATGGTGCCGACCATGCCTTGGAAATGCTTGCAGTCCGACGTCTGGTCCTGTCATCATGATGGCATTTCTTGGCAACTTGTGGGGATCCATTTGCATAAATTAAGCGTTGTAAGTGAGAAAAGTTCAAAATGGCGGTTTATGTTAGACAATTTGAGAACCAACGGCCCCTTGCATCCTATTCGGCTTATTACAATCCAACGCTCCAGGATATGAGAACATTTTAACAAGTCCCTCATCCATGCACCCAAGAGCACAGACAATTATCAATCCATACACTAACTCACCTATTCAGGGCTGGCTTTAGAGCTGGTGACACCCAGTGCGGCGAACAGTTTTGGGGCCCCCTTCCCCATGACCTCTTCATCAGATTCCCTGAACCCCTTATCTCTCCATTGCCCCACTCTCACATACATTTAATTCATTTTAAAGCACTGGTAAAGTCTGGCTTTACTAATAAGAATGTATACCTACCCAAGCAAACCATTTTTTAGCAATATTAGGACAGAAAACACAAAAAAAACCGGGGGGAAAACGTCTTATTTTATGCAGTTTGCATGCAGCTCATAGACTGTTTGCAACAGTCACTGTTCTGTGTTAGAAATGTATCTTATGAATTCTGGGAACACAAGAGTCTCTGTGACAAAACCAGTAATCTACTCAGTTCTCCATACAAAATACAGATTTGTGGTGTGCGCAATATGTGTTCTTTGCAGCAAGCATATTAACCATCTGCGCTACTTTATGCCACTAGACAAAACTCCGATCTCTCTCCGTAATAGGAACATTAATCAGAAGAGTTACCTTGACATTTTTGTTGCTGCCTGAAAGCTGGATGCACAAGGAACTCTGCAGAAGGTGTTTTGAAACAGTTAGTTATTGCTAAGCACAGCTCTCTCCCAAAGTCAGCGCCCCTTCCCCAGCCCAGCGCCCAGTGCGGCTGCACCGGTCGCACTGCTCTAAAGCCAGCCCTGCACCCATTCATCCATATGTACTCATCTGTTGCAAATCAAATGTTATTTTCTCTTTTGCCCATGTGGCCTTTCTTGAGGAAACATAAACACAATGGTTGTTGAATTTAGGAGAAGTGAGGACTGGGAGAGGTAGTGCTACGTGCCAGGATTGTGGGAGAGGGAATAGGACAGGTATACACATGAAGGGGAAAAAAATAATATAAAAAATGAGATCCAAGTTCATCTGGGTTTATAGGAGTTATACCGACATGGCTCATTGTTTGAAGCTGGGATGGCCCCGAGGGCTTGCAGAGAAGGTGCCTGCCTATAGTGTGAGTATGGGCCTTTCTAATGATGGATATTGTCTAAGTAGGCCTCGAAAAATGCAGTTTAACCATGGAACACCCAGTAAGACATTAACACCCAGATTCATGAAACCCATTTTCTGCGAATTCTAAATTGCGAGAAATACCGAATCGCAATTTAGAATTCGCAGAATGGGATTCATGAAAATGTGCGATTAAAAAATGCGAATCGCAATCGGCCGCAAATGCTGATTGCGATTTTCCCTAAATCGCAGAAAAATCGCAAAATCGGTCATATTCCATGTAGAAATTGCGATCTCGCTAGTACCGAAATCACAAATTGCGATCTCGCTAATAGCGATTTTCAGCTTTTTCGCTAATTGCGAGTTTTCATGAATAGCGTTTGCGATTATTTAGCGAAATCGCAAAACAAATCGCAGAATCCATGGATTCTCGCTATTTCCGATTCGCTATAGGGTTTCCTCCTAGATTCTGCGATTTATTTTGCGATTTCGCAATTTTATTTTTAAGAATTCGCAAATTCTGTGTTTTTGACATGATGAATTGCTTTTCTGTTGATTGCGATCACAATAGCTAATTCGCAGCTATTGCGATCACAATTTTGCTTCATGAATCTGGCTGTAAGGAGCTTAATTTAAGGCTGTCCAAGTAGAAGCAGCTGCCAGTGTTGCCATTTATACATTGGTGCAGTTATGACGTCCTGGGAACTAATGTGAGCAAGGAAAAGCCCCCACCACCCAGCCTCTGTTTAGGTAATGAAAGAAAAAAGCCCTTCCCTAGGCTCCCTGTGTCACTGCACCTGCTGCACTACTAATAGCTATGCCGCTCCACTTATAAATGTTCATGCAGTCTCAAGATCACACAAAGCTGCCACTGGATGGGTATCCCCGGCTGAGGCAGAGCACAATATGTTTCCTCCTGCATCATTTAATTTCCCTCTCAGCTCATGGCACACAACGCACCGCGGCTCGCGCAAAACACTCATTTCACCGGGCTCTGGGGCCTGAACGGCTTCCGCTCCAGTCTCTAATTGCACTACCGCTGCAGTTCTCTCCAGCTGCACGACGAGCTTCTGTGACCGTGCTAGGGGTGGGGCAGAGAAGGCCGGATACCCAGAGAGCGGCGCACTGGAGCCTGGAGACGAGGCACAAAGCCACATAAATGAATGTAAACCCCCGTCTGTCCCGGAGTGTAACTACATTTGGTGAAACATAGCCTCTGTCTGTTGTGAGGCACACTTATGTCCTTGTACGATGTTCACGCTATGTAAAACTGCCACAAATAAAAGGGGGCTTCTGCCTGTCACGCGCGCTCTAATCTCACACTCCAGGGATCAGGAACAAACTATTAACATTTGAGGCCAGAAAGAGATAGTGGCATGCATAGTCTGGGAATGGAAAACCACTGATAAATCTCGGCTTCTCTATTTGACTAAATTGTGTGATCCTAGGCAGGCACTTTATTTCACACAGCCTTTCTTTGGTTCATTATCACTTATGGGAGCACCTTCATCAGGATGCACAAACAACTATTTCGTTTGATTTAATAGACACGTTTTGCTCCAAGTAAAACAGGAATCAAGCTCACATGCCTAAGTTCGCTAATAGCAGTGGCATCGAGGTGGAGGCAGAAATGTTACTGAATTCATGCATAACAACTCTGACTTTTGATAAATACTTCTCAATGCAGTGATATAATCTGATGTGCTAAATTAAAGCACTTCCCGTGTTGAAGTAAAGCAATTTTTTGAACTTTGAAGACTCCTTTTCATATTCTAACATGATATTTGTTGCATAATTCAGCTCATGCATAGGCTCTTAAAGCCATAGCCCATAGATTTTTAGTTTTTTTTAGTTTTATATAGCGTGAATTCGACCCGAAGGTATTAGAGCGCTTCACATGACACCAGTTGCATTACAGATGGACACATTAATTTTATTAGGCACAGGGAGATTAAGTGATTTGCCCAAAATCACAGGATGTTGAGCGTCCCTGCCGAGACTCGAACCCAGTTCCCCAGCTTCGAGGTCGAACTTTCTAGCTGTTAGGCCACATCCTCTGGCTCTCACTGTCAATTTGTTAGGTAGCCCAGCTTTTGTAATGTGCACCGGAATTTGGAGCAGCGCAACAGTGAAAGATACCCTGCTGACCAGTCTTTCCCTTACAGGGAAGTGGTCAGATTTTTGAAGAGGGCACAGGGACCCACCTGCAGGAAGATGCAATGTGTGACTTCATTTGTCTTCCTGGGGTGCCGTGGTCATCCCTAGGTCCATGTGCCCATTCCACGAGTGGTGCACATCTTCTTATGTGGTGAACAGCCAGTGCTCCTCCCGAGTACTTGTTTACCACTGCACCCACCTCAGTAGCACACCTGCAAAGGTGTTCAATTAGTTGAATAGGGCCCCACTCCCATGCAAATATGTGAACTCTCCTTTTCACTATGCAGGCACAAAATGTGCACAAGTACACTGTGTAATACAGAAGCAGCACTTGTATATACAAATTAAACCTTCCCTGGCACTTATGCAATCCAGCCCAGATAGCATCGACAGTAGATGATCACTGAAGACAAAGTGAGACCCTGCCCACCCTAAAAGAGGCTTCTCAAGATTGCCAAAACCACCCACTAACCATGAAAATTGCTATAGTGGTGTGTCGCTTTAGGGAGAATGCGAGGGCGGTGTCAATAACATGCACCATGCACATTAGGGGTTCATACCCATTCGATTAATTCCTCTTGTACTAGTCTATCCAGTGGACGAAGCTGCTGCTGCAAGGCGTGCATGGACCTTACGGTTGTACCTTTTTTTCCAACACAGACAAACATCAATGTTAACCTTGTTACACTTCAACTACACTACAGGCAGAACTTCTCTCTGACCCAAACAAAGATATTCCCACATTGTACACAACATAGGTTCACATGGGACAGGTGACCATCTGAGATCAGCAGAAGACCAAACCTGCTGGATCAAGCCCTACAAGGACTACACCATCTCAGCACCTAGGGTGAATCATGCTGTCTGTGGAGGTTGGTAGAGTCTAGCATGGGCGGGAGCCTCAGTCACCCTACACAGAAGTACAGTCAAGACATGCCAGATGACAAAGGGTTAACACAATTAAAAGTTGCTGGCATGGATGAGCTTTAGCAAGCAAATGTCCAGCTCTCGTATCCTAAGCATTCCTAATTTAGATAGATAAAAGAGCCAATGCACACTGAGACATACTTTGGGCCTGATTCACAGAACTAACTCAAGACAAAATTCTAAACTTACTACCATTTTGGTATTCACAGAAGGCATTTACTCATTTTGGTATTCACAGAAGGCACTTACTCATTTTGGTATTCACAGAAAGCACTTACTCATTGATGAGTAAGTGCCGTCTGTGAATACCAAAATGAGTAAGTGCCTTCTGCGAATACCAAAATGGTAGTAAGTTTAGGATTTTGTCTTAAGTTAGGTCTGTGAATCGGGCCCATTGTTTTGCCCAGAATCACACACTTTCGTCCGCAGTGACATTATTTGATCAAACTCAGAGGGTGTAGAAGGGCCATCATATACTCTTCAGCCACCGGCTCCCTGTTTGACTTCAATTATGGCCCAATGTAATATCTGGTTGCAAAGTACTAATAAACAGGGATTCACAAACCACCTGATGCTAACATAAGCAAACAAAACCAGGCCAGCAGTCAGGCTGACTACAAAGGGTAGTCAAGGAGTTCACGGCCATTCAAGCAGCTATTTAGATGTAGGAATCGTTATGCAGTAGATCACTTTGGACCATTGGGAAAGTCGATTTCAGTACCCAGGTATCCTGCAAGCACAAGCAACAACTAAAATATTCGCCTCTACGCCTTCACAACCAAGAAGGTCAAACCAGTAGGGTCTGAGCACAGTTAGGAGTGCTACCATTTAATGAACACATTTTTTGTTTATTCGCCTCAACTACAACAACGTTGCATGTTTCTAATATTAATCTTTGCAACTATTTTTCTCGTAGAACATTAACATTTTGTGAGCTTCTAAACACTGTGACACTAATTGCCAGTATGATTTAAATTGACCTGTAGGTACTAGAACCTGCACCTTTGGTATCTGTGCCCTTGGATTGCACACAGATCTCTACTTCAGGTACATTCAATCAGAAACATACGCCACAGGCTTCTCCTGTAAGTCAAAAGCAATATGTTTCTAATTCCCTTCTTGCTCGGTCGCAGTCATAACCGGTCATGGTCAGTGTGTTGTGCTGCCCTGACCCAGCTCGGATAACACCGCTGCCCTACTTTGCCCAACATCGTGCCAGTTCCTTACAATATGCAGTCATGAGCTGATCTGCTGACCGCCTGTCTTATCTGTTACCTTGTTGCAAAATCTATAATGCAATTCTCAGAGCCCAGAAAACTGCATTGAAAAAAAGAGTGTTTTGGCTCACCCCTACCTGTGCTATGGTGGTCAGAGAACGTCACATGCGGCAATTAATATCCAACAACATGGCTTGCACAACATTAGCAATTGATTGTGCGATCAATGGTGGAGACCAAGGTCAACTTGTCAATTACCTAATGGATCACAATGAGGAATTACACAGGCACTTCATAAAGCTGTGAAGAACTGACCTCTGTGGGGGAAGTAACTAGTCAAGCAAAGAAAAAGCTCTGTGCTTAACTTAATTAATCGTATACACAATACAAGTGGACTATCTGGCAGATGCATCAACGTAGCATTTTGCTATTCCTAAATAGCGATTTTTAAGGTATCGCTATTTAGGAATAGCAAATGCCTATACATGTAGGAATCGCTATTAAAATAGCGATTCCTAAACATTCCTTAATTGCTACTCGCAAATTGCTAGTCACAATTAAGGAATGCTGTACCATTCATTCCTATGGGCCTACAGGCCCTTAGGAATGAATTGGAGATTGCATGAGCAATTTGCGAGGACTAGTAGGTACTCGCAAATTGCTCATGCAATTTCAAGGGTGCAAGGGTGTCAAAATGACACCCTGTTGCACCCCTGAAATTGATTTCTGCACATATGTTTCATACACATATGCCCTAAGGGCATGTGTGTGCGCAACATGAAACTTTGAAAAATGCACAAAAGTGCTTTTTTCAAAGTTTTAGCAAATTAACATGAAGTTCAACTTCATGGTAATTCGCTACTCCTATTAGCGAATTCGCTTTTTTTTACTTTCATGTATTGCATTTAAGGAATCTCAATTTGGGATTCCTTAAATGCAATCGCAATTTAAGGAATCTCAATTTAGAGATTCCTTAAATTGCGATTTTTGCATTTGGGATGATGCATCCCAAATGCAGAAATACCGGTCGCATAGGGGCAGATTCTGAGAATCTGCCCATTTGCGACCGGTATTTACTTTGATGCATATGCCTGTTTAATCCTAAAATGAACCATGGAATCTTTCCTATAGGAAACAGTGGTTTTCAAGATATCACTGTAATCTTAAATTCATTCATTTTAATACGTGTTCCAAATTTGGTCAACTGTACATGGGTACATGGGGCAGTGCAAGGTGAACAGTGAGTGTGAAAATAGGTCCAAAGTGATATACAATCCAACTAGATAGATTTAGTGGTGTAGACAATGTCTAAAAAAAAACCTTCAAAGCGCAGTCGATTGTGTCTCTTAATGTCAGTCTAGGAAGGGTGCAGTTGTCAACGATTCGACCCTTAAAGGAAACAATTGATGCTATCTTAGTAGTTGGAATTTACAACACCGTGTACATATTTTTTTTACGATCACTGTTCACCGTGCCCAACGCCGCATATACTACATAACTAAGTGTTGTAGTATCACTATCTATAGAATACAATATATACACATTTATAAAGATATTGCCTCTGGTTTGCTTGGTGATACTGATTTAATCTATTTGAGGGTAAGTTCATTGAAACAAGATAAGGAAAGACAACAACAGAGAATGTGATTTTTAGCAGGACGGTTGTGAGTTGTGAGGAGGAGGTTAACAGTGCACCAAATTCATGAAGGTGGGTAGAAAGCAAGGGCGGTAGTCAATAAACTGACTTTGAGATCTAGGAGATGGGTTTCTCCTGAGCTCCGTTGCTGCTGGGCAGCCAGAAAGCCTGTTGCCAATGGCAATGTGACTGCTGTTGGGTGAGAACGAGAAGCACATATGTTGCAGTGTTGATTGTGTTATGATGTAGTTTACTGTTGGTGTTTCTCCCAGGACACCATGCATTTATGTCACTAACTACGAGTGAAGATTCTAGGTGGTAAAGTTCTGGAATTTTGTCACGGCATTCACAATGCGGAGCCATTGACAGATGTTGTGAAACACGTTGACGTTGTTCCTTTTGTCAGGGTTAAATACTTTGTAAATAAAGAAGATTTCGCTAGGAGCTTTGTGTGCCGAAACATCTTAACAAATTGGCGACAAGGATGCCTGAAAGTCTGCAAACAAAACGTTTAGAATTTGTAATGAAGGAAATCTAGGTATTGTAAATGCAGAGTGAAAAATGTGTTTGGTGGCCATCCCTAGATTTGGAAAAGGAGAGAAAAGTAAGGAATTGCATACAATGAGAGAATTCCGACAAGAACCATACCACACTCAAGCCACCTTTGCACTCTATATGTAGCCCAAAGATGCAGTAGGAAAGAATAGGAATAGATGTCAATGGTCCCATATGGGAACATGGTGAACAAAAGTACTTGATAGTTGTTGTAGATCATTTTACAAAGTGACCTGAGATTGAGTTTGTTCATAAAGCAGGTAACACTGTCCAATTCTTAGATACAGTATTTTTGAAGGAAGGGTTACCTCAGAGTATACTTAGTGACAATGGTCCGCTGTTTACTTCAGAAAGCTTCATTTCCTACCTGCAGGTGATGGTGCAGTGGAGCGGTTCAACGGTGTTATTAGGGGATTTATCCAATTGGCCAACAAAAATAAGCTGGAATGGAGGAAAGAACTGCTTCATACTGAATGAACGATTATGCCGTGTGATACTACAGGGTGTAGTCCTTTCGAATTAATGAGCGGGAGACCATCTATGTCCAAAGATAATGTGGGATTGATGACGACAGCTAAATGGGTTAACTAGTCACTCTAAGCTATTAGGGAAAGATTGTCACAGACCATGTACAAGGAATATTATTACCTGAAACATAAATGTAAGCTAGTGCGTACAGAAGTAGGAGACAGGGAGAGTGGAAAAAGGAGTAGAATGTTGAAGAAAGGCCAAAGTCGGTTTTCTCAGCCATTAGTAGAGGAAAACGTTTTTTGTAATGCAGTACTGTTGAATGGTGGCAAAGTATGGCACCTCTCTCCTGTCTCTCTGTGTAAGGGGGAGGATGAGTTGTACACTCAAGCCATGGTGCCGGAGGATGTTCTAAAGTGTACGAGGAAGAAATTTGGTTGGATATCTGATGGTCAAGAGCATAGTACAACCAGTTACTGTTAGCTACGTTATATAAAGTGTTAAATAAATAAATCATCTAGTCAGGGTACAAGTGAGGATAATATGGCAGGTGGAGAAGCTTTGAATTACTTCCCAGGGAGAGTAGAAGGAACAGAGGAAGCAGATACTTGAATGAGCAACAAAATGAGTAAGTTTAGTCGAGCTGTGGTTAAACGAAAGAAACTGCATGATTATATGTGCGAATAGATTAACAGTATAATTTCTATTGCTTTCCCTACATGTATCGTACATTGTTGTGTATTATGATTACTTTTGTTCAGCTACATTACTGGGCAGCTACTGCAGTGGTTTTGCAGTTTTTTAAATGTAATTTTATTATTTATTATAGAGAGAATATTGGTTGGAAGTTATATTTTACTTTTGTATATCAAAAGGAGGGAGGTGTCTTATGATGTCATTTACCATTAGTGTTCCTCACAGGACACTATACATTTATGTCACCAACTACAAGTGAGGATTCCGGGGGTATGGGGTTTTAGAATGTTATTACGGAATTCACAATGCGGAGTCGGCGACAGACGTTGTGAAAGATGCTGGTGCTAATCCTCCCAGAATTTTGTCAGGTTACCCGGAGTGTTGTGTGCCGGAACATCCCTACTAATTACTTTGTGAATAATATATTCTTGAAATCCACAAGTACTCTATTAATGTAATGTAGTTTGGTTCTATGCTTATAAGGGATTTAGATTTGTGGAGAGGCAAGCAGGGTGGATCTTTCTGTTATTGAGCAGCTGGTATTTATCTGCAGTAACATGGCTTTATGTCAAAAGACTGTTTGTCAAAAATATTAACATCAACATTTCAGCAACAAAAATTTAGACTTTACATAAGTAATAGGTAAAGCACAAATATTTTGGCAGCTCAAATATTGAGGTCCAAAATATCGCCATTATAATGATAAGCATATGTATTTCATTGTAATTAACAATTTTGTAATTTAAAATAAAAGTTAGATTATATTTTAAAACATGTATATTTTAAAAATTAAAATAAAATACACAAACATTTATTCACTTTCAAAATGTCAAAAATATGTTTACATTTAAAATAAAAGTATCAGTAAAAAAATATTGAATTATGTTACAATGTATTTATTTTACAAGTAAAAGTAATCTGTATTGCAATAAATAAACTATACTAAATAATAACACACAATATAACATGATTACATTAGTAATAATGTAAAATGTAGAGAAAACATATTTCAACTTAATAAAGCAACTAAAATAATTGTTGACAATTTGTAAAACATGTACATTTTTAAAATACTGAAAACATAAAAATAATTAAAACACACAGGGGGGCAAATAATCAGAAGAAGTAAAATAATTAAAATATATAGTTTTCAAGTGCATATGTTCAAAATAGTTTTAAAAATAATTCTGGAAGGAAGTATCATAGTAACCTAAGTCCACTAGAAAAACATTAAAATAATAAACGAAAAAACAAGTAACCTACACTATTCTAACTACAATTCTAGAATCATTTCAAAAAAGCATCTGTTGCATGTGGGATAGGGTCAGTCTAACAAACATTGGGGAAAGTGCATAAATAGGAAGGGGTATCAAGGTGAGGGGCTGGGGGGTCAGCCTTAGGGGTTTATTAGGATCCGCCCGCCACCCTTTCGGGAATGTGGACCGCCCGCCTACAGGGCAGGGGTCCTGAAATTGGCATTAGGATGCACCCGCCATACAGGCGGGCGCAACCTGTATATTTACCATTGCGGTGGGCGGAGCTGAAATCTCCGCCCGCCGCAATGGTAAAAATGCACGTTGTGCATGTCAAAGCACAACATGACAGGCACCGCGCGGTGCCTGCCATGTTGCACTTTGAAATGCAGGGGGTACCATAGGTACCCCCCCATGTGCACCCCCAAGCCCCGGACTCCCAGGGGGCCCGCAAGGGGACCCCGCAGGGAGTCTCCGCATGCCTGCCGCCACGGAAAAGCATTTGCAAATGCCCATAGTAATATAGAGGGCGGTGTCTAACAGACACCGCCACCATGTTACTCATTTTCCGCCCCGGCCACAAGGCGACCGGGGCGGAAAACAGGCGGGCGGTGTTTGACACCGCCGCGGTCCCCCTGCCATCCAAATATGGCGGGGGGATTGGGCAGTGGATGTCGGGTGGATTTCCTCCGCCAGGCTGGCGGTGGCCACCGCCAGCCTGGCGGAGGAAACTCGCCGACATCGTAATGGACACCTTAGTGTTCTAATTTATGGTCAAGAAACACTGGGGAAAGCGCATGTATTGGGAGTTCATGGGTCTGATTTACTATTCTAACTCAATTCAAACAAACATTGTGGAACCTGCATACACTAAGACAGGTCACATTTGCTATTCTGACTCCACACCAACAAATGTGCATACACTTGAGAGGTCAGATTTACAATTCTAACTCCAATCCAACACATGTTTGGGAAAGTGCATACATAGTGGGAGGGGGGGGGGGGGGTCATAGGTAATATTGGAACTCCAGCCTAACAAACATTCGTGTAAGTGTATATTTGCTGGTTAATGTATTATTCTAACCGTAGCCTGTAAAATAAACAGAAAACTGCATAAATAAATAAATAAATAAATATTATAGCAAGTGCATTAATTGAAGTGTGGTGGGTCTGATTTATTGTTCTAACTCCAGTCCAATAAACTTGCGGAAAATGCTTAGTTTGAGCCGGTGGGTGCAGGTGGAACCATTTGGCACCCATTTTTGAGGAACATCACTTATTTACCTCATCAGACTTTGACTCAGAGCAAGATAAGAAAAATACAAAATCGGGGAAGTCGGGGGAGAGAAAGACAAAAAAACTGGCAAATTGAGAAAGCCGGGATAAAAAAGACCATGCAAGAGGGAGACAAAAGGGCAGGGAGTACCTGGTAATCGACTAAAGAGGCTTTAGGTGAAATCAAGACTAGTAACCCTGGTGTTCAGCACGGTTCCATGTTTAAATATCGATTACAAAAACATAGTTTACAAAAATATAGTTGTAAAAATATCGATTACAAAAATATCGACTCCCTATACTTAAACAGGTAAGTACAATAATATCGACTCAAAAATATAGATGTAAAAAATATAGATGTAAAAAATATCGACTTAAAAAAATATTATAACTTAAATTAAATAATTAAATATTATTAATATTATTAACAAAATAAATTACATTACCTTTATATTTTAACTATTTATAACAAATAAACTTAATGTAATCATTATAAACTTGATACATGTGTACAGATACATATATTTTCTTAAATACATTTTATTATTATCTTTATTTAATTTATAAACTTTAATAATTATATAAAAATGAAATAAAAACATATATAAAACATTTTGAATAAAATTAAATTTTCTATATTTAATTAACACATAAAAGTATTTAAAATTAATAATAAAAACATTTAATAACAAAACTAAAACATTAGTAGTTAAAACATTTGATAGCGAAGGGGTAACAATTACTATTCCAACTCCAGTGAGTGCAACAGTAGGGAAAGCGTTGGATAGCGTAGGGGTAAAAATTACTATTCCCACTCCAAAGGGTGCAACAGTAGGGAAAGCGCTGGATAGCGTAAGGGTAAAAATTACTATTCCCACTCCAGAGGGTGCAACAGTAGGGAAAGGGTTGGATAGCGTAGGGGTAAAAATTACTATTTCCACTCCAAAGGGTGCAACAGTAGGGAAAGCGCTGGATAGCGTAGGGGTAAAAATTACTATTCCCACACCAGAGGGTGCAACAGTAGGGCAAGCGTTGGATAGCGTAGGGATAAAAATTACTATTCCCACTCCAGAGTGTGCAACAGTAGGGAAAGCGTTGGATAGCGTAGGGGTAAAAATTACTATTCCAACTCCAGTGAGTGCAACAGTAGGGAAAGCGTTGGATAGCGTAGGGGTAAAAATTACTATTCCCACTCCAAAAGGTGCAACAGTAGGGAAAGCGCTGGATAGCGTAGGGGTAAAAATTACTATTCCCACTCCAGAGGGTGCAACAGTAGGGAAAGTGTTGGATAGCGTAGGGGTAAAAATTACTATTCACACTCCAAAGGGTGCAACAGTAGGGAAAGCGTTGGATAGCGTAGGGGTAAAAATTACTATTCCAACTCCAGTGAGTGCAACAGTAGGGAAAGGGTTGGATAGCGTAGGGGTAAAAATTACTATTCCCACTCCAGAGGGTGCAACAGTAGGGAAAGGGTTGGATAGCGTAGGGGTAAAAATTACTATTCCCACTCCAAAGGGTGCAACAGTAGGGAAAGCGCTGGATAGCGTAGGGGTAAAAATTACTATTCCCACACCAGAGGGTGCAACAGTAGGGAAAGTGTTGGATAGCGTAGGGGTAAAAATTACTATTCCCACTCCAGAGTGTGCAACAGTAGGGAAAGCGTTGGATAGCGTAGGGGTAAAAATTACTATTCCAACTCCAGTGAGTGCAACAGTAGGGAAAGCATTGGATAGCGTAGGGGTAAAAATTACTATTCCCACTCCAAAGGGTGCAACAGTAGGGAAAGCACTGGATAGCGTAGGGGTAAACATTTCTATTCCAACTCCAGAGGGTGCAACAGTAGGGAAAGCGTTGGATAGCGTAGGAGTAAAAATTACTATTCCCACTCCAGAGGGTGCAACAGTAGGGAAAGCATTGGATAGCGCAGAGGTAAAAATTACTATTCCCACTCCACAGGGTACAACAGTAGGGAAAGCGCTGGAACCCAAAACAATAAAAAAAAATCAAATTTTTTATTACATTTAATTTCCAATATAAACATAATTAATATATACATTTAAATATATTATTATTAACTAAGATAATAAAAATATATATATTTACACATTATTCAACACTATAATATCCACCACACACCAAAAATTCATTACACAATTACATTTAATATTTACTAATTAATTAATGAAAATAAAAATATTTTTTTTAATTAAATAATTAATTATTTAATTGACAGATTTCACACCATATACACTTATAAACACCACAACACAAACCTAAAATTAATTACACATTTACAATTACTAATTACTAATTAATTAATGGTAATTAATTTATAAAGTATTTAATAATTAATCAATAACAATCTAATTACTTCACACCATTTACACATATAAACTCCACTACACACACCTAAAATTAATTAAACAATGAACATAATTAATTAACATAATTAATTAATTAACATAATTAATTAATAATTGACTAATTGAAATTAATTAACACATAAGTAATAAATTAACACATTAATTAATCAATTAATTTTATATATTTAAATTACTTTCCACCCTATTCCCCTATAAACCCACAACCCGCTACGGAATTAATAACACAAAATTCAACATAATATACATTAATAACTATTAAAATTCTACAACATATATTAAAATGACAAACAATTCTCATTAAAAACACTAAAAGACATAACATTATTAAAAAATCGATATTTTTGTAAACTATATTTTTGTAAACGATATTTATTACAACTATATTATTGTTATCGATATTACTTACCTGTCTGTCGATATTCTGGTCAAACTATATTTTTGTTTTCGATATTTCTTCAAATCGATATTTCTCCGGGGATATTTATGTCAGACGATCTTTCTCCGTCGATATTCCTACTCTGCACCGTTCAGCACATCAACATTCAATTGTGGCAGCTGTGACTTCTGAGCAAATCTTTAGGCCTGCAGTTATTCTGTCACAAATTAAGCACTAGAAAAGTTCACACACTTGGTGTGGGGGAATGGGAGTGGAGGATGGGTGGTCACATTTACTATTCTAACCCCAGTCCTAAAACATTTGGGAAAGGGCATATATTTGGTATTTGGGGGGAAGGAGTCAGAAATTTCAGAAATGTAAATAAAAACTTAAAAAGACAAATTTTCGATTTAATATATAACATGTAAAAACATGAAAATAATTCAGATAATATTGGCAAATATATCAGAATTGTAAAAAAGTCCCATTTTAATAAATATTGTTTTAAAGTAAGCAGCACGCCCCAAATTCTATGAAGCAAAAACACCTAAAAGAAACATAATAAAATCAGTTCTACTGAAGAATTATCCCTACTAAAAATAATTAATTTCTAGATGTTACATATTTCACTTTTTAAATTAAATAATTTTGAATAAAATTTTTATAATATATTATCTAAATATATTTTTGAAATAACACTATCCACCTATTCTCCCAATATACCCACAACATGTAATAACAAAGTAATGAATATATTTTACTTAAACATAATCACATATTTCAATAAGTGTAAAAACTGAACAAGTTGACTAACACATTTTCAGATAAAAATACCATAATTAGTAGATTAATCAATTATTCTAAATTCATGTATATCATTTAAAGACTAGCCACTAAATTCCCCAGTAAAGCCGACATGCCAAAATTAGAAATAATAATTATAAAACTAAAAAAAGTAAACAAATAAATAACAATGTCAAACATTTAACATGTTAAACAATTAACAATAATTAATACACACTTTAAAAATAATACTACCCACCAAAACCACCCCACCTCCCACAACCAAAATAAAACAATACGGTAAAACATATAACCAAATGATTTTTATGATTTATAATCAATTATACATATAAACTAATTTGCACTTAAACATTTCTTAATAGATACTGATGTTTATGCTATGATACTAATGTTAATTAATTAACATGTTTTATATTTAAAGCACTGCCCAGTCAACCCTCAATAAATCACAGAACCTAAAATAAAATGTGTTACATAATTAAAAAATATTAAGCCTGTAAACAAATAAATAAGAATAAAAAAGCAAATAATTAAAATATTTTTCAATTTACAATAATCAATATAAAACTAAAAAACACTACCCACCCAATAGCCCAGTAAACTAACAGCACATAAAAAATTATATATCACCAATTTATTTTTACAATATTTAAAACGAAATATCACATTAACTTAAATAACAAAATACAAATAATATAATGCAAGGATAACTACATAATAAAAGCTATTATTGCAATTGTATGTTAAACTTTGATTCTATTATAAAAAAGTAAAAAATAAACTTTACTTCGATATTATTTCGACAATGTTGTATAGTGACGGTAACATGTTTTTTTGGGGGAAGGGGGAAGCGGTTTTAAGCTTCAAGCAGTTATGGTCGACAGGTCATGCAAAGTAGGAGGGAGTCTGTTAAAGAGGGAAAAGGAGAAAGAGATGAAGAGGAGGGGAGTGCCAACCGCAAAGAGGTTGGAGGAAGAACCAGATGAACTCCGCAAAGACATCATTAGTTACTCTTATCTTGTCATTCTGGTGTCAGGCGGTGTGCACGGAGAAGAAATATGAACTGGCTGATAATTAGAACCCAAATCAATAACATGGAAGTGAATGTCTATATTGTACAGAGCTGTGTGTCTATTTGAAGTTGCTGAATTTACTCAGCCATTTGTTGTTTGTTCGGTTGATAAAAAATATGTGCCACAGAGTTATGCAGTAATAATCCTGTTATTAGTATAATTGTTAAAAGACGTAAAAAATGAAATAATTAAGTGCACATATCATTACACAGCTTTGATCAAGATTGTACCAGAAAAGGAACTACACACATTTGGGAAAGTTCAACAACAAGCTACTAGAGTTTACCTCAACCTAAGGTTACCTCGCATCATTTCTCCCAGGACCTAAGTAAATCAATAGGTATAGAGGTATATCTATATGTGTATGTTTATGCAGAGGAAGGAGGCATTTGAGTCTAGAAAAACAAAGATTAAACTGCAAGTGGACAATAAGCGGTTGTTCCAGCAACACCTGTGAAGTCATCTGCTCTTTTCCTACCGACACACCAATTCTCCCAACATTCTCATAACGAATCGTCTTTCTCGGCATAAAGCAGTTGTTCCTTGTCCTTCCTTTGCTTTCACAGCATGTCAAAGGTCATATTTCAATCAATCAATCAATCAATCAATACATTTATAAAGCGCACTACATACCCGTGAGGGTCTCAAGGCGCTGAAAGCGAGGTTTGGCACACAATACAGTGACACCTCAGAATGCTGCCAGTGACCTGATTTGTCATAAAGTGCAACAGCAAGCTATCATAGATGTTCCGAATCGTATCGAACGAGACACAGCGCAAGGTTCACTGTGGCTGTCCCAGGTGCAAATTAGTGGTGCAGACACTGTAGCCGCACACTCTCATACCGTGTGCCTTCTAGAGCTCACTGTCCATAAAGTGGGATATCCGTCATCTAGCCCTTGCTATCTCTGCATCCCGGTGCACCAGCGCCTTCCGCACTGACCACACATATACATGAAGAACGCACAACCCATATAAAACTAGAGGCCCATGCTCCCTCAGGACACACTCACAAACCTGGCGGCAAGAGGCATCCTGTGGCAGACAAACTACTCATCTCATCCGGCTACAGGGCACAAGGCAGACTGTTCACCCAATCCCTGAGGCACTGTTAGTAGTTCAGAAAGGAGTTTTGATCACTTACAGGCCCATGCGGCAACCATTTCTTGACACTTGGAAGGGCATCTCCAAGCCTAATGAGACCACTTGCGTCATTTGGCAAGTTAATCTTTTACCTTGTTGCGAAACTGGTGAAGTTAAAGTGGAGGTTTTCACATGCAAGATCCATGACACGAAGTAGAGCAAATACCGACTAATTTACTAGATGACATACCCAAAGGCACTGCATGAGCAGTGCAGAGATTATCTGAGTTGCATCCTCTACCAACTGTTATCAACTCTCTCCCAGGCTGGCACTAGGCTGGGCAAAGTGGAAGCCTTCACCAAAGTTGCTGGAAACTTCACCTTAGCAGAGGTTGGTGGCGTTTCCCAACTTTGCCATGCCCTGAGTTGCGGTAGTTTTGCTTCTTTTCTAAAACTTTAAGGGTGGTACATCCTGCAAGTGGATAACAACACAATACAAATTAGGGAGGGGGAAAGAGCAGGGTGTGGTAGGTCCCTGACAGCAGGGAGGATCTCGGTATTGTGTAGAAGAAGTGCTGGAGCTTCGAGCAAAGACACTTTGCTGGGAAAGATGTTTTAAGTGTGCTGGGCGCTCTGAGGGGCATCAAATGGCTGACCCTACCCACACACTGTCCTTCGCCAGATGGCCCGAGAAGGGTCTCAAAGCTGTACTTTCGTTTTTTATTTTAAACTTTTCTGATTTCGTGTTTTGCAAGGCTTGCTAAGTATAAACCGAACAGAGGTACCCAACCCCCTAAATATCGATCTCTCACGTCAGTCACCATTCTAAAATTTCTGGTTTGACCAGCAGAGCTCAAGTTGGATTCTTGCCAAGG
Source organism: Lissotriton helveticus (assembly GCF_964261635.1). Taxonomy (NCBI): domain Eukaryota; kingdom Metazoa; phylum Chordata; class Amphibia; order Caudata; family Salamandridae; genus Lissotriton; species Lissotriton helveticus. The sequence continues at coordinate 302,371,063 of NC_136068.1, read as the reverse complement.
TCATCAAAGAACCCATAAATGGATTAAGGTGGCTTTAACTCGCTATATAAAAGTACATCTTTACTATAGGATAGGAAGGCGCATTCATTGCTACTTCAGATCTCTAGCAAGTTGCTAGCTCTATGCACCGCTGAACCAAGCAGGAGGCCATGTATGTGAACCACTGCTTCCATGTTCCAGTTAACCTCACTAAATTCCACCATCACTACACTGCAACACCTTGTGGAGAAGTGTGGCTCAAATGGTTAGAGCGGCAGACCCTGATGCAGAGGTCTGGCCTGGGACCAGGGTTCAATACCCGCCTCGGCGGGTCTTGGGCTCAATTTCCTCGGACCTGATAATTCTCGCCTCGGTGCCTATTCTAATCATGGGTCCCACTCTGTGACTCTGGGCAATAGCTTGCTTAATCTCCACAACGGCCCCAAAAGCGCTGGGATGCCTGGTTTCACCCTGGGGGTGCCCAGGAGTGGACACTCACAGGGAAAACCAGGAAGGGTTCCTAAGGGGTATACGGACAGCGCCGGGACACTACCTCAGGGGAATAGCTGTGCGCTCTATAAATACAGGTACATTTACATTTACATTTGGAGGCGCCAGGGGCTGATGCTGAAAAGGCAAAGTGATCATAAGCCATCCTGCTCAAGAAAATACATCTGCACCACCATCACTTCTCCAAAATGTGAAATCACTTCACGAAATGATAGTAGAGCATACAGTCAAGATCACAGCTCTTTGAAATATCAACAACAGTTATGTGGAATTCATACTTGGCTGCTTGCATTAACATCCTCTTCTTACACATAGTTGGAACCCTAATATCCAGGGCGAGATCCCGGATTAAATTTACAGAAACAAACACAGTAGGAAGAGTGTAAGATTGATCAGTGTTCACTCCTGGCATCACCTGAACTCCTATTGGAGGGGCCCGGCCCTCCTACTAAGCTTCAAAAGGAACTTCAAACTTACCTTCTTCAAGGATTCCTGCCACGATATTCCACTGGTGACACAAGATCCCCTTTACCTACCTCCCCAGAAGGATCAGGCCCAGATTCCCTAGATCTGACTGCAACTGTGAACCCCACTTTCGGCATTCACAAAAGGCGTGTACTGCTGGTAAATGCAAAGAAAAATGTTCCACAGCGGATCTTGTAGACAGCACCTCTATTTTCCGATGTCCCCCTAATATCCAATTTGGTGTTGTGCTGATAACCTCCAGGACCTGCTGCGGTTTTGGTCCTACTGGAAATCCAGACAAAAACTTAAGAAACAGAACAGAGGCAGCACCAAGGATAAAGTAGCCAGGACCATGTAGTATCAAAAAATAAATTCTTTTATTTTCTCATTTATAGGACAGCCAACGCGTTTCGCTCCCCAACAGTGGGAGCTTCGTCAGGGCTGAAAACAACACAAAAATACACCAATATTAATAACACATACCAACATGACATTTACAATAAACAAACAAGATTTTTTTTATAAAAAACATTACAGTTGTGCTTTGAACGAGACGAGATGGCCAAACTACAAAGAAGGTTACAATAATAATCCTATATATATTTCTTGGAAAACATCATGCACCTAGATCCTAATATCTAAGCACAAAAGTCATACAACTTGGTGGTTTATATAGGACATTGGTAACTAGAACAAGATGTGAAAAAGTTCTGAAAAGAAATTACCTCAGGTAACGCAGAAAAAAATAGCCATCGAATGAAACCCGAGTAAGAAGTAAAAAGGAAGGAGAAAAGCAAGAGAAGGTGAAGCAGAATGAAACAAAAATAGCCATTGAGTGAAACCCAAGTAAGGACAGGGCAAAAGTTGACACTATACACAAGACGTTCTCACCAAAAGTGTTGGTCAGAACTTGAAGCGACGAGAAATAACGTCAATGGAGTCGTCCGATCCAAACAATACAGAAGCTGAAAATAGTACAGAAGATCAATTAATATATGAAAAATGATCCAGAAGTCAAGCCCAAACAGGTTTTAAAAGGCATCAGAACTCCTTACCCTATGGCAAACTTTCGATATCCGGATAATATTTTAGTCACGTCAAGGGTATATATTTAAAAGACACAATTCGTTCAAGAAGTTCCACTGAATCGAAAGAAGATAAAGAGGATTTCAATCAATGCACGTCAAGAATTCAATATTAAAAAGCTAGTTGCTGGTAAGCCATATTATATATTAACCCTGTCAAGGATATGTACTTAAAAGGCACAATTCGTCCATGCAGTTTCACTAAACCAAAAGAAGGTAAAGAGGATTTAAATCAATATACGTCAAATTTTAGTATTAAAAAGCTGGTTGCTGTAAAGCCATTTTGTACAGGCCAGTCACAAAAGACAATATTATCTATATGGATTTAACACGCGACAATCGGCATTCCTACTCGAATCAATATTATAAAATTACTCACAAAATTAGTGTGAAATTTCTGGTATCCAGAGAAAAGGTTAATGCGCAGACCATAATAAGCTGCCACCAAAGTTGCTGTAATGAAAAATGACAAAAAGGGGAGTACTGTATATTCATACATTGTAAATCACGACCCCACACAGTAGTATCATCTATCCAAAACTGTAAATCACATAGGGGCGTATCGACTGAAACCTAAAGGTCCTGCTGAAGAATGGAACGCTCACAATCCCAGCGTGTACAGACACCAAGCGTTTCGTGACATTTTTACATGACATTTTTACATTTTTACACATACCCAGGGGCTAAAGAGGAGTACTATATATGCATCCAATCCCAGCATATGCAGACCCCAAAAGTTTCGTGACGTTTACCAACATGCCCAGTGGTTAAAGGATACCGCAACGTTTTTACCCCGACACCCAAGGAGAAAATAGAAGCGGGTGCATGAGATACACACTGCAAGTTAGTAAAACGCTGCTGCCACGGAGCATACTTTTCAAACAAAACAAGAGACGGTAGCATTCAAAGCCCACCCCCCTTAGAACCAAGTGATAAGAAACAGTAACTCGGCATCTGTCAAAGTTGATAAGTCGCAAATTAACCAAAGTCTGGCGCACACTCACCTGAAGAGCCCCTTGTCAAAGCGGTGTCCCCATGACGGATTCTATCGGTAGTGACCCGCCCGGTCTGGTGCGCTTTTAAACGCCCCGCGTGTCAATCACATGGTGTACAATAACATACACCTGTGTTTGTGCAGTTCACACGCAAATCTCGTAGCTTCAACTGGGGACGCGAAAAATAAAAAAGGGGACTACACAGAGTCCCAATAGGGCGGCCATGATGGACCGGCCTCAAAATACCAAAGGCCTTTAGTAAAAGCACTGGGGATTCTCATGGCTGCAACCGGGGACGCAGAAATAAAGAAGGGACTGCACAGAGTCCCAATCGAGCGGCCATATTAAACTGACCTCAAAATATAAACAGTCTAACTGTTTATATTTTGAGGTCAGTTTAATATGGCCACTCGATTGGGACTCTGTGCAGTCCCTTCTTTATTTCTGCGTCCCCGGTTGCAGCCATGAGAATCCCCAGTGCTTTTACTAAAGGCCTTTGGTATTTTGAGGCCGGTCCATCATGGCCGCCCTATTGGGACTCTGTGTAGTCCCCTTTTTTATTTTTCGCGTCCCCAGTTGAAGCTACGAGATTTGCGTGTGAACTGCACAAACACAGGTGTATGTTATTGTACACCATGTGATTGACACGCGGGGCGTTTAAAAGCGCACCAGACCGGGCGGGTCACTACCGATAGAATCCGTCATGGGGACACCGCTTTGACAAGGGGCTCTTCAGGTGAGTGTGCGCCAGACTTTGGTTAATTTGCGACTTATCAACTTTGACAGATGCCGAGTTACTGTTTCTTATCACTTGGTTCTAAGGGGGGTGGGCTTTGAATGCTACCGTCTCTTGTTTTGTTTGAAAAGTATGCTCCGTGGCAGCAGCGTTTTACTAACTTGCAGTGTGTATCTCATGCACCCGCTTCTATTTTCTCCTTGGGTGTCGGGGTAAAAACGTTGCGGTATCCTTTAACCACTGGGCATGTTGGTAAACGTCACGAAACTTTTGGGGTCTGCATATGCTGGGATTGGATGCATATATAGTACTCCTCTTTAGCCCCTGGGTATGTGTAAAAATGTAAAAATGTCATGTAAAAATGTCACGAAACGCTTGGTGTCTGTACACGCTGGGATTGTGAGCGTTCCATTCTTCAGCAGGACCTTTAGGTTTCAGTCGATACGCCCCTATGTGATTTACAGTTTTGGATAGATGATACTACTGTGTGGGGTCGTGATTTACAATGTATGAATATACAGTACTCCCCTTTTTGTCATTTTTCATTACAGCAACTTTGGTGGCAGCTTATTATGGTCTGCGCATTAACCTTTTCTCTGGATACCAGAAATTTCACACTAATTTTGTGAGTAATTTTATAATATTGATTCGAGTAGGAATGCCGATTGTCGCGTGTTAAATCCATATAGATAATATTGTCTTTTGTGACTGGCCTGTACAAAATGGCTTTACAGCAACCAGCTTTTTAATACTAAAATTTGACGTATATTGATTTAAATCCTCTTTACCTTCTTTTGGTTTAGTGAAACTGCATGGACGAATTGTGCCTTTTAAGTACATATCCTTGACAGGGTTAATATATAATATGGCTTACCAGCAACTAGCTTTTTAATATTGAATTCTTGACGTGCATTGATTGAAATCCTCTTTATCTTCTTTCGATTCAGTGGAACTTCTTGAACGAATTGTGTCTTTTAAATATATACCCTTGACGTGACTAAAATATTATCCGGATATCGAAAGTTTGCCATAGGGTAAGGAGTTCTGATGCCTTTTAAAACCTGTTTGGGCTTGACTTCTGGATCATTTTTCATATATTAATTGATCTTCTGTACTATTTTCAGCTTCTGTATTGTTTGGATCGGACGACTCCATTGACGTTATTTCTCGTCGCTTCAAGTTCTGACCAACACTTTTGGTGAGAACGTCTTGTGTATAGTGTCAACTTTTGCCCTGTCCTTACTTGGGTTTCACTCAATGGCTATTTTTGTTTCATTCTGCTTCACCTTCTCTTGCTTTTCTCCTTCCTTTTTACTTCTTACTCGGGTTTCATTCGATGGCTATTTTTTTCTGCGTTACCTGAGGTAATTTCTTTTCAGAACTTTTTCACATCTTGTTCTAGTTACCAATGTCCTATATAAACCACCAAGTTGTATGACTTTTGTGCTTAGATATTAGGATCTAGGTGCATGATGTTTTCCAAGAAATATATATAGGATTATTATTGTAACCTTCTTTGTAGTTTGGCCATCTCGTCTCGTTCAAAGCACAACTGTAATGTTTTTTATAAAAAAAATCTTGTTTGTTTATTGTAAATGTCATGTTGGTATGTGTTATTAATATTGGTGTATTTTTGTGTTGTTTTCAGCCCTGACGAAGCTCCCACTGTTGGGGAGCGAAACGCGTTGGCTGTCCTATAAATGAGAAAATAAAAGAATTTATTTTTTGATACTACATGGTCCTGGCTACTTTATCCTTGGTGCTGCCTCTGTTCTGTTTCTTACTGCTGGTAAATGCCCTTTGTGAATACGAAAAGTCGTAAAGTTAGACTTTCATCTTAGTTTACCTTTGTGAATCGGGCACAATGTGTTTCCAGTGAATCGGTAATCAAACTTATTTACTTAGCTCCACAATGTGGTTGCAAGGCAAAACATAAGAGCTCTACAAAAGAGCTAAATGAATGCTTCCTCTCCCTGACAATACTCAGGTTCAAATATTTCCATGAAGAGGACAACACACCTGGATCTTATCTAAATGACGCAGCTATGTGAGTGTGTATATTTTACTAACATGCGGACAACCACCTTGATGTACTACTATATAAAGGCAAGTGTCAAATGTACTTTAGAACTATGTTGTCCCCACTATTCAGCACTTACAACTACATTAACCTTTCAAATTAATGAAAAATGTATTAAATGTAATCATTTATATTTTTTATATTTAGTTAACATGTTTTTTATTTTAGGTATTTGAAATAAACAGTTACCTTAACCTAACACTACCATCCAGCTTAATCCTAAACTTATAATTAATTTAAATTAAATGAGATTTATGTACCTACTAACCCTCAGATCTAACTTTTTTATAATTAAATTAGGTTACATTAAATGAAATAAATATGTAACCACAGCTGTGAGGAATCCAGCTCATTTATTGCACAGGAAGTGAGGCCTGTGAAAGCAATAGGTCCACAATTACACCCTCACTGGAAACCAAGCAATCCATCATAACGCGTGACTCTCTCAGGATAGGGAAGCAGAGCAGTCCAAGGCCTACTCAGGTGGTGTAGGCTCAAATCACCATTCACTAGCATGCAACAACAACACTCAATACATGTTTGTCCAGTATGTGGTATTTCTTTGGTTAAAAAGTACATGTATTGCTCACAAACTAATAAATACCAAGCAGTAATTTACTAATATATACATAATGTTGGTGGAAATACTTCTGATGAAATTCCTGAATTCCATTTGACCCCTAAAGCTTTATGACCCTTAAAAATCATAGTTCCCCCTCCCCTACCAGATAGCACATTCTCATATAGGAGATGGTTGGGGAGGGGTACTGTCCATATAGGAGAACGTCACTTTAAATATTGCAGGCCTATTAGTTTGTCAGAGTTACCACATTAAAATACCAAGAATTACATTATAAAGCAACAAACCACTGCAATATTTATCATAAATCACTGTCAACAGTGGTTTTTAAATAAAGCATTGTGAAACAACATAACCTGTGTCTTTGTCTTTCTTAAACGACTTTAGACCACAAAACGTGCAGCCATAGGACCAACCACAAGAGGTACCCACACTCCCAGGATGTAGAACAAAGGTTTCTGTCCTAAAAGTGCTTAAATGTTGAGGGAAACACCTTGGGGATCATAAAGTCATTGACCCTAGAAACGTAGGGTCATTTTTTGAATGACACCTTCAGCCACCCACAACTTTCCTTTGAAATGTTGGCGGTGCCACAGCCCTCCTGTGGCCACCACAAGAAAGAAAACTTTGGGCCAATACAGCCCTGCAGGGCATTATGAGGTGCTCCCTCCGCAGAGCAGCAGATTTAATGGGTGGCTTTGGATGCATTACTTTGTGTTGTGTGGGCCTTTTCACCACTCATCTTCTTGTCTTTTTAGTTTCAGTTTTTTATTAGAAGTGCCCGGTCCTATCTGGGACCCCCTGAAGAGCATTTGGTTGGGTCAGTGTAGGGAGTCAACTCCTGCACTATCCAGCCAGCTACCTGCCCGGCTGGCTGTGTTGCCTGCCAGTGCAAGAGCTGGTAACTGGATTGTCCCTGCCTGCTCCTGCATGCAGGCAGTCTGTTTTACGGTACCGCCCCACTCCCCCCAAACACTAGCATGTGGAGTGTGGGTGAGCTAACCGCCATTTTGAGAGGAGCGACTTTGCTCCGCAGTCCACTCTCCTCGCTAGAGGTCTGAGAATGGGGTCCTGGGCACCTTCCGTCCACGGTGCGATGGGTGTGGAATAGTGCACTCCACTTCGTCTTTCCTTTCGTGGGGGCCAATGGATGGGACCTGGGACCCTTCTTTCTATATGCCAGCCTTGGTGGTGGGGTCATCAGGCCTCGCAGAGCTCTGGGAAGGTGGCCTTATGCACAGCCCCTCTCAATGCATTCATTCATTTTTAAAACTGGTGCAGAACCCTGTGCCCTGGCCATCCTTGAGGTATCCTGGAAAATCGCAGCTGAGCCCCACACGTGCAGTTTCTCAAGCTGTCTATGTTTAAATAGGCCCACTTTAAAGATTCACGCCTAGGGCCCTGGGGGCTGATTTTTGTTATCTTGGGCTCCTTATGCTTCTGGTGGAGATCTCTAGCTACCTGGAGCTCTTACAGCAGAAGTTCTGGCCTCTAAAGTGTCAAACTGTGCAGACAGCTGGTGCCGCTGGCTCCCTGTGCCAGTTTTTCTCATTTGCTTTATCCCAGGTGCCTCCTTGAACTGATCCTTAGGGGGTGTAAGTGGAATCAATCTCACTGGGTCTGGAGAAACCCACTGGTCCTGGGGTCATCCGCAGACAGAATCCTTACTCCATTAGGGCATCACAGGGCTTGTCCTTCCAGCTGTTCATAGTATTTGGCCATCCAGTTCCAGTGTCCGAATACATACATGCCTCTCGCTTGTGGAAGACTTTTTAAGGGGTGGCGGGGAGTCCCAGAGGCCAGGCACCCCTGACCAATCCTAAGGTGCCAAATGCCTGCTTGGACAATTCAAGATGGCACCATCAAGTGGTTCTGGGGCCCTCATCTCCGCCCTTAACACACAGCAATTTGCATCTAAAAACCCCAAAATAGTGAAATAAGCCAGTTATTCATCTAACTATGAGATGCATCCCATTGAGCACTGCTTATCACCTTACATATTACATCACACATGCCATGTTAAATGACATAATTGATGACATCCCTGATGACACCTCAAAGAACATCACTGAAGCCTCTCCCCACACTCACAATGCAACAATTGTAATAAATAGCACATTACACTCTGCACATCTGCAATTAAAGAACATCAAATTACTTACCATTACTCTTAATTAATTTAAATTAAAGTAAATTTAATTTCACTGAATAAGTACTTCAACTCTTTTTATAACTTTTATAATCATATAAGATTAAATTGACCCTTAACACTTAATTGAAAGTACCTAGAAAAGCAATTAAATGTATTATTCTTACTTAAAACAAAGTAGCGCTATTCTCTGTGAAGGACGCGTCGGGGTAGTGGCATGGTTTTCGTGCTATCGTTGTAGCGCTGGTGCAGAAGAACATCTCTGAACAGAACTGCATATTGTGTCTACCCAGAGCGCTTGGATTTGCCTGAGATCGCATGTGCCTCCGGGTCTCTCTGAACAGGGTGCATGCTTGCTGCTTCCAGCAAAGCTCACCATGGTGACAGCTGACAGGTTGACAGAGGTGACAGTGATGTTCCATTTGCAGTGACAGGTATAGATGGTGAATTTGTCTGACCAGTCACTTGGCCGCCAGACAGAACCTTGCACAAGCTTGCGGGCCACCTGCCCACGACATCTAGCCGCCAGATCAGATGTACTTTCTCTGTTGGCCTTCCCCCAGGACTGGTTGGTCACAGCTACTGGAGGACAGGAGTGATTGACCAGTTGACAGAGTGCAATTGCCACTAGTGCCAGAAGACTTGTTTGGGCTCAGAGAAAATCCATTCCAAAAACAGAACTGACAAATAACCCATGAGTGAAATGTCAGAAGACATTGTGACAGCGGCAGATGTCAGAGAGCAGGCCAACATGCAAGACAGAATGGGACATGAACAGATGAAGAAATAGCCTGCTTTCTTATGCTCCAGAATACCCTTCATTTTATCTCCTTTTGTAAATATTTCTTGCATCCTAGTAGAGTGTTTCTCAAAGGTCTTTTAAAAGAACTGGGTTTTAAACATGTCCGTGTTGCCTTATTCTTTTTATAGTTTCTACCTAATGTTAACCCCTTTTTTGTGACTTATTTTGTAAAACCTACCCTAAAGCTGAGATGCACTAGAGGTGATTAACGGTTACCTCCCCCTTGCATATTTGCACATTGTCATGCTGCTACAAATGTAATATACCCTTGCTACTTAATATGGTCCATTTATGCGTTACCTTTAGTCTGTCAATTACTACTTGCGGCTCTTCACCTTTTGTTTTATTGTTTTAGCTGTTTTGTTGGATACTAAGTAAACCTATATATATGACCATCGTGTAGTTAACATGGATTTTATGTGCTGATTTTTTATCTTTTTAAAACCGTCTCTTTTTATGGCTGCATAGACTGCCGAATAAAGATTATTATTATTATTATTATTATTATTATTATTTTTGTTATCATTATTATGCTCCAGTATGCAAGGTGAAAGCGAGGTTATGTCTCAGTGGACGTTACTATTCGCAGATCATGGTCACGTGCCCTTCTTCTCCCGACCTTCAGTGCATTTCCTCTCATTTCTATTGGTTTTAGGCACTTCAGAGCCATAGTGGGCGGGGCAGCTCGCGGTGCGCAAACCCCATGCTCACTGAATTAAAAAACACAGTCTCCCCCGGCAGTGTGCACAATCTTAATGTGAACGTGCACTGTTGGTGTCAGTAAGGGAATGGGGGTAGTGAAGAAGTAATGGAACTGTGAGTAAAAGATGGCACAGTTTACACACCGCTGTGAAAATTACCAAGGTGAATCCAGGGTGAAGTTAAGTTTCCAGGTGCTACAGGTGGAAAATCTACAGACTAGATAGGCCTAGTGGAATAACTCTGTTCTCATTGTCTATTAATTGAAAGAAAAGGGGTAACCCTGTGTCCCTCAGAACCTGTGTAATTAATGGTTAAACAAAGAGTGGTTCAGTTGGGTAGGACAAAAGTGATTTGGCGATGCTATTAATGCAATCAGAGAAGAACGCTCTCTAACAAACACAGCTCTAAAACCTAGCACTTAATGAATAGGACGTGAGATCAAATGATTGTACTATGTATTGATATCAGAATTACTTCATTCAATGATACATACATTACATGGGTAGACTGTCGAAATCAATGTTGAAGTGCAATTAAGTGACATTTGTGCATGGTGCTCAGGAAGTGAAAAATATATACAGTGAAAACATTTTCATATATACACATATATACAGGTGTTTCGAATGGCCAGATACTGATTTATATCCAAAGATTCCTATTCTTCCTATTGGAATTCTGGTGGTACTGGACCTATGACAAGCGTCGACGTTTCGACCCTTAGGTGCCCCAATGGGTGGTCACGACGGGTCTTCCTCAAGTGTGGGTATGTTGATTTGATTGCGAGACAGTCCTGTTTCGAAGGCCGGGAACCTCAGCCTGAATCAGCAGGGCACAATGGCCAAATTATCCGTACGCTGGAACAATCAGGGTGAAAATCAACATACCCACACTTCTGTCTTGAGTTTTCACTGTATATATTTTTCACTTCCTGAGCACCATGCACAAATGTGACTTAATTGCACTTCAACATTGATTCCGACAGTCTACCCATGTAATGTATGTATCATTGAATGAAGTAATTGTGCTATAAATACATAGTACAATCATTTGATCTCACGTCCTATTCATTAAGTGCTATTTTTTAGAGCTGTGTTTGTTAGAGAGCGTTCATCTCTGATTGCATTAATAGCATCGCCTAATCACTTTTGTCCTACCCGACAGAACCACTCTTTGTTTAACCTCTCAAATTCTATTAACCAAAATGCTCACTACTTATCTCGCTGGGATTCAGGGAGTGTATAAGTGAAAGCCCTTCTGTAGCACACTATTAAAGGCTTAGCCACCAGGTACTAAACTGCTTACTGCCCACTACAGTAGCCAGTGGCTGAAAATATGTAACAAAAGGCCACTGTTTTGGGCCTAGACTAGACCCACACGTTGCTGGAGAAAATTAGTAGGTGAAGACTGCAGTTTCCTGCTTGAAGTGTGAAGCACAATGTTCTGTGTGACTACTCTAGATATTAAAAGGTGTTATATAATGCTTGAATTCATCTTAACCATACTAGTACCTGCTCTAGGAACATTCCAACATTTCTTTGCTTACTGTGCTACTATTGAATGAGACCAACCATATGTAACTACTAGGCCATTCCCTTCTGAATGAGAAAACAACCTTAGACGTCTTTCAACTTTAATGGACCTCCCTCCTAAGATTTGGATTGAGGCCTAAATTTACTAGCATTTTGGGTGTGCCACTTTTTTGGCGCATCCACAGCGCAAAATGTATTTCGGGATTTACAAAGACACACAAAGCTTGATTCGTGTATCTTTGAAAAATAAAAAAATGTAGATCTGCCTTGCAGTACTTTGGTCGGGGAGGCATTCTATGGGTGAAGCATGGGTGTTCCTGTGCATCCACCCGTGTATTTTGACGCAAACTCAGGTTTACTAAAGTCTCTAAACATGGGTTAGCATCAAAATGGTGCCCTTACCTGCAGCTGGCTTAATGAAGATAAATAAATGTATCTCATCTTGCTACTTCCTTATTGCATGCATACCAAATGAGGCTGTTCCTCTTAAGGAGGCTCAGATAGATTCAAGAATTACCATTTTTGCCCAGTCTAAGTAAGCCATTTAAAGCCATATCATTGAAGGTGTTTATGGCCTAGGGAGAGATTTTTGACAAATAATTAGAATTTCAACTCCCACACAGCTGACTTTCGGTCAGTTTTTAAGAGTGTTAACCTGACTAAGCCCTGAATTCAGAGCATTCTGGAGCTAGTGTTTATATTTCTTTGACAAGCCCAGGTAACACTACCACGAGGAGCATGTGAAATTTGCACTTTTCAGGCTATTCTCTTTGTGATCTCTGGATTTAGTGCACAGGTATGCATTTCAAGCCTGGAGGGGTGAAAGATCATGTTACTGGTGAAATTACTAATCTGAGGATTTACTAATACATTTTCATCCTAGATGTTCTTACTTTTTTAAAAGTGTATACTTTCTTGATCAAAAGAACTTGGGAGATGAGGACACATGTGCAGTGTCAGTAGGTCAGATGTAGAATGGAAGAAAATAACTTACATGTTACCAGCAGCGGGGCTGAACCAGCTGTTGGTCAAACATTTCAATCGTCAATAGCCCCTTAAAGTGACGATGGCACATACTTACGGTGCTCAGTGAGTCACTGCCACATTATTTGAAGAAAAGCAATTGCTTCCTAACAGTGCTGCCGTAAGAGATGGATATAAACATTAAAAATGGCACGTGAAGGCGGGGATCGAACCGCATTCGAGATCTTGAAATAGAAGGGGTGCCTACAAGCCCAGGTTGGTAGCTGATATGGCAGAAGTTGGTGGTTTGCATAATACTTAAAAAAATGGTTTGGACAGCTTAACGGTCCAGGTTCAAAGCCATCTGCACAGTTTGTGTATGGTGATAAGTTCCTTTGTCTCACCTACTCAGGATGGGTACAAGCATATGGTTGCAAATCAGACACAATTTTAAGAGTATTTCACTTCTTATAATAGCTTGAGTCCTCTTCCTAAATCCACAGCATAAGTTGTGTCTCTAAATTTCAGCAACATTTCAGCACAACACCATATCATTTCATTGTAAGTTAATGCATGTGGTCAGTGTTGATTTCGAATTCCATCTTTAATACAACAATATGTAATACAACGATATGTAAAACAGCCCCAGATTTATTAGGAATTAGAATGGGCACAAAACACCTCAAAGCTCCTCAAATGAGAGTCCAGATAACATTTTGAGTGCATAAGACTTTTTGCGTCAAAAATTGACGTGAGTGTAGCACTAAACAGCATTGTATCATATAGTGTGAAACCATTGCAAAGTGGATGTAAAGTAGCAGTAAAAGAGCAAACACCCGTAGTATTCGAAGCACACCAAATCAAATAAAGACATGAAGAGTAGTAAGAATTGTATTTGTGTGGTATGTTAGCATCAAATGAAAACTGGTGCAAACAAGGTACAAACGTAAAAATGCATAGGTCGCATTTTTGGAGCCGAATCGTACAGTTTATGAACTCGGTTTCTGAGCGAGAGAGTACGATGACCAATTCGGACAGCCGTTCCGATTCGGTTTCTCCGGAATGAATCGGCTGCCGGAATCGGTCTTTGGGGCCCATAGCAGGCCCACCTTCACCTGGGGCCCTCCGAAACAGGCCCCTGGGGGTACCCATGGATCCCCTCTCCCCCACCATATAGGTCAGACCCATTGTTTTGAACTTATGAAGATGTTTTTTTATACACTGAAAATCAGGATGTTTTTTGTATTTTTAACACACATTTTTTCTTTTGTCAATGTATGCTTTTGATTTGATTATTGTTATTACTGTATCCCATTCTAATCCTTTTGTAACATAAAATGAATAACTTTTTTTGATATACCCGTGTGAATATTCTTTAAAAAAAAATGTTCTTGATGGTGATCATATAATAAGATATAGTTGCTTTGAATAATAATTGTTAAAAGAATCCCTTGTCGGCACCTCTACCTTCTTACTTTTACAAAGTGGCCATTTTCTTGCTTAACCATCCTGTGCCTCTGCCTGCCTATGGAATCAATGTCTGGTTTAGACTGACAGCCGGGTTGTTTGTGTATTCACTCTAGACAGCCACAAAAAGGGAGCTGAGGTGTGCCCTGCATCTCTTGATGGCCCATCACCAGGTTGATGGGCCTTCCTGAGCTAGAGTGATGGAAGGAGTTGTCTCTAACACCTGAATATGGCTGTGCCTGGCCTCTCACAATGCTGTCTCAGCCTCCCTGAAGTGTGTCTGGAGCCAAGGCAGGGTAAGGAAGTCAGGATCTTGTGGACAACAAAGTCTTTCCTTTGAAGTATGCCTACTTCAAAGACCAAAGGGGGTATGAGAATTGTACCTGTAACTCAACATTTTTCGTCAAAGGACCGCCAGACTCGTGGGGCACGGAGGTGGCCGTCCTCTGACCGCCCTATTACTATATGGACAGTGGGACCCCCACACCCCACTGCAGCCGCCAGGGAACTGCCATTCCCTGGTGCTTTTGTGGTGGTCAGGAGGCAGTAATATGCCTGTCGGGACCACTGCAGTCCCGCCAAACATATTACAAGTTTCCTCTCTGCCACAGTTTTCATGGCGGTTCCACTGCCATGAAAACCATGGCAGAGAGGAACCCTGGTGCCTCACGCCATGTGGATGCACACTAGGGGCACAGCATGTGCCACCTTGTGTGCATGCACACCAGTTTCCTGCACGGAACGAACTTTTTAGTCCATGTCATGCAGGAACTTTTTTGGCGGTGCCCATTTTCAGGGCACCGCCCTGGGAAAGTCAAAAACAAAGCCCGCCAGACAGGAGGAAACTCCTAATGTGGCAGGTGGTCTGACCATGGCTTTGGCGGTGTAGCGGCAGGGCGGACCCAGCGCTGCACCGCCAAAGTCGTCATCAGGCCCAGCGTGTCTTTCCTCTCCATGTTCTTTTCCCTTTTCCAATTTATTACTGCTCTCCATGTTGCAAATCCTTTCATTACTCGCTAATGTGCCCATCACTAAGCTGTCACCTGTATCCCTCTCTGCCATACCTCTTTCAAACCCTCTTTCTCTTCTGTCATTTCCCTCTTCCTGTCCCATGCCTTGTTTTTTGCTCTCCAGTCTCTCTCTTAGCCTCTCTGACTCAAGCCATGTCAGGTACTCACTCACAGCTTGGCTTGTTTTTGGCTCGTAGGCCCTAATTGATCCTGGGGGATGAGATAGAGTTAATCATCTTGCTTGAGTCAGACTCAAGCCTTCAGTGGCTCCCCCATCTTTTATTCTGACTATGGGGCCAATTTACAAAGGGCATCCTGATTTGTGGTGGAGGCCAGCAGTCATTGTGCGGGCCCTCACTCATGGTGGGGGCCCGGCAATGGGTAGCGGCAGTACGGAGGTCTCGCCAAGACTGCGGGGCTTCCGCCACGAACACGGAGGCCCTTTGTGAACAGGCCCTTACTTTTTATTTTGAAGCTTGAGTTACATAGTGATGTTTTAGAATTTATTTTTTCATAGAATGATAAAAACTCAATAATGTTGAACAGCAACATTCCCATGGCCTACTGGGGCAATCAGTTGTCTAGGGATGATTTGCCAAAAGGTTCTGAACTTTCATCACGGGCGGGAATCTGGGTCATCTTGAGATAACACATGATGGGTATTGAGAATGTAGATCTGCACCACATCTGTGGTTCTCATGAAATACACAATGACCTCAGAACCCAGTGCCCATAGAGTTAACATCTACTCGTTGAAGCTGAAATATGCTGATAGTCCCAAATCCCAGAAGGCCATTGCCTTCACTATCCAAGTGCAGAACCCCCGGCCCCCTTTAGGATAGTCAATTCGAGCAGGCTAACGCAGCAGTTTTCTTCCTCTACACTCTCCGAAGACCATCTGAGAAGGAAAACCAAAGAGACGCGAAAGGGTTATGAATGTTTCATGATGGCTGGAGAGCATAAGAGACCGCAGGAATCAAGAGCGGTGCGCGAGCCGGGGTCCCTGACTCTTCCTATTCAGACTTTAAAAGCAATGCCTTCCGCAGTTGCTTCCATTGCTCGGTTTATCTCATTAAACAAGACAGAGAAGCAGGCCTCCCACACACCAGGAAGACCTCGGCGCACCAGCACTCTTTGGCTCATCAATATTGCACCAGGGGAAGCTACAGTGCTGGAGACGATTGAACTGCCAACTCTGACATTAAGATGTCTCCTATAATAGGAAGATGCCTTGCAACATGTAGGCATCCCTCGTGCTGTATTTACCAGAAGGAGGAGGTATGGATGGAGAAGTACCCATGGGTGTAACATCTGCCCTGATTAAAATGAATGTGCTACCCAGATTATTGTATGTTTTCACGGGTGCTTCATAAAATCCCCAAAGCGGATCTTTAGTGAGAGGGAGAGTTTAATCGCTTCCCTAATATATATGGGATAAAGTACCCCATGATGCTCAATATGAGGGTATTGCAAGTCACCAAGGAGTTCAATGACCAGATAGAGGAACAAGACAAAACCTCCTTTATAAGGTAATGAATCTCCCAGGTGACTTGCAATATCTTTATAATATACAGAGGGGGTACTTTATTTCTTATAATACATGATCATTCCTTTCCCGCAAACAACTTTTATCCTTGGTGTGTAGCTCTTTCGTGTGAAAGAGAGTGCATGCTTGCAGCCAAGGAGAATACAAATAGAATAGCAACATTACACACATCAAAATAGCTGTTAAATATTTGTTGTAAAACGATATTGGAAGCAGTTTAATACAAGCTCGTTTTTAACAAAAAGGTGCTGTAGAAACATGCAGAAATAGTCTAACTTTTTATATTTGCCGGTTGCAATAAATATCTACTTTCTGCTTGTCACTCTTCAGCTACAAAGACAGAGCAGAAGCAAGAAAAGCACCATTTGTTTTTGTGACCTGACTTGTCTTTCCCCTCAGCTGCTGGCTCTACAGCAGGCATTGTAACGTCAGAACTCAGCTGTACTCTGTCATTACAGTTGAGTTCTGATGTAATTTCTCTGTAATCGGCAAATGGATGCGTCACAAATCACCCATTAAGTTGAAATTAGGGGTTTTATACAGGGATTGCATCCCATATATAGAACACTAAATGGAAGTGGGTGAAAATAGAGACCCTAGTTCTAACCTAGGGTACAGGAGGACTCACATCTGAAATATACGGGAAGCATCCTTTACAACGCAACTTTTACCACGCAGTGCCTTTACGATGCAACTTTTACAACGCAAACCATTACAACGCATTGCGCTGGGGGGCGCTCTAGGATAGGGAAAAAGTTTAATTTACTCTCCAACACCTTCCCTAGTGTCCACGGGGACTGAAGTTGGAATAGTAAATTAAACTATTCACTATCCAGCACCCCAAAGCGCTATGCGTTGTAAAGGTATGCGATGTAAAAACCGCGTTGTAAAGGCATGCGATGTAAAAGCATGCGTTGTAATGTCATACATCTGAAAAATACCTATGTGGTGACACAACTGCAGTATGTGGCATACTGGTTAATCAAGCCTTTAACTCGAAAAACATTTACTGAAGGGCTGTCATGACCATGTGCCACTATCAGCATTCAAGGACCGACTTGACAACAATGCCCACAACAGCAAGGAACTATTCAACATCGTAAAAGAATTTATCAACCCCACCGCCGGCACCAACAACATCACTCCCTCCCAAGACCTCTGCGACTCCCTATCCTCATTCTTCCACAACAAAATCGCCGACATACATAACAGCTTTGAAAACCAGTCCAGAGACCAGTCCACTCCACCCACCTCCGAACCAAAACCCCCCTCTAACAACCTTTGCGCCTGGAACCCAATCACCACTGAAGACACCATCCGCCTGATGAACTCCATCCACTCAGGATCGCCAACCGACCCATGTCCCCACCACATTTTCAACAAAGCAGACTCCATTATCGCACCCCATCTACGAGACGTCATCAACTGCTCCCTCAACTCCGCTACCTTCCCGGAAAGCTGGAAACATGCCGAACTCAGCGCCCTTCTGAAGAAACCCACAGCAGACCCCACTGAATTTAAGAACTACCGCCCCATCTCGCTCCTCCCATTCCCTGCCAAAGTCATTGAGAAAGCCGTCAACAGTCAGCTCGCCGCCTTCCTTGAATCCAACAAATCCCTCGACCCATCACAGTCCGGCTTCCGAGCCAAACACAGCACCGAAACCGCCCTCATCGCAGCAACAGACGACATTCGAACATTACTGGACAACGGAGAAACAGTTGCCCTCATCCTACTTAACCTCTCCGCAGCCTTCGACACAGTCTGTCATAGCACCCTCATACAACGCCTCAGCAACGTCGGAATACAAGGAAAAGAATTGGACTGGATCATCTCATTCCTCACCGGAAGAACCCAGAGAGTCCGCCTCCCCCTTTTAGATCAGAGGCTACCGAAGTCATCTGCGGCGTACCACAAGGATCATCACTCAGTCCCACCCTCTTCAACGTATACATGAGTCCCCTCGCATCCATCGCGCGCCAACACAACCTCAACATCATCTCCTACGCAGACGACACCCAGCTGATCCTCTCCCTTACCAAAGACCCAAACACCACCAAAACCAACTTACACGAAGGAATGAAAGATGTAGCCGAGTGGATGAAAACAGCCGTTTAAAACTGAACTCGGACAAAACGGAAGTCCTCATCTTAGGCTCATCCCCCTCTGCTTGGGACGACTCATGGTGGCCACCGGCCCTGGGAACCGCACCCACACCAACGGACCACGCACGTAACCTAGGCTTCATCCTGGACTCCTCCCTCTCAATGACCACACAAGTCAACGCCGTCTCATCATCATGCTTCAACATCTTACGCATGCTCAAAAAAATCTTCTGTTGGATCCCCACCGAAACAAGAAAAACGGTCACCCACGCACTGGTCACAAGCAGACTGGATTACGGAAACACCCTTTACGCCGGAACCACAGCCAAACTACAGAAAAAACTCCAACGCATCCAAAACGCCTCAGCCAGACTCATACTAGACATCCCCCGCCAAGCTCACATTTCCGGTCACCTGAAAGACCTCCACTGGCTCCCCGTCAACAAGAGAATAATGTTCCGTCTCCTCACCCACGCACACAAAGCCTTCCACGACCTAGGACCCGAATGCCTCAACACGCGCCTGTCCTTTTACACCCCCACCTGCCAACTACGTTCGTCCAATCTAGCCCTCGCCGCAATTCCGCGCATCCATAGATCCACCATGGGGGGAAGATCCTTCTCCTACCTAGCGGCCAAAACCTGGAATTCTCTCCCCACCCACCTCCGCTTTACACAGAACCACCTCTCCTTCAGAAAGCAACTAAAAACTTGGATATTCGATAAGTAAAGTACCATCCCCCCCCCCCACCTCCCTCAAACGCCTTGAGACCCTCTGGGTGAGTAGCGCGCTATACAAATTTTGAACTTGAACTTGAACTATGTCAAATGTCCATGCCTAAGCTGGGGCAGTGAGGGGAACTACGTACCTAGTGTAGCGCATCGTTGATATGTGGCATTTGACGATGACCAGAAAACTACACAGTACAGTGGTGAAACATGAGTAGGTTCTATCCGGGCTCAGTGATCTGAAATAGGCCAGAGAGGCAGAGTGGAACAGAAGAAGTGCACTAAACTGGTGGATCTCTAGGACAGTGACAGAGTAGTCACATCTGAGCATACCAGAGAGACTTTTGGGTGCCAGTAGACCAGTTCCTTTTCTATGCAAGGTTGACAAGGTGGCTCCAACTCCTCTGGGTGGGCTTCCTTGAGAGACATCTAGACTGTGGACTGTTTAGTGACCTGTTGGCTGTGTCAAAGGGAGCTTGACTGATCTCCAACATGCATGCAGCACTTTGTGAAGACCAACAAATTGCCAGTTAACAGTGAAAGAAAAATGCAAAACAGACTTGCAGGTAGTGCTGACTGAGAGCTCCTGTGAGAAAGCTGTATGCTGCATTAAAAACAATCCATTAATGCCAAATTTTCAATATTTGCAAAGAAAGCACACATGTAGAGTTAATATCACATCTCATCACCCTCCAACTACACTTTCAGGACTCCACCAAAGACACAAACAACTTCAACAACTGGGTCACCACCTTTGCAACTACCCTGGTGCCCCTGAAAAACACCAAGCCCTAAATATCCACCAAACAAGCTAGCTGGTACAACGCTGACATCAGAGAGTCCAAAAGAGTTTGCAAACAACTCAAAAGGAAATGGAGAACCATCCAAGGAATCACTACAAGAAATACCTACAAGATCTCACTTAGACACCACCACCACCAAGTGAAAGAGACCACGAAAAAGGCCCTGACGCTGAGAATTGAATCTAGCTCCAACATCTGCAAGGAACTTTTAGCATCATTAAGGAATTCACCAACCCAATAGCCGCAAACAACACCATCACCCCTACACAAGAACTCTGCAAGAACCTCTACGACTTCTTCCACAAAAACATCACCAAGATCTACAGCAATGACCCCCCCAATGACCCCCCAATGACAGTCCCAGCCTGCTAACCTCATCATCCAAAGACTACCCACTGACAGCTTGGAAACCCTCTATCTAGGATACCACAGCAATAATTAAAACAGTCCACTCGAGGTGCCCATAGACCCCTGCCCCCACCATATCTACAACCTGGGAAGAGTAATTATCAGCATTGCACTAACCTCTATCATCAACACCTCCCTCAAGACAGCCACCTTCCCAGACAGCTGGAACCATGCCAAAGTCATTGTCCTCCTCAAAAAGCCCTCAGCCGACTCGAAGTATTCAGCAACTATCGACCAATTTCGCTGCTCCCCTTCCCAGCCAAAGTCATTGAGTAGGCCATCAACAGACAACTCTCTGACCACCTGGAATGTCACAAACTCCTGGATGACTCACAATCAGGATTACTAAACAACCACATCACTGAAAGAGCTCTCATCACTGCCACAGATGACATACGCATCACCCTCGACCATGGACAGACTGCCACCCTTATCGTCCTCGACCTCCCCGATGCTTTTGACACCATTTCCTACCACACACTCATCTCCAGGCTACACATAGCGGAAATACAGGGACCAGCACTCAAATTGATAGATTCCTTCTTCTCCGGAAAAACACAACAAATCAGGCTCACTTAATTTACATCAGAACCCAAGGACCTCATCTGCAGAGTCACACAGGGATCATCACTCAGTTCCACACTTTTCAACACGTATATCACATCACTCCTCTGGCTAACATCATCAAATCCCACTGAGTCAACATCATCTCCTATGCTGATGACACCCAGCTCACTTTTTTTCTCACAGATAACATAGTCAATACCAAGATAAACTTCAAAGAATGCATGACCAGTATGGTCAATTGGATGAAAGATAACTGCCTCAAGCTCAACACTGACAAACCTGAAATGCTGATCTTCTCGAGTAAGAGTTCATCTTGGGATCCCACTTGGTGTCCCACTGAACTCTGACCCCCACTCACCCCAACTGCCTATGCTAGGAACCTAGGCCTCTTCCTGCACACCAATCTAACAATGAGGTCCCAGGTCAATGCTGTCACCTCTGCATGCATCCACATCATATGCATGTTACGTAAAATCTTCAATTGGCTCCTACTTGACACAGTAGCATCTTCTCCAGCCTGGGAGCATGCAAAATGAACACGCCACACATGAAGCTCATACCTGATGTCTTTACTCATCAGTGTACAACATTCAACAGAAACTCTCATTTTCTCCTAACCGTTAATAACCACACCTTAACTGCTTCCCAAATGATTACATAATTTTCTCGTTGAGTCTGCCCTGAACCGCATAGTGCTGGCTTTCATAGTCTTAAGACACTACGGGGCAGATGTATCAAAATACCTATTTGCGATTTTTTGAGAATATGTTGTAAATAACGAAGTCCTTGAGCCAGGTATATATCTCACTCTAGATTTAATAAAGCTTAGATCCAAGTTCAGTTTCAAGTAAATAAGTTAAGAAGAGAAATACCCCACCAGGAGCGGCCTCCCTGCCACTCAGCCTGCCTGCCATCAACTGCCACTCCACACAAGCCAGGCACCCAGGATTCTATTATGTCATCAGGCATTCCAAGAGCCACACCAGCTGAGTAGCAGGGAAGTTACCAAAGCTAAGTATAACATAATCGCTATTTGAGAATTGCAAAATGGTATGTATCTAAAAAAAAATCGCAATTTTTTAGAGATTTCTTATTATTCCTTATTTGCGAATAGCAAATTGCGAATTCGCAATTAAGGAATAATTTCCCATTCATTTCTATGGGCCAGGAGGCCCATAGGAATGCATGGGAATTTATTCTCAATTTGCGATTCGCAATTTGAGAATCGCAAATTGAGACCCTGCTGCACCCTTTAAATTCCCATGTGTGCGCATATGGCGCACATACATGCCCTAAGGGCATGTATGTGCACCACATGTCACCTTCACAAATGCAAAAAAGTGCATTTGTGAAAGAAATCGCAAATTACCACCACCTTCAAGTTAGTGGTAATTTGCGATTTCTTAATGAGAAATCGCAAAAATAGAATGCTTGATGCATAGCTTTAAGGAATCGCAATTTGTGATTCCTTAAATGCTAACGCGAAATTAAGGAATCACACATTTTGCGATTCCTTAATATTTGCATCATACATACCATTTTGCGAATTTTTTGTCGCAAACGCTGCTTTTTTGCGCCTAAAAATTCCATTGATACATCCGCCCCTACATCTCCTCCCTTGTTAATTAAAAAGTGTCAACAATAGCAGCATTTTTTATTTCTTTGATAAGTCTTCTAGGTGCTCGCACTTTTCAGCCAGATCGCATTGTATGAGGTAGTTGAGATGCACTCAAAGTGGACACCGAGGGCACAGGAGCTGATGTTTTATCTAGGCTGTCAGGTGAGTAAGACTCGTCTTGGATTACAGGGGCTGATGAATGTTGAATTAGACTTCTGAATTGTGTGAAACGCCTTGTGATCGATTTTCCGGGACGTTGCACTGTAATCATATGTCCCTTGTGTGTCACAACTTTCAGAGGCTCAGCAGCAAACGGAGGTTCTTTTTTCCTGCTACCAGTATTGTTTGACAAGACCCCAGTTACCTTATTCAAAGATGAGTTCCTCACTCCTCCGACGTTGATCAGCATACGTCTTCATTTGAAGTTTTCGAACAGTGCCAGTGGCACAAACCTCGTCAGCACTCCGAGTTTGTTCAGTGGTCCACTGTGGTAGCTTGGCTCTTATAGCTCTCCCAAATGGTAGGATGGCAGGAATCTCACCAGTGGTGGAATGAGGGGTCGAACGATCAGCACGGAGGCCTTAACATAAAGCCTGACTCCGCCCTATTCCCTCCATTGATGCACATTGGATCACTCTCTTTAGGGTGCCCATAAATCATTCCATGATACCGTTAACTCGGGACCACAGAGGAGTACTTTTTGGTGCTTGGCATTGAGCCTGCTTAGAAACTTCTTGAACTCCTTGCTATTGAATGGTGGGCCATTGTCAGATTTAAGGCTGTCTGGGATGCCCCATGGTGCAAAGATGTTGTCTAGCTGCACAATGACCTTGTCTTATGTTGTTGACGACATTTCCTCCACCAGAGGAAAACAGGAATATTCGTCAATGACTACCATGCAATAATGCCAATTCGCTAGGAGCCCAAACAAATCATCGGCCACTCTTTCCCACACACATACAGGAAGATCAGACATGGTTAGTGGATACTGTGTCACTTTAAGGGAAAGGCAATTACATAAGTGGCACTTCTTTAGTTCCCTCCCAACTCTCTTGTGCAAGCAAAGGGTACCACACTCGATCTCTCAGGGTTCCTTTGATGGTGACAATGCCACAATGTCCTTCGTGAGCGAGTTCAATTACTTGCTGTCTCAGACTCATCGGTATGACAATCCAAGAACCTCTTAACGCAATGCCTTCTTTAGTGACAGACAGTTCATCCTGGACATTCTTGAACTTTTGAAATTCAATATCATCACTTAGAGGTCGAACACTTTGTCTCCATGACTGCACTGAAATTATATCTTTAAAGGCAAGCATGTCTTTATCGGCATTTGTAACAGCAGGGGTCTGTTAACTGGATAAGGCTACTGGTGTGCTAGACCTTACAGTTGATGTACTCTTTAGTTCTTTTTGATGTTGAGTCTTGAGGAGGCAAGGGTACCCGTGAGAAATAATCTGCAGGGTTTTGGTCCCTTTGTATAGTTGTACTCCTGTAAATGCAACCTGCATCTCTAAATGCGAGGGGCCCTCTTAGATTTTGGGTATCCAAATATAGTGAGCACTGGTTGGTGGTCTGTGACAATTGTGAAATGCTTGCAGTACAGAAACAAATAAAAGTGTTCGCAGACCCACATCACAGGCCGACTCTCTATCTCTGAATGAAAATAGGCACGTTCGGTGTCAGACAGACTACGGCTAGCATACACCACAATGTGTCTCTGTGCATTTGGATGTCCATTATGCAGAGCAATGAATGGCACTAGCACCTCTGGGCTTTCTTCAACAGTAATCTCAGCATGAAGTTTAGGATTAAAGCAAGTCATCTCACTGGCTTTTTCAATGGCATGCTTTATTCTTTTGAAGCTTTGGTTGCATTCAGAGGACCATCAGAACTGGGCATTGCATTTAATCATCAGATCTCTCAATGGGGCAATAACTTTGGCAAAGTCACAAATGTAAATTGAACAATAGCTGGCATGCCCAAGAAGGATCATAGCATGGTGACATCTTGTGGTGGTTAGGTGGCTGACAGTGCTTGAACGTTATCTAGGTCGGGAGTGCTTCCACCATCAGAGAATATGTTCCAAAGAACATGAGTTTGGTTTTGTGAAATGTACATCTTTCTGCATTTAGACTGAGACCTGCATTTGTAAGTAACTGACACACTTGTTTGAGAGCCTTATCATTCTCCTTTCGTGTTGCACCAAATACCAGTATGTCATTACTGTAATTGAAAGCCCCCGGGCACTGGGTCACAGCCAACCTTGGCAGCCATTCCTTGTATGCCTCAGGAGGAGTTGACTCGGCTGAGTGGTAAAATTAAAACTGGCTCTACTGCTGACCCTTTGAGGCCAACGCAGTTCAGAGAGTCACTCTCTATATTTCGGGCTCCACTCTGTCAAATAGTTAATTCCTCTTTTTCGACTGCTATTGTTCCTGCACTGTGGAAACAGGCTTGGGTGTCCCCCATTCTTAAAAACCTACATTGGATTCTTCCAAACCGGAAAACTTTAGACCCATTTCTCTTCTTCCTTGGGTGGCTAAGGTTGCAGAGGCACATGTCAACAACGTGCTTACTCAATTCGTGAAATCCAATAGCATCCTGGATATATCTCAGAATGGGTTTCGACCGGGCCACAGTACGGAGACTGCCCTCCTGGCCCCTACTGAGCATCTGCGGTCCATTCTTGATGCTGGTCAAAGTGCGGCACCGATCCTGTTAGATCTCAGTGCTGCCTTTGACACGGTCTCGCATGACATCTTGCTAGAGTGGCTAGAGGAAGCTGGAGTGATCGGGTCAGCTCTGGAATGGTTTAGATCCTTTCTGACCTAAAGATCATTCAGAATGTCCGCTCCTCCGTTTCTCCCTCAGGTCCATTCCATTAACCAGGGGGTACCCCAGGGCTTGGCCTTGAGCCCGTCGTTGTTCAATCTTTACGTCAAGCCTTTGGCAGCTGTCGCCAGGCAATGGGACCTTGTTATGGTCTCATATGCCGACGATACGCAGCTGGTTGTCACCTTGGCTGAAGGGTCTTCCCTGAATGCCTCTAGGTTTAGAGATGGAATGGCGACTAAACTGAGGTTTTGTTGGTCGGGAAGAACGCTAGCCTGTGGAGTGAGCAATGGTGGCCAACTGTTTTGGGCGATGTCCCGACGCCAAAGACTCTGTTAAAAAATCTTGGGGTGTGGATGGACTCATCTCTTAGCTTTCAGGATCACACCAGGAAAGTGGCTGGCACATGTTTCGGCCTTTTGCGGGGTCTTAAGCCGCTTTTGAAGTTTTTCGATCCCGCCACACGTCAGCTGGTTGTACAGGCGACCATTCTATCTCGCCTGGACTCTGCCAGTTCTCTTTTACTTGGGGCAAATGAGGCTGAAATGCTTCGATGCAACGTGTCCAAAATGCCGCAGCCAGAGTCCTGGTAGGTCTCCCGCGATTCTGTTCTGCTGCTGGCACCACCCGGAGGCTGCATTGGCTTTCTGTGGAGAAGCGTATTCAATTTAAGGCACTGTGCCTATCTTTTAAGATAGTGAAACTTGCTAGCCGCAACTTGCTGAGTAACTTGCTTGTTCCATATGTTCCCTCCCGCAGGCTGCGTTCGGCGGGGCAGCAGTTGGTTGTTGTCCCGCGGGTTAAGCACAGCCGTGCGAAGACCGATCCTTCCGTTACCTTGCAGCTAGGTTGTGGAATTCTTTGCCTGAACAGATCCACGGCACAGATTGACTACTCGCCTTTAGGAAAGCTGTTAAAACCCTTCTCTTTCCTTTAGTCTAGTTTATGGCGTTATGGCAGCTGAAATGGTTTTAGGTTGTTGTTTGTGTTATACTTTGTAGCTTGAAGCGCCGGGACGCCCCTTTGCTGGGGCAGCTGTGCGCTATATAAGAAGCAATAACATAACAAACATAACATAACATCCATACCGCTGCACCCCAATTATGAGTGTCTAAATGGAAGTCAAAGAGGCAATTTTCCTATCTGCTTTTGGGTCCAGGGCATCCTTGCCATACCACTGAGTATTCATTGTCCATTCTTAGACCCCGATGGTAAATTCAGGAGCACAACACTCTGGCACAAATATCACTTATAATTGGCATTGGTGTATTTGTGCATCCAATGTGCACAGTGGGCGTAAAAAAGGGAACAACACGTAAGAAAAATTGCTCATTTTGAATACATTGCTGCCCCATTTTATATTTTTGCATGAGTACAAGACCAGCCAATAGATAGAGGTAACTGCATGGGTTGAAATAGAAGTGAGCTCTATTTGGACTACGGTCAAACAGTGACAAGTCTTAAAGAAACACTATTATCGTTCCTAGGTATTTTAGCCCTACTGCATGGGTCACAATGTCTCTCACATTAGCCTTAACAGCCACAGAGGATCCAAATGTTGGGATGCTTTAAGGAATGTACAGAGTGATTCTAACCCTGTTTTCGAAAGACCCTCAGGCTGCCTTCTCAAACAAATGCTCTCTGCATCTGCATAGTGCAGTGGTACTCTTGCTCAGTGATAATCTGCATAAGTATCCTTTATGACGAGTACCCTGACCTCCGCCAGCACTACTTGTATTCCGTTATGTTTGTTTTTATTTTCATATATAGTGATGTAATATGTGAGGTCATAAGCAGGGCATTGCTGGGGCCTAAGTTATAGTTAGCTCAGGTAACTGCTGAATTTCTCTGGTTTTGTGCGTAAATAATATGAGTCAATCGATAATGGCCCTGTAACCTTTGTTTTTTTTCAGTGACTATATAGATGTATATATATTTTACACCAATCCTTGCGGCGGCGAACAGACAGGCTCTGACTCCATGAAATGATGACAACACAGAAGTTTAATCCATCAACGACCTAGACGAGTTTCAGCGGCGTACCACCTTGATCACTACATCAGGTACATTCTCATTCTCTGCATTTTATGCAGCATTCACTGTTGGTTATCACAGCAACAGTGGCCAGGTAATAGACATAGAAGTCACCTATGTCTGTATTCACATGACTGTGCACTTTACTCGTATTAGTAACAAAGCTAGTGCAATAGAAGGAAATACACAGTATTATTATTAATGTACCATTACATCTTCTGCTCAACAGTACCTTAAACGAAAATAAAAAGTTAATAAGCAGCATGTGTAGTTATAACAAATGTGATATTGTTCCTGTTAACACGCATGGACATAGAAGAAATAGCAATGCGGCATTCAAGCTATATATTGCATTGAGAAAGTGCAAAAGCCAAACGCTAAGGTATATTATATTTACGATCTGATAAATGTATTTCTAGGGTGAACGATGGATCCAACACTAATTGGTTGCATGGTGTTTGTGATTCTGACCTAAAGGAAATCCTCCAATCTGCATAAAAGGTCTGTCAGCCACTCTACAAAACGTAATCTGTGGTCTCACAGAGAATATGTCGGAGACCCTCAGGGATATGTAACCTAGAAGAAGCAGCTGCCTAGCCCCAGTGGGCAGAGTAGCACGGCTTGAATGCACCTATACTGGAATAGGAAGCTAAACTAGGTGAAACCGCGTACTATCTTAGTGTAAAAACATGTCACGTGTAATAGGCTCTATTGTGAGTGAAAAAGGTGAAAAGTAACGTAATAAATTATAAGTGAATGTGACCTAACGTTACGGAGACTGGGCCGGGGCAGGACAAGCAGCTAACATAGATTACAGATGCCCATTCAGGGCCTCATCTGCATACATCCCATTTGGGATTTAGAATTGAAGAGGATGATGTAGCGTGATTCCAATCTTCTAAGGGCCAACTGTCTGTTCCCTCCTCTAGGGTTTCTGGGAACTGTGTCGATCACATAGAAGAATAGATCATGTGCCTTACCTCCATGTGATGTATTTATGTGTCTGGCAACAGGGTAAGTAGGGTCATTATTAGAGATGGCCCTAAGGTGTTGGAGAATGCGGACATGTACTGGGTGGATGGTAATACCCACGTACAATTTGCCGCATGTGCAGTACAGAACATAGCCAGCGAAGTCCGATTTGCAGGTGAAACTTCATCTGATTACATAAGGTGACTGTCGGAAAGGCATCTTGACCATTCTAGTATTGACACCATGTTTACACACCTTACACTTTGCGCATTTGTGAGAGCCCTTTAGTGCTTTAAGCCAGGAGCAACTTTTGGTGATAGCCGGAGCATTGCACACTATTTCCAGGCACATTGATTTGGCCCTCCTGAATGTGATTTGCGGTGTTCTAATACACACGGGGCCTATAACTGGGTAATTGCGTACAGTGTTCCAATGTCTGTGTAGTATTCTACGTATGCTTGCGTGATATGCATTGAACTCTGTGATGAGTCTAGGGGTGTAGGTTTTGTTGGAAATATTGATGTTTTCAGTTTTCTTGTCTTTCCTAAATAGAAGGTCCCCCTTCAGTATGTTAGCTGTTTTCGTTTTTGCTTTCACAATGTGTCTGAGCTGTACCCTCTGCACTCTAATCTGTTACATAGATCCGTGGTGGATTGTTTTAGACCTTCAATGGTGCTACAGTTCTGTTTCATGCGCTGGCATTCTGCGTACGATATGCTCTCCTTAAGTGAGGTAGGGTGGAAACTGTTGGCATGGAGTATCGCGTTTCCAGCTGTGGGTTTTCTGAAAGTTCTTGATTGGATTTTGTTATTCTCTACAAAGATTTCTAGGTCTAGGAAATATATGTTCATGGTACTAGTGTTGCATGTGAAAGTGAGATTCAAAGATTTGCTATTGATTTCTTCTGAGAAGGTGTTGGCACTTTCTAAGGACCCTCGCCACAAGATAAATATGTTGTCAATGTATCTGACATATAGGACAACATTTTGAGCCATTTGTTATCCCTGAGTTTTCATGAGTACTTGCTCCTCCCACCAGCCCATATGCAAATTGGCATAGCTGGGGCAAAGCAAGTACCCATGGCTGTGCCCTGCAGCTGTTTGTAAGTGAATTTGTCAAATATAAAAATGTTATTTTCCAAACACATTTCTGCCATTTGTAATAGCATCCTAGTATGTTGAAACACATGCATTGGCCTTTTGCCTAGGTAGTAACTGAGGGAATTGAGTCCATCTTTGAGTCTAATACTAGTATAAAGTGTATTCACATCCAATGTCATCAGTATATAGTCAGTTTTCCAAGATGCATCGTAGATTTTGTTTAAAAAATCACCGATATCTTTTATATAGGCAGGTAGTTCACATACAACTGGTTGTAGAAAATAGTCTATGAATCTGGATGTGTTCTCAAAGAGTCCCCCTATCGCTGCGATGATTGGTCTTCCCAGGGGTTCCAGTGGACTTTTGTGTATTTTGGGAACTAAATACAACTGTGGTGTGACTGTTTAGTCGGTCTTAAGAAATTTGAGTTCTTGTTTTGAATTTGATAACAGTCCCACTCCTCTCCATTCATACAGTGCACTGTGGAACTTCTCTTTAATTCCGATGATACTATTCAGACTTATTCGGCTGTAGTATTCACTGTTTTTAAGTTGGTTAAGCGCTTCTTTATTGTATTGTTCCAGTGGCCAAAGGTCAACATTTCCACCTTTATCCGACCAACGGATCACTACGTCTTGGCGTTGCTTTATTTTGTTGATGAGTTCATTATGTTTGGTCATCTTGTTCCGATTGGTACTGGCAAACTCCTTACTGCTTTTGAAAGCCAGTTCCTTCAAGTCTTTTATTACATTCTCTGCTAAGATGCCAAGCCCATCTTTTAGCATCATAGGGGTGAAGACTGATTTGGGTTTGAACGGCGTTCGCACTGTACTAAAAATCTCCACGCCTGCTGATATGGCAAAGTCGGTAGTTGTTTCCTGATAATCAGTTTCTTCCATGTTAGCCAAATTCTGAAGGAGAGACATATCCCCCACAGTGAGTATATTGCTGGTGTCGTCACGGATTGTAATGTTTTTGTTCTGTTTAGAATTATAGAAAAAATGTTTTTGCAGTTCAAGTTTTCTAACAAATTGGAAAAGGTCCACTCTTGTCTGTGCGTAAACAAAATTGTTTTTACACAGAAAGTGAGGCCTAACGAAAGGATTCTTTGTTCATCCGTGGTGAGCTCTATATTGGTGAGATTTATTACTGTGTTTTCAAAGTCTGTGTGTGTGTGTTTATCGCCGTCTGTTTCTTCTATATGACCGTTTGTTTTTTGTGGTCTTGTGTTTCCTTTGCCTATATACACACATATAACGCACTGGCGGTCGCCAGTAGGTTTTTATACCTAAGACAAACGTTTCCATATGAAAAGCGTTTTTTGTTTAGCCAAAAATGTTGTTGACGCTTGACGAATTTTGACATTTTTTTTAAAAAAAGTACCCTTTTTGGTTCAGCTATTGTGTGGAAAGTTTTGGGGTGATCCGTCAAGTGGGGGCCAAGAAAAAAAGGGGGGTCCCAAAACACGTTATTCCCATGTGATGTCTATGGGGATTTTTCTTTTTTTGCACACGACTACATACTACCACTATTTAAATATCTGGAAGCCCAACAGCCTACTGAAACCTTACTGAAATTTGATTGGTTGCGAACACTTCAACCAGGAAGAGTTGGCTGCCATCTTGGTACTCAGTTAAGCCAAGTCCCACAGAAAATGTAAACAAAAAAAAGGGGGCAAGGTAGTCACACCCTGAGCCCTTAGGCCTGTTGGGGGTCCCACAGGGACCCCAGTCCCATAAAAGAATGAATTTACATTTTCGGCTGGATCTGCGAATCTGACTGAAAACAAAATAAACCAAAGCGCGGGCTCCCGTGGGTGTCATCATCGGCCCCGGGTGGGCCAGGTGCCAAGGGCATTGTTTTAGTAAGGGAGGCGGCACACGGGCCCTCCCTCCTAGAGCTTAATATTGCCCTGGGGACCACCACCTCATTGGGGCTTTTTTTTAACAATGAATATGGGGTAGGCGCATATGGCCTCCCCCAATTGCCCGAGGACCACCACCTCCCGGGACATATATTTTTTATAAATGGGGGTCCTCTTGGACCCCACCAGCCCCGGGGACTCCCACCCCCTGGGGCTTTAATTTAAAAAAAATGCAGGTGGGCTACGTGGAGCCTCCCACATCCACCGGAACTGACACTTTCCTGGGGCTTTAACAAGTAAGAATCTGGGGGGCCTGTGGCTCCCACGCAACCTCAGGGACTACCACCTCCCCGGGGAGAATATAAACAAAGGCGGAGGGCGGTACGCCCCCCCCTACTGGAGCCCTAGATGACCCTGGGGACTGGCACACCTCCCTGGGACAGCTCCAGCAATGTCCCGGTTTGCCCACCCCAGGACATTGCAGTATGCTATGGCTTGGCAGGAGCACGGGTCCCGCCTAGCCACAGCCAACACTGCTTTGATTCGTGCAAGTAAGAGCATGTAAAATGCTCTTGCTTACATGAAGCGGAGCAGAATGGCTTTTGAATAGAGGGAGCTGCATGTTAGCAGCTCCCTCTGTCCAAAAGCAATGCCGGCTCGCACAGGACTCGGGGAGCTGGCAGGAACCATAGGGACCTTGAGGCTCTCCCACGGTCCCCAATGGGAAAAACTGGGTGCCCTGGGTGGGAACATGGGCACCCAGTATTTCGTGCCAAGCCCCATGGGATGGGGTCCCCAGGGTCAACAATGGCCTGGGAGCAGAATCATTCTGCCCATCTCCCTTGTTTTATAAATTTAAAAAATAAAAATAAATAAATCAAGGGCAGGGACCCTTTAATAAAAAATCAATTAAAAAAATAAAATGCCAGGCTCCAGGGGATGGGGTCCCTGGGACCGTAATCAGCGGGGGAGGGAGGCTCCCCCTTCTATAAATGTCTGGCCCCAGTGAATGGGGTCCCCAGGGCCTAATACAGCCCAGGGAAGGGGGGCCATGTGCCCCCGTTCATTTATAATTTTAAAGAAAAGAAAATGCTACCGGCACCATGCCGGAAGCCCCGGCCCCTTTCTGCACCACTCTGCAAATCGCACGTCCTGTCGCACTGCTGGTTGGGAGATGAAGTCCCATTGGCTGTTGGGAGTCCTTAGGGGACAACAAGACCTACTTTTACCTCCAGTAAGTCCCACATAGCTGGATTGCTGAGAGGTGGTCAGAGCACATGCCACCATTCTGCAAACATGCCTCTCAGCGCATTGCTGGTGGAAGTTGCTGTCCCCTTGCCTCCTGAGGACCTCAGGACTAAAGTGGACTTCTTCCATCAACCAGCAATGCACCAGGAGCTGTATTTGCACAGTGGTGGAGAAAGGTGGCGTGGCCTCCAACAACCTCTTATTAATCCAGCTGTGTGGGACTTGCTGGATGTAAAAGGAGGTCTTGTTGGCCCCCAAGGACCTTCAGGAGTAATGTGGACCAACCAGTAGTGCGCCAGGAGGTGCATTTGCAGAATGGTGGGAATAGGGGGCGTAACCTCTGATGGCCGCTCATCAATCCAGCTGTGTGGGTCTTGCTGGAGGCAACAGGAGGGGTAGTTAGCCCTCAAGGACCCTCAAGGCCATGGGGGCTTCGTCCCCCAACGAGTAGTGCGCCATTAGGCTCGTTTGCAGAGTGGTGGAGAAAGGGGGCGTGGCCTCAAGAAACCTCTCAGCAATACTGCTGTGTGGGGCTTACTGGAGGTAACAGGCGGGTAGATGGCCCTCAAGGTCGGACAGTTATTCTCTGGCATGGTAAGGGCTTGTCAAGCCTCACCCTGGAATGGACAGGATGCAACTCTGGCTAGGATTTTACACATACCCTGAATAGAGCTTACCCAACAGAAGACCATCCACTTTGGAGGCCTTCTGAAATGGGAGATCGGTTTGGGCGTGAATCCCTATTCAAAAATGCCCACTGTCCGCCCAGGCGGAGTATACAAAGCCAGTCACCTTTCAAACGTGTATAGGTTTTGCTCATTTCACTGTGATTGCTGGTCCATTTTTTTTCTTTGGGTTATTTTGGCATAAATGTCATGCAAAAGGCCCAATCGCTAAATTGACAATTTTGCAGAGGTTTCTGATTGTGTCAACAGCAGGATTAATAGGCAAGACTGACTGTATTTACACTCTACCAGTTCAGATGTGCACAGCACTAGGTTGCTGTCATCATGACTTGATTTGCACTTTGTTTGTAAACCCACAAAGAGAAATTCAAACACTTGCCGCCCACCCCCCCACACACACATAACCCCCCCCCCCCAACAACAGCAATATATGTTAGTCACAACATCGTCCATGAAGCCAACATAGCACCGATTGGCCACCTCACTTTTCTGACAACACAACACCAAAACCCACCATGACAAACATCTATTCAGCTAAAAACTCCTGGCTCAAGCTGCTTCTTAAGCCATGTAAAGGGCATGTGAACCAAAATTAAACGCCCACAGCTCATCCAACTAACACCAAACCAGGGAGAGGGCACGAAAACAAAACAAACCAAGAACATATCATCAAAGAATGATCCAAATTGTGGTCCGCCATGAAAAAGCCAAAACTACATTCTATGGCATCCACAGGCAGGCAGCAGTGTTACGAAGCCATACTAATGGCAGACTGTGCGCTATATAAAAGCCAACAATGTAACATAAAAATACATAGCATAACATAATATAATGTAACATAACATTTGTAGAGTTCGCTGGATTGTTTAGTAAAGATTTCGCATGGGAAAACATCTCTCTACAGGTAACAAAGTACCTTTCCAGTTTAGATACGTTGCGACAGACACCGGAGGATTTAAAAGACATACAAACAAGAAGAATTGAGAGACATTTTAGTGGGTACAAATAAACAGATCTTGTTTTTCATAGGATTAACTAGTTGACAAACTGCTTATACATGTGCAGTGAGTCATACCTCGCCTAGGCTTCTTAAAATACCGAGAAAGCAGTGGGTGTACAAAGACTCTGAATGGAGAAAGAAAATTGAAGGGTAAGTACCACTATCTACACCACAAAGGGATGTTAGCAGACAGGCAGCCACCTCAATGAAAAATCGCTTTTGTTTTACTATAAAGCCCAACTGCGAGTAGTAGTGATAATAGCAATAAAATGATAAAATAGCAGCTGTCTACGGTCAGGTAAAACAACCTGAGATATTTTCTTGAGTGTGACCTTGTTCTATTGACTTTTTACTTTTGACTAAATATATATATATATATATCTATATATATATATATATATATATATATATATATATATAGATATATATATATATATAAAATATATATCACCTACTGGTGGTTGTCAGTAGGTAGTTATAGTTAGGAGCAGGTAAAGCATTTTTTGACTTGCTTATATGTTTGGTGCCATTTGACGAATCTTCACAAAATGTAAAGAAATAAAATGCCCCAGAGATTCTTGTTGCCCATGGACTGTTTTGGGTTCGATCCATTAACGGGGGGCTGTGAAAAAAGGGGCGGGTAAAAAAAGTGTTTTTCCAATGTTATTTCCCAGAGAGATTTTAGACATAACTACAGCCCGAACTACTGAACGGAATGACACCAAATTTGTCAGGAAGGTAGGTCTTGGTCCAGACAGAACCCTTTGTACTATGTGGCCTAATTCTGTTTATGATTTGAGAAGTATTAAAGATTAAGCAAATTTGTAAATATAGGGACGCAAAGGTTCCTTGAACCCTCCCAATCACATGCTGAGATCTGATTACCTGCCAACACTTCAACCAGGAAGTGTTGGCAGCCATCTTGGGACTCGCCATCAGTTGAGTCCCATAAAAAAATCTAAAAAAACAAGAAAAGGGGTCAGTGTTGGAATACCCTGACCCTTTGCTCTGGTGTTGGGGTCCCAGAAGACCCACACAAGGTCAAAAAAGCATTTTCTTTTTTTAATTTTTGCCACAAAATCACAATGAACCCACAAATCTGGCAAAAATAAAAAATATACAGGGGCAGTTCTTTTGAAATGAGCCCCCAGGTGGACCAGGTCCTGGGTGCATTGTTTAAAAGAAAAAGGGGGTGCACGGGTCCCCCGTCCTAAGGTTCTTAGACATCTGGGGGCCACCACGTCCCCGGAGCTTTATCTTTAAAAATGAAGGGGAGCCATGCGGACCCCTTCCTGTGCTTCATTGAAGCCCCAGGGACCACTACCTCCCTGGGGCAATAAACTAGTATCAACGTAGGGCCACAGGGGCCCTGGGGACTACCAGCTCCCAGAGGTCTAATAAATAAAACTGGGAGGGAGCCATGAGGCCACCCTCCCAGGCCATATATGGCCTCAGGGACCACCACCTCCCCAGGGCCTGCCTGTCAATACAGCAGGAGAAAGGTGGTGTGGACCCCCTCCTAGAGCCTTGGGGACCGCCACCACCCAGGGCCAATTCCTGCTATGTCCCGTGGTGCCCACCGCAAGGACATAGCTGTTTGCTATAACTTGCTGGGGGCTTTGACAGCTCCCGTAGATTCAGAGCATACACGAAGTTCACTCTCAGCAAGCGAGAGATGTGAAACCGCTCCTGCTTGCTGAGAGCAGAATTTTCATCTGTTTCTCAGCCCGCTGTCAAGTGGGCAGGGAAACAGACAAAAGGATTCCTCTCACACACAGGGAGCTGCATGTTTAGCAGCACCCTGTCCATGAAAAAAATCTGGCTCCCGCATGAGGTGGAGAGCTGACAGGGACTGCAGGGGCCTTGAGGCTTCCCCCACGGTGCTATGCGGTGGTGACTGGGTGCCCTGAGGGGGCTCCAGGGCACCAACAGTCATGTGGTCGGGCTCTGGGGGATGGGGTCCCTGGTCAGAAATCGGATTGAGGAGGGAGGCCACGTGGCCCCACTATCCATTGGGTCCCTGGGGGCTGAAATCAGCATAGAGAGGGGGCCACATGGCCTATTCCCCATTTAAAGAAAATTATTGGCCTAGGAGAGTGGTGGTGCCCGTGGCCCTGGGGTCCGTGCAGCCCCTGCCAAGTCATGGTATTGTCCCAGGGAGGTGGTTAGCTCTTGAAGCTAAATGGAGGGGGGGCACAGCTCCCTCTTTAATATTAGTAATCCTTTAGGGAGGTGGTGGTCCCTGGGTTTTTTAAGTAATAATAATAATTAAATCTTTATTCGGATAAAAGAAATCCATAAAAGGACAATTCAATCACAGTCGAACAGAAATTTCCACGGTAAACATTGTATAAAAAAAACACAATAAAAATGAACAATGTCATAGGGTAACATTTTAAAAGCAAGTGGTCCCTGGGGTTTTTAAGTGTGAAAATAGGGCAGAAAAAGGAGCAGGAAAGGCAAAACAGACAGCAGAACAACGAACAGAAAAAGCAAACACAAGGGCAGAAAAACTAGTGGAAAAGGCAAAACAGAGGGTAAAATAATGAGCAGGAATGACAAAAAAGAACAGAAGAGGGCAAAACAGATGGGAGAAAAATGAGCAGGAAAGGCAAAACAGAGGGCAGAAAAACAAGCAGAAAAGGCAAAACAGAGCAGAAGAGAGCAAAAGATAGAGCACTCGGACACTCACACACCCACTCACAGACCAACTCAGTGACTCATGCACCCACTCAAAGACCCACTCAGAGACTCATGCACCCGCACAAGGACCCACTCAGAGACACATGTACTCGCTCAGAGACCCACTCAGACACTCATACACCTACTCTCAGACCCACTTAGACCCTCATGCACCCACTCACAAACCTACTCATACACCTACGCATCCATTCACAGACAAACTCAGATTTACACACCAACTCACAAACCCACTTAGAGACTCATGCACCCACTCAGACACCCATTCAGACACTCACACACCCACTCAGATACTCAAGCACCCACTCACACACCCAGTGAGACACTTATGCAGCCACTCCCAGGCCCACCCATACACTCACACACAGACTCACTCACTCACCCATTGAAATAAAAATGTTGTAATTCACTGAAAAAAACAAAGGATACAGGGATGTTATCGTTAGGCTCAGAATTTACTCGTACAAAACCAGTGAAATTAAGCAGTTCAAGTTACCTGAGCTAACTATAACTTACACCACTGCAATGCACTGCTTATGACCTCACATATCACAAGCCTCATGGCATGGCCAGTAACATCACTGATGACATCTCAAATGACATCACTGATGGCATCACTGATGACATTATTCACATAACCACTCACACCCCAATTTAACCTCTCAAACACCCACTCCCATTCTCGCACAACTCCTCACTTACCTATTCTCAGACCCATACCAGTACTCACACAACCACTCCCATAGCGCAACTCACACAACCACTCCCTCATACTGCCACTCACACACCCACTAACTCACCTAAACAGCCACTAATATGCCCACTCACTCACCAATGTAGCCACTCACACATAAAGTCATACAGACATATAGACACGTACATACCCACTCATATGTTCATATAGCCACTCACACACCCATTCAATTATCCATACAGAAACTCACACAGCCACTCACGCACCCATACTGGCACTCACACACCTATACACTCACCCGTACAGCCACTCACACTGCAACTCACTCACTCACCCATACAGCTACTGACACACCCACAAATGTACACATACAGCCACTGACACAACCACTAACTCACCCATACCACCACTCACACACCCACAAAACCACTTACATAACTATTCATACATCCATACAGACACTCATACACCCACTCACTGACACTAACAGCCACTCACACATTCCCCTTCCTAAACAGCCACTTACACACACTCACCTATACGCACACTCAAACAGCTGCTCACTCGCCCATACAGCCAGTCAAACGCCCACCCTCTCACCCATACAGCCACTCACACAGCTTCTCAGTCACTCATACAGCCACTCACACATCCACTCACACACATAAGCAGCCACTCACACAGCCACTAACTCACACACACAGCCACTAACTCACCCATACAGCTACTCACATACCCACTAACAAATCCATATAGCCACTCACAAACCCACTCATACACCCATACAGTCACTTAGACATCTACTCACACACTGAGATATGTAAGAAATAGTATGACTAATTACTAGTATAGAAAGAATAATTTAACTTATGCTGTTGCTTAGTATATATATCTTTAAGTCTCACTGTGTGTATGTATGTATGTATATATTTATATATATATAATATTTACATACACGCACACACACACACACAACTCGTTAGAGGCTGTCTACCTTACCTAAATGTATACAGCCTGTGTATGTTTTCTTAATAGTTTTGAATTGCAAGCACATTGCTTCAAAATGGTGATTTTTTAATGGGAATTTACAAGAATTTGTGTTGTTTTAGGAAGTAATTGATCTTACAAGAGAACCATCACCCATGACACCAAAACACCTCCCACACAGCCCACACTGCAAATTTAAATCCTTCTAATGAAGCACAGCATATGGTGTAGTATGCTAACCATGTTACGATGTGCTTCAGCACCTCCACAGGGGTATGAAGCGCTGGGAAATGCAACTACAGCAAAGTACTTTCCTTATCAAAAAATGTTGTAACATATTAAATATTTATATTCTGACATTGGGTCTGTCATAGATCAAGGGCAGAGGTTAGCGAGCACTGTGGAGTGTACTGCCTCTTAGTCATTTTATTGGTGTTGCATCTTGGGGTATACATGAGTTTGTGAAAAGAGGGTGTTTTCCGTTGTGTATTTGGCATGGTATCCCACAGAAGGGTTCCTGGAATTTAGACGGCAAAGAGTGCATGATGGTTTGGATGCGCACATGGGATGGGGTGGCACAGTACTGCAACTGCAAGGTGGCATGGAGGGAGAGATATTTGGAAGGATATTGATGTGACATGAGCTCCCCAATATATGAACTCTATCTATAAGGGGGTGTCAAAGACCAACGGCTGTAAGCCACATCTTTACATCAGATAATAATGCTATCATATGGGCTTAGAAGGAAAGAGGTTAAACCAATTACCTCCAGAGAAAACATAATACCTTCATGTAGCTCATACCAAGGTTACCAAATGAACACAGTATTTTTGGACTATGTTCTCATCATTTAACCGCTTAACCGCCTCGGCAATTCTGCCGTGGTGCGGCGGTTTAAAGGAGTGGGCAGGGCCGCATCGGCCAACGGACGTGCGCAGCACTACGAAGGTAGTGCTCCCGACAACGCATGCATGGAAGGGGATAATATTGAGATGATCTTGGTTTCTTAGTCTGGCATTTTACAGGGTACTCTGACTGTTTCAATAGCAACAGTAATTCGACAAAAAAAGCTTCTACCAGTATTAGAAATGGGCTAGGTAACTCTTTAGGTTCCTCCAAAGCAGTGCTTAATTTGAGCCGGGAGTTTCCGATGTTCGGCACCAGCACTTCTTTGGCAGCACCGGCACTTAGCGATACAAAAGGGGATGATGGACGGAGCGTTTGAACAAATCAAACACTCACCCCCAGTCAACTGATCTGGGTTTAATCCATCACCATTCTTTAGTTCACTCAGCCACCCCAGTTCAGACATGGCTATATGCAAATCAGTCTGACCCTGTGCCTCATAGGAACAGTCCAGCCCGAACTGCCAAGCCATGTCTTCCCTGGACCGGAAACAAGCATCCTGGGACCGGTTTCGGATTCATAATCCTCATCAGCCAGGCTATCTTGAATCCAGTGGCCACTCTTGCCACTTATGCCAGTCTGCCACATGGTGGGCTGTTTGTCTGATTTAGAGTGAGCACAATAACAGTTGTTTATTAATTCAATATACGTTGAAAATTACTATGCCCATGCCAATCTTATAGTTTTGGGGGCCTGGAAAAGCCTGACTTGTCACATTTGTAGGAGTGTGATGGTTAGAAGCTCGTTTGGTACTGTCAATGGCAGCGCTGGCTGTGGCAATGAGTGGTGTAGGCTGCAGTGACCTCCTGAGGAGGACCCTGGCACTTAATTTTTTTTACAAATTATGTACTGCTCCAAGGTACTGATCTTTAGGGGCATATCTCTCGTGGACCCCTGCCATGGTTGAAATCTTTGACTTACATGAATGCCCATAGGGTATGAAGCTCCCCTTGGCCAGTAGCAGCAACATAATTTGAGAATATGTCTAATGTCAAGCTCTTAACCATAATATTTTCACAACCTAATAGCCCAGAAAAATGCTTCAAACTGTTTTTAAATCACAGAAATCAGCTTATGCCGAACACGGTACAAAACAAAAGTGTCACTCCCTTTCTGCAATTTATCATGTTCTTTGTATATGAAAATAAAAATTATTTGAACAAAAAAAGCTCACACATAGCCAGGGAGCTGTATGGAGCAGAATCGGGGACATACAACTCCTTCACACACAGTAGTGGAAGGTCTTCTACATAGGGTGATCAGAATTTTAAAGCCAAAAACTGGGACATTTCACAAAAATAGAAGAAGGACTACAATTTTACTTCAAGCGAGCACACAAAATGACAATGGGGCATATTAGCAAGAAGCTCGTTAAAATTATAGCCGTTTTAGCGTCAGGAAACTGCAGCTAAAGCGGCGATAATGGGCTTGATGATTTGCGCTATAGAATTTCAATAGAAGCCCAGGTTAGATGTCCTACACATCTAAACTGGGCTTCTATTGGAATTCTATAACGCATATTATTAAGCCCCTTATCGCAGCTTTAGCAGCAGTTTCCTGGCGCTAAAACAGTGATAATTTTAACGAGCTTCTTGGTAATATGCCCCAGTGTTCCTTAGCAGAGAATTACAGAAGAGGCAGTAAGAACATACATAAATGCCAGTTTTCGAAGCCAGTAGTTTGCCTACTAATTAAATTGCTTTCTTATAACAGCTGCTAACTACCCCTGCTTTGCAAAACATATAAAGATACCTCCCACCGTTTTCAGCTGACCCTCTTTAAAAACCGGAACATGAGCTTAATTTCCTGAAATCTGCCGGGACAGCTGGCGAAAAACTGGGACTGGCAAATACGGGACACCTAGTCACCCTACTTCTGCAGGAGAGCAAGCCGCTTGTAAAAATCCATCTTCAGTTTAGTTCTGGACAATGGATCTCCAAGAT
Organism: Lissotriton helveticus; assembly: GCF_964261635.1. Lineage (NCBI taxonomy): Eukaryota > Metazoa > Chordata > Amphibia > Caudata > Salamandridae > Lissotriton > Lissotriton helveticus. The sequence continues at coordinate 302,329,267 of NC_136068.1, read as the reverse complement.
CCACATGACTTCAGGACAACGCCATCCTTCACATGACCTCAGTGCATCTGAGACATGGCAGCAGGGCCTGCGCAAAGGTCAAGGAATAGTTCAAGGCTTTACTTTGTGCAATTGTCATCACTCTAAGCTGCATGGAATAGGTGCCTAAAAAGGACAAAAACTACAAATCAACCTGTCGCCATGCATACTTTTAATGAGCTCAAACATGCAAGCAGACAGACCACGACATACATACAGGGGACTAAAGTTCTCCATTTATGGAGGCCTAAGTGAACTTCCACTAAAATGCTGCTGAAAGGGTTTCTCCTCACCTATGGTACTCATTAGGCGTCAATGTCACATCTGAATTCTGCAGTTACAAGCTGCCAATCTCCATTTGTTTCTTGGTTAGTCATTCAACCTATATGTGTAGAGTGTTTGACTGGTGGTTAGTAACCTAGGGCCAGATGTAGGTCGGTCGGTAACGGCCGAAAATCTGTATTTTCGGCCGTTACCGAGCGGTATTCAAGAATTGGTATGTAGGGGCACTTTTTTACAGAATCGGTAAATTTACCGATTCGGTAAATATACCGATCTGTAAAATACCGAATCGGTATTTTTACCGATACGGTAAATCTCAGATGTAGGTGGGACTCTTCAGAGTCCCAAAGGCCCTACAAATTCGGTATTTTACCACCCAATCCAATTGGGTGTTAAAATACCGAATTTAGGTGTGCATGCACACCTATGCCATGTGACCGACAGACATGCCCTCAGGGCATGTCTGTGTGCCACATGGCGCACATGTCAATTTTTGGAGTGCCAGAGGGTGTCAAAGTGACACCCCCTGCACCCTTGCTAAAATCGGTATTTACCGATTCTGTAATTACAGAATCGGTATTTCCCATTGATTCCTATGGGCTTCACAGCCCATAGGAATCAATAGGAAATACCGATTCGGTATTTACCGAATCGGTAAATACCGAATATTACCGATTCGGTAATTCCACATCTGGAATTACCTACATCTCCCCCCCTCTATTTTACCACTTCTTAAATACCGAATCGGTAAAATTCGGTATTTAAGAAGTGGTAAAATAGATTTACCTACTTCTAGCCCCTAGTTTTTAGGGGTTAGCCAGAAATCGAGAATGTTTAAGTTGCTCGTTCATGGTGTAGCCAGGCATTTGTGCCCTAATGAAACCCACAGACTCACGCCGATAGGGGTAATACACAATCTATATTGGTGTTATCTCTTAAAATTAGGGAGGATAATATAAAATAAAGGAAAGGAGTGTAGTTAAAATGAAACCTTGGGGACTATTGTTTTCTATATAGGAAAACCCAGGTTCCTTTGAGGTATGTGGGTAAGCCCTCCTTCAATTTTGTGTTGCTAAAGGGGACAGGAGTCATCCTCATCTAAGGGTGCCACACTGCCGGTGCAACTCTTGGACTGCAAAGAGCAAAGCTCTGCTTGGGAACGAGCGCAAAATAATAGGGCAATCTAGTTGAGAAGACTTGCATTTCGTCAAGTCCACTGAGGCAAAACAAACGGGCTTGCAGGATAAATAAAAAAGAGGGTATGCCACTGCTGTTCACACAGTCTGGAGACCTATGTCCCAAATTCTACAGTATGGAATAAATGGGTTTGCTTCATGGAAACTACATTTCAGGCCAATAATTAGGTCTGGTGTTAGTTAAGAACTTTTCAATTTACTAAAATTATATGTTTAATACACCCTCTTCATCCATTGGTCTGTTATGTGCCATTCACATTTTTATTCCCCCCACTATAGCATACAGCATGGGAAAATGGGTCAGTCCACTTCAGGCATTGAGTAATTTTTACTGTGAATGACAGCATTCTGCCCTTTAACAAAGAGCATATTAACACAAAGTAGTCCCCTTACATGGCAGTGACTAGGATGACAATGTGTGCACCTGGTATGCCCAGATGTGCGTCCCGGGCTCACTGTTCCACTGGAACCAAGCTATACCTGGCTAAAGAGCCCTAACTATGGCAAAACTGGTTGTAGGTGCTCGTGTTCTTGTTCAGGAAGGACTTGGCCTGGCAGTTTGGGCTGGACTGTTTCCATGAGGAGCAGGGTCAAGACTGAATTAATTTTTTATATGTTCAACTTCCTATCATGAGAAACTGATTTGTCTCCCAAGTCTTTTTGCTGGACCATGAGGCGGGACCACTAGCATTTGTTGCACATTAAATGTTAATAAATTAATACAAATAAAATGCTCTAAATATGTTGAATTTCGTAGTGCACTTTGCATCACATTTTGCGATGCAGGGCGCGCTACGAAATTAATTTTATTTATTAAATTGTTTACTTACCTTCAATTATCCATACTCCAGTTTTTAGCACCCCCCACCCTGCCCCTCCCCCGCCCTGCCTCTCCGCCCCACCGAAACACCCTCCACAGGCCGTGGCTGCCAAATACTAATAAACATACCTTTAAATTGCCTAAGGTTATGTTGAGGCCAACCTCTCATACCTCACTATGATATATATTATGCTATTTCTCTTTCACCTGCCGATGCTGTGCACGTTCGCATTGTAGTAACTTTATTGTAAGGGAAGCTGCCACTCTTCAGGGTCTTTTGGGGTGATGCATCATAAACTCTGCAATACAATAAAAATGGGATCATCATAAAGAAAGATTTGTCCCAGACCCATTTATTGGGTGGTGTCCTCTATTCAGGCTTGGTAGTCCAAGCGCCGCCCTTGCCTTACGGATACACTGTGTGCCTCTCCGCCTCAGTTGGATACACTGTTAGACGGTGCTGGCAGCTTGGGAGAGCCCATGTTGGAAGGGGTGGAAACAAGCAAAGAGGCCTGGAGTGATTGAAACGCATTAACATGTGTTGAAAGCATTCCATTAATGCTAATGGAGACCTTCTTCAGCCCTTCAAAGTGGGTCTTCCTGGCAAAAGCCCATATGTAGATCACATACTAATGAAATAAGCAATGGAGATAATAAACAATAACTGCAAGAGGAGAGCACAATCTTTGCTGCATTCCTGGGGAGCCTCGCATCAACACCTGACATACCAAGCGAGACCCACCAGCATGACCCGCTGGGTGGACTCAGCTGGCAATGGAACTGGCTGTAAGCTTCCGTCACACAACTCACAAACATGGTGCTGTGAGTCTGTTTATGAGGCGGCCGCATAGGTCCATATTAGAAAATAATAGAAGATAAAGGCGTAAAAGGCTTGTTCAATCAGTCTACTTTCAGTCATACCCCTACAACGGACAGTTCTTTGTGTCTACATTAACTCTTGACTTGTCTGTACTCTTGATCTTCTCTTTCGGTCTGGTTGTTTTCACTACAAGTAGTACTTGGCTGCATGCATTCTTCTTGAAGGTATCAAGGTATTCTTGAGCCATGAAAGCTTTCACCCTGTCCACCTTGTGTCATAGCCTGTAGTTCTTCTGTGAGGGTTGACTCACTTGCCAGTTTTGCAGTGGAGGCACCAATTGTCGGTACACGCCATGCCTCCAAAAAGGGCAACACCTCAGTTATCCTTCACTAACAACCAGGACATTTAACCCACTCCATGTCTGTGATCACCAGAAGAGTTGACACCTGTGTGAATGTCTGTCACTGGTTCTCTCATGGAAAAGGACCAATCGCTTGCTAGATTTGGACTATTCTTCTACTAAAAATGGTTCCGCTTTCTCTGGGCTTATTCCCTCTGGAACTTAGTATGTCTGGATGATTTAATGTAACATATAAGGGATAGGATATGGGTTTATTTTCTTATAACATATTTATGTCACAATGTGTAAATATGATTATAGCAATTGTATCTATGGGTGTTTCACTATTTTTTTTTATAAACCTGGATTTACAGCAAAATGGAAAGTCTGAGTTTGCAAATGTTTATACATGTATATACATATGGGACTTTATCTAGTACAATTTTATATCTCCTGAATATTTTCCATATGCATATCATGTTAAAATCTCTATGGATGTATACCTTTTAAGTGTGGTTATGCATCTACATTTGATATATTTTCCTCCAACTGCATAGGAAAAAAACTATCATATATCCCCAAACCTCATGAGAGCACCACTCTATGACTCATCCTATCCCTCTTCCAAAATATCCCCTACCCACACTCTCTGACTCATCCCAAACCTCTTTTACAACTATGAACTCCCAGATAAGCCTTTCCAAACTCTTCCTCCCTCTATCTCTCCTTTATCATTTTCATCCCACAAACAGGCTCGCCGACTCCTTCCAAACCTCTTTTACAACTATGAACTCCCAAGTAATAATTTCTAAACTGTTCCATCCTCTTTCCCTCCTTTGTCCTATTCATCCGACTAACAGGCTCACCTGTCCACCACTCCCAATAACAATTTATATTGCCCCTCACTAATCCACCACTAATCCGCCTTTGGGTTCCAGAGTAGCTTGCTACTTGCAGAAAAGCGCTTCAACGCCTCATCAGGGGTAGTAAGAGATATATAAATACAGTTACACTCATTTATTAAGTTGTACAGCCAATGATGTTCTATTGTGGGGTTTTTTCATGTGGCATTATACTTCGAAATAGCTCGCCCTTGCTGAAAGTGCTAGTCCCAAGGGGAGATATGCCCCAGTAGTCCTCCAAAAGTATGATGTTGTAAATTTACATTACAGGCCTTGATACATATTAACGGTAAACAGCGTTTACAACGCAACTTTTACAACGCAGTACCTTTACCACACAACTTTTACAACAAAAGTCGTTACAACAACTTGCGCTGGGGGGCGCTCTAGGATAGGGAATAGTTAATTTACTATCCAAAACCTTCCCTACTATCCACGGGGACTGGAGTTGGAATAGTAAATTAAACTATTCACTATCCAGCACCCCCCAACGCAAGTCGTTGTAACGACTTGCGTTGTAAAAGTTGCGTGGTAAAGGCATGCGTTGTAAAAGCATGCGTGGTAATGACATACATCCCATATTAACATAGTCTGTGCATGAGTGAATTTAATTAGCCGTGTATGTGCAGAATAATAACTCTTTATTGCAACCTGAATTATTGCTCTACTTCTGCATTGCTGAATGCAGCTAGGAGGTAAAAATCTTCCCTGCAGATTTACCTTACTAATGCTTCTGAACACTTCCAATGAAAGCATTGGGTTCAGCTAAATGCTGCTTCTTGCCTAATATGAAGTGTTGGATGACATGTACCTCCTGCAGTTGCATGGAGATAGTATCAAGAAAAAGTATATGAGCTGTTTTCAATTAGGGAGAGGATTACAAGAAAACAGATGCTGGAGGACATCCCGCCTGTTGGGATACCATACTGAAGACCATCATATCTGTGGCAGAAAAGTCTGGAGTCTGACACTAGTCGACAAAAAGATAAATGGGAGAAAGCACACTCCTGCGTACCTTCTAAGGCTATTGCAAGTCATCAAGGAGTTCCAAAATGAGGGAAAAGGCCAAGTTACTTTAGAAGATCACGGAACTCCGAGGCAACTTACAGTATCCTTGTAATGTAAATGTAAATGTAATTTGCACTTGTATAGCACCTATCACCCAGGGGTCTCTAAGCGCTGTACGAATACCGCTGTGGAACCCTTCCTGGCCTGTTCCTGTGAGGTGTCCACTCCTGGGCACCCCCAAGGTGAAGCCAGACATCCTAGCATTGTTAGGGCCGGTGTGGAGATTAAGCAAGCTATTGCCCAGAGTTGCAGAGTGGAACCCATGATGAGAGTAGGCACCGAGGCGAGAATTATCGGGTCCGAGGACATTGAGCCCAATACCCTGCCACGACGGGGATTGAACCCTGGTCCCGGGCCAGACCTCTGCCTCAGGGTCTGCTGCTCTAATCTGTGAGCCACACTTCTCCACAGAATGTATGGCAGGGGGTACTTTATTCATAATAATACATGGTCAGAACATCACCCTTCCCACAAACCTCTTATATCTATAGTATGGTCCCCCTTTTCATATAAATGAGATAGGATGTTTGTAAACATGTTGAATACAATTAGAATCTCTGGTGCCAACTTAAACACACAATAAGCAGTTAGATATTTGTTTGGAAAAAGATGCTAGAATCAGTTATTAATATTAAAAAAATATAAAAAAGCTCTGTATGTCAGCATTCTTAGAAACATGCAGGTAGATTCTATCTTCTTTATAATTACCAAAAGCATGCAAAAACATAACCATGTTGCAGAAAATGTCTCCTTTCTACTAATCACTGTTCATCTAGAATAATGGAGTAGAAGAATCAAAAGCCAGGTTTTGTATTCGTTTTTAAAAGTGCAGGTTTAATTATCCTCTGTGACCTGCATTTCACTCTGGCTGCTGGCTCTCACAGCAGGCATTGGGACATTAGAACTGAATTGTAATGAGTTATTACAGTTGGGCAGCCATTTCATTTCTTTATTACAGGCGAATAGAGCTGTCACAAGTCATCCGTAAAAAAAAAAAAGAAGAAATTAAAGATGGGCTTTGGATTGAAGGCTACCATGTATTATAGCAAAATAACATTAAGACGCGCAACACGGGGAGTTTCTTCAGTGCCTTGAACATGAATGTGTGCAGATCAATGTTTGGTACTTACGTTGACATTTTTAATTATTACTGAATGAGCAATTACTGTGGTGATAAGTGATAATCCAAACATCACCCTTCCCATAAACCTCTAATATCCCAGGGCCTGATTTATGAAAAGTGACGCATCGCTGCGTGAAAACAGCGATGCGTCACTTTTCACTGCGTCCTCCTTGCGACACCAATGATGCGTCATATTTACAGTATGACGCATCATGTTGCAAGGAGTTACAGATACGTCAGTTTTCTGACGTATCTGTAAGCGCAAAAGTCACGCATTGCTGGGGTGTGTCACAAAAGTGCATCCTTTCACATGGGGAAAGCCCCATGTGAAAGGGCTTGCGTCAGTCTTACGCCTGCTGTGAGGCAGGCGCAAGATTTTGACGCAACAGCGTCCTAAAAGTGACGCAGTGAAATCTCATAGATTTCACTGCCTCACTATTACGAGGCTTTTTGCGGGGGAACGCCCCCTCTGCATACATTATACCTGACGCAGGTATAATGTAGCGCAGGGGTTTACAAAGTGACGCATCTGCTTAGATGCGTCACTTTGTAAATAGTGTGCAACAGGAGGCATGTTTTACGCCGCCGATGCGTCACAAAAAGTGACGCATCGGAAGCGCAAAACTGACGCAAGGCCTCATAAATGAGGCCCCCAGTGTGGTTCTCTTTCATATGAATGAGATAGGATGTTTGTAAACATGAAGAATAAAATTAGAATCTCTAGTGCAAAATTAAACACACAAAAAGCAGTTAGATATATGTTTGTAAAAAGATGCTAGAACCAGTTTGTCATATTAAAAAATATATAGAAAAGCTCTGTATGTCAGCATTCTTAGAAACTTGTAGGTAGATTCTATCTTCTCTATAATTACCAAAAGCATGCGAAAAAATAACCATGTTGCAGTAAATGTATCCTTTCTACTGATCACTGTTCATCTAGAATAATAAAGTAGAAGAATCAAAAGCCAGGTTTTGTATTTGTTTTTTAAAAGTGCAGGTTTAATTATCCTCTGTGACCTGCATTTCACTCTGGCTGCTGGTTCTCACAGCAGGCATTGGGGCATTAGAACTGAACTGTAATGAGTTATTACAGTTGAGCAACCATGTCATGTCTTTATTACAGGCGAATAGAGCTGTCACAAGTCACCCGTATTAAAGAAATTAAAGTACCATGTATTAAAGCACAAGAACATTATGACGCACAACATGTGGGGGAGTTTCTTAAGTGGCTTTAACAGGGATGTGTGTGGATCAATGTCTGGTACTTATATTGACATTTTTAAATATTACTGAATTATCAATTATTGTAGTGATATGTGACAATCCTAACACAGTTGATGTATATAATAAACACTAAATATCATACAATACAATGGGTAGAGCGTGTACTGATTTTGGGGAGTGCCAGGGCACAGTGCTTTATTTATAACCTGAAAGAGCTTCTCTGACAAAATTGATAAAGTACCAGCACCCCAACATTCGGATGAGTATAACCCAAAAGAGCATGGTACATATTTGCTTTACTTTTCCCCGCAGATGTCAAGGTAATGAAGGCACTTCAGCAGGCAAAGAAGATTTTCCAGGTGTGACACTAAAAAAGAGCACGTTCACCCCACAAAGGTGCACGCCAAAATATTGCCCAGATTTCACCGCTGCTACAGGTTTATGTCACTTTAAAGAAATGCTAGCATCTGTCCTTTCCAGATATTTATAATAAAAAAAATAGAAGTTGGGTTATTTCTCTGCAATCCACATATGAAAACAATGCATCTGCTCCATAATTCTTGGGAAGACAGCTCAATGGGTAGGGTGCCAGCTGCAGAGATGTTTACGCAACATGCAGGCTGCAGAATTGCCTTATGGATTCTGAACCTGTCATCATGTTCAGGTTCCTAACATGTGCAGCCGTGAGATTGATAAAAAGACCATTAAAAAAGTAAATTATCAGTAGAAAGTTTGATGCATGATATGTGTGATATAATTGGTTATCATAATATAATTATACCCATCATGTAACTATTTCTAGTTCAGTGCTTAATTTGAGCCGGTGGTTTCTAGTGCTCGGCACAGGCACTTTATTGTTAACACCGGCACTTATGGCAGCCTGCCACATGGTGGTGCTGTTTGTTTAATTTTGTGTTGAGCACAGCCAGCTGCAGGTGTTTATTGATTAAATATACATTACATAGTACCAATACCTGCCACCCAAAGCTGTAAGAATAGCTTGGATTGCAGATATTCATTTCGAATTTATTTTAAAAGTCAGAATTGTTATACTTGTAGGAGTCTACTAATGGTTATTAGTTATGTTGGTACAGTCACTGGCTATGCAGGCAGGGGCAACGGGTGGTGCAAACTGCAGCCTCCTGACAAGAGCTCCACCACATATCTTTTTTTTTTTACAAAATAAGCACTGCTGGTAATGAAGATTTCTGCATATCCACACCAGAAGCTAAAAAAAATATTTCTTAAAAACAGCTTGCCTTGCAATAATTCAACAAATTAAACTATTAACAGAAATACACACTCATATACACATGCAATCCTGAGCGCTCGACGTGACCCATTCCAAGAAGGAAACAGCTCTTCCTATTTTGCTTTCGTAAGTGCATTCTGGGACATGTAGTTGTACTCGTTCTGTTACAAATGTAGGACCACAAGTAACATAATGCAAAGAAGAAAACAGAACTGGATGAGACGCTCCCCTGCGAGAACCGCTTGAGTTCTCTAAGGGCCCGATTACGATGTGGGCTGAAACGGCTCCTACCGTTGGTTGGGAGCCCTTCAGCCCACATCGTAATCGGCTGCTCGGATTCCTTTCTAACCGACCCATTTCGATGGGATTAGTCGGAAGGGAATCCGAATCATAATTTCCAAATGACCTCCGACGGCCCGTCCGCCATTTGAAAAGCCTGCTGTAATCCCTCGGACGGCTCTTTTCGGAATCTATGGGCCCCCCTATTGATCCCTGCACCCGTTGGCAGGCACCTTGAGGTGCCTGCCACGGGTTGCAGGGTGAACTGCACCTCTGCTCTTTGCAATGAGAGCAAGCATTCCATTCGGAATGCATGCTCCTACTGAAAAGAATATGACTGCGACCGAACAGGGTTCGGTCACATCCTAATTCCTGGGCTAGAAGCAACAACAGGAGGTCGTTCGGTTCCAGTTCCCAAATGATGTCGAAAGGACTCCCTTCCGTCCGAAATCGGAATCGGCCCCTGATGGGAAGTACAGCTTTCCTACTGCAGGGCCTGTGATCCTGTGCGCAATGGTGTTGGGTCGTCAGAGACGAGGCTAAAAATTGCAAGAAATGTAACTTTCACCTAAATATAATGCATGCACCTCAAATGAACAGTCAACACAAGTTAAATTAATCAAATTCTTTGTTCTGTTAGGAAAGCTTAGTTGATTTGCAATCACTTCAGCTGTTTGTGTCTAATCGGATGTCACTGATTTGAATCCTGTCTGGTGAACTGATGAACAATTACATGAATTTAGTGCTATCAAGTCACAGCCTGTGACAGAAAGCACTGTTTATATGTATTTTAAAACGAGCATTGGCAAAGCCAATTGGTCTCGTCTTTGCGATCTATTGACATTGTCCATGCCTATTGGTGATGATCTGTAGCTTCAGCTTTTTTCCTGACAATGTCCAGCATTGTCAAAATAAATAAATTAAAAAGGCACATTGACACAACCACTGCTGGCAGTCGCTTTATTACACTCTGGCACTCGCATCCCGGGGTGATGTATGCATGTGCATGCGTTAGAATAAATGTGATAGCAGCAAAATGACGCAGGTGTCATTTGCCTTAATTTCTTTACTTACCAATTCAAGACAAAGGGAGGCACTTGGATCAGTAAATAAATAAATTTAAAAAACATTCTCATAAAAGTGCAATTTTTTATGAAAAAAAATTGCACAGTTGGGGTTAACAATGGGAGCGAATAGGGAAACGAGTGGTGGGTGAGAAGGAGTGAAGAATCAAACGAGGGAGAGTGAGTGCAGCATGGGGAGCAGGGGAGAAGCACACTTTGATGAAGAATACAGAGAGCAGGGGACAGAGAGAGAAGAACATGGAGCGTGGATGGCGAAGGAGACATGCAGATAAAAACGAAAAGCGTTCAAAAGTGACAAAATGTTGAGGAGCAGAGGAGAAGAAAACAAGAGAGATGGTAAAGAGGGTATGCTACAGGGGAGGGACAAACACTAGGTGGACAAATTGTGGCTAGAAAAGCCATTTAGTAAAAATCAAGCAAATGAACATGACAACAAAGCTAAACAATGGTAAGCAATAGTTTGCCTGTAAGTCCCTGTAAATTCTTGTGCTGTCTGACAGGCTTGACCTAAAATGCATTTCACACAATATAAGGTATAGGGTTCTCCAGCCACTTTTGGATTTACTGATTAACTAATTGACTGCATACATTTACATGTCTTTCAAGTAGCAGGCACCCTGATGAGAAGGCTTGTTGCTTCTTTAGCTGTCTGTTCTCCATCCTGCTTCGCACTACAGGAAACCCTCTCTTTCCCTTTCAGCCTGAGGCAACTCAAGATCAGCATTAACTGTTCAGGAGGAGTTGTTTTTTAACAAAGCTATTGGAACTGTTTTGGCAAAATTAGTAAAGCTTGGGAATGCCGTTCCCAGTCGTTTTCCAGTTTGACCTCTGTGATGGACCCTCAAGAAGGGTTCTATGTAACCCTGGGCTTAGTTTGCGTAGTAGCGCTACTCGTAGCTATGCGAGGTGCACTTCACACTACGCGAGCTACGCGAACTGCGTAATGCACTGTGCAAAATGCTGTTCGCACTGATTGCACAGTGCCAGATGCTTGTCCACACTGTGCAATTGTTTTCTGCCGTTCGAGTAGATTTGTACTCGAGCTGCAGCTTTCCCAACTCGGACTGGTAGTTTCTCATCGCGAGCGGTCGCGAGCTTACACAACCACTCCCAATGAGAAACCTGACCTCTCCGCTTTGAGAATCTCGCCGGGAGGTTTATTTTCCACGCTCGCGATCGGCAACTTGATGTTGCTGATCGCGAACGAGGAAAAAGTCTCGCCAGGATGTTATTTTGCTCGTTCGAGATCGCCAACTTGACGTTGAGGACCGCAAGCAAGCAAAAAATGCCCGCTACATTGCGCGCTTTTTGCACTGTGTTACGTTCAATTTGCTTAGCACTTAGTTGCGCAAACTATGTAAACTACGCGAGCGTAGCGTATTCCTATTCCCAGGCCTAGTTCTATGCAGATATAAGCAACATGTGCAATATCTCTCTCAGCTTCCTTGGCAAAGTATACTATTGAGATCGCAAGCACTGACATGCAAGTTACAATTTGAATCCTCACATAATCTCTCTGTTAACTCTGTTTTCAACCTCTACCTTGCTCATCTGTTCCCTCCCATCCCACCCTTGCCAATCGTCTCTGCCGATCACTCTCACTCACTTTCTCTCTGTTTCCTCTACCTTAAATTTTTTATGTCTCCTCTACATTTTTCTCCTTTGAAGCACAGCCGCTGATGAAGGTAAAGTGTCCTTAGGACCCTCTTGTCCACCAGCCCCCCTCCCCCTTTCACTGTCCTCCGTCCACATCTGATTTTGGGCACACCCACATGTTGGCTGGAAAAAAAAGGCTCTCTTTTCAGTAACTACTGTGTTTCAGCTTTCTACCCGAGCAGGCTGTGTCTAATTGTGTGAGTGTGTGTGTTGTGGAGGTCAAGAGGTCTGTTTCACTGCACCCTTCCTATTACACATTCACACCTGCACTCCCACACCCAAAAAGCTCTCATGCACGGTGGTGGTCGGAGAAAATTTGAGTGCGGCTACTGTAAATGGTGCATTGTGTGCTGAGCACTCGCACCCTATGCTGTCACATCCAGTGCTCTTTTACCATGAGCGAGCTTAACAGCAAAAGCGTTTTCAAGCATCCAACACCTTCATACCATTACAGCACTCTGGCACCCAAAACACCCACCACATCATCGCACTTCAAAATCCGCCCTTTCTCACACTCATCAAACTCACAACTACACATACTTGCAGTGAACACTTTCACAACATTAGAGCACTCTGGCATGCAACACTCATCCTGGGGCGGAGCAGCTGTTGGAGTGGAGGAGCGTTGCCCCACTTAAAACCACCCCCCAAAGCCCCAGAGATGAAAAATAAAATGGTAATTTATTACTATTTTATTTTTCAGGCCCCATCACAAACAGAGCATCAGGAAGGGGTGGGCCCCTGCTGACTGACAGCAGCAGGAAGGAGGGTGGGCTGGCTGTGCACTGTTTAAAGTGCGCCTGTCTTTTTGGCCGGCCAGCAGTCTTGCGACGGCCAGCCACACATGCACACTTTAAACAACATGCACACTTTAACTAGAGCAAGCCAAAGCCTCCAAAGATCTGTGGAGCACCAAGTATCGCCGCTTCCACCAATCCCAGCGCTGCTCTCATGCTGGTGAGAGTAGCACCAGGATTGGTCAAGGGAGTTTCCTGTTGGTCGGGCTGCCGTCCGCGAAAGAAGACGCTAGGTGCAGAGGACGTTGTGTTCATCTTCAGGTACGTTTTTATTTTGTTTTATATTTTTGCTTGTATGCTCGCCCCCCCTCCCCTTGTGCTCTCACCACACCAACGCTCTCCAACTCTGGTACTTTCTCACACTCAACACGCGCACAATTGCACTCTCTTACATTCAACACTTTCACACCACCATCGCTCTATTGAAGCAACCACTCTCGCAACACCTAAACTCTCTCCCACCTAACCCCTCTTGGGAACAAAGAGCTTATTAAGTTTCCCAACTCTGATAAATGTACACCTTTAGAAAGAAAAATTAAAACTAGTAATTCTACTGTCCATGAACTCTAAGTCTACATTCATCAACTACGAGCTACCTCTGGCCCTAACGTTCATTAAAAGAGGGCAGAATTATAACTAATGATCTTGATATTGGCTGTCAAATTTTGCTTGCAATGTGTATGTTTGCTAGATTTTCACCTTAAATAGGTTCAGCTATATGTGAAGGTTTGCTCAATACTCCTAAGTTTTATGCAAACCAAAGAACAGAAATCTATTTTGACTTGTACTTTTGCTGGCTGTCTCTTTCAGTATTGTGTGACCTCCTCAGATGTGTCCTAAATAATACTTCCTGGCCTGAATGTTGACCCTCAATTTTTATAATCCATGGCCAGAATTTGCCTTTGAGCCAGATGGTCACCCTCCATAAGTAGAACCACATTAAATCCTACAAGACACATGTTTAAGTTCCCAGAATATGTAGAAAAGTTACAAAAGAGGTACTGACTCAAAGGAACCAGGTAGAGAAAAACAAATTGTATGAATGTAGAGAAAAAGGAGAAGACCGGTTTGCTCAGTGGGGTGTGGATTTAGTGTTTCCGCTCACATTGTACTATGTGTATGTTTTCACCAGGGTCAGACTGGAAACAAAGGAAGGCCAGGTATTCCTGTCTTTTTCTCTCTCCCCCACCCCACTCTCCTTGTCTCCCCTCCACTCTCTAGCCTTGGTACTCACCCCAAGCTCTTTGGATCTAAGGGGCATATTTACAATAAAATGTTGGAGCGTGGAGCTGTGCCGACTTTTGGCAGTGCCGCACCCCAACATTTTGAAAATGCAGGGATGTACCATATTCACAAAAATACGGTGCACCCCTGTGTTTCCTCTAGCGATGGCAGAAAAAAAGCTGCCTAGCACCAGCACAGGCCCCCTGCCACCATGTAGCAAGGGTGCCTGTGCTGCAGGGACGATTGTTTATGTGCAGTAAGGGACACCTTCCTCCAAATAAGCAAACAATAATGGCGATTTGCACCTTGTATATGTGCTGCAGAATGCAGCACACATGGGAAGAGCAAATAACGAGGAGAAATTTATTAATTTCTCCTCGTATCGCCATTCTAACGGCTGGTATTTCATGGCATTCGTTTTTTTGGTGCTGCCTCAGCCTTATAAATCTGGGACAGCGTCAAAAGGAATGGGTGTTGCAGTGGAACGCCCAGAGCAACACCCATTGCACCCCTCTGTGCTGCAGAGAACTGAGGCGGAAAGGGGCATATTTACAAGGTGGCATTAAGCCATGCAAACTAGCTTAGTGCCCTCTTATAAATATGGAAAATGGCCCTGCCGCACCGGAGCGTCAGAAAAGGTGACGCTCTGGTGGTGATGAGGGCTTGTAAACATGCCCCTAAGTTCGGTGGTGCGTGGAAGGTGACATACCTTACCACAGACATACCTTTCCTTTTCCCAATTATGTTCACACCCCTTGGCACATGACCACGTTATATTAAGGGAAGGCTGCCAATAAGGAGTTGGGATAATTGATGCATTTACACTCTATCCTGTGCTCAGGCAGGAATTATATTAGATTAGATGGACCAGCTCATACAGGGCCCAAAAGTTCTTCTGTGGTTGCACTCTCTGCATTGCTGATTTCTGGGATAGCTAAATGTCAAGGCAGGCTAGTCTTGATTCCACCTCATGATTCTTTCTTCCACCAACTTACACTCCCTGTGCATTTATTTTACAGTTCTAGGTTCTTTTTTATACCTGATTTTGCCCTTTGTCACCATTTTCATACCCTTCTCTTCCTCCTTT
This sequence comes from Lissotriton helveticus, assembly GCF_964261635.1. Lineage (NCBI taxonomy): Eukaryota > Metazoa > Chordata > Amphibia > Caudata > Salamandridae > Lissotriton > Lissotriton helveticus. Next base: position 302,314,094 of record NC_136068.1, on the reverse strand, counting down.
TTTCTCCCTTTTCCGTTTTCTCTCTTGTGCTCTGGGTCAAAGACTGAAGATGAAAAAACACAAGTCCTGGCTCCCAAAATTTCATTCTGGTGACCCCACCATAAGCACAGGTTTGTTGGCCTCTCACAGAAAAGAGGCCAGCAGCCGGTCTCCTCGAATGCAAATAGTAGCCGAAGGGGCAGCTCCTCCCCAGGAGGCAGGCAAATGGATAATGGAAGGCTCCTAGTAGCATATGTACACCTTTTACCCATATTAACTTGTTTTGTATAGTCCTTCATACACTCCTGTCTCTTATAAGTGCTGTAAATAGCAGGTGTTACTATTATCATGTTAGTGGTACTGAATGCACTGACCTCAGAAGGATGGAAGGCTGAGGTGGCTGTGCCAAGAATCAAGAGTGTGAACAGTGGTTCATTGCATAGCTCAGCAGTGACAATTTAGCTCACTGAGCTATCCTTTAGGCCCAGAGAGCATACAGCTGTGTTTATGTGGAAGGTTGCTATTCCAGCAGTGAGGCAGTGTACCATTTCTCTGTAGGTGTGCTTCACATGGAATGCTTTGCAGAGGGTGTAAGTTGTGAGGGTCAGCAAGAGGCCATCGGGTATAAGGGGAAAAATGCATCTACTCCAGCACTCTGTGTATGACGTCATAATAAAAGGGTTGAGTCTCAGTAGCTCCACTCAGCCTTTTATCCGTCCAAGGTCGACAAATTCAGTATATTTGAAAGTGTTAAAATTAGGCGTTTGGAATTGGAGATGGTAAACCAGGCAACATTGAGAATGGAAACGATGACAGGTGGCGCTGATTGCTTATTGGACTCAGAGCTTTTAAGCATGCCATCTTATCTGTGCTCTGAATAGTGCTTGGATGGCCATGGGTTCAAGCAATACATAAGTGACGATGATGGTTGCTTGTGGACATAGGCATATCCCACAGAATACTGGCGTACAGCCAGGGCTCGAGTCGGGGTACCACGCGAGTGGGCGGCGTCCCCCCACTTATTTTACCGGGGGGACACCGTCCCCCCTGCCAAACAGCTGGACTTCACTCTTTGACCTCTCTGGGACTAGGAGCTCGGCACCTTATGTGACGTTACTTCCTGTCGTGACGTCACGTCCGGTGACAGCGTCCCCCCACTTCTTTTTGTACGACTTGTGCCCTGCGTACAGCTGAACAAAAACATGACCCTTCTTAGAGAACACTCAAGAAAAATCCTCAACTTTCAGCCAGTCCACACTCTGGATGGCCCTACAAACCTCGCATCCCCCCCCCCCCCTGCATCGTGCTTGCTGCATGTACCTACGAATTTTAATAACCATAACATAGACCTACTACCATCACTGACATCATAATGAAAATCTGAATCTTTTTAAAAATGAGGGCCAAATCTGTGTATACCCCACTTCATCAGGAGCGGTGGCGCCGCCTACCGAGCGGATAAGCTCGCCTTCTTCAGGGGCTCTCTAGTCTCTACACACCTGTAGCCGGGATAACATCAGCCCAGAGGGCGAAAAAACACAAGGAGACGTCGAGGCAACATGCCTCCTCCTTCTATGCACCTGGGATGTGAAAGAGACCATTTAGGAAAGAGCTGAAGACGTGTGTGTGTACCTTTAAGGAACATTCCACCGTGGCCCAGTTAATAGTCCATCCCTCTCCCAGAGCAGGGCCCTCTGCGCTCAATCACTCTCTGACTGCACCTCTGCCTTCGAGCCTCTACAGCGCTCTGCTGCCCTTTGGCTAGGTTGGCGCTATACAAATAATACTACATTCACACTTCACTACCTGATTCCCAGTCTCGCCACCTGCCCGCCTTCCGACCTTCTTATATTACTCGTGGATTTCACCCCACCGAAAAACGTAGCTGCTTCCCTCTAATTGGTGAGGCCTAGCTTTCATCTTTCATTAGACACCGTCACTCATTTCAGCAGAAGATTCAAGTGGTCCCCTTTCAACAGAAGATTCAAGTGGTCCCCTGGGAATATCTTAAAACCATCAGCCGGGCAATTAGACAACAGTACGACAGGATCTTAGAGGCTCCGCGTCGTCTTTCTTTGGCCTCCCTTCAGCTATTCTGGCTATCATCTTGACCTTTCGGCTTCCGTAGTCGCGCAGTAGGCCTGTCACCTACACGTACCGGTACCTGCTGTGACTTATAGCTGCAGCTCTCCGGGTGGGGAGCCGCCGTGGCTGTCAGCTGTAATAACGGGGTAGAGTTTGTTTCTTTAAATAATGAAGCATATATAAGAAGCGTTTTGGATGATTTCGGAATAAATAAATATTACACTGTGAAAAAAGGTTGAGGGCCAGATGTATGTAAATATCATTTACCGATTCTAAAATACCGAATTTTACCGATCGGTATTTTAGCATCGGTAAATGGTATGTAGCTAATGATTCGGTAAATTTTACCAAATCGTTAAAATTCGGTAAATACCGATTCGGTATTTACCGATTCGGTATTCCCCATTCATTCCTATGGGCCTGGAGGCCCATAGGAATGAATGAAAATTACCGATTCGGTAAATACCGAATCGGTAAAAGGGGGTAGACTTACAAGGGTGGCAGGGTGTCACATTGACACCCTGTTGCACCCCTGAATAGTGCATGGGTGCACATGTGGCACACATGCATGCCCTAAGGGCCCCAAGGGCATGTATGTCTGCTATATGGCACTGTTAAAAAAGCACAACATACATTTTTTTAACGGTTTTCGTTATTTAGCACCAACTTGTAGTTGGTGGTAAATAACGAATCCTTAAACGTGAAAAGCACTCACTTGAGTGCTTCCTACATTGAGGATTCGGTAATTGACCGAATCGGTATGTTAAGAATTCGGTAATTTACCGATTCCTTAAGTTACCGATTCGGTAAAATACCGAATCCTACAATCATGCCACCTACATTCCAAATACCCAATACCGGTCGGTAACGGCCGAAATTCGGTAATTTCGGCTGTTACCGACCGGTATTGGGCCTCCTACATATGGCCCTGAGTCCCTAGAAAGCACTGTAGATTCTGGCAGCACACTCCTCAGCATGGCGGCTCTCTGTTTGTGTCTCTGCAGTTCCTGGAAAGTATTAACACTTGTCCTACAAAACTTGACACGAATCTGAACTAGGTTGGCAAAGCGATTATATTTGAACCATTTCTTTGCCTCTGTGAGAACCAATCACGCATATGCCTGATATTTACCGATAGGTGGGGCTAAAAGTGTGTTTGACCCATGAATGGGTAGGCTTGTATTTCCCAGTGACATGCTGCTTCACCCAAATCATAGGGTGTGTATTTTACATGCTTATGCCCAGTACCAGACACAGAACCCTATGTGCTCCCTTCTCCACCAGACATCTATCTCATGGCTCCGTATCAAAGCTGAGCCTACTTGCAGGTGTAATAATATCCCCCCACGCCTGTTTTTGGGCATCATAGAAATGTGTTTTTTTTTGTATGCAACTAATCTGTGTGGTCCTGACAATCTTTTTTTAAAAAACTTTTTATTGTTCAGAATGTTGTACAGCTTAATCCTTCTTGGCAGCAGCCTTTCTCAGGTCTTGACAATCTTTTGAGGCATATTTTGAGGTGTTCTGTTTGTATCTACTTTGAAATGTACTACTAATTTTCTCCTAATTAAAGCTAAACAAACTGTTAGAAATGGGGTTCACATAAAAACAGTTGAAATGTATTTCCAAGGCCACAAAAATGCCTAAGATGCCACTAGGCAGAGAGAGACAGGCTCGGAGGTAGCGGTAGGCGGAGAGGAGAGAGGTTGATAACTGTAAATAGATAGAGATGAGCAAGACAGAACATTTACTTTCCCGGGGGCCTCTAAGAGTAAGAAGATAGTGGCTCTTGGCAATTACCCCCTTTGCCTAGCCTTAAAAAATCTCTCAAGTTAAGATAAGTTTTTACTTCATTTTCCATTCAGATAAAGATTGCTAAACACAGTAATAACCAGTACAGTTTTTTAACTTTGAAAGAAAATAAGGTGGAATTATTATGCTTCATTGTTTGGAAAAGCATTACCCTTGCCATGTTCACATTTGGTTGCTTACAGGGGCAAAAAGCAAGAAGATGGCCTTAAAATGGTCTGCCACTAAGATTGGAGCAGGACATTTACAATCACCAGCAATCACAGGGAACAGGGCATGTATCACAGATGAACAGTGCAATCACGCTTTCCTTTGTTGAAGGGTACTTTGTAAAAACATGGCTTTAACACCACAGGAGTTATACTGAAATTGACTGTTTGTCAACATTCCATGCGATTATTTCGGGTCCCTAAATTAGCAAAAGTTTATGTTTTTGAAGTTGATTTTAAATTGATATTGTTTAATTAAGTACATTTTAATCTGTAACGGTTTTTTCTGTGTACTACATTTTTCTGACATTTTTTGAAATATATAATATATACCATTAACATTGTCTGGGTTAATAGGAATGTGCAACATCCGAGGATCAAACATTGCAGCAGGGTTATCTAATGAAGCAAGAAATGCTAATTAAGCTGCACATTCTCTGGCAGTATTTTTTCATCCATGTGCGCTACAAACAACGCTACAAGCAAGATTTTGGGGTAAGTCATCTCATTATGTGGCAAATAAAGTAAATTCATAACTATGCAGTAAACTCTGCTGCCATTGAAGCTCCTAAAACCGCTGACTCTCACCACTGTCCATTTAAAAAAAAAATATCATTTATTTAACCCCTCCCAATGTCGTGACGGAACCGCTCCGTCACGAGCCTCGGGTGGGCTGTGCTGGTGACGGAGCGGTTGTGTCACGGCCCGCTCAGCGCGCCTGCACGGCGCTGATTACGCCTCTGCGCGGCGCATTCTATTGAGCGGGCGGGGACGTGACGGAACCGCTCCGTCACAAGCACAGCCCACCCGAGGCTCGTGACGGAGCGGTTCCGTCACGATCATGTGAGCGCCGCACGACCCCCCTCCCCCCTAGCGCTGCGGCGGAATTGCCGCCGCAGCGAAGGGGTTAAGTAAGGTACATGCATTATAAAAAATATGAGTCTTATTTACAAGACCCTTGCGCCGCGTGTACATCACTTTTTCCCATTTTAAAAGTGACGCACCAGCTGCTCAAGGGGCTTGTAAATAAGCCCCTGTATATCTAGTGTAATATAGTCCTATTTTGCCATCTCGAGGTTCCGGGGACATGTACAAACAACTTGGCCTTCAGCTTTATTATATATGATGTCACCAGAACCCCTTGATGGAAATATTGGACCACATTACACAGCTACCATTTATGTGTGTGTGCGTGTCTGTGCGCGCGCTCCCAGGGAGAGGTGTATCTGTATAGTTGATGCATTTTTGGTATCGGAAGTATTCCTGATTTATTTGTCTATTTCTTTTCTCTTCTGTTGTTATTTTTTATTTAAACACATCCCTCAATGCAGCACACATCTTTGCCTCAAAGAGAGACCAATGTGATCCACTTTCACCATAAAATTGGACACTGTGACTTCTGTTTGGATAAAAAGGGTTTAAAGATTAGTGACGGATGAACAGCTCAGGTCATCTTTGTATTTCAGAAGATGCGTGGAGAGGAGACTGGGATTCAATCTCTCTCCTAATCCCCCTTCAGTTTCTGTTGAAGGAACAAGGTTTGATTCAAGGACTGCTCTTAAAACATTTTCTCCCAAAACTCTGGATCTCACTGCTAGCATATTTGCCAGCTTAACCAGTTTTACATATCTCTATTTTCTATGTACTGCCTAGAAGCGGACTTCTGCATGTGTGTCTCTTCAGTTTATAAGCAGACGTCCTTTCATCCTTTTGGAAAACATACAGTAGTTTTCCATAAGGAAACTTGTTTTCATTGCTTAAAATCCTAGGTTAAGATTAGATATATTGCACAGTTGACAGCATATTCTGCATTGAGATTTGAATTGACTGACCTCTCAAGTTCTCATTTTTGCATTGGTCGGTTGCTCAGTCCAGGATATTAATAATTATGGTAATCGTCCTGCTTATTTACAAAGTCTCCATGAGACCTTCCCCTGTGTCTAAGGACCTGATTATGGGTTTCAGCGGTCCTGGATCGGGCGGCATGCCACAGACTGCTCCAGGAATGCTAAAACGCACCAACGTACCCCGGCAGATTACAAGTAATTTTGTGGTCAGATGGGCCGGCAGCGTGTCGGTCCCACGGTTGTGCCATTTACTGGCTCATTGTGAGCCTTAAACAACACAACTGCGGTATCGCCACTGCACGTTCCATCACGGGAAGGAATGCACCATGTTGTGCATTCCTTCCCATGCAGGAACTAGGGGTGCAAAACTACAGGGGGGCACAACATGTGTCCCCTGCATGCACCCCCATGCACCGGGGCAAGCTTTGTTGCCTCACTGACACCCTTTTCATGGCGGTGCAACCGCCAAAAAAAAGGGCGGTGGAGAGGCAACTCAAAATATGCTCTGCAGTGCTGCTGCAGCACCGCCAGCATATTTTGGCCTCAAACTGCTGCTAGACCACCGCAGGTTCCTTGATTTGCGGCGGTAGCAGCGGTTCAGTGGCAGTGCGACTGCCTCACTAGTAATACTGTGGGCGGTCCGGCAGTGTGGCGGTGGTTGGACCGCCACCACGACTACGGCAGTCCCATGGGCCACTGTAGTTGTTATAAGGCCATAAGTTATATAAGTATGTAAGTAATAGATTTTATTATTTTTCGCCTTTAAAAGAATCAAAGGCTGAGTTGGCCTTGCTCAGAATCAAAGCAAGGACTTCTAGTTTACAGAAAAAAAAGGTTTAGAGCATGGAAGAACTTGTTTTTCAACTGGTCAGACAGCTGTTTGTCCAAAAATGCTTAGCAATTGTGCAAACGTTCACTGTACTGATGCAATTTACACAATATGGTCTCTGTCTAGTGTACATGGCACAAAGGACTGCTTTACCTAATGTGGAATAGCAAATAGTCATGTGTAACAGTGAAATCCTTTTAAGATACTTGGAAAGAGATTGATTTGCCAAAATAAATGTGAATTTTAATCCAAATGGTGACAATGAGAGATAGGGTTCATGGGAAAAAAGATTTCCTTCAAAGATATGGTATTATCTGTGCAGTGCACAATTTAAGAAGGTTACATACCATAGGTGCATACAGAATTACAAAAGCTTTCCTGGGAAATCCTCTATGAGGTCTCTTTTCAAAGCAAATATAGATTCGGTCCATCAGATATGTGTCTGTGTAGCATTCTAGATCCTAGAAACACTTCCACAGTATGACTGTTTCAGGATGGAAGACTTTTTCAAATCTGGGGTGTATAGCTTGAGAATTGCATGACTTCTTGAACTTCTGGTGCTACCAAAGATCTAAAGATTTTGGCTTAAGTATTCAGTTTGTTTTTTGTGAATCACCCTGCATATGATGCATGCAGTCTTAAAGGCAGAACAGTGGTCCATTGAAAGCAAAGCTACTGAAGAAAGGACTTGTGTGAGGTGCTCAAATATTTTGTTATTTGAAATGATATGGCCAGTACTGTGGAGAGTTGCTTGGAGGTGAGTTAGGCAACATTTAGGCATCCTGGTGCACAGCACCCATCCATAGTCCACATGTGTGATGGTCAGGGCTTGGGTAGGTAACTCAAAATCTTGTTTTGGGAGAAAAGGCTTAATATTATGGAGACCCTTTTTTTAATCTAGCGTTCGGTGTCATCTCTTTGATGTGTAGATTAAGCTGGAGTACTTTGACAACTTTGATACTAATAAGTGGTTGTCTTTTTTGTGAGTCCTGTATCCTTGAGTTGGCGTTAGCATAAAACAGAAGTATAACGCATAGGGTGTGGTATGCTATACTGATTATTAAACTGCAAATCCAGGCAAGAATATTAAATGACAAATTAAACATGTCTATATCTATATTGTAACAAAGAAATAATGATTTTTCTTAAAGATATTTAAATGTTCAGGATGTCTTAATCCAAAAGGAGCACTTGGTGTAAGAATGTAAATCCAAAACAAATTCACTCACTAAATAGAATGAATGTAAATTTAGTCAGGACAAAACCAGAACACAAAACCAGAGAAAGAGGCTAAATCTATCTATTCTGACCATATTGTATACTATGATGTGTGTGGTTGTTTTGAGTGAATTGTGTGGTGCTCAGTGCAGTGACTCCTAACACACCAGTTGCGGCCCCTGCAGGCTAGTGGAGTGGGGCGGGGTGGGAGGGGGAGGGGGGAAGCCGACAGATGACTGAAAAGGGAAAATAAACAAATACATTCTATTCCGTTGTCTGTCGGCTCCCCCCTCCGCCCCACTGCGCTTACCTGTAGGAGCCGCGACTGGAACACACAATGTGTGAGGTGCATGTACTTGAATGACAAACAAAACTACCTCTATGTGGGCAACAAGTGGCAAGATAATTTTATGGGGAAAGAGTTCAAAGGAAATTGTTAGAACACAGTTAGGTCAACAATGTGTTCCTAAATATGTTCTTGAAACACTTGTGATTTCATCCGTTCATGGGCTGCCATGAGTTCTGGGGGTTACTAAAAACTGCATTAGAGGATAATAAAAGTAGCAGAGCATATGAAAATTGAAAGTTGACCATTGGTTGGGAGGACCTGAATTGGCAGCCTGGCTAGTGAAGACCAACACGCGACAAACTCACCACAGAACGTAAGGCTGCAAATAGTGAGTGGGACACCTCAGGATTCAAACAAGCTAACACCCATCTGTCACCCACTCCCTCTAAGATATCATTGTTGTTACAGGACGTATAATCTGTTGGCTGCAAGAGTTTACTAGATCTGTTCCAACACAGGGCAGTCCAGGTGGTACAGTCGTTAGCGGTGTGGCGCAGCGGCCAGAGCAGCTTACTCCGGAGCGCGGGGCTCATGGTTCGATCGCAGGCACAGCCCAGCTCAGCATCATGTGATCCGGGGCTATAGCTCACTTAATCACCCCAACGCCCCCCAGCGCCCTGAAACCCTTAATGGGTGATAAGATTGCACTTTACAAATAGGAATCGTTATTATTATATAGTAGCAAAATATAATTGTCAGAATATTGTCTCACATAAAAATACTCAACCCAGGGGAGATATCTTTTAAATGATATTTAGTAAACAAGACCTATGTGGGTGATATTTCGAGGCACAATGTTGTGACGTCTAATCATCTCTTCACAACATACATGATACTCCCAGCTCATGGGAAAGTTCATGGGAAGTTAATAACTGAAAGAAAAGGTTGTAAAGTTACAATTGTATACTATTTCAGGGGCTGTGCTTCTGGTGGTCATGGTGATTGATTGTAATAAGGACATTGGTCTTGCATCTGATAGTTGGTGTAAGCATTTGAACATTAATCTTTCAAGGTACCTATGGACATCTTACACTGTTGTTATTTAGCAAAATTGTTGCCTACAGAAGGAATGTGGCCTCAATTATTGCCAATAGCCTCACTTGAACTAAAAGGCAATTTAAGTTGCTAATTATGAATCAGGTGTAAACTTGTTGGGAGGAATAAGGTTTGCAATTTGCATATCACTCAGAGTTTCTGAGCTCGGAAGTAGAAAAACACATTATGTATTTATGTTTTCCACCATTTTGAGGGGCAAAACCTTGGACTTCATAATGTTTAACTGCATAATTTGTAGATTTTCTGGCAAGCATCAGATGATAAGCTATATGTGCTGAAGTGAGAATCCCGATTTGCTGGCAAACTTAAGTTTCCGCTGGGTCAGGAACTTCACATACGTTAAAATAAGGGCCGTGTGTATTTTAAATTAGGGATTATAAATGTTGTAATTGAATTATACATCTATCTAAATGTTGAAATAATGTAATTACCTAAGCATTAGTACTTATTGGAGGTTATCTTATTTCCCTGCCTCCACTGTTTTGAATGGGATTGTGTTGCAGTACCTGTGAGTGGCCATGTGTGGTGCTTGCTGTTCTCCAAGGCTGGGATGGAGTATATTTACACCTGTTTTGACACATTTAAGGCTGCCATGGTTGTCATAATATTAGAAGTCTAGTTTGTGACTAACTAAAGGCTTACTCTTTTCTACTTGTGTGTTTGTATTAGCACAGTGATACTCAATGTATGGCCAGGGGGGCGCATGTAGCCCTCCTGTCCTTCACATGCAGCCCCATGGTCTACAGCAACTCTGGGCTGCTTTTTACTCAACTCAGCACAAAAAGATGTTAAATAAACAGGCAAGCATTTATGTAAAGGTTAATTTAGGTGAAAGAAAAGAAGAAACTACTGTGTCCTGCACCGCTTAGATTTAGAAACACCTCTTGCCGCAAAGTGTAACAGTAGGATAAAGCCTGTTCAAAATGCAAAAGTGTATTTCATTCACATGCAGAACTGTTTCACCTTAGTACATCAGATTAAATCACTGCATTGAGAGTTTTCTAACATGAATTTAGAAACTTTCGTTCTTTCCCCCACACCCTGACAACAATGCCAATAGTAAAATAAAGGGCAAGTCAGTTGTTATCGGGAAACAACCTTTACAACGCAACTTTTACAACGCACTACCATTACAACGAAACCTTTACAACGCAACATCCATTACAACGCATGCAATTACAACACAACCATTACACCGCATGACACTACAACGCACACCACTACAACGCATGTCATTACAACGCAGTCATTACAAGGCATACCATTACAACGCATAACATTACCATCCAACACCTACCCTACTGTTGCACCCCCTGGAGTTAGAATAGTAATTTTTACCCCTACACTTACCCTACTGTTGCACCCCCTGGAGTTAGAATAGTAATTTTTACCCCTACACTATCCAATACTTACCAAACATGCATAATGTTAATCGTTGTAATGATTTGCGTTGTAAAGGTATTATGCGTTGTAATGGAATGCGTTGTAAATGTAGTTTTTAAAATTTTGTTGTAATGGCATGCGTTGTAATGGAATGCGTTGTAATGGATGTTGTGTTGTAAAAAATACGTTGTAAAGGTATGTGTTGTAAAAGTGTGCGCTGTAACGTCATACATCCGTTGTTAAGTGCGCTCTTTGCATGGCCTGGGTTCCTGTTATACATGAACAACACAATAGTTTATTAAATCAAACACAGGAGAAGGTTTTGTACAGTGATCATCCTGAGTTCATGTTTTTCGAGATCCATATATGTGATAATAAAGAAAAAGATGGGAAACTGAAATAAAACAATTGCCTAGGATCACACAATTTAGTTAAGTGGAGAAGCTGGGATTAATCTCAAGTTTTTGGTTTCACATTGTGCAATTGAGACACTAGATGTATATGCTTCACTTCCCTCTCATCCACCCCCAACCGCTACCCTGCTGGGATCAATGCGGCCCTCTGTCACATCACAGCACACACATTGTGGCCCCTGGGAAACTGTGTGTGAGTACCCATGTATTCGCATGTTCCTACCTAAAGCACTCTCTAAATTTCCAGAAACTCCCCCTTTCAGGAGTATGGTTTCCTCATTTTCCAGCCACTCCTCCTCGTGCGTCCCACATTTACTACTGAAAATGATATCAACATGTGCGGAGATCTTAATTTCCTTAGCAAAGGTCACCAAACAGAGAAGATGAGAGAGGTGGAGGCACGGACTGGTCGTAGCGGGCACCAGGCGTTTCCCCAGTGGGCCGCCAGGGTGGGAGCCAGTTTTGGGCCCCTTCGGGCCATTTGCAATATCGGCCCCTGTAACAAAATCGTCCAAAACCGTCCCTGGCAAACAGCTCAGCCGCACCCCCCTCCCTCCCCCGGGGAGGCTGGCTGAGCAGTTTGCCAAGGCAAGTTTTGGTTCCCAGTCCGGCCCTGGGTGGAGGCAGAGATCTCTGCATGTAGGTTTGTTACACTTTGTAGTATGTTAGTAGTACTACATTACTTACCATAAAATACAGTTTTTGAGTGGGGCTCTCTGTGTCAACAGCAGCACCATCAAAGAGGATTGAGGGATGAACTACACATTGACGCATCCTCAGTGTTAACGTATTTTGTGGAACAGCTGCAAAATTGCAAACCCGCCCCTTTCCTGTGTCACGATGCAGAAGTGTCAAAAGCACATTATTAGCATGCTGGGGCATTCTGCATGTGACGCGGCAGCACAAGAAGCCTGATTGTGTGCTTACTCATTCACAGAGAGATGGCAAGGAGCCAGAGACGCATCTATTAATACGCCGACACATTTTCAATGTCACGGTGCAGCACTGCAAACAGAAACCTATTTCCATGCTTGTCCATTTTCAGCATGCTCGTGAAGAACCGGAAGTGGGAGCCTATTTTCTGCCTGCTTTCATGGTCTCACGTTCACTGCATCAGAAGCAAAGCGTGGGCCTGCTTGTATCCACTTACATTCTTGCTGAGGCACTAACCTCATGTTAATTTTGTCCCTAGGACTTCAGTAGGGTGACTAAGTGCCCGGATTGACTGTTACATTATTGTTTTGTTCATCAGTCCTAGCAGATTTCACGGAATTCAGCACAATATCCCGGTTTTTAGAGAAGGGTCGACTGAACGCAGAGAGAGGCTAGATTTTATGCCTCCCCAGTGCATGGTTAATTACCATCCTTTTCAGAATTCAGTTTAATTAACACAGATGATGCGCTTAGTAAAAGTTGCATTTAATGTATTCCAATGAGTGCCTTGTTGTCTTTGTTTTTCATGTCTTTTAAGTCATCCTGTGCCCTTCAGTTGATGTAAAATTGTAGTCCTACTTCTATGTTTGTGAAATATGCTGTATTTTTAAACAGGTGGGCTGCCCATCATAGCCTAAGAGAGGCATTTGGCCCAACTCTTTCCCTACCATGTCTGGAGGGGGGGAGGGGAGGAAGAGGGGGGTGAAGCCATTCCATAGCTGGGCCAAGCATCCCAGAACCCGCCCAGACTCACTTCTTCCTAGCTCATCCTTGGAAATAGATGAATGCAGCGTCAAGTGGCGTGTATTATAAACAGGATTATGTCAAGTCCAAACCTCAATGTGCCTTTTTTAAATTAAAGTTTAAATGTGGTGCAAGCCAAGTAAGCTATGTCTCAAGACCAGAGCTCTATTTCGAAGCCCTCTCCCTCAAAACGGTGCCACCTGACAGCAAATATAAAAGCGCATCCTTTTTCTGAATTGGTTGGAATGCTTCAGTAGTCAACTCTATACCTCCACCCCCACCGATTGAGAAGGAATCCTAGTCAGTTTTCCTAACTACTATCTAGAAAAATGATTATAAATTGTCTAAAATGTATTTACCATATGATATATACATTTTACAACTCTGGTTTCGAAAGATAAGGGAGTTTAACCCCTCCCATGCTCATAATGAGCTGAGCTCGTCATAACGGCCGCAACGCTCGCACGCGGGGCTAAATTTCTCGCTGTGCTGATCGTTCTAAAGAAACGGGTGTGACCGTGATGAGCTCAGCTCATCATGAGCACACGCCCCACGCCCCCCAGCACAGCAGGGGAATTAGCCCCGCAGGCAAGGGGTTAAAGGATACCTTTGTGAGAAACTGGAAAAAGAAGGAGAAACTTCAGAAAGCTTGATACTGGACTGAAGTGCAGTGATGAATGTGAAACCTGGACTCAGCTTCTGGCTCTGTACTAAACCCAACTGTGTGATGCTAAGTGATAGCTAACCCACCACCAATATCAATAGCCCTAACACTTACCAAGCTGGTTCTTATGCCAATACAGGCAGATCTATGGCCTGCCCCATCCACACACTCGTTATCACACCTGTACATGCATGGTAGAGAGGAAAGGCCACGTGTCCCTCAATGAAGGGCAGGAAAAATGCGGATCGTGCTATGCTAGGATCTCCCGGCCCTGTCTTATGACCCTAGGAGATGTCTTTGTATTTGGAAGTCGTGTATGTAGGCTCAGCAATGTTGGCTTATCACCCTTTCTTTGGGGGGGGAGTTTTATATAGCGCAAACTTGGCCCGAAGGTATCAGAGCCCTTTATATGAACACCAATTGTGTTACAGACTGACACGTTCATGTTGTTAGGCACAGGGAGATTAAGTTATTTGCCCAGAATCACAGGATGTTGAGCGTCCCTACCGAGACTCGAACTTGGTTCCCCAGCTTTGAGGTCGACCCATCTAGCCGTTAGGGCACATCCTCTCCCCGTGATTGTTGAATGGAGAAAGTGGGGAGCTGGAGCCAAGTGAGGGGTTCTGATGTCCTTGTGATTACATGGGACACTAGTGGAATATATAAAAGAGGACAAAGGTGCCTATTTTATCTCACTCACAAGAGCGGCCAGGTCTATGAAAAGGAGGGTGTGGTTGCAACTCAGCATGCAATGGCAGAAGACCCAGATGCCTTTATGTGGAAGATAAAGCCATCGCCACATGTGCTTTGGCACCAATGTTGCAGACTCTATGTGGTAGGCTGTGGGTCTGCTCGGATATGCCTATACTTCGGCAAGCTCTTATGCATGCAAGTTATGTTTCTAGGTGGGCAACAAGCTATTTTTCTACTTATGCAGCAGTAAATCAATCGAACCTGTGCTGGTACCTCAACATCTATATTTCTGGGTAGACCATTCAAGGATTAAACATATTTATATGTAAATAAGCAGGAAATGTGGGGGATTCAGCTGAATCCCAGATCCCTCAGGATCCTAGATCCCACAGCTATTATTAAGCCAGATCCGGGGGAACATCCTTTACAACGCGTATGTTACACCGCAGTTCCCTTACGATGCAACTTTTACAACGCAAGTTGTAACAACGAATTACGCTGGGGGGCGCTCCAGGATAGTAAATAGTTTAATTTACTATCCAACTCCTTCCCTACTATCCACGGGGACTGGAGTTGGAATAGTAAATTAAACTATTCACTATCCAGCCCCCAACAACGCAAGTCGTGGTAACGACTTGCGTTGTAAAACATGGGTCGTAAAGTACTGCGATGTAAAACATCGCGTTGTAACAACATACATCCCAGATCTGGCATCTGGGCTGCCCCAGTGACTTGTGATGAATGTTTCCCAGTGTAATTTGCCGCCATCGGGACACATTCAGCAGTTGTTTGCCTTCTGTTCCGATCAGAAACATGCCGGTAGTGAAGGGGTTTTCCTATTTCTTCTTCCACCTGGGCCCAACACAAATGCCTGGTTTAAAGGGCCATCAGCCCTCCTTTTGTTTGAGTATCATCCGGCTGGAAGCTATCTGGAGCCTAACACCTTGATGCCAACGCAATGTATGGCAACAAATGCACACAGCTTACCATCACTTCACAAGTACTTGAGAAAAACAATGATTTGGAGGCGGGTTTTTGACTTCCTTAACCCATCATTAAGCCATGTCAGAATGTCATTTCTATGTCTGTATGAGTAATGCATATGTTTTTATGATTAATTACACAAACAACTGTTTAAATTGTGCTTACAATGTGTTCCTTTATTATACTAATCATCCAAATGTAGGGTGTCAGAATGCTTTACATCACATTAACACATTATACAGTGACAAGAAGTCATAGCCAAGTGTGAAAATCAATGTACCAGAAATGATACATAATACAATGAGGGTTACAAGGTGTAGGAGTCATATAGAATCCTTACTGAGAAGCATTCTAAGCTAAGAGTGCATGACTGAGAGGAACAAAGAGACAGTTTGAAATCTAACACAGTAGTTGGGGTTGTTGTACTAGTAAGACTGTATGACTACCCAAAGAACTCTTTTAGCAACCTTAAAATAACGACAAATTGAGAAACAACAATAAGGCGCGATACCCATGCCTCCAGGCTGCATGCAGCTACTTGATGCTGGCTTATAGCTCACTGTGCTATATTAAAAGGATTGCATCCTGTGAAATGCGAGTAACAAAAGGATCTCTGTGTCAAAAGCAGTTATACACTTTCTTATCTACATAAGCTACAAATCTGTAATCTGCATGCTTCACAATGCACTTTGCAGCAGACACATTACCATTTATGCTACCGTTGGAGTGAAAACTGTGACTGGAAAAAATACAGATTTCTCCAGCAAGTGCATTATTCACCAGAGTTATCTAACCAATATTATTATCACCTTCAAAGTTCTGGTCACACAAAGATCTCTGCAGCAGGGGCCTCTACCCTGTAATACATTTTAAAATGCAGCCTCTTTGTGACCAGTTAAGCGAGCCATAACAAATGTGCTGTCACCATGTTGTTGCAGGTGAGTTAAAAAAATATATTTTTATAAATTGACAGACTCAGCTTTTTATGACTGGATTCCACATGACTACAACCTCTTTCTGCTGCCACTCCTACACCCCACATATATAGGTTCCAAGAGTAAATTTTTTCCAGTTCCCAGGACTGATACATAATTACAGTACAGATGTACAAAGGCATATTGCATTTGCAAAAGGTCCAATTCACCATCGTTTGTGACCGTAAAAAGACCTTTTATTATGTAGCATCTCAAATTGAGATATGGTAAGATGTTACCAAATCTCAAATTTAGCTTGAATATTTAGAAGGGTGTGTTTAGAGTGTCCCTTCCAAACACCCAGATATTTTATTGTTTTGCAACTGAAATCCCTTTGCTAAACATTTGCAAATAGGAAGAGGTCCCCAAGAGAGCCGCTTCCCTTTGTGACTATTGACAAAAAATATTTCAAAGAGTTAGCAGTGGTCCTGTGCACCACTGCCTGCTCTTAAACAATTTTACTAAAACTTTTCATTTTTTTAAACTTTCTGTTTTCCTTTATGGAAAAAGGGCTGCATTTAAAAAATAATGATTTCTAATTTTAAAAGCAGTCACATATGTGGTGGTCTGCTGCCCTCAGTAGGCCGCCATCCATGTAATGGCTGTGAATAGTGGGTCGCAATTTATGACCTACTGCACTAATATTCATGAGGTAGGTTGAATTGCAACCCACTCTGATTCGCTATTTTGCAGACCTGCCCTACATGTTTCCACCATGAAATAAAGAAAATTACAGCACTGCAACAAGAACAATCGGCAAAAATGTACCTCCCACATTTCAACAAGTATGCAACAAATCGTAGACATCTATTAGAAAACAGGACGAAGCAGTAAAACATTTAAACTTATTTCGTGGTGACACCATGTCTATACTGCACACCAAGCTCACAGGACAACATTCATGTTATCAGTGTCAGAAGTTGGAGTCAAGGGATGATTGAATGCACAATACCCACTCCCAAGCAATTTATGAGCTCTCTGGTAGGCCCGGTGACAAAGCTCATGGGCATTGATTTACCGAAATGCGAGGGATAGCGGAAGTGGCATCAAATATCCTTTGACCTTAATGACATCACAGAAAGTGACTACATATGACTCTTGACTCTGATTTTTTTCCAGGAAGGCATGTCACATGACCCTAACATCACAACAATTGACACCACTGAAGTTCCATAGTAACTGCATCATTAGTATAACAACAAATCACAGTCAAATCTCTTGTTAGATACTACCTATACTATGGTGTGGGCATGAACATCATTTAGGGGTTACCAGGGGTAGAAGCTGCGACCCCTGCCTTGCCCCTTGCGACCCCTGGCACTGCCTATGCGACCACTGGCCTCAGAGGTGGCAAAATCAGTACCAGGAACACAGAGGCGGCTCATACTTTAAACGTCAGTTGCAGCTTCGCTGTCCTTGTTTTCTGTCAGTGTTTTATTATGGCAATAGTGAATTTTTATATATTAAATATATTATTCTCTATTAGTGTAAAGAATGGAGTACACATTTTTTTGGGGGAGTTTTATATATCACAAACTACACCTGCAAGTATCAGGGCGCTTTACATGAGCACCAGTTATGTTACAGATGGACACATACATTTTTTTATGCATGGGGAGATTAAGTGAAATGCCCAAAATCACAGAATGTTGAGCAACCCTGCCGAGACTCGAACCAGGTTCCCTAGCTCCGAGGTCCACCGCCCTAGCTGTTAGGCCACATTCTCTCCCCAATTAGCTGGCATATGACAGCTGAGGTAAGTATAAAATGATTTTAAATGGATGTTGCTTGGGGATGAAAGTCTGTTTATGAGGGAATGCTTGTATGTGTACACATGTGTGTGTGAGTGAAAGTAAAGGTCAAATGGTGTGTGATGTCACTTCATGGGCGCTGGCTTGATCTTTGAAAGTTCTGGGCTTAATACTTGCCCTGAATTGTAGTGATCAAGTGAATCAAGTAAACCGGACCTCTTCTAGGGGATTTCTCCCCCAAGAAAAATGTTAAAAGAATGGGGTGAAATAGTGCATTTTAAAGCACACTTTTCACATAAATTTGCCAAAATGCCAAAGGCAGTAAAAGGTCACTCATTAAATACTCAAATTCTTTTTTATGGTGTGCCAAGTCAATGAAGATTGACATTACCCAGGAGTAGACTAGATTTTTATAAAAAATTGTCATACATGCCCAAATATGTCAAACTATTACCTTCATTGTGCAGGGCCAGCATTTTGTCATTGGTGCCCCCATATGCCATTGGTGGACCCTTATATCAAAAAAATGACATATAATATGTCAATGCCAGGTTTTGGAAAATTACACCACCCACATGCTATCCATGGGTGACCCTTATGTAAAAAATTACCTCTATGTGTCAGGACCAGCATTTTGATATGGTTTCCACCCTCACATATGCCACCTTTATGCCAAGAATTACCTTGTGTGCACCGGTATCCACATTTTGGCTCTGGTGTCCACATGCCAAGATTTTCCTATAATGTGCTAGTATTTTTCCACAGGTGCCCTACCCATGAATATTCCTCTAGCATGACTGTACCAATATTTTACCATTGGTGCCCTTTATGGCAAGAGGTACCCCCAGAGTGCTAGCAATTTCTCACAGGTGTCTCACATGCTAAGAATTGCCTCCGGTATAGCAGCATCTGTATTTTGCTCTGGCCCTCCATAATACAATAAGTACCTTAACAATTCCATGGTCAACAACAAACTCACAAGCATCACATTACATTCTCATTCACACTCATATTCCACTCATTCACATTCATTATAACACTCACTCTCAATCACTCTACTTACTGACACTTAATTTCACACAGTCTCACTCACTGCCTGTCACTGAATCTCACCCACTTTCACTCACACACACATGGTTACACACACTGACACACATGCTCACACATACACATGCTCTCTCACGTAAATACACTCTCACCCGCAAGTTTTCATACAACGTACATTTAAAACCATTTACCTAACATAGCTTCCACTAGAGGTCCAATTTTACTACACTAGAAAGGCCCGATTCACAGAACTAACTTAAGACAAAATCCTTAACTTACTACCATTTTGGTATTCAGAGAAGGCACTTACTCATTTTGGTATTCACAGAAGACACTTGGGGCCAGATGTAGGTAACTTCATTTTACCGACTCATAAATACCGAATTTTACCGATTCAGTATTTATGAATCGGTAAATATGAAGGGATGAGATGTAGTTAATTTTTAATTTTGATTTACCGAATCGGTAATATTCGGTATTTACCGATTCGGTAAATACCGAATCGGTATTTCCCATTGATTCCTATGGGCTGTGAAGCCCATAGGAATCAATGGGAAATACCAATTCGGTATTTACTGAATCGGTAAATACTGAATGCTGCAAGGGTGCAGGGGGTGTCACTTTGACACCCTCTAGCACCCCAAGTAAAGGCATGTGTGACATGTGGCACACATACATGCCCTAAGGGCATGTCTGTGTGTCACATTGCACAGTGTGCAAGCACAGATGTGCATGCACACCTGGATTCGGTATTTTACCACACAATAGGATTGTGTGGTAAAATACCGACTCTTAAAGGGCTGTGGCACTCTCAGGAGTGTCACCTACATTTGGATTTATCGAATCGGTAAAATTACTGATTCGGTATTTTACAGAATCGGTAAATTTACCGATTCGGTAAATTTACCGATTCTGTAAAATATTGGCCCCTACATCTGAAAACCCAAATACCGGTCGGTGACGGCCGAATTCGGCCGTTACCGACCGATATTACGGCTCCTACATCTGGCCCTTACTCATCAATGTGTAAGTGTCTTCTGTGAATACCAAAATGAGTAAGTGCCTTCCTTGAATACCAACATGAGTAAGTGCCTTCCTTGAATACCAACATGAGTAAGTGCCTTCCTTGAATACCAAAATGAGTAAATGGTAGTAAGTTTAGGATCTTGTCTTATGTTAGTTCTGTGAATCGGGCCCATTGTGTATTATTCACTATTAGTAAAAATAAAAATGAGTAGAAAACAAGGAATGAGTAGCTGCACAGATTTTGTCACCTCTGAGGTCAGGGGTCGCAAAGGCAGTACCAGGGGTTGCAAGGGGCAAGCCTGGTATCCCAGCTGTGACCCCTGGTTGGGACCCCCCAAGCAACAGATTCACCCTACGCTAAAAATGAGTGCCAAGAAGGGTTCCAGTTTCCAGAAAGCGGAACCCTCCGCAAAAATGAAGGGAAAGAAAATCCCAATTCCACGTTAAACTCTTGTACACCTAATTGTAGTTGCAATTTTACAGGTGTTTCTCCAATGACAGGACTGCTTGGGAAGCTGATGACGTGAAAGGCCTTCTGCTCAGTCCCTGTGGAAAATGTAGTCTCAATGAACACTTTGTTCTGCATGTGTGTGTTATTCTTGATAAGGGTACGTGGGTAA
Source organism: Lissotriton helveticus (assembly GCF_964261635.1). Lineage (NCBI taxonomy): Eukaryota > Metazoa > Chordata > Amphibia > Caudata > Salamandridae > Lissotriton > Lissotriton helveticus. The sequence continues at coordinate 302,293,481 of NC_136068.1, read as the reverse complement.
ACAACAAATAAACAGATGGGAATGAGTTAAAAGAGGAATCATGACAGCACATTCCTACGCAGGGCCTAGCGAGTTTCCCGCCCAGCCTCCAAGCACTGATGCCGCTGCCTTAGGTGAGGAGGTATTCCCTCAGGAACAAAAGGCAATTATCTGAAAACTAAGGCAGCTCAGCCGTCTCGCAGACTTCCCTCCTCTCAGGATTCCCCTCGTACCTCCTCCCCACGTGTGTCTCCAGCGCTCATCGCCTACCAACCGTAACCATAGAGACTCCACGTGCCCCTTGGTTTCCCCTGTGGCTCTTGCTGGTGGGATGCCTTGTGAGTGACAGGTGCTGTCCTGGCGCCGCTCCATGTTCCAGGGCTATCGAACCATTGGCTAGCACACCTCACCCAAGCTTCTAAGCAAGCTTGTAACTTCAAGATTGTCATCTGGGAGTGTGATGGGAGGTTTCAGTATTATTTTGGAGGCCGCGAGAAAATAGTCAAACCGGTAGATGTTGGTGACTTATATGACTAATTCCCTTTGGACAGGGTCATTGGAAATGTGCGCTTGTGCGGGTGTGGATTTTTCCATATGATTATGGATTTGCCGCATTTGTCACACAATCTTTACTTAGGCACTGCTACCATGTGTACAGCGGCAGCCGGCACAGGTAAGCGCAGCAGGGCGAGGCAGGGGGGGGTGAACAACCTTTACAACGCAACTTTTACCACGCAGTGCCTTTACGACGCAACTTTTACAACGCAAACCATTACAACGCATTGCGCTGGGGGGCGCTCTAGGCTAGGGAATAGGTTTAATTTACTATCCAACACCTTCCCTACTATCCACGGGGACTGGAGTTGGAATAGTAAATTAAACAATTCACTATCCAGGGCCCAAAAGCACTATGCGCTGTAAAGGCATGCGTTGTAAAAACAGCGTTGTAAAGGCATGCGATGTAAAAGCATGCGTTGTAATGTCATACATCCGGCAGGGGGCGGCGGGGGAAGCCGATGGACGACGGAATAGGTATTAGTTATTTATTTAATTATACCTATTCCGCCGTCTGTCAATATACCCCCTCCCAACCCACCCCACTCTTCCCCCGCCCCGCCCCACACAACCGCTCCATCTGCATGTGTACAAATTAAAAAATAATGAAGTGATATCAACATATGTACCGCAAAATACTGCATTATTTGCCTTTTCTTGTTGCATAATCTAGTCAAGTTTGTCGCATAATTTGGTGCTCCCCGCCGCCTAATTTCTGTGTTCGGATTAAAAGATGAAGGTTCAGAAAAGTCTTAGCTGGTGTCAAAGGAATTGGTGGGCACGTTCAAGTAAGGGGTAAGTGAAGGAGTGCCAGAGCCCTTCCTGGAGACCTATTGGTTATGGAAGAATGATCAGATTCTGTGGCTCACTCTTTCTTTTGATAGGGATGGTTACCGCCAATGGATTTCAGTGCACCCATGTGTTAAAAGTGAGTGTTTACGTGGTTTTTAATTGTGATCAGTGACATGACCACTGATAGGTAGGGAGCTGAACATCTTCTTTTGTATCCACTCTGCACAGGGCTCAGCTTCCCCATTTCGCAATAGTGATGAACTATAGGGTCAGTGATGCCAAACCATAGGGCAAATAATCACCAAAGAAGTATTGGACTATGAGTAGCGGGACCGAAGGTGGGCAGGGAGGACTGGTTGAAACACATTATAATTTGGATGCTTTCAGCCTCTTCATAAGCAAAAGTCAACCACCTCGCTTCAAGGAGACAAACCAGCAGGGCCGGACTGGCCATAGCTGGCACCGGGCATTTCCCCAGTGTGCCGCCAGGGTGGGGCCAGTTTTGGGCTCGGGGGGGCCGTTTTTGTTACCGGGGGCCAGCAATATCAGCCCCCTGTAACAAAATCCTCCGAAACCGGCCCTAACAAACAGCTCGGCCGCACATCCCCCTTCCCCCAGGGGGGCCGGCCGAGCAGTTTGCCAAGGCCTGTTTTGGTTCCCAGTCCGGCCATGCAAACAAGCACAGAGTCACACCGGCCTACTGGGTAAACTAACGATGCCTGAAGGGCTGGTCTGGCAGGTCAGTGCGTGGGATGCTTTTAGAGTCTGGCTTGAGTGCACAGCTGTCGCCAGACAATTATGTGTGTACCACCAGGAGAGGACTTCGACACCGCCCACATGTTTGGAGCCAGGAGTACATATTCTGATTGGGCAGAAGTTGCATGCTTCCGCAAAAAAGTGCTTGCTCTCCACACAGCTAATGGGATTCACTTTTATTTTGGTGCCTGGGTTTATTTTATGTTACAATCCGACCTTGATCAAATACAAATGTACAATACAAAGAGCTTTTCTTTAAATGCAGAATAAAATAAAAGAAGCGGAATTGATGGGGTGGATAATAAATTGGAAATATGCAACAGTAAAAATGGAAATATATCAACTACTTTTCCCTTTGTTCCTTCTCGCTTGGACCTCTAAACTTCCCAAAGGCAGCTGATCCAACCTTCGGACTCAAATTTTGAAGTCAAATTGAGCTGGGCTTGACTCACCTTGACAATCCCAAAAAGTGTTTGCATTGTTTACAGCCCCGTTTTAGCATTGTTTCCTAACGGTAGGAGGGCCTTACTAAAAGTTCACACAATGCAGTGCAACAAGTCACGTTGCTGAGCTGAGTTTCGTGAATGGGAGATGCACTAGATTTAGAAAGATATGGTACATCTCTACAAGCTCTGGTGCACTTGTAGTTGCCTACTGCCAACGCAGACACCCATGCGTCATATCAAGTGCCCAAGATAAGGTAGAAATTGTATTTATGCAGGAAGAGGTACCTTTCTGCACAAGTCCTTTCTGCACATCACCTGTCATTTGAGGCTTATTCCTCTTTGTATGTGTGTTTCAGAATGCAGCACACATGCAAAGAGGAAGTAAGAAGAAGAAATAAAGATATTTCTCCTTGTTACACCAAACTTGGATACTTGAAGAACATCCTATACCTCTCTTCCTCACCTTTCTTTTATATCCCCGCCTTACTTTGCAACCAGTATTGTTCTATGTAAATACAATGTAAATAAAATAAATGTTAACACCATAACGTTTTCTGAAGCAATCTTCATATGCACATCAAATGTTTCAGCTGCAAATTTTGATAAAAAAATGTGACATTTTAAGAACATTTTGGGGGGATGAAAACGTGGTTAATCATATTCCTTGTGTTTAATATAATCCTCGTGGTCCCCCCTTGCCACGAGCTGGGGAGCTTTAAGATGAAATGCCCGTGGCACATTCACAGCAAATACGGACAGCAAATCCAAGAATAGCCAGCTGACTGCTAGAAAATTGCTCCAACCTGTGTTTACATTCCATGTGGGTGGGCCGCTCCAGAACTGTTCATATGTACTGCCCAAAGACAAACAATGCTGTGAATTCCAACTGCTGGGAACCAGATGAGTAGGTATGCGACAAGCTGCAATCGGTTCAAGAAACTGCAGAAGCATTATTTTGAGGAGGAGAAAATCACAGAGCCTGTTGGGCCAGGGAGTCAGGGAATGAACGGATGGTCCCTTTTTCGAGCCGTGCTTTATTAATGGGAACATTTTGTGATTGCAAAAATAAAATGTACTCGATTTTAAGGGGGAGCCTGCGAACATGAATAATTTAATCGCCACTGCATGAAGTTGCACCCAAGTTGAATTTTAGACAAAATGTCTGTAACTATTTTAGAAACATATTTTATTAAGGCTTGTAACATGTCGGTTTCCCAATATTTGGACAATCGGGGCTCGCAATACCCATGGGGGAGTGGCGGAGCCCCAGGGGGGGGGGGGTTGTTGCGCAGAGGGGGGCCTCTGCCGCGCTGGCGCCTTCACGAGTGAGTGGCTGGTGCACCGTGGCAACCCTCTCAGCCACTCCAGACTCTGCTCCAGCAGCACCAGGATTGGCTAGGGCATGGACTGTCCCCCCCCATAGGAGAGCGGGGGCTGCGGCCACTGGCCAGTAGCAGCCCTCGCTCGCTCTCATAATGCAGGGCACTGCAGGCTATACTAGTGCGCATGTTTGGGCTGGTCACAAAAATGAATATCCCAAACCCTAACATGTGCACTGGACCTGCCCTGCTGCTGCTGTCACTCAGTCTGTGTCTAACCCAACCCCCGAGTGATGCAACGCGTCCTCCTGACTGACTCCGGCCGGCCGGTGAAGACGTCAAGCTTCCTCCGTGTGTCCATGTGGTTAGTGGGGCAACGCCCAACGCCCCAATGGATGCACCGTGCCTGCTATACCCTACAAAACTCGCTTGATGCTGTCCCCTTACCTACTTAAAAGAAATCGAGCACCTCCAGAGAGAGTTATTATGGAATGGTACACCACGTATAGCTCTTAAAAAACTCACCTTGAAATGGTATGATGGAGGTATCACTCTCCCTGACATCAAAAATTATTATTGGGCTGCCCATATGGCTGCTATTAATCATGGCATCTACGGGGCCCCTGAAGATCCAGGCTACCGAATGGACAGGTGGCTTCTTCTGGGAGGTAATTATAATAGGTCGGTGTATTCAAAACCCGCCCGGCCTCCATTGTCAGGCCCTACTGGGCACTCAATAACTGTCTGGCATGCTGCCAACAGATCCCTGGGATGGGAGGGTAAAGTGACGTTAGCCCTCCCCCTATGGGATTCTGCGCAACTGGGAAACCTGTGGACGACAAAGGGATATGATGAGTGGGATATGATTGGCATCTCTTGCATCCAAGACCTGTGGGAGAGGGGTGACATAAAAACGCCTGCCGCCCTCCAGGGTCAACATGAATTTGCCGACTCAGAGCATTTTCGTTATATACAGGTACGGCATGCCCTACGCTCAGACTTTCCCAAGGGTTCCTCCCCCGAGTCCTCCCCATTGGAAAGTAGGTTATTAGATGGACACCTCCCAGAAAAGACCATGTAGCTGATTTATAACAAATTCATTTATAATATGGAAGACCCTCTCGCACTGCTACGACAAAAGAGGGTGGCGGAAGGCATCGAGATGGATGACGAGGACTGACAAGAAGCTGTGCCATCTCCCAGAGTGGTGGCAATCCCAGCAAGACTGCGACTAGTACAACTTAAAATCCTACATAGAATATATATGACAGGGCCTAGTTTGGTGCAAATGGGAAGGGCAATCCCCGGGGACTGTCGAAGGCGCTGTGGCCAAGTGGGCACTTTCGGCATATCATCTGGGAGTGCACGCACATTCTGTCCTACAGGAGGGAGATAGATGGAGTGGTGGGGGCGGTCATGGGGGTGCCTCTTCTCCCGGAAGCACGTAGATGTTTTTTGAACATATGGGAACCAACTGACTTGAACACACACCAAACGCAATGGGTCATGCTGGGATTCATGGAGGCAAAAATGAACATTGCCCAGGCTTGGGGGGGGCTGCAGCCCCGCCTACTCTGGGAGAATGGAAGTCAAGTATGGATTGGTGCATGTTCCGTGAAAAGATTTATATGTTGCCCGGTGTTTCCCCAAAAAGTGGTCCCGGATATGGGGGCCCTGGAACTCATATAGAGGGGACATTTGTATTCCACCTCAGCAACTTGCTCTAGACGACTTGCTTTCTCCTTGAGTTGTCCTAACAGTGTAAAATGTGCATACCTGTTGTCAGATTTTGCCACACCTGAACAAGATTGTATTGATGCAATGATTATTTGTAAGTCGATGATTGTTAATAAAAAGAGTTACAAAAAAATAAAATAAAGGGAAAGCTTTCCATAAAGAATGAAACATACTACACTACAAAATCATTGAATTTCGTAGGAAAGAATTTTCTTCGCATTGAAGCAGGCCGAAATCCACAAACACTTGTTGATTCTGTTGATCTCTTGCATCATTCAACCAACATCTTTTCACCTACATACTCAGCTTTGGGCCTGGGTACAAAAAACTCTTTACTCTTGTTCCCAACTTTGCCATGCTGTAGGATCACTGCATCGTCCTTCACTTCCCTCATCAAAAATGGAAGCGAAAACCTGGAATGTCCTTGGTGAACATGTCGAGGGACCAGTACCCTTACAAGGCCACCAGCTTGAACGCAAACCACACGTTCCTTCTTTACACCCTTCTGAAAACCATACCTCTCCCCGTTACTGGTCATAGGTGTCACAGGAGACAGTACAGTGACTTGAGGCATGTTGATTAAATGCACACACAACACTCCTTCACTCAAAGCTCATCTGTTCTGTCTACCCCAGGCCACCAAAAATCCTCTCTGAAATGGAGTTTCATTGCATGCATGCTGACATGACCCACGTGTGCTAGTTCAAAAACATTTGGTCTGATCCCCTTAAAAATCACCAAATGTTCACACCTTAACAAGATTCCATCTATGATGGATAACGCATTGGCAGATCTCCAATAAGGAACCAACTCCTTATTCATGTCATGTGCTCTGGACCATTGATTGGTAACGCACTTTATAAGTCCCTGCAACACTTTATCCTTGCAGGCCCCTGCCCGCCATTCTTCTTCAGACAAAATTCTGACCGTAACCATACTCACTGAGCACATAAATTCCACATGATCTTCTTCCTCAATCTCATTTTTCTCTCCAGCAACTCAGGGTAATCTAGAAAGGCAGTCAACTGTAAAATTGTGGACTCCTGGAGCATATTGCAACTTGTATTGGTATTCTTTCATGCAGTATTGCAACTTTGCAATATACGGAGTGGCCCTTCCACCATTACTAGTATTAAATGACTCCACTAATGATTTGTGAATTGGCCCCCCCCAGACAAAACTCCCCACCATAAACTAAGCACCTTCTTCTCAATGTTGGAATAAGTATGCTCTGCCCTATGGAGTGCCCTGGATGCAAATGCAATGATTTCCTCCTGATCATTGTCTGTCTTATGAGTCAAGACCACTCTTAGACCATGGTTGCTTGCATTGGCCATGATAATGCATTGTCATGTCTTTTAAACAGCTTCAGGGGTTTAGCAGAGACTTTGGGGCATATTTACAAGGGTATTGTGCCCTCAAAGGGCCAATTTCTCCGATGCTCCAGTGGCGAAGTGCCTTGCTCCATATTTACAAGGCAACCCTAATCTAGTTTAAGTAGCTTAACGGCGACTTGTAAATAGGGCTCTCCTCGCCGCAGTTTTCTGTGGCAAAAGGAGGTGCAATGGGCATTGTTGTGGGCATTCCCACGCACTAGCCATTTTATTTTTTGACACTGGCCCAGATTTACAAGGATTGGTAAATATGAGGTAGCGCCAAAAACAAATGCCTTTCAAAAGGAGGCAATAGAGTGGTGCAACAAGGAGAAATACTTTTATTTTTCCTTGTTCTTTGCTCTTTCTATGTGCAGCACATATAGAAGGAGCAAAATGCCATTTATGATTCTTTTTGTGCGGGGAGGTGTCCCTTCCTACACAAACGCAATAATTACTGCAAAGCAGGCACCCTTGCACTATGGTGCAATGGTGCTTGTGCCGGTACAAGGCATCTTTTTCAGCACCAGTGCAAGGGAAGACACAGGGGTGCACCGTATTCTTATAAATACAGCTCATCCCTGTGTTTTTGAAATGCCGTAGTGCAGCGTGGTTAAATTGCGTTCAGCGCTGCTCTGCGCTATTTCGTTGTAAATATGCCACTATTTCCTTTTTTGATTGACTCAAACACCATTTTACATTCCTCACTCCATACATACTTTGCATTTTTTTTGAACAAATCACGCAAACATGCAGTTTTAGATGCAAAATGTATCACAAATCTTGGATAATACTCAACCAGCCCCAGAAATGACCTAAGTTGATCTTTGTCCCTGGGCGCAGGTGCCTCCTCGATTGCTCTCAATATCTTCAAGTTAGGTTTGATACCTTTGTTAGACATATGGTGCCCCAAATAATTCACGTCATTGCAGTAAAACCTGCACTTATCATTTTCAAAGTTAAACCAGAACTCCTCAAAATTTCCAACACTCTCTAATATCTCGTCATTTCATTCCATTTATTTCTATAAATCAATGCATCATCCTAAAAACACAACACCCCAGGCACCTCCTTGAACAGATTGTTCATTAACTTGTGAAATACTGATGACACGGAGGCTACTCCAAATGGCATACGTTTGTTACGGAATGCTCTGTCAGGTGTCACAAATGAAGTCAGGTACCTTGACTCCTCACACAACTCAATTTGATGGTACCCCATTGATGTGCTGATAGTGGTCATCACAACTGCTCCCTTTAAGGTGGGCAATAACTTATTATTATTAGAAAGTGGCTGGCGATCGACTGAAATGTTGGAATTCAGGTCAAGTAAGTCGACACGCAAACACAAGGACTTGTCCGATTTGTGTGCCAGGACAGCTGGGGCTAAACACTCTGATCCTTTGATTGGTTCGATGATACCTAGGGTGCAACATTTTTCTAAGTTTCATGGTTGTTACCCCTGGAAGCATTTGAAGTTCTACTTAATGCTCTAATGCACATGAACTTTTCACAGCTCGCCATTATGAAGCTCTTTCTTGAATGCCGCCAAATATCGTTGGCTTTCACCCAAGCCCCAGGATGCACTCTAGCAATGACTGCAGATAGATGAGGCAGTGCATTTGAGTGCTTTCCAAATTGTAGAGCGAGGGAACAAAGAAAAGGTACAGGGCCAGGAAATATCATTGTCAGGGTCTCCTTTTCTAGGCAATGGTTTCCAGTGTTAACCCAGATGATAGGTGGGCAGTTGAAAGGAACATAATAAAAAACTTGTTTGATATTCTGAGGACAGGAACTAGGGGTTCAGTTCCCACCCTTACAGCTGTTTCCCAGCTGGTTCCACACAGCAGCTGCTGGTTAAATAGGCAGCAGATTTCCTTGCTTGTTAATTAACATAATTAAACACAATAACATTCCCCAGCTCCAAAGGGCTAGGACTCTCAGCCACAGATTCCTCACTTGACTAATGAGGAAGGATCTGGCATCACTGCCGGGCGCTCAGTGATATTTGTGGTTGGATCCCCTTGTGTGTGCCTGACAAACATATAGCCTGTCACAAACCTGTGAGAATGTGTTCATACCCTCGCCCTGTAAAGTATCAGTGCTGCCAACTTACCTCGTATCCACCACCAACAGCCTTCATTGGCTTTTATGTTTATCCAGAAGCACATTGCATGTTGGCAATGTAGTTCCCCTCCCTACACAATTAACTGCATGGTTCACAAATATCAAAGCACACTTAACCAAAATAAGTAGATTTACTGAGTGCTTAATTTGTAAAAAGATAAGTGCCAGGTCCCTTCTAAGCAGGCATCTGCAGCTTGCACCACCCTTTGCCCCTGTCAGTGATGCCAATGACTGTACGAATGCAACTACTAATCGCCACACTCCTACAAGTATGACAAATCAGACTATTCTAGGCCACCCAAAGGCATAAGAATGGGGTGAGCAGCAGGTATTTTTCATTTGTAATATATATTGAATGATTAAACAGCTGTTGTGCTCATCTCAAAATTAAACAATCAACGCCACCATGTGACAGACTTTCATAAGAGCAGGCGTAGAGAATTAAGTGCTGGTGCCAAGCACCGGAAACCCAGTCTCAAATTAAACACTGGAAACATAACTTTATATTGTGTACCTTGAGGATACAAATATCTTCAGATTAGTTAGATGTGGAGTTGAAAAGTGGTGCATCTACACGTAACTTTATATACCCACCTTGACAATAGAGTGGCATTCAATATCCTGCACATAATATTTAGGTAGGGTGCACAATGTCAATATCCTCACAAATATACTGTGGCGAATAGTATATAATGGTACAGAATATTTGAGGTAAGTATATTGTATTATTTCAGTGATCAGTATTTAGTGGAGTAGTGTGGCTCACTGGTTAGAGGCGGCAGGCCTGAGAGCAGAAGTCAGCCTGGGACCAGGGTTCAATTCCCGACGCGGCAGGGTCGTGGACCTTGGTCAGCGGACTCGATAATTCTCGCTTCGGTGCTTACTCTAATCAGGGGTTCCACTCGGCAACTCTGGGCATTAGCTTGCCTAATCTCCACAACGGCCCCACCAATTCCGGGGATGCCTGGCTCCACCTTGGGGACTCCCAGCAAGGGACCATCCCACAGGGAAAGCCAGGACGGGTTCCCCAGAGTTATACAGCGCCGGGACGCCCCGTTGCTGGGGCAACTGTGCGCTTTACAAGTATACTACATTTACATCTTTGAATTACAGTTCTACATGCAACTGATGTTGTTAGAATTTTTTTGAATATTTTTAAAGTTTTGTTTTTGAGTTTATTTATACATTTTTTAAATTGTTGGTGGGCTTGATGAGGAGTCAATTTAGAACACATTTTAATATATGTTTTAATTTTGTATACGTTTTTGAAAAAATTAAATATAATTGATAGTTAGATTAGTAAGTATGTTAATTACCAAATTGTTACAGTATGTAGTTAATGGTAAAAATATGGTTTGCAGTTGGTTGATTAGAATGCTATGGAAAAGTTTTGATTCATTATTTCTTTAATGATTATTTTTATAAAATGTTAATTTATTTATTAAATTGGATATTTAGGTTATTTTCTGTAAATTATTTAATTTGTTGAACAAATGTATTTCTTTTATATTCATGTGTTAAATTTTAAGAACTTTTGCACTTTTTTGTTTTTATAGATTACACTTTTTCTTTTATTTTACATTTTGTTGCTGTTTGTTAAAAATATAGAGTGGGTTTGGAAGTGTGTTTTCTTGTAAAACTGTCTATTGCTTGAAGTGGCAATTAACGTTTCAAATGGCATTTTTAATATGTAAACTAATAAAAGTTTTTATAAGTACAATTTCAGAGTTTTTTTTAAATATCTAAGTTGGTTAAGAATATTCTATTTGGTTGTTTTATATTCATTTAGGATGTTGTGTTTTTTAAACCCTTTTTTTAATAATTATTATATATTTATTTCCAACACCGTCCCTTTTATTGCTTAGTTTTTCATGGGAATATTAAATCTGATGCATTCAAATTCCAATGATTTCTTACTGTTGCTTGGGTTGGAGCAAGATTAGGAAATCTGAACGTGTGAAGTCCAACAAATTCCCTACTTCTGCTTAGGTTGAAGTGGGAATAGCAAATCTCACCCCTACAAAGCCCAGTGCTTTTCTTACTGTTATTTAGGTTTCAATGGGAACAATGGGCCTCATTTATGAAAGTGATGCATCGCAGCGAAAAAACAGCAATGCGTCACTTTTCATTTCGCCCTCCCTGCGACACCAATGATGTGTCATATTTACAGTATGAAGCATCATGTCGCAAGGAGTTACTGATACATCAGTATTTCTGACGTATCTGTAGGCACAAAAATGACGCATTGCTTTAGTGTGTCACAAAAGTGACGCAACTCTAGCAATGGGTCGTTACACATGGACAAGTCTCATGTGAAATGTGCCTGCGCCGTGAGGCAGGCGTAAGATATTGACGCATCTGCGTACTAGAAGTGGCGCAGTGAAATCTTGCAGATTTCACTGCGTTACTTCTACCACCCTTTCTTGCATTGGAATGCCCCCAATGCATACATTATACCTGGCGCAGGAATAATGTGGCACAGGGGTTTACAAAGTGAAGCATCTACCTAGATGCGTCACTTTGTAAATATGGTGCAACAAGGACAAATTTTTATGCTGCTAGTGCGTCACAAAGGGCTCATAAATAAGCCCCGTATGTCTAACTTCTCCAAGGTCCAATACTTACACCAATCTTGCTTACATTGGAATGGGAATAGTAACTCTTACCCACAAGCGTAACACTTTCCCTACTGTTTCTTAAATTGGAATGGGATTAGTAAACTGATCCTTTTAAATTCCACCGCTTGCCTTGCTGTTGCTTAGAATGGAGTGGGAATAGTAATCATGACCCCCTCCAAAGACCAAAGCTTTCCCTACTGTTGCTTAGGTTGGAGTGGAAATTGTAAATCTTACCCCTCCAAAGTCCAGCTCTTTCAATACTGCTGCTTAGGTTGGAGCGTGAATAGTAAATCTCACCCCTCCAAAGTGCAATGTTACCCGAGTGATTGCTAGGAATTAGACTTATTGGAAGCATTCCTCCCATAATCTTTTGTGTGTTGGGTGTAATGCCTTAATGAGCAAGGGTAAGCCCAGAAATGTTGCCAGGTCTGGTGGCTCAGTGGATTAATGCATCCACTGCAGGGGCCTGTGATTGAGCTCATGGTCAGATGTTCAAATCCCGGTGGGTCCACTCAGCCTTTCATCCTTCTGAGGTTGATAAAATGAGTATCATTGAGTTGGGTACCAATAAACATCTGTTCTTCAGCGCCAAGCGACCTACGGTTGAACGTGTGCTTTACAAATACACATTTTGTCATGTTTCTCCTGCGCTCACTGTGCCACTGGAACCAATTTCCACCTGACTGATGGGCCTCAATCAGAGTGAAACGAGTCCTGGCTTGTTTGTATTCTGGTTCAGTGAGGATCTGGTCTGGAACTTCAAACTGGACTGCTACCATTGCATAAGGGCCAAGAATGTTTTGCATTTGGCCTGGTCCAAACTGTGGTGGCATACTGGATTGAAATGCTACCCTGAATGATTGCCAGGGGTTACAGTTATTGGGAGCATTCGTCCCATCACATTTGTGTGTTAGAAGTGGGAATAGTAAATGTTATGCTTCTAAAGTGGAACACTTTCCCCATTGTATTTTAGGACGAAGTGAGTGTGGAAAAGTTTATTCCTCCAAATGCAACATTTAAAAAATCTTTTGGATGGATTTGGAAAGTTAATATTGTTTTCTTTATACATTTGGTTTTCTTTCTTTTTTAAGGGAGTTTACCGTAATTGTTTATTTCATATCAATTCAAATGTTTGTTATGTTTATGACTTTGTATTTAGAATTTAAAATATGTTTTCCTTTCTGTTGAAGATACATTTATTTTTATTTACTCTGGTAGGTTTTTAAACAATTTTTAAATTCTGATTATGATTTTTATTTAAAATGTTGATATTTTGTAATTTTCAGATATTCTTTCATTCATTTTACAGTATTATTATTGTAAAGTAATATTTTTATTATTATTTACCAACATTTTTGAGTAATATGAGTTTTAATAATGATTTAAAATAAAAATGTTGGGTCTTATTTAGATCTTGGTGGATGGGTTACACCATCACAAGGTTGACAGATATCTCGTCCGACGAAATATAAAATTCCATAGGATACAATGGGATTTATATTTTAGCCGATGGGATATCTGTCACCATTGTGAAGGACTAACCCGTCCATCATGATCTAAATCAGGCCCTTTATTAATGAATGTTGCATCATTTTCTACCCCTCACTTTTTTATTATAAATATATATGTTTTATAATTTGTATTTTTAACATTTTAAAATCTAATATTTTAAAACATGTTTTACCCTTATTTTAACATGTATATTACGGGGCCAATTCCGATTCAGTAAAATCCCTTACAAATAGCCATATGGAGCATATTTCCCATACGAATCGTACCCTTAAACGTCCCCATACGTACGATGAAGTATGATTCCGACCCAAAGCAGATCTCCGTACAAATCGTACGAAAGACCATACAACTTAAAAATCCATACAAATCGCATTAGGAACACACAGTGCGCGACGGATCGAAGCAGCATTTTCCGACCTAGCAAGTACGATTCATCTTGTCAACACTCCGTACGACTCTTTTTCGACAGGAGCTCAAAACATCCTTAAAAGCAGATTTTGACTCGAACCGCATACGAAACGGACCCCCCCACCACGGGTACGGTGTGTACACCCCATCATTGACGGTACGGTGCGTAGGGCTATGGTGCGTAGGGGTATGGTGCGTAGGGGTATGGTGCATAGGGGTACGGTGCATAGGGATACGGTGCATAGGGGTACGGTACGTAGGAGTACGGTGCATAGAGGTACGGTGCGTAGCAGTACTGTGCATAGGGGTATGGTGCGTAAGGGTACGGTGCATAGGGGTACGGTGCGTACACCCCATGATTGCAGGGGTATGGTGCGTATGTGATTGTGTGGCTCTCCGTACGAATTGCTCATACGCGACGTTTTCCGTTCGAATCGCGTTCTCATTCCCCGGTCCGGATCGTACTTGTCGAGTCGTACAGCATGTTTACGATTCGTACGGTTCACTTTGAGGGTCCGTATCATACGGATTTTCCCTTGCTTTTCGTACGGTTTGCAAAAATTTGGTTGTATAATTTTCATACGAATCGTACTACGGGATTCGGATGGAATTGTACGATTCGGATGGAAAGGGCTACGGATTCGATTTGCCGGACGGATTAGTTTACCGAATCTGAATCGGCCCCTATATGTGTGTGTCTGTGAGTGTGTGGGGTGGTGTGTGTGTTTATTATATATGTAGGTGTCTGGATAGGTTGTTGGGTGTTTGAATAAATACATTCTGTGGCACTGAATATAGCAGAAGCAATTGGATAACTATTGAATAAAACACGTGTATATATACAGGCGCGAAGGAGCCAGCCCCATCATCCACTTCACAGTCAGATCTGAGTTCTGTACCAGGGAGTACTCTGAAAATGAACAAATAGCTGCGAGTGGGAGGTTGGGGTTTACCAAACGATCACTGGCTCAGGAAGTGGACTGCCTGAGACACGACTGCAGGCAGACTCTAAGGTCGCACATCGCAAACCCGAACCAAGACAAAGGCGGAACATCAAACGCAGGAGGCGCAGGCAATGCCGCAAAATCAAGATGCGCACAGAATCAGGCACCCAAAAAGAAGGTCCTAAAGAAGTGGAAACGCCGGTAAAGAAGCAGGCAAGTGACGCATTGTCAATAATCAACCTGACAAATGTCCATTTAAGCCCGAAAGAAATATCAACGTTATCGTTGGGCTTAACATATTGCCCCCCAAGCAGTTTTGATTATGCCCGAAGGAGACTGGAAACAAGAATTGACCTGTTCCATTATATACGGAAATTGAGACTCAGAAGTGGTTTACAAACAAACCTAGTAAACAAACTAGCGAACGTGCTAGTGATCTTGTAGATCTACAAATAGGGGACGTTGAGACTTTACATGTTGTACACGAATTGGCAGGAGTTGAGGGGAAGGTTGACGACCCCGTCTTGAACGCAGCTAGTAGTGATTTGACTTTAGATTTGATGGCTGTAACTCCATTCAAACCTAAATCAGTATTCCTACCCCAAGTAAATTGTGAAGCAATTAATTGTTTTGAAAAGGGAATGATCAATGAACTAAAAAGACTTAAATCACACAAAATGTTTACTAGAAGTAATTTGAATGAAAACCACCGTAAAGCTTTGAATGATTTAGAATCAAATCGTGAATTTGTCATTAAACAAAGTGACAAAGGGGGCAATGTTGTTATCTGGCTACTTGACATGTACAAACAAGAAGGGCATTCACAGTTATCAGATACTAATAGATACTGTCAAACAACTAGAACATTGTATGATCAAGCAATGCTGGCAGTATCTAACCAAATTACAAAATGGATAGATGAATGTATATTTAGTAATGATGAATTTTCTTATTTGGCTTGTAAATATCCGAAATTGCCTGTTTTATATTTGCTTCCCAAATTACACAAAAATGCCCAAAGACCACCAGGGAGGCCGATTGTTTCCTCCTGTGGGAGTGCCCTAGAAAACACCTCTAAATATGTAGATTATTTTCTACAGCCCTTAGTACAATCTCTCCCATCATTTGTCCTAGACACTAGTGATTTTTTACGACAGATCAGTGACATTGAGTGGTCTTCCAATTACCTTATGCTGGGCCTAGATGTTTGTAGTCTGTACACTAGTATTCCGCAAACTCTAGGTTTAGAAGCCTGCAGACAGTTTTTCAAGAACAGACCGTTATGTTTCCTTCAACACACCGAGATGTTACTCAAGATGATTGAGCTATGCTTGAGCAATAATTTTTTCCTTTATGATAACAACATTTACAGGCAAATCCAGGGGACGGCGATGGGGACCTGCTTCGCCCCCAGCTTCGAAGGTATCTACCTGGGCTGGTGGGAGGAGCAGGTAGTCCAGAAGATCGGGCTATTCAAAGACCACGCCGCCTTCTGGTTACGCTATATAGATGACATCTTTTGTGTGTGGAGTGGCACTGATACACAAGCAATTGAATTTGTGGAAGCATTAAATAACAACCAAATGAATCTCCAATTCACACATCAGATCAGTAAAGACACCATGGAATTTCTAGACCTCAAACTAGAGGTAGAAAACAATACTATTGTGAGCTCGCTGTTCAGAAAAGCCACGGCTGGCAACAGCCTACTTCATGCAGGCAGCTGCCATCCGCGTAACTTAATACACAGCATACCATTTGGGGAACTGTTACGAGCACGCAGAAACTGCAGTACAGCTGATAAATTTGAGAAGGAGAAAGAAACTATGAGGGAAAGATTCTTGACAGGGGGCTACAGCCCCAAAAGTGTAAAAGAGGCCATCACTAGAGTAGAGGCTCTCAAGCGTCAGGAACTGTTATTCCCCAAGACTGATGAATCTCAGATCAAACCAAAAGAAACAATAAGATTCATCACTACCTATAACACACATGCGTGGGAAGTGAAAAAAAGCCTCAATAAATTTTGGGAGGTTTTAAAGACTGACAATGATCTGAGAGACTGTATAGGAGACCACCCATCCTTAACTTTTCGGAAACCGAGGTCACTACGTGACCAATTATGCAGTAAAATGATCCCAAACCCCAGAAAAGCTAATACTGTTAAAGGCTTTTTTACGTGTAATTAATGCAAAGCCTGCAAATTCAGCAGCAGCATTAAATCGTTAAAATTCAACAGCAATGAAGCTCCATGGGTCATACGAAAACACTTAAACTGCAATACTGAATATGCCATTTATACTTTGAAATGCCCATGTTCAAAATACTATATTGGGAGCACCATCCACAAAGGTAAAAAGCGGGTGTTAGAACATCTGAGAGCGATTGGTAAAAATGACAAAACTTACCCTGTAGCTCGCCATTTTTACGAGCATCATAAAAGCAATGCTAATTTTGTTAAATTTGCAGTCATTGATTGTGTCCCCCCAAATAAAAGAGGTAGGAACAGACTACTAGAACTCAGGAAATTGGAGTCCAAATTTATTATCAGATTCAACACCAAGGTGCCCCATGGGCTGAATATGGACGAGGAAATGTCAGTGCATTTACATTAAAATTCAAACAAAATTGTTAAGAACTTTTGCTGCTAATAACCTTCTGATTGATGTTTTTAGAATTTTGTGTGTTCTCTTCATAATGCGCTTATTTGGTTATGAAGATTTTAATAGGACTCTGCCTTTATTATTATCTTAGGTGTTACAGATGTATACACAAGACTGATTTATGATG
This sequence comes from Lissotriton helveticus, assembly GCF_964261635.1. Taxonomy (NCBI): domain Eukaryota; kingdom Metazoa; phylum Chordata; class Amphibia; order Caudata; family Salamandridae; genus Lissotriton; species Lissotriton helveticus. Next base: position 302,276,129 of record NC_136068.1, on the reverse strand, counting down.
GACCATGCTGATAACCAAGAATGCAGTAGCCCACTGGGGCAAAATTATGGCTGACCCAACTTTAATTTCGTTTGGATGATCTTTATTCTTGTTTGGAATTAAATATTTTGTACTCACACAAGCGGAAATGGCCCACTGGGGCAGTACTTTGTGTTAAACAGTATTGTCTTATTATGACCAATGTTTTTTTAAAACTAAACACAGTGAATATGATGATTTTCAATATTTCACGCATCAAGCACGTTCAATTTGTACAGCTCAAGTGACTAAGAGACCTCACATGTACGCTGTCTTTTGAGACCGGAGGTTCGAGTCTTATAGTTGCCGAGTTTTTTGAAAATATTTGGTTGAATTTTATTTTACAACTAAACTCTATGGCAACTCATAATTAATTAATGGATAAGAAGTTCAATTGACATTACTGACAAATGCATATTGGTGTGAGCGCAAGTTTACTGTCATTTGGGTCACGAGCCACGAATAACTCAAAAACAAATGTATTATATATACTGCTCTGGCTATCGCTATGTTAATACTTTAAATGACAATTATACACGTAAAACATCAAACGTAAGATGTTTGAAGGCGAAGTATTTTGTTTATGTTTTTTATCACGTGACATATTAGTTTACTTTATTATCCATATTGAAACGCACAAAGTTTGCCCGTGATGAAGGAGTAGAATCACTCCGAAACGCGTAGGACGTTGTGTCTGAAATAAACCTGCACCAAGAATAGAGGCCACGGCTCCTGTGTTGTTCTTTTCCGCGATTGAAGGGGAGAATACGCCGGTTGTGTGTGTATATATATATATATATATATATATATATTCGACACATTTCCCCAAGAAGAAACCAGAGGCCAGAGGGGGTATCAGGGATCACAGCATGCTTTATTCAATTGTCCACAGCGACGGCGAATGCATTTCGGCCATTTAGGCCTTCCTCAGCGCCCAGTGCTGTTACGAGTCCTGCACCAATGTGCTCCTTCCTGCTCCAGTGATGGCTCGCACAAAATGCCCCTCCCCTTTATGCTGTCGGCACACCTGAAGATGTTCATGAAGGTAAGCGAACTTCAAATCCCAACATGCACTGTGGCGGCAGGCTGGGTAGGTGGCGTAGGGTAGTGGGTTTTGACAATAGGTCGGTGCGGGCATGCAGAAGGGTGGTGTGGGGAACCTCTGAACAGGCGAAGTCCACAGCCGCTGCCCCGAGTCCCCTCGTGCCACAGCAACCAGTTGCCACAAGACCGCGAATAAACAGGGGCTACCAAATAGAGGCATCCCGCCCCGTTGAGCTGAAATAGCTCGGTCCGCTCATCCCGGCTCGTGGTTCCTGGTGGTCAACGGATTATTCGATACCTCAATAAACACAAAGCTGCGAGCAGCCGATTGCCAGTTTAATCCGTGACGCTTAATGCTGCAGGGCCATCCGTATACGCCTCTGGCCGGCGTAGTAAATAATCCGACACATTTCCCCAAGAAGAAACCAGAGGCCAGAGGGGGTATCAGGGATCACAGCATGCTTTATTCAATTGTCCACAGCGACGGCGAATGCATTTCGGCCATTTAGGCCTTCCTCAGCGCCCAGTGCTGTTACGAGTCCTGCACCAATGTGCTCCTTCCTGCTCCAGTGATGGCTCGCACAAAATGCCCCTCCCCTTTATGCTGTCGGCACACCTGAAGATGTTCATGAAGGTAAGCGAACTTCAAATCCCAACATGCACTGTGGCGGCAGGCTGGGTAGGTGGCGTAGGGTAGTGGGTTTTGACAATAGGTCGGTGCGGGCATGCAGAAGGGTGGTGTGGGGAACCTCTGAACAGGCGAAGTCCACAGCCGCTGCCCCGAGTCCCCTCGTGCCACAGCAACCAGTTGCCACAAGACCGCGAATAAACAGGGGCTACCAAATATATATATATAATATGTAAGTGTCTCAGAAATATGAATTCAAAATAGGAGTGGGTGATATAGTCAACACCGCCAGCAAAATTGGTGGAATTTTGGGCACTATGTGCTTTGCTTGTAATGCGGAGTTCCAGCCATATTCTGCCAACTGCCGCTTGAAAACGGTAAATTGGCAAGTGTGAGCGAGATTTGGCATTCCCTAGCATGATTTTCGGTCGCTATATGGGCCCTTGGCAAGATTTCTCCAACACAGGCATTTGAGGGCGGTTGCAACCCTTCGTGGTCAGAAAGCTGGCACTCAAGTAGAAAATGTACTAGAGTGGCAGTGAAAGCAACATGACGAGTTGCGCCCTCTGGCACTCCACATGGTGCAGTTTGTGCGGCTTTCTGAGCTTAGAATGAGCTCAAGTGCTAACTCACAGCACGAGTAGTGCAACGTGCCTATTTCCACCTGTACACAGAATTCCGCAGAATATAGTTTTTTTTGTAACTACGTGGAATCCCTCAGAGTGAAACTTTGTGAGTTAAGACCAAGCCTAACTAAGATGCAAATCATCCGACCTTACAATAGGAGCAAAATGTCCATCTTGAAATAACTGCTGCAATGGGAATCATGAGATCCAATCATACATTTGCATAATAAGGAAAACAAAACATTTTCATGACAAAAAGGAAGCATTATTTCCACCCCTTTTGAAGTGCAACGAAGTATGTTGAACTTTTGTTACCTGCTGTAAGCATAAAACCTTCCCCACTTCATCAGTTGGGGATATTAAAATTAACTGGCCAATATTATCACCGCTTTAATGCTTGAGTATTGGAATGAGCAGGAGAGAAGTGAACAGGTATTTTTTCAAAGGATTGGGCGCTGTATTGCACTCTGAGCAACACCATTCATAGTACATTTAGGTCCCCCATGCTGTAAACAAAATGCTTTTCTTTAATCTGCAAATTATTCAGCAGATGGTGGATTATCTGACAAGCGCTGCAAATCTATAATTACACAGAAAATGCTGTGGATGCAGAATCATGTGTTTCCACTGTCTTGAGCTATAAATGCACAGCAGAGGAAGAGAAGTCCTAAAGGAAAAAATACATAACACCGTAACTATCCAGCAGTAGGGGAAAGTCCTCCAGCAAACTACTGTATACTCAGCACAGCTGTGACAGGTCTACATGATCCCTGCTCGCATCTTTGCATTTCTGTTCACTTTCAGTGAATCAGAGCTCGGTTTCTGTTTGTTAGATGGATCATACGGAAAATGACCCTAACAATGATGAAATCATGCCTAAAAGAGTAGCACATTTTCTTAAAGGCAAACACAATATGGCTGTATACATTTAGAGCCATGGGGGTGTGCATGTGTGTGTACTTTGCTGCTTGAAAATGTGAGGTTTCCCAAACAAAATGGAATGCCCTAAAAAAAAACACTAAAGCCACCACAAATGCCAATATTACGCCGCGCATGTACGAAATTGACAGGGAGAAGCACAAGCCATTGTAGCTTCATACCCCAGCCCGTGTACTTGTAAATTATCACGCCACATACAGATCTTGGTATTACACATCTTTATCCATCAGCATGTAACCGTGAATTGAACATTCCATATCATGAATTCTATTACCCACACCCATCCTCTTAAGTGGCTGCTCTACGGAGTCCATCAGGAACTTAGAGGGTCCTTCATCTCTAACTCGCAAGCCACTACATCTCCCCCTAAGTTAAATAGAAAGTACCAATAATACATATTTGCATTACAACTCTTCATTCGAAGCAATTGTCCAGATCTGGTCGGGTGAAGCTGTGGAGATACCAACGAAGGGTCCATGATTGGAATTGGTGACAGAAACATCAGTATAGTCATTGGACTCGCTGGACTCTCATGTGGAGAAGGCTCACCCCTGACCTCTGGAGTTGCGAAGGTTGAAGCAGGTGCTTGAAATGCAAAGAATCTTGAGTAATCAACTTTCCAGGGTAGTGAAAACTCACCATGTGCCCTTTATTGACCACAACCCTCAGGGGGGAAGCTTAAACAAAAAGAGCATCCAACTTGTGTTCCCAATTTCCCCTGACGATCACTTGTAAATAAGCATGTTCTGTAGTTGGCAAAGGTCAGCTAGCATAAGCCATAATGTGTCTTGGGGCATTTGGATGTCCAGTGTGCTGGGCAAGGTTGGCACCTATCCCCACAGGGCTTGCATCAACAACAAACTTCATCCGCAATTTTGGATCAAAGTATGCTATTTCAGTTTAATTCTCAATTGCATGCTTGATTTTCTTCAAACTTTGTTCACATTCATTCGACCATTTGAAAGGGACATTTAATTTCATTAAGTCTGTAAATGGGGCACTTCTAGTGGCAAAGTCTTGGATATACTTTGAACAGTAATTTGCCATACCAAGAAAGAATCTCAGCCTAGTTTCATCTTGTGGGGGAAAAGTGGATGAAAAGGCTTGTCCTTTGTTCGGGTCTGGAATTATTGCCCCATCAGCAAAATAAATGGGCAAAGAACTTGAGTTTGATTTGATGAAACTCACATTTTGCAATATTTAATGTGAGACCTGCATCAGCAAGTATACAACACACTTGTGCTAGAGCTTTATTGTGTTCCTTTCGTGTGGCCCCAAAAACTAGAATGTCATCAATGTAATCGAAAGCATTTGTGACTGGCTGTATTATGCGACAAATTACATCCTGAAAAAGTTTGGCAGTTGATGACACTCTGAAATGTATCCTTTTACATTTGAAACAACCCAACATATGTCAAAAACGTAGTAATGTATGTGCAATTCTCTTCTATTTCAAGCTGGTGATAGCCTTTTTTCAAATCAAGGCAGGAAATGACTTTAGTTCCATTCAGCTGTGTAATCATGTCAGCAATGTGTGGAGCTGGATGCTGTTCTCTTTCAATTGCCGTGTTTGCTTGGTGCATATCAATGCAGATGCGCACAATTCCTCCACTAGCCTTTTTCAGCACTACCACTTTGGGTGAAACCCAGGGTGTTGGACCAGTGGCTCGCTTAATGATGTCATGCTTTAATAAGGCATCAAATTCTTTCTCAACAGCCTCTTGCAAATGGAATGCAATTCTTTCTCAACAGCCTCTTGCAAATGGAATGCATTCTTCCTGTTGTCGTTGAGCAACAGGAAGAATGTCCTCATTTATGTGAAGTTGCACTTTTTGTATGTTTATCCTTCACAGTGGCTATGAAGGAACCTTGACTTTGCAGTCGTGTCAAAGCAGCCCACGCATACACTTCGGTTTTCAGCCGAGTAAATGGGGTCCAGGAGACAGTTCATTCAACTTCTCGGCCAGCAAAATGTTGATCGATGCACCACTGTCTATGATAAAAGTTATGGAGCACGGATTTACTTTCAGTGTGATCTTGGGACAGTGTCCAAATGTGCACATTGTCTGGCAGTCAACAATGACATTGCACACCCATCTTCCGCACTATCGCTCGACAATGATGGTGACAAACATTTAGACAAACAAATAGATGACAATCAACATTGTTTAGTTTCTACTTGCCTCAGCTGATGTTGCCACTTCGCCTTGTGTGTATGTGTAGAACGTCGCTTTGGAAATTTATGCCATCCATTTTGACACACTTGATCTTGCCTCCATTTTGTTTTCTCGACTTGATGCACTTGATCTTTCCCTCGCTTTATAGACTGTTATAAAATTTCCTTCAGCCTTAGCATACTTGTGCAATGGCAGAACATCTACCCTCATGTGGAAAGGAGAATCTACATTGAAAACAACTAATTTTTCTTTGGAGATATTACTTTATGGTCTTCTACCTTGCACTTTGATTTGCTTTTCACACTCAGCACTGATTCATTTCGGGCCATTCCGCCTACATGTTAGCTGCTTGTCTGTCAGCTCTCTCCTCCGTTGTGACAGCCATGAGTACTCGCTCCAAGCTAATTGTCTCTTTATGGATTCATTGTCTGAAGGAATCTGAGAGATAATCATCTACTACTATGAGACCCATAGCCTCTTCATCATTAAACTCATTGAACTTGCAATGCTTTATTAGCGAATTACGTCTTTCTACAAACTCATCCATTGTTTCACCAGCTCTCTGCCTTTCCTGACTGAAAATGTACCTTTCATACTCGACATTTGGCATTGGATTGAGCTTGGAGTTTAACACTTCTTTGATTTGATGGTATGTCACTTCATCACCTTGTTTTACTTTCTTTGTCACTTCTTTTACTCCTTTTCCTGCTAGATTCTTTAAATATCTAATTATCTTTTTGTCATTTGCCTCTTCTAGCCCATCAATGAAATCATCGAAGGTTTCAACCCAGGTAGTCCATCTGTCGCTCATATTTAGCTTTTTGCCATCATCAAAGGGTGACAGTGGTTTCAAGAAGGCAGTGACTCCAAATTTTGTGCTTCATTCAGCAGCCATTGAAAGATTTCACGATTCCGACTGCAGCTCATAACCTTTCAGTTGGACCAACATGGTTGGATGACTCTCTTCACTGAGGTTCTGGTAAGCGTGATTGTATTCTCTATTTCAGGTTTATCGCTACCTCTTATGTTGCTCTGAGTTTGCCTGCTTCTGCACTCCATGTTCTCTTGCACCTGGCTGTCACCACTCATTGCTCTTTCCGTACCTGGTTGTCACAGCATTTAGTGTTTCTTTATGTCAATAATGTCTCTACTTTTAGAGTTTCCTTGCACTCAGCTAGCACAGCCTCTAGCGCTTTGCTGTACCTGATTGTAGCTGCCTTTAGCATTGTTGTACTGTATGAATGATGGCTCTGTATCACTTTGTGGTGCAGTACCTCTTGTCTCGATTTTATCAGCAAAATTCTAGCCGACGACAAACATAATTTCCGTAAGGCCTTCTTCACAGGCCTGGCACTGGCTAGAATGTCACTTTTATTCCACATATGCCAACTGTCACTTTTTACCTCAACTGAGGCACACATGATATGCAGAAGCAGGTGCTTGACCACTGTGAGCTCTCCAGGAGAGCACTCTCGATTCTTCGGGGCACAGGGTTTACATAATCCCTTATCTCATCACAAGTGGTAGCATCCTACCCCAGCCGGGTACTTGTAAATGATCACGCCCCACAAGGAGCTTGGTATAACATATCTTTGTTCATCAATGTGTAACCATGTACTGAAAATTCCATATCATGAATTCTATTACCCACACCTGTGCACCTATGTCACTGTTCTATGGAGTACATCAGGAACCAAAAGGGTACCGTTATTTCTAACTTCCAAGACACTACAGTCACGAGGATAGCATCACTCTCAGGAAAATTTTGTGGCACATGGGAAGGGTTGCTAACCAAGCAATAAATAGACCTAGATGGCCATGTTCTTCTAGCATGGGATCTGCCATTGATTTTTTTTCACCAGAATGCTACGACCAGCGGCAGTGATATAATGCACCATCTGACCCCTGAAGACATCAAGGGACTGACTGATAGTCCCACTTTTAGAACATTTTTATTTGCTGCTGGGGGACGTGGTGTGGAGTCGCAACTGCAGAAATGAAATATTGCCTTATGTTTAACATTTATGTTCTGTTTGTGTTGCTGCCTTCATGACCTCTGACAGTTGTGGTGTCAAAGGCTTGTGTCCAGTAGTGGCTGCTACCAGACAGGATTGTTGGGGCGACAGGGGGTGAAGGGAATGTAAAAAAGAAAAAAAAGAACTTACCTCTCCGCCATCCTCTTCGGTCATCCTTTCTCCAGTCCCGGCTGGCAGCAGGAAGCACCCGGGCACATAGGCTCCCCATAGCCAACCCCAACACTGTAATGCAGCATTGTGATTGGTGTGAGCACCCTGTTTTATCGCTCAGATAGGGACCGGGAGTTTGTGGATGTTCCTCATCTGGATGCGTAATGCAGCCTGGTTGAGCACATGTAAAGTGTGCATGACTGTTTGGCCGGCCCAAAAGGGCCAGCCAAACAGTCATGAGCACTTAGGGAGTGCAAACCACTCCTCCCTATGCTCAGGGAAGCTCAGCCACTGAATGCCATAGGAAAAATAAAATGATAATAACGATATGTTATTATCATTTCATTTTTCCTTTTGATCAGTGGGATGATGCTCTAGCAAAGGAGTAGCCACTGCTGGTGTCATGATGCCAAGGCGCAGCTGCTTCTGGTGGTAACCCTTAATTAATGCCTATGGTGCAGGTATCCTGCTGTCTCCCGCCTCACCCTAGAGATTATAGCACACATCCCAAGTTAGGTTGCAAGGCAGAACGTGGTACAAATACCAGGTCATTGTCCATATTTGAAGGAAATCTTTGGTGCATGCAGAAAACTGCTTCACTGGGCCACAATTCTGTTTGGTATCAGGAAACAGCAAGTGAAATCAACATGGTAAAAATGAAATAACACTGGGACAGTTAGTATGGGATGAAATGCATCAAAGAACCAGATTTTAATAAAAAGCCTTCATTTCACAAAGACCATTCAAAATTGTAATACTCGCAATAAAAGCTGGGTCATTTAATGCTGAACTAGGTGGAAGAATGGGCACACTATGTAACGTGTGGTATTCCTGCTTCTTTTCTATAAATCTTCATAAATTGACATCGCACCTTGACATTTCAGTATAGTTGAAATGACTCAGAATCCTCTGTAGCATCCATGAAGTAGCAGCATGAGCTCCATTAGTGGGAGAAATTTGTCAGCCACTTCTTTACTCCCACCACACTAATCAGCCGCTGAAGGTTTCTTGGCTATACCCCTCCACAGCCACACTCTGCAGTAGTGAGATAGACGTTACACACAGCTTTTCATGGCCCTTAACAACAGTCAAAAGCCTGAAGATGCACCACAAGTAATAGCTACCAATACAGGAGCAGTGATGAGAATCCTTAGGGTTTGGTACACCGGTTAACAACCAACATATCTTTCAGAGGTAGGAGGACCCAACAAGAGGTGAAGTGGTGGAGGGGTTGGGCATTCCAAGGCACACAACAATGTTATGTTATGTTATGTTATGTTATTCATGATTTGTAAAGCGCACGGGCACCCAGAGGTTTCATGGCGCTAGAGAAGAGAACCAGATGGTAAATAGTATCCTAACCGTGTGCTTGTCTGAACAACCAGGTTTTCAGTGCACCCCTGAATTCCATTAGATTAGTGCAGCTCCGGAGAGATAAGGGAAGCGAGTTCCAAATCTTTGGGGCCAAACAAGCAAATCGGCACCCGCCGAGGCGTTTCTTTTTAAAGAGGGGCAGGGTGAGGAGGGATAGGTGTGCAGAGCGGAGATTGCGGGTCGGTTCATGTTTGTTTAGGAGGTGGTTTATAAACTTGGGGCTTTTTCCATGAAGAGCCTTGAAGGCCAGGCAGCCTACTTTGAAAGTTACCCGTTGGGTTATAGGTAGCCAATGAAGAGTGGCCAGCAGTGGTTTCGCCGAGCTCCTGCCATTGCATTTAAATATTAGTCTGGCCGCTTGGTTTTGCACGATCTGCAAGCGATTGGAAAGAGCCAAGGGGATGCCTAGGTAAATGGAGTTAGAAAAATCTAAGCGGGAGAGGACCAAGGCAATTACCACCTGGATGAGGGCGGAGTGCGTGAGCAGATGAGCAATTTTCTTAATCTTCCGTAGCTGGAAGAAGCATGAAGAGATCACAGTTCCCACCTGACTTTTTAATGAGAGATCGGCGTTAAGGGTGATTCCGAGACTTTTTACCGATGGGGAGGGGGACGGGGGGGATCCCATAGAGGGCGGCCAAAAATAAATGCCCCAGCTAGTTGCACTTTTACCCGGGAGTACCAGCTCGGTCTTTCCGGGGTTGAGTTTTAGATGGTTCGTCTCCATCCACCCTTGGATGTGCAACATAGTGGCCTGAAATTCCTCAACGGAGTCTGTGGAGTTTAGTGGGAAAATAAGCTGCAGGTCATCTGCATAGTTGTATATTGTAACCTTCCTGTTTGTACAACAACTGTTTGAGGTACAGATTGAACAGGAGGGGGGACAATGATGAGCCCTGCGGAACGCCGCAGGTGGTGGAGAGTTTGGGCGCCATAAAGTTCTCAAGCTTGACAGCCTGGGATCGGTCATTCAGGAAGGACTTGACCCATCCGAGAGCCGTGCCTCGCAGGCCGGCTTGTTCGACACGGTGTACAATACAACTCTCATCCTCAAGCAGTGTGGCTGCGAATGTTTGTGGAATCCGTGGTACACCTCATTACAATTTCCAGGCCCAGGCTCTAGATTTCAGAACTGGGACCACAGAAGGATTAAAACACACAAAAGGTGATGGGTGGCAGCTTATATTCAGTCTAACCACTGGCAATAGCTCGGGGTAGCACCCCAACCCATCGTTCTTTTGCTCACCATGCCTACTTGTTTTGAACCCAGCCATATTCAAATCGGTCTTGACCCTGCTCCTCATGGGAACAGTCCAGCCCAAATGAGCTCCCAGTCAACATCAGACACTCCCCTACTCTGCACACCTTCAGGAGGATCCTCAGGATCTGGCTCTTCGACTGACCGGAGCTGCCCCCTGCCCCCGCCACCCCTGAGGCCTTGATACCCTCACAGGTGAGTAGCACGATTTAAACCCCCTGACTGATTGATTGACTTAGGGTGGTACATGAAACACACAAAAGGTGATGATGGGAGGCTGCTTGCAATAAGTCTAAACACTGACAATATCTAAGGGTAGCACTCCAAACCATTGATCTTTTGCTCACAATGCCACCTCAGTTTGCACACAGCCATATGCAAATCAGTTTTGACCCTGCTCCTCAAGGGAACTGTCCAGCCCAAACTGCCAAGCCAGGTCCTCCTCAGCAGGCCTACCTGAAAGAATAAATATCACTTACATCACCCTGGCCCACTCTCTGACACCTCTCCTACATGCTAGTTTCGTCCAATTTGTCCATGCTTCTTTTGACTGTTGTGTGTCTATTGCAGTACACCACTGCCTTCTCCTTGCATGGCATCCACCTAGTCATCAAAGCCCTGCCCAGCCTTGCTCTGTGAGTTTGGATCCTTGGATCATCTCACCTAGGATGCCACTTGAGATCTTTTCCTTTTCTTCACCAATCTCAGAGAGCATAGGATATTTTGGACAAAAAATGCCAGGACTCCCTTAGGTTTCATAATCTCTCTACATTGGGTTCTTCTACTTGCACACTGGCCATACACTACTACCGTCTGCTTAACCTCATCACTGCGGCGCGAATTCTGCCGCAGTGCTGAACATTCCGATCGCGAGCGTGGTCATGACGGCTCCCGACTGTCATCAGCACACGCCCACCGTGACTCATGACGGCCGGGAGCCGTCATGAGCATGGAAGAGGTTAACACACGCCAGCTGTCCAGTCACTTTACTGCCTGCCAGCACGGAGTCACTACAACAGCTCCGCTGACAAAGCTGAGCACTCTGAGTGCGAGTCTGAGGGTGGAAAAGTGTCCTCCTCAGTAATATTTCAAATCTGCAGCTATGATGCCTTGGACCTGGTCATATTCATTCTTTAGTTTAAACGAAAACATGGTAATTAAAAACCAACTACTGTTGGGTGAAAATAATATGCCCAACTGGGTAGCTATTTAATCTAACAAGAAGCACCAATTATAAAACGATTAATAGCCTTATATTAAAATAATATAATTCATTTTGTTGTGCCTATTACCAAATGTACATTCTAGTCCCCTTTCCCTCTTAGTAGTCTACAATGTAACCCTAATTATTGCATTCTCATGTTATTCTATCCTGTACCACTTTTATTCTTTAATCACATTACTGTCTGAGTGCCTGCAAGTTGTGAGTCAGTTATCTAAAAGCGAAATGCTAATCCAGCTGTGTTCTTTTTTTCTACGTACATTTAGCCAGAGAGTCTCTTTCTTGTGATTCTCTTTAAGACCCGTCTCTGAAATGTTAGTTTACTTTAAATTCTTGGCTCAATTGCATCTTTTAATCTGTTTGGGGGATTATGTCTGAATGTTCTCTAATAGCTTTCTGGGTTGACTTCTACTCAGACATCCACAATGTCCTCATTACTGTACCCACAAAAGTCAGTATAACAGTGAAGAGATCACTTAAAATATGACTTGAGTGTGATTCCATTTCTCTACACAGTCTTTTTCGGACAATATATAGCTTTACTAAGACACCAACAAAGTAGTCCAGAACTATAATGAAATGATCAAAGATCTTATGACAACTCCGCTTTAATGTATTCAAAAATGGATGCACCAATAAAAGGAATCCTTGTTTTAATGCAAAGTAATATCAGAAAACTTGGAAGGCCTCAGATTTAGCAAAACAAAAAAATATGTAACAGATTCAGTCACCAGACAGCAGAACTTAACACTAAAGTGAACTACCAACATAATTAAATCACTGATACGGAAACAAGAACCAACAAAACTATCCAAGTGGTCAATGAACACATATCACCTATACCCAACCTCTGTCTGACTGATACCAAAGAAAAATGCAAGTAGGTAAATATCTCTGCAGATAGAATTAACATCATGACTAAGCCGGGCTAAAAACTGAGGAGCGCTGTGGCCGTTACTGCTTATGGCTGAAATTATTTTCGTTTTGAAGGTTGGGGGGTAGCCAGGTGTACAATATTTAAATCAGAGAAATGGCAAAATGCATTCTGCATAACATGCGTAATTCCTGTAAAAAGTTTCAGTATTTTGTGACAAAAAAACACTATTTCATTTGCAAACAATACACTCAATTATCCCTTTGATGTCCCACAAAAAACACAACAAATGCACAAACTTCTAACCAGTATCTAAAGAAAACCTCATTAACTCCCTCGACCAAGTGAAGCTCAGATGCTACATTCAAGATATACCCATGCTGACCTTTGTAAAACCCACCTTCATCTTGCTGACCCAATCTTGACTTTAAAAAAATCCAACTTCCCCCAAGTTTCTTCTGTCTGTATGGTCCTTTATTGAGATTTTCAAAATAGGAACACTCGTCCCACCCCTACACAGAGAAAACGCTATAGCAAGGACACCCTGACCTGCCTGCCACACAGTGCTGTGTTTTACAGGGGGGTACCTTGGGTACCCTCTCGAACACCAACCATAGACCGCGGAGGCAAGGGGACCCTGCTAGGGACCCAAAGTTACTTTCTGACTGCCTTTCTGTGTTGGAATGGCCATCAAGGAAAGGCTGTGGGAAACTGACATCATAATTCCGATGGTGGAAACGCCATCCATAGGGGATTACGGTGTGGTTTCGACCAGCTGGAAGCCTCCAAGAGCCGGTCGGACCAGAGTCGGTTTACATTCCAACCACCGATACCATAATCTGGCATTCGGACAGCTTCCGACTAACGGTTGGAGACTTTCCGACTAACATTGTAATCGGCCCCTTAGTGTCTCATTCCACCTGGGGACTTTAAATGAGTAAGTAATTTGTGTAATTATTATTAACAGATTATAACTAGTTCCCCCAGAGGTCAGAATAAGAATTACAATGGACTGCTTATCAGAGCAATGTATCCACGTATCCAGGCTATCTATTTAGGAAACAAACAAAAACGTTATAGATGAGCTAAGTCTCTAAGAACCACTTCAATTCTAAGGATAGAAGCTACAAAATTTAAATCTTGTGAGGTGCTCTCCCCAGTTTTCTCATTTTTAGTCACCCCCATCTAGAACGCCATGCCACCACTAATAAAGACATCCTCTGTCTGTTGTCCTTCTTCTAAAAATAAATCCTCTAAAGTCCCCAATTCCAGGCTTTCCTTGGAAAATGATTGGGAATTGTAGCGCAGTATGTCTTCTCCTCCGTTACCTTTTAAGTCTCCCACTCACAATTCCTGTGCTTCAACGAACCTTTTTCAGACTTTTGAATATGTTAATTGACTATTACTTAATTATTAGCTGTCTTTTTAACTTGTGCATGTGTTCTCTGTAAAAAACGGGTAGTTCTCTTTCTTGTGTTGTTCAATTTAAGTATTTTCCTGTCCTTTATTTATTTAGCTAGATGAGAGCATGTGGGCAGTGTACAGCTACAACAATAGAATAACATAACAATAACATATCAACAGTAAACTCTGAGAGCAATAAAAAGAAACTGAAATTACCCGAGATTGAAACTTTGTTTAGAGGGCAACATTTTAATTTTTTCAGGATATAAAGAGTCATCATAAGTATAAGAGTGGGGCAATTATTGTATATTGTAGATTAGTTATTTGAAACATTCTCTCTAAACAGTGGCTCGTAAACTTTCACTCCTCTAGACCCCACTTAACCATTACTGGAATTAGGGCACCCTCACCGAATCATTATTTGAATCTGTGGACACAGACAACGTCATTTCTGGAAGCCAGAGACACTCGCTTAAGTAATTTCAATGATTTGAACCTCAAATCAATAAATACAAATAAAGAGACAAGCATTCAGAAAACAAATAAACAAAAGTTTAAATATTTTATTTAAATCACAAACAAATATTTAAAAAAATACACTTTTCATTTTAATGGGAAGCTCACTGCTTTTCTAAATTCAACTGAGGCCACCCATCTTCCATGCTATACTCTGTTTGATGCATTTGCACTGCTCCCACAAATCAATCTGCGGACACCAACGTAATTTTTAGCCGCCAATTTCAAATTCCTTCACATTTAAAATGTTTCAGTTTTGAATTTTGCTTCTTATATATATATACACTTTAATTAAACTATTATTATTATTTAACCCCCTGAGTAGGTGTTGTGCCCCCCCCCACCCCCCACCCCCCACCCCCGGGTCCTTGACCACAGGTTAAAAACCACTCCTCTGAAAGTTGTATTATTAGTTGGCTGAAGAAGGACATTAGGCGGGATTTGATCTTAGTACTCTCTGAATAGTGTTGTGAATGAGAGGTTCAGAAGCGTGGAGTTTCCAGTAAAAGTGTATTCTTGGTAGGCTAACCTCTTTTACACTGACAATTGTAAGCACGTCCGAAAGGTAGGAAGTACTTCAAAGCACAGAACTAGGTATGTGAGACAATCCAACTTGAACTTGCATCTTGCCTCAATTTGAAATCAAGAGGATGGGGTCATATGATCATACTTTCTCAAGATTTCTAAGTGTCTAGCCATAGCATCTGAGATGACTTCCAGAAGGTTAAGTGGTGGATGAGGCAGATCCACCAAGACTTCATTGGCAAAGTTTATTTGTGTTATAAACAAAGAAGGTGCAATGGCCTTCAGTTGGTCTGGAGTAAATAGGGGCTTATTTTCCTTAGAGCATGATTGTGGAAGTTTGTTACTATGATGACTTTATTAATGTGCAGTACAACTAAAAAGATAGCGTTGAGCATGAATCCTAAAGCAACCACGAAGGGGGGTTAGTGAAGGAAAAGATGTCCACTTGTTGGCTTTTTGGTCAGATCACGGTAGAAACTGTTTATGAAATTCAGCGAGAATAGGCTTGAACTTTAGAAAGTTATTTGTGCCATCCAGACTTATAGCTTGATGAGAACTGATCATAGTGTGATGATTTTGTATGTAAAGGAGGTTTTGTTGTATACCTGGGTATCTTCCACATACTGATGCATATTGATAGCTTTACCGTAACAGGTACAGATAAATAGTTATAAGTATAGATTGAAAAGCAAGGTAGATAGTATGAAGCCATGTCAAACACTGCAAAATATGGTTAAGAAAACCATGGTGTGGGAGGTAATCTTTACATTTGGGACAATTTTGACATCACATTTGTCCCCACCACTCCTTGGAAATCCATGCAATGTTTGAGAACTGACAAAAGTCTACGATGATCTGCAGTAAAATGTTGCAGTGAAATCTAAGCATGCTGGATGACATGACTCCCCTTCATCTAATAATTAGTGAATATCATCCAGGAGTTTTAATGTGGCCGTCTCGATATTACAACATTTGCGGAAGCCTGACTGGTGTCTTGGTAAGACTGTAGGCCACAACAGAGAACACCTACAATAAATCTGCTTACTTCCTACACTCTGTCTAATAGTGCAGGAGTCCCAGACTTGCAGGTAACTCTATCCACACTATGCAGCCATAAAATACTGTTCACCTTAACTTTTCAAGAGTGTATAACAACTCACATTTTCTCTACAAATGTGAGACACGTAGGCAAACCGCTGGCTAGTACCACTGTAAAACAGAAGGTTGTAGACGTCAACTTCTTTTTGCGTGCAATTTTTCCAGGAGAAGGTGGTTTCTATGCAAATTACCATATATAGATATGTGTATGCAGTACATTTATGAAAAGACCCCAAATATTTGCACCGTCCTCAAGGAGGCACATCCCCTCACATTCAATTAACTGTTCAGGAGTGGCAGACATATTGGTTCCACTCTTGCCAAGAGAAGGCCACTCAAAAGAGCAGCCCTTTATGCCCTCTTCTTGCTTCCCACATTGTTAAACTTGAGAATACAGCAATTCTGCTGAATACCCAGACACATGCAGAGTCAATCTTGTGACTAAAATTAACCCTAACTAGAAATAATCATGATGATCCTGCCCCACATTGCATCTTCTAGGTGGGCAAACCAAAGCAAGCAAATCAGGCCTACGCCAGTACATTTGGGGGAAGGTGTTCACACCACAAATAACTTTTGGGAACAATATTTCAAAACGTTGGATATTACAATACAATCTTTCAAATATATCAGCTAAAAAACCAAACACTTTAAATGGAGTTCTGAATGGGAACTTTTGACACAGTCTACTATAGGGCCAAGGAGAAACATGTATTTGTCTATAGAGAAACTCTGTGATAAGTATAGAAATACTCCAGGTAAGGTAGGCAAACAATTCTGCATCGGAAAATGCAGTGCCGATTTGATGCACTGTGCTCCTCCGACTAAAACACTGATACAAAGTAATGGGTCAGATGAATAAACGTTGTATTCGCAAAAAAAGGATTTATTCAATAACTTTTACCGAATCCAATGAAATGTTGTGCTGACTAATGTATTAATATGACAGTCAGAAAATGAATTGTAGTGGGTTGCAATTTGACTTGACTCATGCATATTTATCAAGTAGGTCGCAAACTGCGACCCACTATTTTTTTCTGCCATCAGAAGGATGGTGCCTGATGGGTAAAGGGACCATCAAGTCTGTGATTGCTTTTAAATATAGTAAACTTTTTTTTTTTTTTTTAAGTGACCCGACATTCATAAATGGGAAAGGGCCCTTGCTAACCCATTAAAAAATGTGTGGATGAGTTACCACATGTTGTAGGTAAAATATTAATGTTTAGAGACCGGATTTCAATCACAAAACATCAACACATCCCATTGCAAATCTCTTTTTTGGAAGAGATGCTCTATACTCTCCCCTTTGAAATAAGAATTCGGTATGTCCTCGCAAACTAAAATTGAGATTCAGTAATGTCACCAAATCGTAATTGGGGTTTTTTACATACCGAAAGCTCATTTTGCAGTCTCAAAGGCACAGATTTTGCAAATTTGAGGCATTTCAAACCGCAAATTCCTTTTGTACATCTGACCTAGTGTCATAAGGCATAATATTTAAATGATGTGCCAGTATATAATGCCCAGTTCTGTTTGTGCGCTTCAAATAGACCTTCAAAAATGCTGCATTGCCTTCAGTATGATGTTAAGTATTCCAGGTTTATGGGTGCTGCCTATGGTTACCAGCTCAGATCTATTGCCCACATGCATCAAGCGATTTTGGAGTCGCAAACGGTGCGAATCGCAAAATTCGGCCGTTTGCGATTCCAAAATCACTTTTTGGGATGCATTAAACAATTTTTTAGAAATCGCAATCTTTTGCGATTTCTAAAAATGCGATTGCATTTAAGGAATCGCATTTTTGCGATTCCTTAAATGCAATGCATGAATTTTTAAAAAAATGTGAATTCGCAAATAGGAGGAGCAAATTAACACGAGGTTGACCCTCGTGTTAATTTGCGAAATCTTTCAAAAATGCTCAAAAAAGCATTTTTGAAAGTGTCATGTTACACACACACATGTCCTTTGGACATGTGTGTGTGAAACTTGCACTTAAAAAAACATTTCAAGGGTGCAGGGGGGGGGGTCCTTTGGACCCCCATCAGCACCCTTGAAATGCATTAACAAATTGCGATTCGCAAAACGAAAATCGCAAAATGTTAATGCCTTCCCATTGATTCCTATGGGCCTTTTGGCCCTTAGGAATCAATTGGAAGGTTTTCCTTAATTGCGATTCGCAAAATGTGAATCGCAATTAAGGAAAATTAAGAAATCGCAAAAATATTTGCAAATTGTTAATGCATAGGTATTTGCGATTTCTAAATTGCGATTCCTTAATTTGCACAATTTAGGAATCGCAATTACCAACAATGATGCATGTGGGTGTATGTCCAATGTGATCATTGATTCTAAAAAAGGGCGGCTTTAGCGTTGGTGGCGCGGATGCGAAAATAATTTTTGGCGCCCCACCCCATGACCTCCTCATCCGATACTCTCACTACCACCAGCCAAAAATGGCCCTCATCTCTCCAATCATAAATTATTGCTAAACACAGCAGGCCCTCTGAGGTCAGCGCCCAGTGCGGCCGCACCAGTCACACTGCCCTAAAGCCAGCCCTGATGCTGAAACAGCCAATTATGTCTCTTTAAGGCAGGAGGCAATTTACTACGCCAATTACCTGTTCATTGTGACCAGGCTAATATTTAAGGATCCAGGTTACTTATTACAGGCTATGGCATCATAAATGTGTGATATGCGCTGGGTTGCACAAACTGCCATGATGACAGTTTCCTCGCGGGTCCAGTGTAAAAAGCCATGGGGGCATTTAAATCGCCTGTGTATGTTAAACAACAGTGCTGTGCTAGATACCACTTTGGGGATGCATTTAAATCACTGATGGCATCCAATAATTCATATTGCTGCGCATAGTAATGCCAGACTCAATATCATACAATATATAAGGCTTTGTCTAGCGAGAATCCCTATTACCCAGGAAAATAAAGCAATATTGTCATGCCAAAATACACCTACTTGTACCATCTAAAAATAAGGATTGTATTGCAAGCATACACATTTGCCTGGCCTCTGTAACATCACCATCTCGCCAAAATCCACATTTCTAAAGTACATACAACACCATTGTCATGCCATACATCTAATTGCCCTAATACTTATATACACATGTCAAAGTAAGTGCAATTGCCAACACACTAACAATCATACCAAACTTCCATGCCATCTAAGGCTGTCATAGGCTGCAATGGGTATCAAGTGAGTTGGAGCCAAAGGGACCGCGGACCAGCGACTACAACCATGAATGTCAACTGCTCGCTGTGTCACTGCAGGGATGCATAGATGCCTGGTGCTTCCTTCTTCCTCTACAAATATTTGTGTTTCTGCTTCTCCTGCTCGGTGACTTCTGCTGACTTCACCCACCCTTGAAGGAAACTTTTTATCTGCATGCATATTTTTAGCACAACCTTGCTGTTCACTTATTTCAGCCCCAAAAAAGAGCTACATATAATGAGAGCTGATTTTAATCAGTGCAGTTGGTTGGGAGTGGGCTGGTGTTGTTTTTGGAGTTGTGTTGATGGCCATCAGTTTTGCTTCACTGAAGGAATGGGGGTTGTGAAAAAGACGAATGCTCCTTCAAAAACAAGTGCAACAAATGGGCTAAACTAATTTACTGGTGGACTGTGTGGCCAAGTATGGTATCTGGTTCCTCTCTATTGCCCAGCTCTATTTGTGTAATGGAATGTGGGTATGTATGACGTTACAACGCATACTTTTACATCGCAAGTTTTACAACGCATGCCTTTACAACGCATAGTGCTTTTGGGTGCTGGATAGTGAATAGTTTAATTTACTATTCCAACTCCAGTCCCCGTGGATAGTAGGGAAGGTGTTGGATAGTACATTAAACCTATTCCCTATCCTAGAGCGCCCGCGCAATGCGTTGTAATGGTTTGCGTTGTAAAAGTTGCGTCGTAAAGGCACCGCGTGGTAAAAGTTGCGTTGTAAAGGATGTTTACCGGAATGTGGTCATCCAGAACCTTTATATGTCATCAAGGGGGGTTGAAATGTATTAGTATGAATAGAGACAGTGTGTACTGGACTACGCTGGGCTGTGGATGGGATCTTCTTCGGAGAATAAACTTCAACCCTCATCTTTAATTATTTGGAGTCCTGCCTCCTTCTTGCCGCGATTACTACAACAGGGTAGGGCCATGTTGTTCGTTCTGGGCCACATTTCACAAATATTCAAATAAATCTGTGTGGCTTGATAATATAATTTACGGCTATTCATGCCTCTACTACGCTGCCTAAACCACGAATGTGTCTGAACAAGGCATTCCATTACAATGCATGCCTCTACCATACATGCCTCTACCACACAATTTTGTTGTAAACACATGACTGGTATAGGGATGTGTGGTAAAGATCCCATCCTAAGCCACCTGCCATTAGCCCTATCAACTACCTTGACTACCACTGAGCCCTAAAAAATACCCTGAGCCCTAAAAACTAATCCGACCCCTAAAAACTTCTCTGCTCCCCATCTGAGCCCTAAAAACTACCTCAACCACCCCCAGCCCTAAAAAGTACTTTGCCACCCAGCCCTAAAAACTACCCTGACCCCCCTAAGCCCCAACAACGTCCCCAACCCCCCATGAGCCCTAAAGGCAATCCCCCCCCTCCAGCCCTAAAGTCAACCCCACCCGCCAGCCCTGAAAACAACCCCAACCACCTATCACTGAGCCCTTAAAACAACCCCCAACCCATAAACCCAGCCCCACTTACCACGTTGCATCCTCTCCAGATTCTTCCTGTTCCTGGGCCCGCCCATCTCGGCATCTAGACCGTGCATAAGCCTTAACCATGTATATGCGTGGTTAAAACTTATGCGTGGTTAAGGCAGTGCTTGCGTTGGAACGGCATGAGTGGCTCTGCCTAAGTTCAGACCATTTCCCATGATCTATAAATAGCTCATGTTGTGCAAGTAAGTCGCCATAAACAACCAGGGGACCAGCAACTCATTATTGTTGAAGAAGCACTAGACTTTAATCGCTTTTAGAACTTAGGCTGATTGAACGTTTTACAGATAAACCAAGGGAACCATACAGCCTTTTCATAAGTGTTCACTGTGCTGTAAGCATCTCAGAAAACTCCTCACAAGTTTGAAGCATTCAGTAAATAGTTTATTGTACCTCAAAGTAAGCCAGCCTTCCTTCCTTCCCTCCATTTTTTCTTTCTTTCTTTCTTTCTTTCTTTCTTTCTTAGGAAGAGGTTGAATTCCTATTGCCTAGGGTACTATGGAAAACAAACTGCATAATGAGTTTGCTAAAGCTGTACTACCTCTCAGTCCTCATTAGAAAAATATAGAACTGTTGGTGAATTCAAGAAACCAATTAATTCTTCAAAAATGCCTAAAATACATTACTCCTCCGTATTTCATAAAACTCATAGTAATATTAATAGCAACATGAGAAGCCACAACAGAAATACTGTGTCAGGAGAAGTGTGGACATAAAAAAGTTGTGTTCCTATAAAAGAAAACAAACAAAAGGCCTATTGAACCAGTTAAATGCTTCCATACCCAGTACAAAAGTGTTGCATCATTATTCTCTTCAATTTGATAGCACCCTGAACACTGTGCCAAGGATTCATAGATCTTTTTTCAGAGTTTTATATAGCGCAAACTTGACTCGAATCGGGTATCAGAGCGCTTTACCTAGCACCAGTTACGTTACATGAGGACACACGTTCATTTTTGTTAGGCACGGGGAGATTAAGTGATTAAGTGTGGCAATGACACAGGATGTTCAGCGTCATTGTCGAGACTCGAACCCTGTTCCCCAGAATCGAGGTCGACCGCCTTAGCTGTTAGGCCAACTCCTCAACACAAACTCCTCTCCTTTTCTTGAAATGTACGTTGAAGGCTAAGCACAATGGATTCTGTATTAAAGGCAAGTTCGGACCAAGCAGATGAGGGTGGCCATGCCATCTTATGCTCACTTACTCAGAAGGCCATATTGATCCTTGTGGGCATGACCAGAGGTTTCTAGTTCCTTCCTTTTACAAATCATACTTGTCAGGTGTATCAATTCATTGAGTCCCATTAAAATCAAATTGTGACTACAAATCACAGAATGTAATGATTTCTTACAAGCAAGTTTAGGACTGGAAACATGGGTGTGTGGATAATATAAAGTGATCTGGAAACCCTATCCCAAAAACTGCCAAACGTGGGCAATGCCTTCAAAGGGTGGAGTGCATGCACCGTACTACCAATGCTGAGCAGCACAATCGATTCATTGCCCTCACCACACAGTAATGGTTGTTGGCACTTGGTTAATTCAGTGTGAGTTTACATGATGGTTCAGTTTCCTGTGTTGCTAAAGTGCACTCTGCCTAGCCTGTCAGTTAACTACTTACTAAGCTTTTCCATCTATGCTGATGACATGCAGCTGCTGTTTACTTGGCAGGCCACGGATCTGGACGCTTCATCTGCCCAGACCTGTCTCTCTTCAGTCTTCAACTGGCTAGCACTTGCCCAGCTAAAGTGCAACGAAGACAAATCTGAAATTTTACTCTATGGGCAGTTCCCTCCAAACTTCAGGGAATCTCTGTGGCCTTCGGACGTTCCATCTCCCAGTTCCGTTGGCAATCCGGCAAAAAACCTGGGGGTGTGGTTTGGGGAAGACTTGAAATTTGAGGAGCATATTAAGAAACTCACCTGCGGCTGCTTTGGTACTCTTAAAGCTCTCTGCAGATTTTTTCCTCTGCTTCCTAGAACGGCCAGAGAAACAGTGATGAGAGCTCTCATTCTCTCTTGCCTTGACTACGCTAATGCCTTGTTCATCGGCATCCCGGCATACCTGACTAACCGCCTCCAGATAATACAAAATGCGGTGGCCAGACTTCTTTTTAACATCTCAAGGAAGTCTAGCGTCCGCCATCATCTGCACTGTCTGCACTGGCTTCCAGTTACACAACGGATTAGTTTTAAGACCCTCACTTTTGCCCACAGAGCCATTTATGATCAGGGCCCACCTTACCTGAGGAAACGCTTTTCTTTGTATCTGCCCAACTGTTCTCTCCGATCTGCCACTCAATATCGGCTGATTGTTTCACGTTTTAAACAAACTCGTCTTGGTGGACACTCCATTGCTGTGAAAGCAGCAGTAGCCTGGAATACCTTACCCCTGGCGCTTCACGCTAATCAGAACCTTAATCTCTTCAAAAAAGCACTCAAGACCCATCTCTTTAAAATGACACTTTACATTTCTCTCTGCTATCTGTAGTTTCTGCCTCTCCGCATCTTTCTTCACGCCAGGATACTCCAGAATAATTGAGCGCGCTACAAAACCACCCATAACATAACATAACATCTTCAATGTGAGTTGTGACAAAAATATATTAAGCGGTTGACATTGCTTTGAGTATTGCCTTAGCAAATCATGAGGTTTTGCTAAGTAATGTATATTCACATATAATAAAAATGGGACTTGGTAATCACTTAAAATCTTTTGGGTGACTTTGCTTCTTATTAAGGAGTGAGATTGATTTAAAGAAGTATATTTTAACCATAACCAACTATCAAAATAGGCCATTATGTTTTTATGTTTTGTAATTTCAAGAGTGTGTACAGTTTGATAACCATTATACTCCTGACTCTCTACTTACAACAAAATAAGTAGGGTAATCTAAGAATAGGATTATAGGACCATGAGCCAACTCTTAACCAGCAGTGGAGGACTAACTGAAGTTGCATTAATTCAGTGGGTTAATGCACCTTCTGCGCAGACAATACAGTAACTCAAAAAGTGGGATCAGACAGATGTCATGGGTCAAAAACAGCATCTCATATGATGCACCAAGATAAAATGGAAAATCCCTAAAAACAAAGTTCAAAAAGACATGTGATTCTCATGTAGACCAAACTGGTGAAACAGGAAGTAAAACTGCATAGTAAAAACAACATGCATTTGACCTTTCCCTTTCAAATTAGCATTTTTGGTGGTAAAAATAACACGTGGTAATACAGTTATCACAAATGTTTATGTGGTATTACGTTTATCTTTACCTTAAGTAATATACTATGCATAGCCCATTGACTAAGGGTAGTCCAAGCAAAATGCATTTGAGAAGCATGTGTGTTTTTCACGAATTAATGTTCTCATGAGAAACATTAAAATACAAATAAGATAATAAGACTTGATTTGAATTGAGGAATGTTGATATGGTCTACGTATGGTTTAAAGACGAATATAAATTGAAAGAATGTGTGTACCAGTAAGGACCCAGCATTGTGCGGGTGTGGAACACTAAACTAATTTGAGTTTAGTTTAACGATAACGGTATATGTATACCTCAGTCTGAGAAGGGAGTTCACCCAACATGCCTACATGATCAACTCAGGAATAAAGGGGTATAAAGCAGGAGAACGGAATACTGGATTAACATATAGTGACAAGAGGTCTCCCAGAAGACCACGATGGAGGAGTTCTACGGACAAAGAAAGACACAAATTACTATAATTGTATACCAGACCTTCCAGTAAAGTTCGCTTGATCTTGAAAAAAAGAGGGCAGATTCAGGTGTTTGCATTGGTTGAGATTATGAGAAAGGAAGAAGACGACCTTCAGATAGTTCCAAGAATTTAAAGTTTCTAAACTTACCATGCTGAGCTTAATTTCTTGTAGAGAGCCGAGATGTGAAAGAGAGGCTCCAAACGCCATGAATGGGCACTTCTTCAAGCATGGGTGACAGAAGCAAGAGAACATGGCTGCCGCAGTTTCAATTATACTAAGGCAATAACTCACAAAGTATGTAGCTGAGCTCATGTTAAGTAAGAAATAAATAACATTGTAAATTAAAAAATGTAAATGTTTTAGCCTCGCGTGTGTTAAGGACATTCAATGTGTTGTGTTTTGACCCTCCAAAAATCTTATTACCCTTCTCACTTTTGGATTACGCTTCAATGTCTAGCATGCTCCTTGGATGTTTGGAAATCCTTGCAAAGTATAGAAAGTAATGCAAAAAAAATTTGTAATTTGGAAACAGTTTCCACATATAATATCATACATCAGTAACAGTGGCTTTCAATATAAGACAGACTTTTAGAAGATCAACACTACATAAGCCTGTTTAATGGCTAACCCTACATTGTCTATCCTTCACGTCTATCTGGAGCTGCTGTAGGATCTCTCTGACCCCTACTTCTAGACCAGCTGCATTGGCCGCTGGCACGGACTTGTAGCCAGAACAGGGCCATGGGTGATTTCCTGGACTGCAGAACAAGCCCCAAAAAGTATCTACCAGCTTATAACCCTTAGGAGATGCTGGAGTGCCTGACTGGCAAGGCTGGCCCTCGGCACAGTTCCTAGACACCTGTCACCCTTCTCAGAACAACCACTCTCCCAGCGTTGGGGTACTCAAAAGACAACCAACAACTGTAATCAGCAGAGGGATACTACCACCACTAGTCCCCAAAAGCTGGAAACTCACTCCTTCCCAGAAATAACCAGGGGCACTGGAATTATGTGATTCCTAGGCCACTGCTTTGTTTCACAAAATTATGGTTCTGGCTCAGTTTCCACATAATCCATCATATTCGGCATAATGTGAAGATTTTAACTAAACAAATTTTGTTTCTAGCTTAAACGGATCAAAAGTTTAAAAAAAACGTGGTGATGTGGGTTCGCAGCAGTGCAAGTCCTTTTGCAAAGATTGACTGGTAAGCTTTTGGTTGCTTTTTTCTGTATTTGGATATTAAACTGACACTAATGAGTTGAAATCTTTGCCAAGCCAGTATCACCATGTGTAAAAGTTACAAAATAGTAAAAAAAAAAAAAGTAATAGTATCAAAAACATGGCACAATTTTCCACATATATATCCTTTTCTTGCCTCATGATTTAGTGAATTTTGCCTCATATTTTGGTGCTCCCCTGCCTCATAATTCCAGTGGCCCTGGCAGTAAAGTACTTCAAGATCCAATTACTCTTCTTCCTAGCAGTAGGATTCTCTCAGGGGCACCTCCCATACCCCACGCACTGGAATGCTTCGTTATCCATCAAATTTGTAGAAGTGGGATACTCCCAGGGCTACTTGCAGCTCTCTCCAGGAGCAGACCCTTCTACCCAGTAGCGGGTTACTCGCAAGCATACTACACCCAGCTCAAACCAGCTCTCCACATTGTTCTCCAAGAGAGGGGACCACTCTACGCAATAGCAGGTTACTAGCACGCATACTACCCACAGCAGTGAGAACTCCCAGGCCCGCTCACCACTTTCTCCAGGTGGACCAGGGTGGACTGGCCGTAACGGGCACCGCGGGGCCTGGTTTTGTACTGGTGGGGGCCGTTTTTTTGCTACAGGAGCCGGTTTTGCAGCTGTACTACAGTATAAGCCCCCTGTACCAAAGCAGCAGCAGTGTTTCCCACCATCACCACCCCCTGAGTCCCGGGGCCGGCCCAACTTAAATTCCAGGGCTGGTTTGAATTCCCAATCTGGCCTGGAGGAGGACCACCCTACCCAGTAGTGGGTTACACTCAAGCATACTACCCCAAGCAGTTGTATACTCCCAGGCACGCTCACCAGTCTTACCAGGAGTGGGAGCACCCTAATCAGTAGCGGGTTACACTCATGCATACTATGCCCAGGCCAACTCACTACTGTTTCCAGGACGGGGGCCACGACTACAGAATTGGGTTACTCTCAGGCACACTACCCCCAGCAATGGTACACTCCCAGGATCGCTCACTACTTCCCACAGTAGCGGGTAACACTCATGCATACTACCCCCAAGCCAACTCACTACTCCTTCCAGGAGTGGGTACACCCTAACCAGTAGCAGGTTACACTCATGCATACTACCCCCAGGCCAACACACTACTCTTTCCAGGATGGGGGCCGCGACTCAGAATTGCGTTACCCTCGGGCTCACTGCCCCGAGCAGTGGTACACTCCCAGGATGGCTCACTACTTCCAACAGTAGCGGGTTACACTCATGCATACTACCCCCAGGCCAACTCACTACTCTTTCCAGGATGGGGGCCGCGACTCAGAATTGCGTTACCCTCGGGCTCACTGCCCCGAGCAGTGGTACACTCCCAGGATCGCTCACTACTTCGCAAAGTAGAGGGTTCCACTCTTTCATTCTACCCCCAGGCCAACACACTACTCTTTCCAGGATGGGGGCCGCAACCCAGAATTGCGTTACCCTCGGGCACACTGCCCTCAGCAGTGGTACACTCCCAGGATCGTTCACTACTTCGCAAAGTAGCTGGTTCCACTCTTTCATACTACCTCCAGGCCAACTCACTACTCTTTCCAGGATGGGGGCCACAACCCAGAATTGCTTTACCCTCAGGCTCACTGCCCCCCAGCAGTGGTACACTCCCAGGATGGCTCACTACTTCCAACAGTAGCGGGTTACACTCATGCATACTACCCCCAAGCCAACTCACTACACTTTCCAGGATGGGGACCACAAACCAAGAATTGCGTTACCCTCGGGCACACTGCCCCCAGCAGTTGTACACTCCCAGGAACGTTCACTACTTCGCAAAGTTGCGGGTTCCACTCTTTCGTACTACCCCCAGGCCAACTCACTACTCTCTCCAGGATGGGGGGCCGCAACCCAGAATTGCGTTACCCTCAGCCACACTGCCCCCAGCAGTGGTACACTCCCAGGATCGTTCACTACTTCGCAAAGTAGCTGGTTCCACTCTTTCATACTACCTCCAGGCCAACTCACTACTCTTTCCAGGATGGGGGCCACAACCC
Organism: Lissotriton helveticus; assembly: GCF_964261635.1. Taxonomy (NCBI): domain Eukaryota; kingdom Metazoa; phylum Chordata; class Amphibia; order Caudata; family Salamandridae; genus Lissotriton; species Lissotriton helveticus. Next base: position 302,248,509 of record NC_136068.1, on the reverse strand, counting down.
AGAATTGCTTTACCCTCGGGCTCACTGCCCCCCAGCAGTGGTACACTCCCAGGATGGCTCACTACTTCCAACAGTAGCGGGTTACACTCATGCATACTACCCCCAAGCCAACTCACTACACTTTCCAGGATGGGGACCACAAACCAAGAATTGCGTTACCCTCGGGCACACTGCCCCCAGCAGTTGTACACTCCCAGGATCGTTCACTACTTCGCAAAGTTGCGGGTTCCACTCTTTCGTACTACCCCCAGGCCAACTCACTACTCTCTCCAGGATGGGGGGCCGCAACCCAGAATTGCGTTACCCTCAGCCACACTGCCCCCAGCAGTGGTACACTCCCAGGATCGTTCACTACTTTGCAAAGTAGCGGGTTCCACTCTTTCATACTACCCCCAGGCCAACTCACTCCTCTTTCCAGGATGGGGGCCACGGCCCAGAATTGGGTTACTCTCAGGCACCCTAGTCCCCTGCAGTGGTACACTCCCAGGATCGCTCACTACTTCCCACAGGAGAATAATATGCCCAGGACCACCCACCCCAGCAGAGGGAACACTCGCCTCAGCAGAAGAATACATGCACTCTCTAAAACCATAACTGCTAACCTTCAGGATCGGTGTATTATAGAATTGATCCTCAGTTTAGAACACTGCAGGCAGGATGACTGATTTCCCAGAATGCTTTTGTGGATAAAACTCCGAGCAGAGATGTCCACGAAGCATCCCCGCCCTTTCTAACAAGATGCAGACACCACTCACCTCCCTGCATGGCGGCAGGCGCTAGCCCGGGCCCAGAATCCTGGAAAGAATCCGCAGGTCCGGCCACGAGAACCACAAGCCCATCTCAGTGACTAAGTGCTGCGCAGTTTCTCCCACTGAAATGCTGTGCACAAGTATAGGTCTCCTCCCGGAAGGCAACAAGCACTGTTAGACCAAATGAAATTTCACCCCGGTCTCGAGAGAGGAATGTACCAAAACAAGAGCCAAGGGGGACTCGTTTGGGGGGAAGAGCCCACCTTTCGATCAATACCACTGCCAGTTCAGCGAGAGCCTCCCACTCCATCCTCTGCTTCGTCTTCCGTCTGTTGCTAGGAAAGACGGCCCGTTGCCAGGAGATGAGAGAAGCCGGTTCCAGCGTGGGGGAAAGAGGCTGTCCGGAGTGCTGAATCAAATTTGCAAAGCAGATGCCCCCACCTGCTTCCGCACCGCTGCTATGATTGATTCTGTAGTGAGGAGGGGCGCCAGAAAGGACGTGTAGTCCACCCCCCCCCCGTCAGAAAACATGTAGGAAGCTCTGGCCCTGCCCCTCCGCCAGCCGCCACAAGTCATCAGGGGTGTTGAATAGAAAACCAAATAACAGAGCAGTTTCTCACTACAGAATTCAACTTATCCTGTCAGCCTCTTTGCATTCTGGGACTTGTAGTCCACCATTTGCAAAGCGAAAGTACTACCAATGTGCTAAAAATAGAACCAGGACTGGAAGACTTGCTTGTACGGAAAACTTTAAGAACTCTGCAATCACAAACTGCTCTCCTAATTTTGGCTACAAGATATTCACAAACTAAAAAATCCCAGTAGGTGTTTTTAATCAGTGCGCAGCCTTAAAGCAAATTCATAGATGGAGGTACCAACGTAGACATTCCCTGCAGCACAGTCAAAACGGTAATGTCAGTGGGCCCTGGTATTTTCCTTTTTGCTGTACAATTCTTGTCTTTTTCCACTCTCTTACCAAGTTGAACTTGTTTTTATATACTGCTTAATACAGCTGTTTTTCATTTCTAGGCACTATGTATAAGAGGTATTAGTATTCTCTAATTTAAAGAGACTGAGGGGCATATTTACAAAATAAATGTCGGAGCGCGGTGTTACGCCAAATTTGGCAAGACCGCGCTCTGATATTTTTTAAACGCAGGGACGCTCAAGAATCCCTTTTGCATCCCTGGGGCTGGTTCAAGAAAAGCTGCCTACCTCCAATGGAGGCACCCCGCCGCCATGTTGCAAGGGTGCCTGCGCTGCAGGGACAATTGTTGATATGCAGGAAGGGGGACTGCACATAAATAATCAATACTGACAATTTGCCTCTGCAGCACACATAGAAAGAGCAAAAAAACTGGAAAAATTAAATGAATAATTTCTCCTCGTAGCGTCAGTCTAAGACTTAGTTTTTGGCGCTGCCTCAGGCTTGTAATTCTTAGGTTGCGTCAAAAAGCAATGGGTGTTGCAGTGGAATGTCCCACCCATTGCACGCCCCTTTGCCACAGAGGACCTCGGTGGAAAGGTTCATATTACTCGTTACATGGTATAGCGCCACCTTGTAAATATGGGAAATGGCGCTAGGCTACCGGAGCGTCTATAAAAGTGATGCTCTGGTGGCAATATGGGCTTGCACATATGCCAATAACAATCTGGAAGAGGGACCGTCAATAGGATAATAGAAAAATCTGTGTGGGGGAAATACACAAAAGTGATTAAAACTGCCCTCACACACAGCAAGCTGTACATATGCCTCATTATTTAATTGCATTAGTGAGTAGAACATCTGACTTCTTCCAACAGGGATTCAATTGCTGATTTACCGATTACATGTCAGCAGAGAGTGATTAACCCACTGAGCCATCCTGCCAGCTCACCTCGGGTGAAAATAGTCATTTTTTTGTTGCCAAGCATATGTTCATGGGTTCCTCATCCAGAATATGATGCGCTACAACTACAGTAAAACATTGTTCTTGTACTTTCCCTACTTTGTCCGAAAATAAATTGGGAAATCAGGAGCTTAAATAACCTGCACAATTTGGCAAAATGTTTAAATGAGGATTAAAACTAGGGATTAGTGACATTTGTTTTACACCTATGTAGTTTGTTGATATTTGAAAATTTCAGCCATTGTAAATTAGCCCAGATTTCCCTGATTTCACCCAACTCTGTTACAGTGTAGTGAAAAAAAATGATTGGCCCTCCTACTAGTGACCATATCCAGCTCCTGTGTGTCCTCAGTGAGACATCCTATAGGAGGAAATCCTTGAAACCAAGTTGCACTATTCTTCCTTCCTAGCAAGAGGTTGCAGCGAGGATGTCTGACTAAAGCAATATTCTACTGTCTGGCCAGGACACTGTAGAGTGTTTGGGGAGCGTTTCTGTGGGGGACGTACTGGCGGCCACGGGGTGGGACTCAGATACAGGTCCGGTTGGCCAATAAAATGTGCAGGTGAGGAGGAGCTCAGAGTGGGGGTGGGGCACAGCTGTTTAGTGGTAACTGCCATTTCCTGCCACTGATACTGACCCTCTTTTTTTTAATTAATTCACTTTTTTAAACTTTGGGAGCTTAGCATTTGCAAAGGTCACAACTTCTCACACGATTTTATAAGTCCACAGGCACCACCCTAATAGACTAAACCACTGATCCTAAAAGTTGCTTGCCTGTACAACACTCCTTTACCACAATTCATGAAATATGCAAACTGCTTGAGAGGCATGAGTCCCACAACAGAAGAATTGTCAAGTTCATCGGTGTCAGGATTTAAGGAATGCCTTTTGTTTGCCTGAAAATACGGATTTTAAAGCATCATGGTATCAAAGGTGGCACCACATTGAGGGGCATATTTACAAGACCCTATATCCACCACAGTGTTACTTTTTTGATGTTGTGGTGGCGTTAGGGGCTTTGCCTTATTCACAAGGTGCCGATGAGCAACTTAACGTGGTTTAATGCTGCCTTGAGAATAAGGCACCCTTTCACGTTATACTTAGCTTGAAAGGGGTGGGCAATGGGAGTTGTGGTGGGCAATCTACCGCAACACCCATTGATTTTGACGCTGCCCTCTATTAACAAGGGTGGCGTAAATATGGGGAGGTGTCAAAATTAAGACCAGGGAAAATCTTGTCTTACTCTGGCGCAAAGAGGAGAAATGTTTAATTTCTCCTTGTTTTTGCTGTTTCCATGTGTGCTGAGCTAAGCAGCATACATTGAAACAGCAACACACAATTGATTGTTTATGTGCCATAAGGTGTCCCTTCCTGCACATAAACAATCATTAAAAAAAATGACGTTTTGCAACCTCTATGTGTGCTGCATTAAGCACCACACATAGAAGTTTCAAAACGCCATTTAAGATTATTTATGTGCAGGAAGGGACACCTTCCTGCATATAAACAATCATTCCCCTCAAAGCATGCTTCCTTGCGCTCTGGTTCAAGAGTGCCTGCGTCTAGGCAGCTAAAGTTGCGCCAGTGCAGGGGGAAATGCAAGGCTGCACTGTATTCTTGTAAATACGGTGCCACCCTGTGTTTCAGAAGTGGCAGAGCACAGCGTTAAGCCAGGCAGGCTAGCGCAGTGCTCAGCCACTTCCTTGTAAATATGCCCCAGAGTATGTATTTGAACCACTGAAGCTGAAAGGAGCATGTTTTTCAGTGAGTATGGCTATATCCCACTTTCTGAATTGTTTGATGATGATTTGCAGGTGAAATGTATTGAGAATGTATGTTTGCTACTGTATGATATCATGGACTGCTGGACGTCTCAGCTTCACTAGGGATAGTTTGCAAAAGGGACACCTGGGGGGTCTGAATTTTCACACAAACATAAAGTTTTTGTGTTTTTCCAACAACACATTTTGCCCTTAAATGTGCTGAAGCACTGCTAGCTGAGATGAGTCAGCCAGGATCACAAAATATATCTTGGTGTGGTAGCTTTTATTTGCACTTAGGCTTGCAAGGTGAAAATCTTCTATTCCAAAAAGGCTTTTCCAGCACAGATCGGCTCAAGTAAAAACAACAAAAATCCTAATAATACAGAGAGAATACAAAGATGGAAAACAATATCCCTGATGGAATAGGAAGTAGAAACGACTTTCTCCCTCCCGCAGCTTTTAGCAGCCTTTATTTCTGCAAGGGTGATATGTTGTGCATAGATAAATATGAGAAAATACCTGATTATTCATCATTATTCTTCATCACACCAAGTCTAGAGCTCTTTCATCATTTGCCTTTACTCTAGATGGATGGGGGGCCCACCTTGGAGAATGCGTCCCCCCAGGAAGTATTAAGAACCTACTGGACTAAACCAAACTTCCTGACAAAGAGTAATGAAGAGTACCACTAAGTAAGTGGTCCATTACCACCTCATCTGTCTTCCTCAAAAACGTCCTTCCTCTGTGAGTATATATTTTCAACAAAAAAAACACCATTAGCTGAGAAAAAAATGTATAGATCATCAACCAATGAACTAGAACAAGAATTAAGGAACAACTGATCAGTGTGTAAAGAAAGGTATACATACGTCATCAAGGCAAAATATAAGTAAACAATATTGAACAAAGTGTAAGTGTATGACAAAGAACAGGCATAGTTATACTGAGCAATAAAGGGACTAGAGCAAAAAACATTAAGAACAAGGTTGAGGAATCTCAGCCAAATAATATATGTTATGTATAATAATAATAATAATAATAAATCGCATCAATCACAGAGAATCAAGTTAAATATTTCCTTCTATGATGATGTAAGTTTGCAGCATATGTGGCCTTGGCCATTCCTGCAAAGTTGCACAAGCAGCCGCCAAATTAAGGTATTTCCTTCTGACGCCTCCTGAATGCCACTGCCAACAGCACAAATACCACTAATGTGCTAAACACTAACTTACTAAAGTGTGAGATGTTAGCAGAGAATATGTTCCAAATATGTTTCAAAAATCCCCCCTAAAACATTGCCTAGGCATCGGCCATGCCCAAAGTGTCAAAGCCTTCAACTGTCACGACTGATACATCTATCTTCCCAAAATTTAAAAAGATGGCAGATTCTAGCCAATGAGGACTGGGGAAGGTTCAGTACATCTGCAAGAGGATTATTGCTGACTACCTAAAACATTTATTTGAAAACCTTGCAATCTTTTCAAGAGGAAAATATATGTGAAATATTATAGCCTTATAGCCTGCTGTAGCGGGCTATATCGGCTATTAAAGGCCGGCTCCCGCGTTAAAGGCCTGAGCCAAAGGCGAGGGACTTTAACAAGGTTGCGGAACTTTAATAGCCAATATAGCCCTGCTACGAAGGGCTATAAAGCTATTAGAACATTCTGCCACTAGAGGGCAGAATGTTCTAACAAATAAAACAAAGGTTTCTCGAAGCTCGAAGGGGAGCTCCGAAAGGCCTCTGTAAAACATTGGAATGTTGCTCTGCGGGCCTTTACCGGCCGGTAGAAGCATGGAGCACTCCATTGTCTTTAATGGAGTTCCCAACATTCCAATGTTCTAATATAAAGTAATGTATTTTTTAAGATTTCCACAGATAATAGGTTCATGTAATGAAATAAAGAATTTCTTCTGCTCTCTGCCATCTTTGAGATATTCTCTAATTGAATCTCATGCTTGGCTATTACAAGATCATTGCTTGTCAATGTATATTCTATTAATTCCTTATAATAAGTTCATATTTCTGCCGAGGGCTCTCTCTTGTCAGTGAGAGTGATCTGAAACAGTTTTCCGATTCTGAATTGTCCCTTTACTGAATTACCAGCTGTTTAAGTCAGATATGATAGGGTAAACTGATTTTTTTGTTAGATACATAGACTAAAGCCATTTTTCCATATGGTTAACATTCCCTTCATTTGCCAAATCACCGAATATCTGCAGTTTGTCCTTCATTTCAGTAAAAGTGTTTGTGAGTGATTCATTATTCCTCAGTGGCTTGTGTAAACCCTTCTTGTGGTCTTAAATTCCTTTGCTTCATACAAGTACACATTTTTCAAACACTTAAATCTTTCTTCTTAGAAGAAGTGAGTGCCAATTAGGGATATTAATCTTCGATGATCCTGCTAGTCACAGTGGTACTACTTGATCAGTTTTGCAGTGCAAATTCGTCAATCTGACTGGATTTTGCTAATGGAGTGCTCAATAATAGAATCAACAATTTTGAATGTCCTAACAGACCTTCAGTTTATTTCTACAAAGCTTTCTCTAGATTATGGTACACTGACTATCACTAATTATGAATCTGCTTATTACCTTTGGCCATTAGTCATTTTGATTGGAATCATCAGTGGTAAGGTAAGACAAAGAAACAAAAATACGGGTAGTTAATATTTTTATCTAAGTTCATCCTATACAGCTAAGAAAAAAAAAAGTATTTTCGTCTTTGAAAGTTCCTCCTGATTTACCACATAAAAGCATTTTAATGGCCATCTATCATAATATTACTGGTGTATTCAGGGGCTGATTTGGAGTTTGACTGACAGAGTACCCTTTTCCACAAACTGGTACATGGCCTACTCAGGGTTTTAAAAATGCCAGCTTTCCATTGTCAGATCTTCCTTTGAAGAAAAGCTTCCTTAGATGGCCCGACAGAGTAGGGGCAGTGAAAGGATGAGGATTACACTGCACACCATATTTAGGGGGAATAGTGTAATGTCCTTTTTATCTGTCCCTCACTGCCCGGTTAAACCTGGCAGTAAGGGAGAAAAAATAGGACCTCCACAACCAGGGAAAAAACTCTTTCAAACATTTTCAAAAAGAAATTCCCACTTTGAGAGTTTGTTTTGAAAAACAAACACTTTATTAAAGTTTTATGGAAAACAGCCACATTCAACGTTGGTTGTCGACCAATAATTTTGTAATTTGAAAGGAAATGCCATGGTGGTACTTCGTATCAAAGTCAAGAGATCACTGCTGGGTCAACAGTAATCTCAAAATTTGGCTGATGGTAGTCTGCCAGGGTAGTGGACCTCATGTTTACCCTGATTAACTGTACTGTGTCTGTCAAACTTTTAAATCTGGCCATTATGACCCAGATCTGTTACATATCTAAACTCGGAAAAGCCTTAAGCTAGATTTTTAGCATATGTATTATGTTTGTGTTCATCAGAGAATTAAGGGTGTATGATCCATAAAGTTTTGAATCTTTCCCCTCTTTTCCAATGAGTCTTGGACTTGACATTTCTCAAAGAAATGTAAAAACGATTTCTTCCAGCAGAACTAGAGCCCATGTTTTATAGCATTCAAGAACCAATCCATTTGGTCCTATTATTTTGTTATTTTTATAATTTCTAATTACCTCGTGATTTCTTTCTTGAAAAATGTTTGATTTCTAGCCTGTTTTAGCAAACTTGTAAGATTTGGTATTTGTACACATAGGCCCACATGCATCAAGCATTTTTGCAGTCGCAGACGGTGCGATTCCTTAAAATCGGCCGTTTGCGAATGCAAAAGTGCTTGTTGGGATGCATCATGCCATTTTAGAAGTCGCATCTTTTTTACGATTTCTAAAATTGCATTAGCATCTAAGAAATCGCAATTGTGCGATTTCTTAAATGCTATGCATCATTGTAGAAAAATATTCTTTTTTTAAAATTGGAAGTGCAAATTACCACAAAGTTCAACTTCGTGGTAAATTGCGAAATTGATTAAATATGCACAAAAATGCATTTTTTAAACTGTAAAGTTACACACACACATGTCCTTAGGACATGTGTGTATGTAACTTATGCTGAAAAGTACATTTCAGGGGTGCATGGGGGGGTCCTTTGGACCCCCCCCTGCACCCATGAAATTTTCTAAGTGCCACTCGCAATTTCCATTGACTCCTATGGGCCTTTTGGCCCATAGGAATCAATGGAAATTGCGAAAATTAAGTTAAGAAATCGGTATTTCTTTGGGATTCGGTAAAAAATGCGATTTTTACCGAATCCCACAAGAATACCGAAAATATTGATGCATATCATTTTGCATTTCTTAATTTGCGATTCCTTATTTTTCGCAAATTAAGAAATGCAAAAAGACACAATGATGCATGTGGGCCATAACCTTTAAACAATTTCTTTATTAATCGTTGTCTGGGAGCTTTTCTCATTTTTATTTTTTATATTTATTGCTAATACCTGGAAATCAGGCTGCCAATTTTAGGGGTTCTTTATCTCACACACCGTTTAATCTTTAGTCCTCCTACTAGTAATGAATGTGTGCTGTTTCTTGATTGTTGAGCTCAAAATGTTCCCACTTCTCCACATCCAGTACTTTTTCAAATATGCTGAAACTCCCTTCTCTACACCACATTCTAGATAGGTACTAAGATATTGTCTTAACTCTACAGGCAGGAGGTTCTACCATGAATGCATGCCATCAAATGTTGTCTATTGAACTTTTCGGAGTTTTTGTTAGCACAAATTATTAGTTCCAGTCCTGATCATCTCTGCTTATTCTGAAATATAACACATGAGCATATCTCTCTTCAGGTGAGTTAAATATGTCCCACATGATACATGGCTTATCACACAGCCATTAGTGCCTTCATATTTGTTGTTCTATTACTGATTTCCACTACAAAAGTCCGATTCGTGCCTTTGAGATTCAACCAGCAATCCCTTTCAGTCACTACAAATAATAGGGGCATGGTCTGTTAGGTGATTCAGTTCAATCAAAGTTATTCTGTGGGTCTTTTATTCTCTCCAGCTATCTACCAAATATATTTCTCAAAAACATTTTTAAAGTACGACTTAGTCTTGTTCATTGCTCTTTTTGTGAAAAAGATAGATGTATAAACTATTATTGCAGTTCAACGATTGAGATAAATCATGCTAGGAAATGGCGCTTGAACAAATAAGCCTATAACAAAGCATTATCCATGCAAACAATTCCATGTATTACTAGATTTCATTTTGGCCTTCAGTGATTGTCCACTAATGATAGTTCATCCTTTTTCTTCTGATCCTCCAGCACAAAAGCACCCTACCCGTTTTCAATGTTATATTGATGTCAGTAATCTCAGAGCTCTAAATTTTAAGAAGCAGGGGCATATTATCAAGCAGGGCGTTAAAATTATCACCATTTTAGCAGCAGAAAACTGCCGCTAAAGCAGCGATAATGTGCTTGATAATATGCCCTGGAGAATTCCAATAGAAGCCCATGTTCATACCAGAACATGGGATTCTATTTGAATTCACAAGGCCATATTATCAAGCCCATTATCGCCGCTTTAGCAGCAGTTTTTTGCTGCTAAAACGGCGATAATTTTAACGCCCTGCTTGACAATACGCCCCTAAGTTTATTATGGAGTAACAAAGAAAATGCATTATATTCTATAATAGCACTATAATTGTAATTATGAACTAACTACAAACGAAAAGAATATGGAAAAGTAAAAATACATGGTTCATTTTAAGGGTAAAATGTGTTGTACATTAAAAAGATGATACATAGGGTGTATGGGTAAAAAAACAAATTGATTTTGTTCTACAAATGGGAAGTCAGGGAGGTCAGGGGACTTCCTTTTGAAGATGCTGATGTATAACGGAAGAGTGTACTGAGGTATCCAAGAAGGAAGTGACCAGAGTCCGTAATGCAATACATTTTAAGACAAGGGAGATGGTGTGCAGATATCATGTGTCAAGTCTATGATTATGACAAACTGTATACCACCATACCTGAAATGACAACTGAGCTGAATTGTTCATGTGTTTTGTAATCTGCTGATACCCTAGAGCTAATAACAGGTCTAAAATCTGCATGTTTGCTAAAACATGTTGCCAGTCCTCTGATAGACTTCCTAATAACACGTTAGTGCTAGAAAAAGGAACATCTGACTTACAAGTTGCATTTATTTGATTCCAGATCAGGATCCAAAATCTGTGAATATATTGAGTCATGTGAATAGTAAATGTATGAGATTAGTGGGTGGTGAAGAGCAAGATCAACATGAGTGAGGAAGGTCTATAGATTTTGTGTAAATATGAAGGAGGAAATAAGTCTATTATATTTCTGAAAAAGTGATTGTGTGGTGTGCACTGACCTAGACGTTTTCCTAATTTTCATCCATATTGTCTCTCCGAAATAAAACGGGTCAATTTGTATCTAAATCATGCTCCCAGGATAGTTCTGTATCAGTGTTGTCTCTATCAGCTGAATAAGCGCTATATAAATGCAAACCCCTCCCTCTTCTATCACTCTATCATTTTCAATCCAAATTGCGGACTAACATGCCCACCACTCAAATTAATTTCATATTTCACTATACTAATTCATCACTAATCCTTTTTGGATTCCGGAGTAGCGTGCTACTTGCGGAAAAAACGCTTCAATGCCTTGTTAGGGGTAGTAAGCGCTATGTAAATGAAATTACAATACAATACTATGATGCAAATGTGAGTAATTAATAGAGGCCTTTGGACATGTAGGTAGGAGATCTCCTAATTTGTTTTAAGGGGGTGCAATGATAATGAAAAGGTTTTAAGAAACAGAGAGGGCTTCTTGTAATAACCTAAATTTATGTTGAAAGGAAGGTCCAAGTCCAAAGAGAGCCTGGGATTGTGTAAAGGCTAACAAGTGGCCTTGAGAAAAAAGTTGTTTAACCCAGATTAGGCTTCTGCGTCTCCAAGATTTCCTGTATAGAGGTTTATTATTAACGGTTATAGCAGTATTGTGCCAATAGTGGGATTAAGAAAAGAGTGAGTATCCTTGAGAGAGCGTGACATGATAGGATATAATAGGTTACCTAAGAGTTCAAAGATAGTGGTGCAAAAAGTTTGTGGTATTCTAATAAATGTCAAGTACTCTTGAGAAGTGAAAGGAGATATGAAACTTCTCTCCAAATCAACCCATAGTAGGAGCTGGTGGGGAAAATCCAAAATCCAACTCGCAGAGTCTTTAGTTTAAAACCCATGTGATATTTGGAAAAGTCAGGGAAATGTATACCACCCTCCCATTCGTGATGTTTTAACTTTAGTAGAAACATGCAGGGTATTATTCCAAAGACACAAAACGAGGATGGAATCGATTTTCTTTACACATGTAAGAGAAATATGTAGTGGAATATTGGAAATAGTATAAATAATGATCGGAACTAGCATCATCTTAACAGTGTCAAGACGTCCCCACCATGAGAGATGTAAGGGGTACCAATGACTAGTGGAGGAGGTGAACTTTTGAATGCACTGTTTGATATTTAAGGAGAGGAGTGTCTTGATGGAACTGGTAAACTGTAGACCTAGGTATTTAATTTGGTGAGAATTCCATGAAAATATGGAAGTTGAAAAATCCTGCCTAAAAGTGAATTTATTATATGGAGTTTCTCACACTTCTCATTATTTAATTTATAACCAAATACAGATGCATAAGAGGCAACTTCTTCTAAAAAAGCTGGGAGAAATGGTATGGGTTGTAAAATGAGCAACAAAATATCATCCGCGTATGCCGCTAATTTAATCTTTTGAGTGTTATACGTAAAACCATGCAAATCATGTCTATGTCTTAGGTGGGATAAAAAGAATAGTGAGAGAGGCCAGCCTTGAAGAACTCCTCTCCCCAAATTAAAATGTGAAGAGGTAAGCCCATTTTCAGAAATAGCTGCTTGGGGGGAAGAATATAGAAGAGATATTAATCTAGGGACCAAAACCAAACCATTTAAGAGTATGAAAAATTAAAAGCCAATAGACTCTATCAAAAGCTTTCTCAGCCTCCAAAGTTATTGCTGCTAGAGAATCAGGGCTATGGATCGACTTAGATAAGACATAAAATAGTAAACAAGTGCTATTGGACAAAAATCCTGCTTTGATAAATAAAGACTGTTTGTTATTTAAGAGATCAGGAATACAGCGATTCTATCCTTAAGGCATACACTTTTGAGAAAATCTTGGAATCAATATTGACAAGAGATGTGGGTCAGACCATGTGGAAAAAGTCCCCCTCCCCACCATTGGAAACATCGTGCAGGACTCATGGGACGAATAGATGGCATGAAGGGTCTTTGGAGATAGATAGACCTGGACCACAATATTATTCTGTATACGCGTGAAACAAGCATTAGAAAAAGCCACTTTTACTTCCTCATGGACCACTTCCCATTCCTTATCTGTTAAGGGTGCCACCAGAGCAACCTGTCATTTATCCTGATCTTTTAATTCCCCCAGTGGAAGATCATCCCTGGGTGCCCAATATGCATGTGCTCCACACTGTTATTGTGTAAGAAGAGAGAGGGGTTTAGAAATGCCAATATCCGCATAATGTGGGACGTCTGGGAGTTTAGGCTTCATGTCCCCTGCAATTTTCCACATGAGAAGGGCTCGACCTGCTGGCCAGTTTCTCCTCCAACTTGGCTTCCAGAAGGGAGGCTCTCATTCATTGACTAGCCTTCCTCCTCCATTGAGAGCTGATCGTCAGCATGATGTACATTTCTCAGCAGCTCTTGCTGCCTGACTTATCGCCATTTTGGACTTAAGTGGAGTAGCATCTCTTACCATGCTGGTAAGTTAGACTGGCTGCAGAGATAAGCTTTTACAAAATGACTGTGCTGCTGCTTTGTACTCCTCTCTGAGAAGACCACCTAATGCTCTGATCTCACCCTGGTCTTTTCCTGTGACTAATGCTTGTTCGGTTTACTCCAGCCAGTCTCCTCTTTGCTAGTCAGTACAGAGTGGTACATTATCAATTCAAACATGTACATGAAAGAGTTGATTTCTCCTTAGTATTTTATTTTATTTTTGGTATTCCCCTGCTCAAACTCAGCCACCTTCTTTTTTCTGCATAATACTCACCTCCACGCCTGGCATTCTACAACAAGGCTTCTTACCAAACTTGATCTTCCGAGCAATACGCAGAGCACAAAGAATATTAGTTGAAATTAGAAATGACTACTTCTCCAACAAGTTGCAAACACTTTGTTATATTCTTGTCTGTCTTGGCACATTAACCACTTTGACAATTAACGAGGAAATCCTTAAACAAGTTATCCTCCAAATCTAGAGGATATCCAAAAGGGTCAACCATTAGAGAGGCCTCTTATAGCCTTCATACTTCACAAAAATATCTTGAATACCTTGGTGGTCTCCAGCTATTCTCCACTGCAAGTCTTCTGTTCTCCTCAAAAGCCCATATTGTCCAGCTGCTTTCCAGCAGACAGCTTCCTTTCCTATAAGGATCAAAGAAATGTTGGGTAAAGCATAGATTCAAACTACAAATGGATCTCATTGGCTACAACAGATGTTTTTCTCATCAGTTTGCGAGAAAGTCCAAACAGGTTCTCAACCTCTAAAACTCTGTTCGGCTGACGTTGGTCTACCTTGTTTCGGGAGTCGCAAAGAAGGAGGACCCATTAAGGTTTTCTAAGGGGGGATGCAAAAAGGTAATCTGTCCCTAAGGACTGGATGCACAATCCCCTTGGGGCATTGTTAACACCTTCCCTCCGGGAAGATTGAGCAAAATGACTTTGCGATTCTGGTGCCATGTTTTGAAGGTGATTCCAGCTTCTTGACATGAAAAAATACAATGCCTGGCAACAGTACTTACCCATCACCTAATGACAGGCTGACAGCAGTGGGAGCACCACATTGTGACCTTAAGATCGGAATAAAAATGTTGTATTTGTTAACCGCTCACCCGCGCCTCATTTATTCTCCAGAGCCACCCCCTGACAGTAGGAATCCAGCAGCCTACTTAGCCATGCAAAGGAAAAACAGCCCGCGAAGCCCTTTCCTCATTTGCTGTTCGCCAATCCACAAGGCGGTAATTACATTATCTGCTACCTGCCTTTTCATTACCTTCCCCGCGCAAATCTTGTTGCCTCCGCGCCTGACATAACAACATCCATTCATCTTCATCAAGGGAAGGAGCGGACTGGCCCCTCCAGGCCCAATCAGGAGCTGACACATTAGCTTGGCTTGGGGAAAAAGAAAACAATGAACATGGTGCTGGTTTTAAAATGTTTCAACTTGCTAAGTACGCAGGAGATACATTGAATCGCTCTATGCAAACCTTCCCATTGCTTCGCATGTGAGGTTGCAAGTTATTTTCTGTCGCAAACCTTGCGTAATTCTCACCTTTGCTATGGTAAATGCTCGTAGTTCACTTTGTTTTCTACATGTGGGTTTTCAAGTTAAATTATTTACTTTTGCAGCCGGTTTAAGTTGTTGTGTGATAAAAAAAATATCCCTCCAGTTTTAAAGTTGCATGGAAAATATTTAAAGTTACACATCAATTTTCATAATTTTTTAAAGAAAATAGCAGTTTGACGGAAAACCCTGCTCTAGGGTGTGGATAGGTATAGTGCAAAACTTTGCAGGCTATTGTTGGCCTAATAATCAGCAGCTATGCAAAACATCACCAGTACATTAAAAACTTTGCACACCCCCTAATATTTGCCTGTTTTGCAAAGAGACTCATGGTCCATGGATTCTAAAGAACAGTTTATGATGGTGCTTTAGAAACACGGTCTCCCTCCCTTTATCAGTCCTCTTTTTACTGTAATAGAGGTAAACACAGGATCTAATCTAGAAAGACAGGAAAGGAGGTGAGTGTCATACTTCCAAAGCTTGGTAGGGACTCATTGTGAGTCAATAAGAACCTTATAATCTTACATAAATAATTGCAGATATGTTTGCACCCGTGTAAACAGGTATCAAGGGCTAAAACTCAAATGTATTTCGAAATGTAAGAGGAGCAAAGTTGGAGTTGACAAGGCGAAAGACTCAAAGTAAGGGTTACATTCTCAAATAAGTACAACACCCTCCAGTAGGGAGGTAACATTTCTTCAGATCTAAATTACATGAAGTTGGTGGGGTGACTACCGCCATGCGATGTCAAGGATTCCATAGTTTACACAGATCATATTTCACAAGATTATGTTTCTCATTTTCTATGTTTCTCCCTTCCCTCTTCCACCATCTCCCTGGCCTTTTCTCCAGCTACACTTACCCAGTCCTTTCTGGAATTCTCACTCACCTCCACAATCTGACAGGATCCTCTCAACACCATTGACGACCTTGGGATGTCAATGGTTAAGGTCTGTGTAAAAATGAGTCCCTTTTGCAGGCTTACACCAATACCTAGGGGCCAACACAGCCAACAAAGAGGCAGAGAAGGACAGGGATAAAATAATACCAACATATTATACAACAAGCGCGTCCTGTAAGTGGATAAATGTGTGGCAGGCTCACCAACATCATACCAAACACAAAGACTCTACTTTGATTGAAATATAGGCCAGTAGTCGACAATGTAGGAAACCGATGTAGCCGATGCTCAGGTAATTCCACCTGTGGCGACAGTAGGACCCTCCTAGAGTGTAGGAGGATGCCTGGATGAGGGTGCCTGGACTAAATATGCTTGCTTGGTATATTATTGCACAAGAGACTGTCATCCACCTGTGATCTCTCACCCGTCAACCTCAATTCAAATAGAATTTGATATTTCCCTAGTCACACAGTCAAGACAGGCTAGTAATCACTCTTGTCATAAGGTGTTTTGTATTTTAATCGGTTTCTGGTCTGTGATTGCCCAAATGGTTTGTTTCCAATTACATAAATTCGAATTTTGGCCCAGGTGATTTTTTTTAATGCTCATGTAATGTTGGGAATTTTGTGTTATGCTACCTACATGAAATTCCTGAAATTACAGCATATTGCGTAATTATACATGCTCTTGGAAACAATTTAGCACAGGTGCATAGGAACAACCATAACACAAACCACTGTTGTTTGTGGCACTTGTGCTTTTTTAGATTTTGTTTTAGAACAAAATAATAGTTTGAGAAATGCCAGTTTTACATTGTGTGTTATTTCGTGTAATTTCGTGGAATGCTGCAGACTTTTGCATAATTACGCAAAGGAAAATTGGGGGAATTTAGCACACCCCCTACTTCTAATATGACTCTGCTCTCTCTTTTTTATACTTGCCCCTCCTTTTCATCTCCTCATTTGCAAAACTATGTGGCCCCACTACCCTCTCTTCAAGATTCCTGGCCGCTTTCTTCCCAGTGATCTCATCCTTTCCATGTCATTGAGGCATCATCTTCCTAGAGGAGGTACTTCCTGCGCATTCAGAGGATGTCACAAGTGTGCTGCAACCCTACAGATGGGGGCAGCTGAGGTAAAAGAACATGAAGCCAGAGGCACCAGAGACAGGGCCTCTCCTGAAAATAAGGGAGATAAATAAGTACCATTAACAAGAGAGGAACCCGGGGAGTCATGAAGTCAGGGCGCCATTTAATTACGTGCTTCATCTTCGGTCTTAATCAGTTGTTTTGTCCATTGTGAATGTGCAGCCTGTCTGATCAGCCACGGCGGCAAAGGAAGAGGGATAGCTCTCTGTGCCTCATTAGGAGAGGAGGAACCGAGCACTGCTGCGTTTAAACAGAGGGAGAAGGCAAGGGTGTCGGCTTTGCTTTCTTGCGCAATCTTGAGCAAGGCTTGCTGGCACGTGGAGCCTTCCAGAGCTTGTAGCGGATCCTCTGGACCAACGATGAAATTAGAATCATTAAGCGGCCTGAAATTACACTAAGTAACGGGTGGAAGTAATAGGCACAAATTTATCCACTTGAAGTACAGTCTTGAAGGGATTTTCCTAACTAGGCGTGGGTTTTAAAGACAGCTGCAAAGAGGTAGTCAATAAATACATCAATACATTCATGCCTTCCCAAGACGGCGCCAGTCCATCCAACAAAACAAACAAAAAACCTTTAAAAAGTGCGGAAAGTGTTTTTTTCCCCATAATCTTTCCCTGAATATGTTTTAAAATCCACAATTTTTATTAGCAGTTTAATGAATCTGGGTATATGTAATGAATTTATCTCCAACCTTGTTCATGAGGTACATATAGCATCTTTTTCATGCTACCATAGTTTTTTTTTTATCCTGACTTCTTCAAGTAGATTCTCAGTCTTGTGTTATATCTATTTGGAAGTAATAATCTGGTAAAAGTAAAAGTTACAAAGACCTTGCAATATCTGACCATTGAAAGTACAACTGTCTCTTGGCTTAGACAGTTCAGTTCATTTAATAAATTAGTTTATTTGGACATCAGTCTTTTATAAATTCTAAACAACAATACATACAGTTATTCACACTACAATATTGCTTTAAAACTTAAAGCTGTTTAAAGCCATGAAAAATCTTGCTAATACACAAATCACATCTAAAAATTCCATGAAAATAAATCTTTCACTGCTAACATCCTTGATCTTATATTATATTTAAAAAATGACAATCCTCTTAAAGACAAAAAATATTGGCACTCCATAAGAATATGATAATTTGTGCAACACTTTCCTAACCCACAAGTACAATTCCTGTCATGACTCTTGAAAGATTTTATACCTAAATGATGGATATACAAAGGATGTAGCTCCATTCTAAATTTCGTTATGGTGCTACGCATGTAGTGACTCGGTAGAGAGTATAAGTGTGGGAACATTATACACTTCTCCGAAGACTGTTTCGAATCTATATTTGAGAATCTTTGAGGCTAGATACATTAGACCTCATTCTCTTTAATCCTCTATCCTCATTATCGGCAGTTTCTTTTTAGACAATTGACTGGCAGAATCTATTTTGAAGATCTTGATCTTGGAGCAGTTTGATATCAAGTTCAGATGTTTTCTTAGGTCTTTAACCCACCCTAAATCACTGGTGATAATGTAATCTTTATATAAATATGCCACTTCGTGCTGGTCAGAGATAACAATTTGTTCCAAAACCATGAGCTTTGGAAGCGTGCTATGGAAGTCCAAAACTGTATATCAGTTTCTGCTCTAATTGCTTGTATCATATAGCACTTTGGCAAAGATAACAGATTTGTTCAGGCATTGTCCTCCTAGCTTATACCAGTCTTAATGTCCACTCATGCCTAGCATCTGTGCCCCATATAAAGACTATGGAAGTATCATTGCTTTACAGGCTACCGGTTGAAGTATTGGTCACTCATATTCTCTTTTTAATTTTTTAAGACTTGCATAGTTGAGCTTAACCATGAATTTAGGTTATTTATTTGTAGTACCCAAGTTAATTTGTTACTAAAAATCATGCCCAAGTACTTACAATATGAAACTTCTTCTACCCTTGTCTGCCCGCCCAATTGACCATATATGCCGTTTTCTACTAAATGCCACAATGTTAGCTTTATCCTAGTTGATCGTCAATTAGTTCATTACACAATAATTGTTCAAATCTGTTAGCTTCCTTTGAAATCCAAACGGTATCCTATCCATTATCACTAAACCATCTGCATAGAGTAAAGAAAATAAAAAGTGAATGAAAAGGTACACAGACATTCTGGATATATGTCACATCCAGTATATTGACCATGGAACCCGGGGCTATATGACTCTACTCCACCCTTATTCATGCCTCTTGGCATTTTAAAAGTCAGTCTGACTCACTGTACATGAGTGCCGAATGGTCTAACATATGCAATACTTCATTTAGGCAGTAGGAGACTTTCCCAAAGCTGCCAATGTCCAGAAATCTGACGCTGATAACATTGAACCTTTATATTGTCTCATACTCCTTTCCACATTGGACTTCTCTGCTCCCATTATTCCTCTCTTCTACAGCTGTTTACTTCCTTTACCACCATCACATGAATTAATCTCCCAAAAAATAAGTATGTATGTAGTTTGAGTTCTTTTTGTAATGACTATAGCCTTCTGCAGTTATGATTATTTCACATGCAACACCTCTTATGCATCTTAAGGTTACTTCTTAGGTTCATCAATGATCTCTTATTTTGACTTTATGTACATCATTAAACTTGCTTGTCGCTGCCAAACATAAAAGCTCCAACGTATTGTTCAATTGACACACCCAGCATATGCACACAGGAAAAGAAATATGGGCCAGATGTACCAAGCCCTGTTCTCAAACCAGTATGTGCTAATTGCAAGCAGGCAGATTTACCTCATGAATATTAATAAGGTAGCAGACATTGTCAGACCTGTACGAATACCTGTGATGGAGGCTTTTGAAGCGCAGCAGAACTCCATCTTTTCATTTGCATTACTTTAAAGTGCACATTTTTAAAAGAGGACCCTATGGATTTCAAAGGAATAAAGGGTTCTTTAAAAAACATATTCACTTGGAAGGAGTGATGGCTGGGTGCAGCCGCTGTACCCCTGAGGACAGTCATCACGATTCCCAAATGGATAGCACATGGTTATATATATGGTTGCACACCATATATAAGTTGTGTTGCGACGTGCAAATAGAAAGGGAACGCGTCTTTCACAAACCTTTCTATTTGCGATTAAGAATCAGTTGAAAAACTGCATTTTCAACTCACTACTTGACAATTCTAGATTGCAACATAGTTGCATTTTTTTACCTACAATTAACACTAGGAATAGAGGTTTAAGAAAAAGAAAAAAGACACAGCGTCGGCAGGAAAATAAATTGTATACAGATCAGTGGCGGCCGCTACTTGACGGGGGTGGCAGGGCCGGGGCGTAAATGATATATATTTTTTTTTACCCACTTACTTGCAGGCTGACCGCTGCCTCTCGATCTTCTTTGACTCCTCGGTCAACTCTGGAAGCAATAACTAGGAAGTGCACATGCTTCCAGACTTCAATAGCCAATCACAATTCTGCATTACAGCAGCGTTGTGATTGGTCTGAGCACCGTAGTTCGGCATTCAGAAAGGGACTGGACGGGTGTGCATGTTCTCCAGCCAGGCTGTGCAATACAGCTGGTCGAGAACATGCAAAGTGTGCATGACTGTTTGGATGACCCAAGATTGTCGCCAAACCATCGTGAGCACTTGGAGTGTGCTCACCACTTCTTCCCTGCTCCCTGCTTTGGCCTCCCGTAATCAGGAACAGAAAAAATAAATTATAACAACATTGCATTATTATCATTTCCTTTTTCCTTTTTAAACTGCTCGCAGAGTAGTGAGGTGATGCTCCTCCACCTTAGAGAAGGAGCAGCCACTGATACACATAAGAAGATAAAACAATAAGGGTAGTCACCATTACCCTTCGGTTCTCCTGGATGCCCACCTGCACCTCATACAAACATTCCCCAAGTATCTTGTTAGACTTTCTTCTCAAATATGGTTGACCTATCAAATCTCATAAATCTATACTAGCTGTCTCTTTTCAAAATATCTTAAAATATATATATCTATCCTCTAAGATGTACAAAGCTATTTTGTCCAGGTCTGCTCTTAATTCTTGGATTCCAGACTTCAGCTTCTGACGTATAGAGACATGCAGAAACATGAAGGGAATCCATTTCAACATGAAGGCTTCCCTCTGTGCACACTTGAACAAGTATCTAACTAACTTCCTGGCTCATGCATGTCACATGCTCCTTTTAGTCTTGTGGCACATTTGCTTTGATCTTCTCTCACTCATCTTTCAGATCCTCCCTCAGCACACAGGCAACAGCGCCTTTGTGCAGGCAAGTGCTATGTCTTCTTACATCTTCTGGCACAAGCCAAGCTTGCGGTGCTGCACACCCCCAATTATGGTGTCTCGTCTGCAAGAACCGTCTCATGCAAACTTCCTTCCAAACCTTCTACCTTTGCTTCTTCAATTATATGTTATCCCTAAATGGCAAACAGTCCCACCCATGTTGATAGATGTCCGGCCCAAGAAAGGTGGGACACACTGTCTCCAGTAAATAATCACGGATCCTATACAATAGAGGAGGATGGGGCGGTGGATAGGCAAACAAACATGGTAGGAGCTGAGAGAATAAATCTGAGGACAGAGCATGGGAAGTAAACAGAGCAGACCTTCAGAATATTATCAAGGGGATGAGGTAGAACTAGATAACTAGGAAGGAGTGCGAGAGAAGGATGATGTTCACCCACAGGTACCTTCAAGGGGCTGCCTAATTTGACAGGGACCATGCTAGGGATAGTGGCACCGATAAGGGGTGACACATAAACCATTATTTTATAGTGAAATTGAGAGTTGACGGATTTTGGAGATTAAGGAGAGCCTTTTCTCTCCATTATATTTGATTGAACACTAGGTCATTTCATTCTGTGCCATCAATAAGACATCTAAAAGGGGCCAACCAATAAATGTTGTCACAACATGTCTCAAACCCAAAGCAGGTTTCATAAACAAAATGCACAACATCCTAGATTGCTTATTGCTGGTGGGTGTTAGAGATGCAGGACTGGATAAAGAGCACTGCTATTTTATCTTCACTGGATAACACGTTTTCACTGACAGTGCCTATGCTGGTGTTCTTAGACAAATATGTAAATGTACAGGAATTTATATAGCGCAAATCACCAAGCGGTTTCTAAGCGCTTGCTTAGGGAACCCGTCCTGGTATTCCCCTGTGAGATAACCCCGGCAGGGTATCCGCAAGGTGAAAGCCAGGCATCCCGCCGCGAGGGGCCGTTGTGGAGATTAAGCAAGCTATTGCCCAGAGTCGCAGAGTGTGAACCCGTGAATCGAGTAGGCACCGGAGCGAGAATTGTCAAATCCATGGACATTTTAGGACTCAAGACCCCGCCGAGCCGGGAATTGAACCCTGGTCCCGGGCTGACGTTTGCTTCCAGCTCTGCCTCCTCTAACCAGTGAGCCACACTTCTCCACAATATCTTTGCTTCATCTAAATTCCTATGCATCTGAATGTACTAAACAGAGCGTGGATGATTTTGCCTCTATTTCTCTTCTTCAAAGACAAGACTCATCATTCAAATTACAGGTAGACTGGTTAAAGAATAGCATGAAGTCCAGGGGTGGCTCATCCATAAGGGCAAAGGGCATTGACACCCTAATGTGAGCCACTACTGCCCAGGCTCATTATTTTTACCAATGTACATACTTTCTTTGTACCTCCATTCACGTTCCTCCGTTATGGTGTGGGCTACGGAACCCTCTCTTCCTGCATGCAGTGGATGGGTACAACGGCTAGCTGTAGCAGTGTTTCACTGAACTGCGCATGTCAGATTGGCCGGTGTTTTTGCTGTGGGCAGCCTGTAATGGGCATTTCAGGTTTACACATTCAAGGGGGAGACAACCTTTACAACGCAACTTTTACTACGCAGTGCCATTACGACGCAACTTTTACAACGCAAACCATTACAACGCATTGCGCTGGGGGGGGGCGCTCTAGGATAGGGAATAGGTTTAATTTACTATCCAACACCTTCCCTACTATCCACGGGGACTGGAGTTGGAATAGTAAATTAAACTATTCACTATCCAGCACCCCAAAGCGCTATGCGTTGTAATGGTATGCGTTGTGAAAACCGCGTTGTAAAGGTATGCATTTTGAAAGCATGCGTTGTGATGTCATACTTCCCATTCAAGGCTACCATTAAGCTGCATGAGCAGATATATAGCCCCATCAGTGTTATATGGAACATCGTGCTCGCATGCCCCAGCCAATCCTAGCACTGCTCTTATACGGTTTAGTATCACAATACGAATGAAAGCAGCGTTTGAATTAGCTAGGGTCATTGGACCTTATGTTCCCTGGGTTCAGGAAGCACAGTGTAACGTCCAGGCAGTGAGACGCAGGGGATTTGATCTTGGAGCTTCACTGCATCTGAACATCTATCAAGGTAACAATTATTTACGACTTTCAAGTAAATGTTGTAATATGGTGCAAAAAACAATCATGTTGCAAAGGTTCATTCTGCCTATAGGTATGTAAGTATTTAACTTTCAACCTCATTATTTTAAAAATTATTAGCTGCCACTGACG
Organism: Lissotriton helveticus; assembly: GCF_964261635.1. Lineage (NCBI taxonomy): Eukaryota > Metazoa > Chordata > Amphibia > Caudata > Salamandridae > Lissotriton > Lissotriton helveticus. The sequence goes on along the minus strand of NC_136068.1, from coordinate 302,225,094 downwards.
AAGGGAACTGTGCAGTCTATTGTCAGCAGCCGCGGCCCGTGGAGGGAGTTCCGTGGAGCAGACAAAATGCGATGCAGGGCGTGCTATGAAATTCGTTTTTATTAATTTCATTGTTTACTTACCTGCAATCATCCATATTCCGGTGTTTACCACCCCCACCCTGCCCCTCCCCTGCCCCGCCTGTCTGCCCCACAGAACTCCCTCCACGGGCCGCGGATGATTGTCAGACTGATCACTGTCCTCTCCATCAGCTGTCCCAGTCCCCATACTGAGAATACAAGAAAAGGCACCTGCAACAATAGGGACATAATACAGGAGATACAATTAAATATCCCATCTTTGACATTACCAGCAGAGATTAAGGAATACTCCAGCAAGAATTTATGAATAATTATAGCTAGATGTTTCTTCTGTTCATCCAAAGGCTGATAGAGAAACAGGAGACATTTCCAGAATTGAACAGTGCTAGAATGTACTTTCATCTCGGCATTTGCTTTTTTGGTTTGTAATACTCCAAAGGAAAAAAATATGCTATTCCTAGAAACTTTGAAGTATTACCAGGGAGTCTCATCCTATTAGTCTTCCTATCCGGAATGAGCGTGTGAGGTCAACCAAAGGAAGGTAATGATGAGAATGGGCTAGAGGCAAGAGATGCTCTGTGATGGTGGATATGCCGTCGCACTCATTTGTCATCTCGCTATCACTAGATGCCCCATTTATCGCACCCGCTTTGGTCCTCCAATTTCTGTACAGGGTCCATTGTTATTATTCTGCTACACAATTGTTGAATGGCCTTGTGGGAGAAAAGGAACCGTGTTGGGGGATGTTGACATTCACACCATGATCAGCCACTTTGATTCTGTCCTATCCCATGACTGCCTGATGTGGAGCCGGAAGTATGTCTATTTCAAGAATACATTGACTTTTTATACAGAGGTTATCCAGAATAAGTCAGCTTAATTCTGGCCCTTTTGTCAGTTTTCACTTTCCTGTCTAGCTGCCAGCTTATGGAACACTGGAGCTACTTAGAGTGCCTTTGGTGCTATATTTATCACTCTTACTCACTCGTTCAAGTCACTCAAGGGAAGAGAACAATTTAATTGTATCCACATGCACAAAAGTGTACAACCCAGACAGAGGATACAGTGACGTATCTTTGCACTTCCTGGTTGCCTCAGGAATAAAATTACAGACTTCCTGTGTATGAAGGGGCCAGATATTGAAGCTGGTGCAGGAAAAGCTATCTTCTTTGGCAAGGATAAAAGATTTAACTGCAGTTTTATAACACATAAACATTTAAGAAAATGAATGGTTTGCAGACTAAGATGCTCCCTAACTCAAACTGTGCTATGCAAGAAAGTGGAAGAACAAGCATTTGCAATGCAATAGGTCTCGCCTTTGGGACCTTATGTGTATTTAGCTATGCAGCACATTAGCCTGGGTGCTGAAACATCTACTCATCTTTAACATGGAGGGAAAGTAAGCACCAAACTGTGTGAGATGCCAGGTATGGGAACACATGGAGAGCAATATTGCCTTTCAGTGGGAAATGGTATAGTCCAAAGCTCTCTTTTTAATATAAAATCATGGCCTTCGGTGGTCATATCACTAAAAAGACAAGTTTTGGAAAAAATATTAAGGTCTACGGGTGTTTGTGGAAGACATTTTCTATGGAATAGAATCTAGAGAATGCTAAAGTGATTCTGGTATTTTACTGACCTCTGCTGGTCGTTTTCTATTAAAAAAGTTCAATAGAGGCAGTTGCCAGAAAAATTAAAAAAAGAAACTCCCTCAGCAGAAAGCAGTGTTGGTATTTAACTGACCTCTACTGGTCCTTTTCTATCAAGACAGTTAAATAGAGGCAGTTGAACAGAAAAAAAATCCCTAAGCGGAAGCAGACAAGTCCTAGGGCTGATCTCCAGAGCCCACAATGTACATACACATATAAGTATATACTAAAGTATATACAAGTGGTCGCAAATGCTTGACTAAAACAGGACTGTTTCACAATTTGTTGGTTTGGGGTTTCTTCTGAAACATGATGTTTGTACAGATGTTGCCCAATATTTATTGTGCTGCATGACCGAAGCTACACCTCACTGATGAAGCCTAAAAGGGCTGGTTAGGTTCAGTCACGTAGGGAATCAAAGTCAGACACAGCAATATGTTGAAACCAGCCCCATACTGCAGAAAGTAGTGACTAGAATGGGACCATGAGAGGGGCATGGTAGCCCTTCTTATTCTGAAACCAACCCCTTCGCCTGCAGACCACTGGGAAAATGCAGAGTTATAGAATGGTCAGTTGGCCCTCATCTGGGGTTGCTGTTTGGTTCGGACTGTTCCTACTCGAGAAAGACCATATGCTTATTTGCACATGGCTCTTCTCAGCCTGAAGTGGCCATGTCAGTGGAAAACAATACATTTGGCATCCTAGGTTATAGCCGAGTAGGTACAATGGGTAAAAAACGTAATATTACTGTTCCATAAACCCTACTGCCAATGTTCTCAATATGTTAATGTTTTGCTTCACTCGTGCCCGAGGAGCCTATTTCTACAAATTCTCATAAGAGTGGATGAGAGTGAAAAGATCTAATGTGCATCAAATGTTATGTCCTTAACCTGCTATAATTTCCAGTTACCTGATGAGCTCAGGGTAATCAACAGTGTTGGACAACTAGTTTTTAAATGTTTGACAAAATATTTAAGCAGTTGACCTCAGAATCCAAGACAATCTACTAGGACACACAGTACAAAGGCAGCCCTGATGTCTACCCAATAATATCATGCCGATGACAGTGAAACTTAATTATGTGTCAGTTCACAGAATCAGGGTAGATGCAGTTTTTCGCTCACAGATGAGATGTGCAAACTCAGAAATACCACCAGTAGGGTAGAATTTCGGTACTTCAAATTTAGGTGTAGTGGCGGGTGTGTGGACATTCCCAGGAGGTACGCCCACTAACGTTTACATTTATGGATGTTTACTCGTATTTTCTACGGTTCCTATCCCTTGTAAATGGACCCCTGTGAAATGCAAGTGCATGTATCTAGTATGAGAATGTGGTAATTGCATCTCTAAATATATTTGTGCTGTAGAGCTTGCAGGGTCACACTGAAAAATATGTTCAGTGGAGAAAAACATACAAATTCAAAGGTGTAGCTTTAGATTTCTGTGACCAAACAAAATCCATCTGGTGGAGTTCCATGTGCATATATTGTATGCACTTGACTCCCCCCTGAAATTCTGCAACTGTCACAGCACTCTACATTCTTTGTGACTCATATATAAGGCAGACATTTGCTCCAAATGTAGTATTAATCCTATGGTAGCAAACTTTCCTTCAACACTAACAAATGCCAATGCTTAAGTTGTAAAAAACACAAAGGGGCAGATTTACTATTTTTTCATTTACAAGAAAACAGAAATGGTAACATGGAAAGAGGGCGCTCAGCTGTGAGTATGGCTATTATTAGGGTTCAAAATTATTCCCAGTGACTGCTACAAGGCTGGAAAGGAAGGTTACCCAACTTCCTTAATTTATCCTGGACAAATCCAAGATGTAAAACTAAATCTGCATTCCTGCCGAGCAGTCTAAAATTCAAATTATTATATTCAAAAACAACAGAAATGATATTTATCAAGATTTAAATAACAAGTATAAGAACGAAAGTCCAAGTCCTCATCCAATAAACATTCAAACACCAAAATCCTGAAGTGCGTTGATCCGTGTTTATATTTCAAATTTCAAAGTTCAATCCAGATTCTCAAGTCCTTTATTCAATCTGAACGTGTTCTCAAAGTTCATTCCAAATTTCTCAAAATCAGATTCCAAGTTTCACAAGTTTCAAAGAACATCCACAGCAGCCAACACGTGTTTCGTTGGGCATTTGTATATGCCAACCAACTTCCTCAGGGCTCGATCACAATAGATTATCCTTCAGTATCAAATTTCTTCCAGCAAGCGTTTATCACGAAAATCAACAGTATAGCCGATACTCTGGGGAGATATACACTGTAACTTCGAATTGGGATATAGACCCTGCAATTTAATTATTGAACGGACATTTATATTACGGGAGGAGAGCATTGGACGCTTATCTAACGAGACTTAGATCCATTAAGGACATGCGTGGGAGTGAAAAAGTGGAGAGATACTGTTGATTTTCGTGATAAACGCTTGCTGGAAGAAATTTGATACTGAAGGATAATCTATTGTGATCGAGCCCTGAGGAAGTTGGTTGGCATATACAAATGCCCAACGAAACACGTGTTGGCTGCTGTGGATGTTCTTTGAAACTTGTGAAACTTGGAATCTGATTTTGAGAAATTTGGAATGAACTTTGAGAACACGTTCAGATTGAATAAAGGACTTGAGAATTTGGATTGAACTTTGAAATTTGAAATATAAACACGGATCAACGCACTTCAGGATTTTGGTGTTTGAATGTTTATTGGATGAGGACTTGGACTTTCGTTCTTATACTTGTTATTTAAATCTTGATAAATATCATTTCTGTTGTTTTTCAATATAATAATTTGATGTTAGACTGCTCGGCAGGAATGCAGATCTATTTTTTCATTTAGCGCACTCCAGCAGCAGCAAATGCTGCGCTGCGGTACGTGAAAAGGAGAGAGGAAGAGAGCGCTCTCCTCCCATCTCACTAGCGCTGTTGCTGAGATCAGCTGCCATGCGCCACGGAGACACCTTTGCGCCATGGTGCAATGGTGTCTCCATGAGTATAGCATAGGTTTTGTACAAAATACTATGCACAGACTCACTTTAACCATTTTTCCACTTTGAATGTGTGCAGTGACGTAACAAAACTTGAAGGGGCCCCCTGCAAAGTACATGAAGGGAGTCCCGCTCTGAATTTCTTCAGGAGCTCCCAGACCAGAGTATTGTGCTGAGGACCCCCCCCCTGCAGCTTGGGAGCCCCCCTGCACCACAGGGGCTGTGGGGGCCTGTGTTATGCCACTGTATGTGTGCTGTACAGTGCAGCACACTTGCAACATCGGAAAATAAAGGAGAAATGAAAGCATTTCTCCTTGTGCCTACTTGAGAAGGGCACAGTTTTTTCAGGCTAAACTCAATCTACTTTATTTATTAAATTGGGATTCACATGAGAAAACTAGGGTGGTTGCATGGGAACGCCCATGCACCACATTTGGTATGCCCCCATGACTCTGCTTTGCATTAATTTCCTGTTATTTTCAGAGATGGAAAGTAAATTGGGTAAAAAAGATTTTACCCTGATTTGCGTCACTTTTGTGATGCAAACACAACGCAAAATCTTAGTAATTCTCCCCTAAAATGCATTGCTCAAAGTTCTTATTAGGAGCTTGCAGTTGCACTGCTGAACTGCGGAGTTGTTTGATTCCAGGGTCTCCATCTAGGCATAATCCCACCTCATGCCACGTTGTTAAATCTCTCTAAAATCCCTGTCTCTTTATTTCCCTCCTGAAAGTGCTTTCTTTTCCTCTTTACACTCCTGATCACTCTTTTCCTTATGTCTGCCTTTTTTTTACCTTTCTCTCTTGTTCAAAGTATTATGATGGAAAATAAGTCCATGTCCCCAAAAATGATTGCTGTTGACTACCACCTGCACACACCTGCATAAATTAAGTACTGTACAGAGGTAGTGGAAGGCTTTGCAAGCTTGTCAACAAAAGTAAACATTTACAGGACCTAAACCATCTATCAAACTACAAGTAGGTGAGACAGTCAGGTGAAAGTTCAAGAGAGTGAACAATCATGGATAAAGATTACTTAGCCGTGAATGTTGAGATTTAAAAAGAATATTTCTTTGGGATTCCAGAAACCTGAAGCTTTGCATGGGAACATGTTTGAGGTTAATGATGAACAAAAAAAATTTACCTTGGATCGGCCGGCTGCCGCCTCTACTGCTTCCTCTTCCTATTTCCTTTCCCCAGTCCAGCTGGTAGCAGGAAGCACCCGGTCAGACAGGCTCCCCTGAGCCAATCACAACGCTGCAATGAAGTGTTGTGATTTGTCTGAGCACCGTGGTTCGACGCTCTGATGGGAACAGGGAGCCTGTGCATGTTCTCCACCAGGCTGTGCATTACAGCCTGGTGGGGAACATGTAAAGTGCGCATGAACTGTTTGGCCGGCTCAAGAGGGCCGGCCAAATTCATGCGGACTTAAGGAGTGCAAACCACTCCTCCCCTGTTCTGGCCAGCCCTGCCCACCCCACATTGAACAAGATCACCGACTGTATGCAATAGGAAAAATTAAAATGATAATAACAATACAGTATTGTCATTTTATTTTTCCTTTTTGCTCAGTGGGGCGACACTCCTCCTCCTTAGCAGAGGAACCACCGCTGGAGTAGACCATTTGAGTGTGTTATTCATTCTTCTTAGCTCATAGCCCAACTTAGATCTCTACATGCAGATATGTTTGGGTGTGGGGAGCAGATTGAGAGGCCAAAACACACTGCATTGCTATCGTCAATTTGAGAGAGTAAGAATGACCGAACGTGTGGTTCAGAAATCATGGAGATTAATTAGAGTGTTCCTTTTAAGGAAGTCTAAGTAGTTAGTAGGAAGCTGTGATCCAGTGAATAACTACACTGCTGTGCTATGCCTATTGGGCATAAGTGTAAAGATAAGGCATTTCCCACGTTGAGAAAAGGTCTGTTTAACACTACATGGAATAACTCGTGTAATGCAGCTCAGAATTTGGATGGGGAATCCGCTGGGTTGACTAGGAATTATTCTGTCCCTTTGGTACTTAATATTAGTAATATTAGTGAGGCTGATGCATTTAGCAGTCAGTTCTGTTAAGGCTGGATTTTAGAAACTGGCGTTGATGAATATATATTGATTTAGAAAAGAAATTCGAAGTGACATTCACAAAAGAGGAGATGTTATATCCTGCTTGACCTGCGTACAGTCAGTTAAAATAAAGTTGTTCAGATGTCCCAATTGTATTCCATGCACTCCTGATATTAGTTTCTAATGACAAAGCTTTTTGGAGAAGGAGGAAAAAGATCATGACCTGAGGATGATTCCGAGGCTTTGCAGAAAAGTGATGGGCTTGGTCAAACCGATATTTAAATAAATATCAGGAAGACCCAACATTTAAATATGCAATTAAAAGGGTATGAGACCTAATGGTAAATGTAAATGTAAATGTGGGATACTTGTAAAGCGCACTGTTACTCTACCCGAGTGTCCTGGCGCTGTAGACAGCTGGGGAACCCGTCCTGGTTTTCCCTGTGAGATGGTCCCTTTCTGGGTGTCTCCAAGGTGAAACCAGGCATCCCCGGCGTCTGTGGGAGGCCGTTGTAGAGATGAGGAAAGCTTAATGCCCAGAGTTATCGAGTGTGTTCCCTGGTTAGAGTAGGCACTGAGGCGAGAATTATTGAGTCCGTTGACCCTGGTCCAAGACCCTGCCGCGTCGGGAATTGAACCCCGGTCCCGGGCCCTTCTCTGCTTACAGGTCTGCCGCCTCTAACCAGTGAGCCACACCTCTCCACTAAGTCTAAGCTCTGGTTCTAGAAGCGTCTCAGTAGCAACAATATCAAAACTCTGAGTCTGCTGAACATTGGGACTAAGGTAAGGAGATGGAGAGATGCAGTTTTACACAACAGCCTCACTGATGCAAATATTCCCTTGTTCGTTGATACTAGATTGGAAAAAATGCAGTATGAAAATGTATTTCTTACATACTTTAAGGACATATCTTAAAATGGTGGTCTTGAAAGTTTTTTTTTTAGGTACTTGTAAATTTGACATTTCATAGTTGGTATTAACAAAAAGATGAGATTGGCTGTTCCTGAAGGACTTTTTTAGATTTTTAAAGGGAGCTCCGGGGAAGGGGAACATTAGTTTGTCCTATAAGTTAATCTTTTCTGCTGAATTGCACCATTGGGCAGATCTTTTTCAACTAAGGGCAGATACATGGAGTAGGTACCTTGGCTCAGCAGTCACAGCTAATGATATGAGACTCGAACAGAGCATCCTAAATGTCTCTCAATCAATGAATTAATGATTTTTATTGTACTCCCCATCGATTATGGGTTATGAAGCTTAGAGGGGATGATCACTGTTTTCAATGTGGGGCAAAGGGGGCTAACACAGTTCATGTCTTTGCCGCTTGTCCAGTCCTATTTAATTACTGGGCCTTTGTTTTTTGGAAGAATATACACTATTTTACACCTTGCTGTTTGGTGTGATCTGAAATTCATTATGCTGGGGAAATTCACCTGTTATTCCTCAAAATGTTGCAGGCCTTTACGTGTTCTCTATCTCCCTGGCCCGGCTTGTTCTGGCATGATTCTGGCTTGCAAGTGCAGCCCCAAGTCCCTGGGTGTGGCGGCTTGAATTTTTGAATTTAAGTTTCTTGGAAATGTCATTGTTAGATAATGATATTGGTAGAAAAAGGCTGTGAAAGATCCGAGATCCAGTCATGTTTTGGATGGGTGAGTGGTGGCTGGCCAAGACAAGGGGTATCTCCTCTGGTGTTCTTTCCACAATGCTTCCGTTATTATAATTGTTATGATTGCTGTTTACTATACTATCATGCACACATCTGTTTTCTGCCAGTTAGCTGTTTTTTAGATGTTAAGTTATTTTATTCTTTTGTATGGATTATGTTCTCCAAATAAACCAATTAAAAAAAAGAAAGGAGGTGTTGAATGTGAAAACTATATTGTTTACTTCCTATCTATGTAAGATTCTAAACCTTGTTTTAAATGTTGAGACACATCTATCAATGAACAAGTGTTTTATAACAAATATGTAACCATCTGGCAGTTGCATCAACAAAAGTATTAGGTCTAATTTCAGGATATATCCAAGTAAATCAGATATTATCCTTTCCATGGTGCAGCATTTTTTAGCATGCAAAAAGAGGAAAGTATTGTGAATGGGGCCAACTCATAACCCCAAACCAACGAATATGACCAATTTTTTTTTTTTTTACTGTTGGCACCTAACCAAATTGGAGAGATAACGTTGGAAAAATTAACTACTTGTTATGTTATAATGTTATGTTATAATGTTTTTTCGTAACGCGCACTGTTACTCAAGAGTGTCCTGGCGCTTGTATAATGTATATATCAGTAATGCTTGGATAGGCCAAACATAATGAGGTCAGAGGATATTTGATGGCGGTCAATGGAAGATACATGCGAGACCTTGGGCTGGGGAGGATACTAACTTTATATTTGCTAATTTGAGTATTTATTCATTTAATTGAGTGTCATTGGATTATCCACTTGTGCTGAACTCTATTTAATTGTATAACACAGGCTTATTCTCTTTTTCTCAAAGTGCCATGCTAGAAAGTTGGTTGGTGTGGTCCCTCATGTGAGTGCTGTCTTGAAGGAGGGAATGCATACGTCATTAGGACGTTGGACTCTTGTGTCAGCCAACAGGCAATGGCGGAAGTGGAATCATGACTGCATTTGTTGATATGGCTTAGCTTAATGGAAAGAGACTGCAAGAGTTGTTAATTAATGTCTTGCATTTTCTAGCGCATGTGACGTGGATGGTGTGGGTGCGCATTATAAATCTGTTTGATGGAGATATGATAATCAAATCCAGCCTGCTTCCTCTGAATCATACGTAATTTGCAGTCTACCTTACAATCTGATTGAAATAGATAGAACACAAAAATATGATTCTACCATCTGCCACTTACCAGTGCATTATCAGAACCAGAGCAATTATGTCCCTACTTGTAGCACCTTATAAGCTGCTAATATGCCAGCATATTTATGAAGTAGTCAACAGTAATAAAATTAAGAGAGATGCCGACACACTCTGAAGATAATCCCAGAGTGAAAAAAAACTTGTGTCGAACCAAACTAAAATGTTGTAAATAGGAAGATGCACATTTATTGACTCCAACATATTGACTTGCACTATCATGTTATGTTGATGTGGAGTTAGAAGAGTAAACCTACACTTCCCTATGAATGCCCACTGTAGTAATAGAGAGCAACTCAATATATTTTGGCATTGATATATGTGTTGGCTGATATTTTTGTGGTTGATATTTTGACTTATAACCACGAATAAGAAGAACCCCTTATAGAATATCTTCTAAGCAGGCAACCACAATAAAGAGGGACACCAAGTGACATGTTATAAAAAGTGCCTCAGGGGCACAACGGAAATGTGTGCCAACTTGTTGCACCCAGGGACACTTTGGTAATATCAAAGGGATTTCAGAAACTTGTTCAGCCCATTCTGTAATATGGACCGCGCTGGTGCTAATTATGCTCTGATGTGATCCCGCAGGGGCATCCCCACATTTGCATCGGGTTGTGGCTACTTGAAAATGAGGAAATCCTTTGCTTTTGCGCCTTTTTAGAGATGCCGGTGCAGAAGCAAAGGGTACATAAGGAGGTGCACTGACTGTGTGCCACACAGAGATGATAGAGTCAGTAGGTCTACCAAGGGCACCCCTTAGGAGGTGGAACATCCTTTACAACGCAACTGTTACAACGAAGTACCTTTACGAGGCAACCATTATAATGCAGCTTTTACAACGACTTGCGCTGGGGGGCGATCTAGGATAGGGAATAGTTTCCAACACCTTCCCTACTATCCACGGGGACTGGAGTTGGAATAGTAAATTAAACTATTCACTATCCAGCGCCCCCCAACGCAAGTCGTTGTAACGACTTGCATTGTAAAACTTGCGTCGTAAAGGCATGCGTTGTAATAGCATGCGTCGTAACGTCATACATCCCTTAGGAGAACAGCACTGAGGTCCCAGGGATTCCACAGGCATGCCCCTGCGGATGGGAGCAGTCACTCACTGCACCTGCCTGCAGGTTGATCTGTCCCCCTTCAAACTCAAGCTAAATTGCCACCTTCAGTGAAAGGTGGACCAGCGGAGTGAAACAACCAGTTCACCTTTCACTAATTGGCAGTGTACAATGCAGGTGCGAGTGTGTGCCTACAATGGGAATATCACACTTGTTGCAATGTCACAGCCTGTGCCCAGCGCACCCAGTTAAAGGTGCAGTGTCAGTGTTCCCTAAGCATAAGGCAGCACAATGAGACTTGATGCCTAGTTTTGCCAAGTGGGCATGTAATCTGACACACAATCCTTTATGCAGCTTATGAACGTCTGCCATTACTTTCCCCAACATCTCTGTGACCACAATGATGTGAGTCAACAATCTTTTTATTGTCCAGGCTGTCACATTATTCTAAACTCCAGTTCTAGGCAAAGAATGTGCCAGAGCACTGTTAATGTAAATGCCTGTCCTAGTAAAGTTCAATGTTTGTAAAGGTGTCAAAATAACAGCAGGCGAAGATAAGGCAGTGCAAGTACACAGAAGAAGTATTCATGCGCTGCCGGCACAGGTAAGATAGGTGGGGCAGGAATGAGGCAGGGTTTTGGGGGAAGTCGACAGATGGCGGGATAGGTAAAGTTAAATCATTTTTTTAATAAAACCACTTACCTTGCACTCGCCGCATCGCCGACATGGCATTACCTATCCTGACGTCTATCGACCCCCCACACTCCGACCTGCCCCCGACTCACCGCCCCTATCTGTGCTGGCCGCACCTTGGAGTTTTGTCTGTATACATGTCTACATTTATATGAATCATTTGTATTGTACTGTACATTCAAAATTACCTCTGTGTTTCTTACAACACATAGAAAAAAAAGTGCGAGGAATAGCAATAAACAGATTTGGCAACAAGGACATGTTTTCAACCATTTCCCAGTGTGTAAACAGGAAAGGGCATACTTGGTCACAAGTATTCATGCGCTGCCGGCACAGGTAAGATCGGTGGGGCAGGAATGAGGCAGGGTTTTGGGGGAAGTCGACAGATGACGGGATAGGTAAAGTTAAATCATTTTTTTAATAAAACCACTTACCTTGCACTCGCCGCATCGCCGACATGGCATTACCTATCCTGACGTCTATCGACCCCCCACACTCCGACCTGCCCCCGACTCACCGCCCCTATCTGTGCTGGCCGCACTTTGGAGTTTTGTCTGTATACATGTCTACATTTATATGAATCATTTGTATTGTACTGTACATTCAAAATTACCTCTGTGTTTCTTACAACACATAGAAAAAAAAGTGTGAGGAATGGCAATAAACAGATTTGGCAACAAGGACATGTTTTCAACCATTTCCCAGTGTGTAAACAGGAAAGGGCAGACTTGGTCACAAGAGAAATATTTCATTATCTAAAACTTCAATAGAAAATCTCCTCCCGAATCTCATAAATTGGAGGGCATCCAAACATTTTGATCAGATGAGCTTAAAATTCTAGTAAGGGTACAGCAATGACCCCAATTAGCTACACAGAAATTGGGATACACATGCCTACTAACATAGGCGTAATTCATACGCATTGCCATGAATGTGATGACACTGCTGGCACTGGTGGCTAATAATGAAGTGATTCAGAAAAGGGGGTGGTGATGAACAGAGTGCCTGAATTAGGCAGACCACTCTTACCCAGTCCAAAGATCAGGGCTTGATCCATCACCGTTTTTTAGCTCACTGCACCATCCCAGCTCAGAACTTGGCTATATGCAAATTAGTCTGTTCCTGTCCCAGTGCATGATGGGAACAGGGCAAACCAAACTACCAAGCCAATTCTTATACTGGGAAGGAAACAAGCTTCCGGGGACCGGTTTCTGCCATTTCAGGCGTCGTCGGCCCGGCTTGCTTGAATCCTGATGGTGCAATGAGCAAGGGACTCACATCTGAGTATACCCTCCCACGCTTATGGTGGACAAAATGATTCAGAAAAGGGGGTCGTGATGAACAGAGTGCCTGAATTAAGCAGACCACTCTTACCCAGTCCAAAGATCAGGGCTTGATCCATCACCGTTTTTTAGCTCACTGCACCATCCCAGCTCAGAACTTGGCTATATGCAAATTAGTCTGTTCCTGTCCCAGTGCATGATGGGAACAGGGCAAACCAAACTACCAAGCCAATTCTTATACTGGGAAGGAAACAAGCTTCCGGGGACCGGTTTCTGCCATTTCAGGCGTCGTCGGCCCGGCTTGCTTGAATCCTGATGGTGCAATGAGCAAGGGACTCACATCTGAATATACCCTTCCACGCTTATGGTGGACAAAATGATTCAGAAAAGGGGGTGGTGATGAACAGAGTGCCTGAATTAAGCAGACCACTCTTACCCAGTCCAAAGATCAGGGCTTGATCCATCACCGTTTTTTAGCTCACTGCACCATCCCAGCTCAGAACTTGGCTATATGCAAATTAGTCTGTTCCTGTCCCAGTGCATGATGGGAACAGGGCAAACCAAACTACCAAGCCAATTCTTATACTGGGAAGGAAACAAGCTTCCGGGGACCCGTTTCTGCCATTTCAGGCGTCGTCGGCCCGGCTTGCTTGAATCCTGATGGTGCAATGAGCAAGGGACTCACATCTGAGTATACCCTTCCACGCTTATGGTGGACAAAATGATTCAGAAAAGGGGGTGGGGATGAACAGAGTGCCTGAATTAAGCAGACCACTCTTACCCAGTCCAAAGATCAGGGCTTGATCCATCACCGTTTTCTAGCTCACTGCACCATCCCAGCTCAGAACTTGGCTATATGCAAATTAGTCTGTTCCTGTCCCAGTGCATGATGGGAACAGGGCAAACCAAACTACCAAGCCAATTCTTATACTGGGAAGGAAACAAGCTTCCGGGGACCGGTTTCTGCCATTTCAGGCGTCGTCGGCCCGGCTTGCTTGAATCCTGATGGTGCAATGAGCAAGGGACTCACATCTGAGTATACCCTTCCACGCTTATGGTGGACAAAATGATTCAGAAAAGGGGGTGGTGATGAACAGAGTGCCTGAATTAAGCAGACCACTCTTACCCAGTCCAAAGATCAGGGCTTGATCCATCACCGTTTTTTAGCTCACTGCACCATCCCAGCTCAGAACTTGGCTATATGCAAATTAGTCTGTTCCTGTCCCAGTGCATGATGGGAACAGGGCAAACCAAACTACCAAGCCAAATGAGCTAAATAACGGTGATGGATCAAGCCCTGATCTTTGGACTGGGTAAGAGTGGTCTGCTTAATTCAGACACTCTGTTCATCACCACCCCCTTTTCTAATAATGAAGTGAAGCATCTTAATTAGAGAAAAACAGGGGATGCATTTGAAAACAGTAACTTTGGTACCAATATGTCAATTCATATACTGTACAGGCTTATTCCAAACTTAGCCCTGGTCGGAAATCTAAATAACCAGTTAAGATTGACTTTCACTGATCGCATCGAGTTAAAACAAATGGCGATAAACATGGAAAATCCTTATTTTAAAATAAAATGCCACCTAATGTGATCAGACGCCGAAATACACCAATATCCAGATTTAAGATGCAACTCCAAAAACTATTGCAGTTCTCCAAAGCAGCCCAACATATTCCCAGAAACCTAGCCACCAGCCACTCAATCCAGTAGAAACCAGTTGTAAATGATCAACTGTAATTTCCAGAAGGGAAAAGAACCAAGGAAGAAACATCCTCTGCCAGCATGACCACCTTCATTAATACCACACCGATCACAGGAGTTGTGCGGCAGGACCATGGTGGGGAAGCGCGGTAAAGCACACCTGGAGAAACGCAAAGACCTACCTGCTTAGGCCAATGATGACTCTTTGCGTGCCTGAAAACAACGAGGCAACAGATCCACAAGAGGTTGGGTCTTGGATCATATTGTTTTCACTTAGACTGACACCAGATCCATGTGGCCTAGACAGGCCTTGACAATTATTCAATTACTGCAAATGCTGCTGAAGTAGTTTGCTATTTGACACATAGCTACTAGCTCAGGAACCCTCTCCCCTCTTGGCATGGCTGAGCCAGGAACAATAGATGATGAGAATTGCTGCTGGCCATACACCAAGAAGCAAGAGCAAGTCAAAGCGACTAGTTGCACATTATAATGTTGGTCCCAGCATCTGTAATATGAGCAGTGATTAATTTGAGCCTGTGGTTTCCAGTTGGGCCCACCGGCACTCATTTTTGTGGACTGGCATTAATTTTTTTCATTAAACATTTTACCATGAGCAAGAAAGGGAAAAATACTTAGGGACTTATTTACGAGTCCCCTGCACCACTGGACTGTCACTTTTTGTTATAGATAAGGAGTAAGTAAAGGCAGCACAAATTGTTGCATTGTCTTACTCTGTGCTTGGGAGGCGTTCCATGGGTGTTGCAGTGAGCTTTCCCACGCAACGTCCATGGATTTTGATGCTGCTCCAGATTTACAAGATCATGTAAACCTTGGAAGTGCCAAATCTGTACACCTCCTAAGGTGAGGCATGACGAGAAGAAAGATCTGTGTCTCTCCTTGTTTAACTAGCTGCCCTGCCATGCGCCAAATCCCCATAAATAAGGGCCTAAATTGAAAAAGGAGGAAGTGAAAGACTAAATACGGTCACAAAGGGATAGCAGGAACCTGTCAGAGTGAGATAAAGGGTTAGGGTGTGTCTGGTAGTGAGTTAAGATGCATCGGGTGGATTTGAGACTGAAAGCCTTTGTATTTTGTGTGTCAACATGTAATTGCGCAGGCAACTGGCTTCAGTGCAAAGCTTAGTGGACCGGACTCATTCTTGTACAAATTGAGCACTGTGTGACTACTGCATCTCAGTGAGAAGATGCAGACACCAGCTCTAAAATGCGTTAGCCTAACCCCTGATGTGTGATACCTGGCAGGGCTACTGATGTATTCATTTTGATCCATTTTTATTACTTGGCAATCCAGGTCCCAACCTTTACCTCTTCTTTGATTTTCCAATGCAGTGTTACTTTATTAGCTGTTGTCTGCCATCATGTAGCCAGATGAGGTACATAAAGAGATCGCCATCTTTGAAATGAGATCTGGCTTCGTACTCCATTGGGCCCAGTAACAACTCCTACTTTAGCTGCTAGAGTCGGGGTCACCATCAAATGAGAGCATGGTTAGAGTGGGGTTGAAACATGCACAAATTGTGTAGAGTTGGGCAATGTGGGAAATCCGCTGTGCAGTGCAGGTAAGGAGTGGCTTCTTTTCCACCAAAGTTTATTTACTTTTTCCTCTCTTCTTCTCCCTTTCTCCTCTTAAATGCCATTCCACTATTTTCACCTTACCATAACTCTTACCTTGTAAAATTCGTATACCTTCCTCCTCTCTCCTAATTAACTACAATCTCCTAATTAGCTCTCACCGCTTTATTTATTCTTCTTCTCTGTAGCTCTATTCTACTTCTCACCTCCTTCTCTCCAATTTAAACCCTCCTGTTTCAATGCCTCCATTTTGAATTGTTCTTGCACCATTGTTGTTGTTTGTTTATGTCCTACCTAGCTCTTTGTATTTTGATTTGATTTGTATTTGAAGTCTGACGTCACGCAGTTTTATGTACAGTGTGCTGACACCCCCAGGTTGAATGCGCTTTATAAGAATGTGTTATTTAACATAAATAAATAAAATGGTTTACACTTTGAGTTATAAAAGATATAGAGCATGTCGTCCAAAAACAAGAGTAGACATATGCATAGAATTGGCTGCAGGTGGATATAATGAAAAGATTATTCATAAATGATGTATTCCAAGGGCTACAAAGTTAAAGGAACATGGAATATACATTGCATTTGAATAAAATGGTTGTACTTCAACACATATTCAATTTTTCAGATCTCAATCCTTAGCAAAAAGGACCCACGTATAATGATCCAGCAGAGAACCATTTCCTTGAGTTGGGAAGGTGATGTCTTGCACACTGTTAGATGTTAGATCTGCCTAAATCACACAGTTGAATTTTTAACAGCCACACACCAACCTCTCCATCACTTTCATAAGAAATACTTTTTCTTATAATGGTATTGATACAATTGTTTGGGAACCTCACTTATATGTAACACAATTTATGTTCTATCTGTATTCATCAAGCATCCCTAAAGTCAACAACTCTCCTCGTACTCCATTGGGCCCTGTAACAACTCTTACTTTAGCTCCTAAAGTCAACAACTCTCCTTCCAATCCCCATCCAGAATAAAATAAAATTAGCAAGACCACCATGGAATCCCTGACATAAGGTTCCATTTGGGTTGTTGCAGAAGGCTTTAATTGGATCCGGTTTGTAGCCGACAGATGTGTGTACATCTACCTCAGATTGACCCGAGTTGCCTCCTGGAACTGAACAATTGTATCTAATGATGCCTGTTGGGTTCTGCTGGTATTTTTTAACCAGCTGTATTTTCTTACCCTTTTTTGCTCTGCTTTTAAAAAATAAACATACATATACATCAACAGAATCCAGTCAAACCTTTCGAATCTAGGGTCATATTATCAAGAAAAGTCGATACATTATCGCAGCTTTTATCGGCAGGAAACTGCCGCTAAAGCGGCGATAATGGGCTTGATAATATGCCCTGTGAATTCCCATAGAAGCCCAGGTTCTGGTGTTAACCTGGGCTTCTATGCGAATTCACAAGGACATATTATCAAACCCATTATCTCCGCTTTAGCGGCAGTTTCCTGCTGATAAAAGCGGCGATAATGTATCGACCTTTCTTGATAATATGGCCCTAGTCTGCTGAAATTTTTACGAGGAAAATGTTTACTCCATGGTAATTGCGTAGCAAAATTGGTAATGGTTTGTTTTGCTAAAAAATAAAATAAAAAAAAGCACAAGATAAAAGCATTTCTAATCATTAACAACGAGACAATTGAATGTGTTATTCGTTATCGTAAAAAAATCTCGATTAAAGAGAAAAACATAAGATTTTGAATGGCGTTTAGAACACACTGGCTCAGGCCTCATGTTGCAACTGACATATTGTTTTGGTCAGTGTCGGACTTATTTTTCTGGTTCCCTCGTGCTTTTCTGCTGCTTCTCTGGCTCTTTCCGCACACATTCTCCATTTTTATAACCCAGTTTCTGTGGCGCCTTATCGTCATTCTTGTTGTCTATCATTGAGACACTTATTAATGGATTCGTTACACTGGATTGTGTCATTATTATTTTGGTACATTCATCTAATACAGTTTAAATCTCGCAGCTACAATAGAAATAGAAAAAGGTGCAGAAAGTGAAAGAAGCATTGATAGGGTACACCTACATAAAATGCAGAGATCACTGGATTTAAATTACTATTAATTTAGAAGTGCTTTCCAGGGTAGGAACAAATGTATTAGTTAAGGGATTAGTGTGAAGGGATGGTGTGCAGTTTGTGCTAGGCCAGTTCTGTTGGCGCTATACCTATAGGCTGTGTGCAGAAGTCTCCAAACTGGAGGACAGACTTAAATTGATATTAGGGCGGGGTGAGAGTGTGAGTCAAGCCTTGACTAATAAAAACAGACTGGCAATGAGCCTCTCTGTAAGGGGCCTTCTGTATTATCTTTTGTTACTTCTGTCCTGTCTGGGTGTAGGTGTCAAAGGAGAAGGGCTTTGATTAACCCTCAAAATACCCCGCCGCTACTGTGGATAGTTTTACCCTTTAGGGTTATTAGTGTGCTCATGGCATGTAGGTAATCAAGTATTTTTGTTGCATGTTATAAAGGCTAACTGGGCATATGTGCCAGGTTTGAATATTTAAAAATGTTTAAAGCTGTAAATTGTATGAAATAATTGTAAAAAAAATAGGTTTGCCGTTAGGAACTCTGTGATTTTTTTTTTTTACATCGGCGTAGGAGGCAAAATGCGAAAATGAACATTAATGGAGAAGCCTTAGCTGGAGACTGTCAGCTGCATTTCAGCACCATGGACACCGGCATAACGTATTACCATAATAACACGTCGACTCTCTGACTACTCAATTCAACACTCCAAAAACAATACTTCAAAAAATTAAATGTCTAAAATGTCGACAAAAAAAGAACTAAACAAATGATAAAAGTA
Source organism: Lissotriton helveticus (assembly GCF_964261635.1). Classification (NCBI taxonomy): domain Eukaryota; kingdom Metazoa; phylum Chordata; class Amphibia; order Caudata; family Salamandridae; genus Lissotriton; species Lissotriton helveticus. Next base: position 302,206,239 of record NC_136068.1, on the reverse strand, counting down.
CGGTGGGAGAGAACTTAAATCAATGAGTAAAAGTAAGAGTAAATAAAAAATAGCTGAAAGCGAAGGGAGGAACAGGGTGAAATGAAAAACAGGGAATGAAAAAGGGAGTTTAGGGGATTACCACCTGCAAAAAAAAGGCGGATTAAAATAGACGAAAACAAAAACAACGGCTAAAGTCACGAAGAGAGTGCAATGGAAAAAGATGATGTGAGAAGAAAGATAAAAGACAAAAAAGTTAAAAACGAAGTAAGCAGATCAGAAGTAATGCATTCCAAAGAATCAGGCGCTGTCCTCTGCATGCCCAATTAGCACTTCAAGCAGCCTTGTCCGTCTCTTGGCTGCCGAGCTGGCATCTCTTATCCCTGACAATGATAACTTCATGAGCCTGATCCTGTAATGAATATAGATTAGTCGGAACCCCTGAGCAGCGTGCGGTCAATAATTTAATGCGAGAGAAGCTTCCACTTGTCAAAGGCTGCTCAGGGAAAAAAGAGCAGGTGATGTCAAGTTCCAGGGTAAGCAAGAAAGCTGACAAAACAAATGTCAGCCTGCCTACATCAACTGATAACCTGAGGTGATCTGGGATATGAAGATGTACATCCCTCGGCTCTATTGTGATGCGATGGTGGACCTGGAGTCTTGTAACCCTTTTACTTTTGTCCCAGTGCACCCTGGGACTTGTAGTTTTCCTTTGTTTAGCTAATGTTTGCTGTGTAGTAGGATGCTCCCAGGTTCCAGATCAAAAGTTGGTTGGTTATTCCCTATTCTAATGCAAAACTCACAGTTTCACATTAATCGGAGGATAATACTGCATGGAAGCGGTAATCTTCTGTGGGGGTTTACCGTCACACTATTAGTGTGCAGCGCGTGTTCAGGCACTACGCCATTTTGTAGTCATCTGTTTCTGCTTTTGTTCATTGGAATTTATAGGTTGAAAGACGTACTGTACATAATTCCAGGAAATTGTGATGGATTTTGAAATACACTAAAGGGGTTGGGTAGAGTGTTGGCACATGAAAGTAATGGTAATAGGACAAGACTCACAAAAAGATGGAAGTCATATAGCACAGAATTATGATGTGGCCGAGTGGGTGAGTGCGTATATGTCAAAGCCTGGATACTTTGTCTGCTATATAAAATAGTTATTTAGGGTGACTGCTGTTTAACCCCTTCCATGCTCATGACGAGCTGAGCTCGTCATGAGTTGCGCCGCTCGCATGCTCATGACCAGCTCAGCTCGTCATGTAACGCGGTATTTCGAAAAAAGCCGCACAGCGCAAAAATTACCGCCGCACGCATGCGGTTAAGGAAGGGCTCCCGCCCAAAGGGTGGTGGAGGTGAAGAAGCATATGACCATTGACCGGAAAGAACAATGTTGGTGAGTGGCCAGAAGGTGGAGTTTGAGATGGAATCTAAAATGCGACCAGGGGCCATATTATGGTTTGTGCCGGGCACTCCTTTAAAAAGGTGTGCCGGGCGCAAATAGTGAAAATGCAATTTATTACCATGAATGTGCTGCCCCCCCTGGCAGCTGTGAGCTCATGCTAGACACCCTAGGGTATTTGTTGCGCTATATAAATTTCGTAAACATGCTGCCCAGGGGGCAGCACATTAAGGTAAAAATCGGAGCCACTGCTTTACAGCCGCGCTAAGCAGTGCGCACAACGAAATTCATTTTATTTATTTAAATGTTTACTTACCTGCAAAACTCCGTAATCCATACATTATTTCCCCCCACCCTGCCCCTCCCCCTGCCCACGTCACCGCCCTAACGAAACACCTACTGCCGACCGCTACTGTGCATAATGCAACAGCGACACAAGCACTTAGTTAATCCGGGTTCTGATATCTCTTGCCCTAATGTGTGGCAATTTGCCAAAGTCTTGAGCTATTCTGTGCTGCGCTGTTCACCACCTTATAATTAGGGTTTGCGAAACGCACTTAATTTGCATTTGTATAATTACATCAAATGTAGGCAAAATGTCGCAAAAATATGTGTCGTTATGTGAAATGCAAATCTATAATTTAGCACAAAATGAGTTTTTGGATTAATTTTCGACAAGGAGACGCATTTCACGCAACAACAAAAAAGCAACGTGAACAACAACTTCTCGTGTTCTCTCTTGTTCCTGTGCCTTTTGGGTAAATTCTTACCTCGAATGGCTTGTTTGCAGTTAACTTTTGCGGTGAATGGCACTTAATTAGGCAGACTGGTGTAATGGCTAAGCATAACTTAAAATTGACGAAATGAAGCTAATAATGAATTTCATTTTCGCCCAGGCCTAGCTAAAATGCCGCCTTTCATTGTGCACTATTTATACTTTACAAAGACTCGTATAATTAAAGGCATTCAATTATTTCTTTCTGAACCACGCAGATCCATTTTAAGGCAAAGTACAAGTTATAAAAAGTCTACCAGTCTAATCTTTGTGGATAGTTGTCTGCATGTGGCTAATTGAACTCAAGATTTACGCTAGGCTCATGGACAGGAGGGCTCTAGAGACCGGATGTATGACATTACAACGCATGCTTTTACAACGCAAGTTTTACAACACATACCATTACAACGCATAGTGCTTTGGGGCGCTGGATAGTGAATAGTTTAATTTACTATTCCAACTCCAGTCCCCGTGGATAGTAGGGAAGGTGTTGGACAGTAAATTAAACCTATTCCCTATCCTAGAGCCCCCCAGCGCAATGCGTTGTAATGGTTTGCGTTGTAAAAGTTGCGTCGTAAGGCACTGCGTGGTAAAAGTTGCGTTGTAAAGGTTGTTTCCCCTGGAGACCTTATCAATAGTCGATGATGCTCCAGCCAATTTATTAAGAACATTATATTGTTTTTGCTGAAGTACCAGCCACCACTGTGGGGCTTTAGGAAGTAAAAGGACCCCCTTGTGCCACAATAAACATTTCAATAAATCCGCACAGTCATCGGCGAGAAGTAGGTGTCTACTCTCTCTTCTCAACTTGCTTTCCCTCCTCGGTTCTCTGAAGCTCCTCTTTTGCTGGTCGGTTCCCTGCAGCTCTGTTGATTGCTTTCCGTTGCTGAACTGCAATGCACTCCATTAAAGGCAGGAACAAACGCCACTGCAGCAAAACTCTCATTGCAGCGTCCCCATTAAGTTCAGCGGGGCAGGAAGGCCTCCAACCAAATAAGATCTCAGTACAGTGCCCCGCGCCATCTAAAGTTGTGCACCGCGGGGCGCGCGCCGCAGTGATAGCCTGCCCTTCTTAAAGGTCATCGGAGATGGGCTTCTGATCTGCTCATCTCTCTGCCCTGGTTGCTTTCTCTGCTGGGCGCAGTGGTACATGAGCTATCCGCCAGGGAGAGTTGACCCATGTTTTAGCAGAAAAATATTCGAAAGAAACACATTTAATCAAATTGTACACACATGCCCACACACACACACTCTCTCTCTCTCTCACACACACACTCTCAATCACTCTCACACACTCTCTCAAGCACACACTCATACGCTCTCTTACACACAATACTCTCTCACACACAACACTCACACACACTCTCACACACACTCTCACGCACACACATCCACACTCTCTCACACACACACTCTCATACACACATTCTCTCTCACACACAACACTCTCTCACACTCTCTCTCACACACACTCTCTCTCTCACACCAGCCGTGGCCGGTAGTGGGAGTACCGGCCGGGCGGTGATGTGGGGAGGTGGCGGGGCAAGGTGGGGGGGGGCAGTAATGTATGGAATCCGGACCTTAACAGGTAAGTAAACATAAAAATAAATAAAACTAATTTTGTAGCGCGCACTGCATCGCATTTGGTGATGCAGTGCGCGCAACGAAATTCATTTTATTTATTTTTATGTTTACTTACCTGTTAAGGTCCGGATTCCATACATTACTAGCCCGCACCCTGCCCCTCCCCCTCCCCACCTCACCGCCCGGCCGGTACTCCCACTACCGGCCACGGCTGTCTCACACACTCTCTCTCACACACCCACACACTCTCTCTCATATACACACACTCTCACACACATGCTCTCTCACACAACACTCTCACACACAACAATCTCACACACACTCTCTCTTTCACACACCCACTCTCTGTCTCACACACACACACTCACACACACACACACACACATACACTCTCTCTCTTTCACATACACTCACACACTCTCTCTCTCACACACACACTCACACACACCATCTCACACACACACCATCTCCCACACTCTCTCGCTCACACACACACACACACACATACACACACACACACACACACACACACACTCACAGACACCCACTGCACCACCATTAACGAACAAAACATGGTTGTGGTAAAAACAGTTTGTACTTTGGAGTCTTCTCTGAAAGACATGGGATGCCTTTTGCAACTGAAGCAGTTTGTGAGGCTGGCGTCCTGCCTACCATACTGCCCAACGATTGCAATGCAGGTGGAAAGTCAGTATTTAGCTCTAAAGCATTTAAAACATTCGCAGGGACTCATTTGCTTTAGTTGGTTGGTCCAGTCGAGTTATGTACAATTCCCTGTGTATGTTGCAGTTTTGAATCTAGGGGCATCAGAAGCATATCTTGCTTGTATCCCCAGGTTTACAGAATGTTCAGGACACTCCTTAGAGGGTATACCGCATGTATAACCTTGGTGAAATACACTGAGGGTATACTAGCAGTATACCTTCAGTATATTTCATGGCATTAATATTGTGTCCACTGCAAGAACCTAACCACTACATTACATGATAAGTGAATGCAACTAGATTTGGTGTTCTGAACATTAAATATATACTTTCTGTGGGAACGTGGATTATTATTTGGGGTGGACATGTGACAACCCCGAAGGATAAGGCTACCACCTGTAAGATATCACACAAATAAAATAAAGGAAACGTGCGCAATCCCTGGTAACGTGATACATAACAGTCAGGCTTACATCAAGGCAGTGTCTAGGTATTTAAGCAGTGATAAACTGTAGAAAAAGTCACATAAAGTTGAGTGAAACTCCACAAACAATTCTAAAATTGAGAGACACATTTTATGACTAAAATAAGACCAAAATGTCCAAATTAATTAAAGTGAAAAAGTGGCAAGAAAAATAACTGGCCTAATTTAAGTCAATAGTCAGGGTAGACCGGGATTGAGGAGCAATTTCAGGATGACCAAGATGGAGCCCGAGTAGAAAACAGCAAGTGGTTTGGTCCTTGTGAAAATCTGGAGGTCAAAGAGTTAAAAAACTTCTCTGAGTCCCATTTCAGAAAGGGATTTTATCACTTTCCTGTAATTTTTTATTTTTAACATTTCATCTAAGGCCCAACGCAGAATGTTACTTTATCAATTTTTGCGCAGAAAACTCCTCTCTGCACAAGATACCGCTGGGACTGTATCTGCTGCTTTTGAACCTAAGGCCAGATACCAAAGGTCGCATGTTGGTCCAGCTGGCACTCTGGACCTTTCGAGATTTCTCACAGAAACATTTCTAAGACCCAATTCCGAATGGGGATTACCCATTTTTTTTAAAGTGTGGGATGAAGCTGAAATCCAATCCTTTGGTGTGGAACTGCTGGGCGGATACTTTTGCCAGCCCATCCCACTCAAGCTGTGGAGGAAAAGTATTCAAAGGCTTTCAAACGTTCCTCCTGTGCTCAAACAACCACAAGAGCACACTTCTAATGCCTTCTGAAGCTTAGGGGGAGGCATTCAGAGACTCTCAGGATGTCAGACAGAGGCCACCAGCAAACTCAATCTTTCTGTGTTACTAGAGCCACCAAGTAGATCCGTTTTATGATTCTTGGAGCTCTTTGTCCTTGGATTTCAAGTGGAAGGTGTCCAATCGCCTCAGGTCTTTCTTACTGGTCGCAAATGTTAAGTGCAGCAGGTTCAGTCAGCCTGGTATCCTTTCACAAGTTCAGCAGTTTTCTGAGGAAGGCTGGGTGAGGGTTCAGCTTTGTAGAGTTACCCAACCTGTGGGCGAGGGACACACTGAGACATGCTTATTCCCTTTCTGACTAAAGAAGCAAATGTTCCCATTCCCAGCCTACCTACTTTTTAAGTAGTTCTTAGTTGCCTTATTGCAAACAGGCCCAAATTGCAATGTGTCAGGGCAAATTACCAATGGCCAAAGTCGTCAGCCACTCTAAATGTGGGCTCTGAGAGCTAGGGCAGTGAACTATAAATTTTACTAGTGTCCACACTTCTAACACCAAATCCAGTTTAAAACAGGCCCTAGACCAACAATAGAAAATAAGACAAAAGTCTAGTTTGACAAAGCAGGGCCCTTCAGTAACCAGACAAGGGATACCCAAGAATTGTGATCTGGGCCCTTGTTGATCCCTTTCATGGGGTTAAAAGTTTAACATATGCCTTAGCCAGGCTTGTCATGGATCATTTGTTAACTGTTGTGCCAATAGGAGGGGCAGCAGCCCCCACTCTGAATATTTTGCTGAACTCTGATAGGTCATCCTTGCCTGTTCAGGTCGACCTGTTAATCAAAGTTGTCTATTGTGCGACTCCTGGAAGGAATTACGGACTTTATTACAGGTAAAGCAGGGCAGGGCAAATTAGCCTATATTGGCTCAGGTGAGCAAATATAACTTTTCAGAAAATTATATTTGTTAACAAGTTAGTTAAAATATGACTTTACCAATGAATTGTATTAAAACAATTGGGAAACGTTCTACAACATTTTTCTGTAGCTGTTTCCTACTGGATGTTACAGAAATAGGGAATTAGTCTGCTTTACTATTTTTTTCTGTGGGTACAGATAAACCAGTACAGTGAAAATAGCGTTTGGTGATTTATTCAATGTTGGGGTAGACAAAGATTAATTTCAACACATATCTTATTTAGGAACTACTCACCTTACATAATGCCCACTAAGGGCATTTTAGAGGTCACTTATTTAGTGCTTAGAACTGAAGCAGGTTTTATGTCTGAAAAGTATTTTACAGGTCTTTCTGCAAACATGAGAACTTTCAGTCTGCAGGGTACTATGCCTCAGTGGAGGCCTGTGTCATGTTTCAGAGTCACAAATTGGATGGCACAATACAGTATTTCAGTCCACATGCACATTTTACATGCCATAGGTGTACTTTTCACACAGTATTCAATAGCCTTATAATAAAATGATATATGCCAAATGGGGTATTAAGATAATCTCAACTTTACTTTCGGGCCACAGTCCAACACTAGGCAATGGTTAGCAGTGTCCCTGTGTTAGAGTTAAAAATTACCAGCAGGAGATTCCTCGGAAAAAAATTAAAAAATTGGGGGCGACCACCCAGAGTGGGGTCACTTTGCAACACATACCAAGCCAAAGTAGTGGAAAGCAGAGTAGTAGCAGCAACATTTTTGTAGGTTGATATTATTAACTTCAATGTAGGTCATTGGTTATTCTGGATAGTGGACAAAACCTATGGACATCTAAGTTTTGCTGAACCTGACACCTAGGCTCAGATGCACTGCCAGAAATGGACATGCCTCTTTTTCCTATGTTTCAAATTAGAGAATACCACTCCGTCGAACTCAGACTGTCAAAGACCAATTTTTGCGAAAGGGCTTAAAGACAGATATTCCATTTTGATTTTTTTCAACAAAAAATATAGACCACGAGAGAAGTCGCGGCCCGGTACAAAAACAGAGAACTGCTGCTAAATTATTAACCGCTTAACCGCTGTGGCAATTACGCCGCGGTGCGGCGGTTTAGTGGAGTGGGTGGGGTCGTGTCGGCCAACGGACGTGCGCAGCACTACGGCGGTAGTGCTCGCGCCGGCCGTTGGCCAACAGAAGCAGCGAAGGGGTTAAGACAGAGAAAAACCTCAACCTGTGCAGGAAGAAGAATCAGATGACAGATGGAGGATAAAACAGATGGAAAGAAAAGCAAGACGAAACGAAAAAGGACAAAGGAGGAGGGGAAAGGGAGATTGGGAAGGGTAAACATAATCATCTTGTGGATGTAAGTAAGGGAACTGGGAGGTTTTCGGAGGCCTCTCTAGAACTTAAAGGCCACTGGTCGTTTGAGGCGGCCCAAATATCCATTTGGCCAATGTAGTCTTAATCCTTAAAATGCCACGGAGCAAAGAGAGACAGTCTCAGCGGTAGAGGTAGACAGAGAAGAGAGTGGTTGGGAAGAGATATGGAAATAGAGGAGAGGTAGATAGAAAGTTTACTTACCTACAGGGCCGCTTGGAAGTTTTAGGCCCAAGGCAAATGTTGCTTGGTCCATGCCTTAAAATATCTCTGCATTTGACATCACCTTTATATTAGGTGAAACTGACTCTAAAAATAATCTTGCTCTTTTTCATTACATCCATAAGTAATCTAACATTCAATAGGACTAACATTCTGTAGGAAAAGTGCATGACCTCCCTACAGGTATATTTACATGTATGTACCTCTGTCTTGCCAACAGGGCTATGACAGAGTTGAGAGTTATTTACCAATTTTTTGCGCTGGTGCCTGCATGGCGCAGGGTGATCCAAGCAAATTACTATTACCTTATAGCTCTCCGCACTGGGCTGTACTGGCCATTAAAGACCCCCTCCAAGGTTAAAAACTCGAGCCCAAAGTGAGGGCCTTTACCTTGGGAGTGAGCCTTTAATGGCCAGTATAGCCCACTACAGTGGGCTAAAGTCTGTAACAATATTCTGTATTTGAGGGTGGAGTATTCTGATAAAAAAATATAAAGGCTTTTCGGGACCGAAGGGGTTGGAACTACAACAGGACCCCGGCTGTTAACTGTGGAAGATTCAATGCAATGGATAAGAAAGGATGCTGAAGTCAGCCCCTGGGTCTGTCTGGTCTCGGCTAAACTACTTTTCCTCATTCAACTATGATAAGGGAGATTCAGGACCTGAGCAGACTTCCTCCTTTCGAGGTTCCAGTGACACTGTGAGCTAAGGGAAGAGAGAGGCGGCAAGGCTCCTGTGTGCTGTACTGCACATACTCTGCTTTTCACTTTATCCTGCCCAATCCATATACTTCAGAGAGGCAGGAGAAAGAGCGAGGCAGCGACTGTGTATTATGGCGCTGTAATGTTGAGAGCAGCGGGCCTATACCAGGTTTTGTCGGTAGCTGCTGTTCCATTGTCTCCGATGGAGCTCTCAACATTCCAATGGTCTAATTACCATTATAAAAGCATTATGGTGCAGAGCAAAATTGTGCAGACATGAGAGCACCCACACAATCTTTAGTAACTACAACCCTTAGTTTATTTATTTCTAACTTGGGGTTTACTTTGTCTAAGCCCCACAGATCTGGTCTGACTTGTCTAGTAGCAAAATCTGGAGAAATCCTACTACTAATCCACAAGCCCATTCATCCTTACAACAAAACATCTGTCTAAGAAAACTTGGAAGAAATTCTTCTTGAAAATGTAACAAGAGGAAAAACAACAAATATCACTCTGCAATCTTATCTTCAGTGAGTTTAGTGTAAAATTCTCATGGCAGAGTAAATTGGTGCCTTTTCAAATGAGGTTATGAAAACAAACATTCATGAATACATTTGTATATCTAAGGCAAATCCTTTTAGGCCTCCATTACAGATTCAGGTCTAAATTCCGATCTTTGTGCGAATGCTGGTTTGCATTTCAATTGCATAGGATATGAGCTGTTTAATCATTATCACAACATTGCAGTTGTCTCTTGCTAAATTTCTGCAGGTTTTAAGAGGGAAAAGGGCCCATAAAAAGACAACATGCAGAGTTTGGTATTTTAAATTGTGATTTGATGTTATGCCTCATTTGAAAGTGGAAAACTCAGTATATTTCATATTTACCACATGTGGTAAATACCTCACCCTGTTTTAAAGGTATTTATTAGGTGTTGAAAATACCTTACATTTTTTACCTAACTTATGCTAAGGGCCCAAGTCTCACAATTACAGTTCCACAGAGTGTGGCCTGTTCTGAAAGAAACCTTCTCTCAGACAGGAACATCTGAAAGATTATGAAAGTACCAGACCCTGTGAAGTGGGATGAAAGGCATGCAGTGGACAGTGAAGGTCAGACCAAGCTGAAGTTGAAAGAAATCACTATTTTATGTGTGGAACTGTGTAGAAGAGTTAGCCCTTTGAGCTCCACACAGGCCTCCACTGAGGCCCATTCCACACTGACAGGGTATTAGAGGCACATCTAATTTGGGGAATGCATGCCCAGGGTGGAAAAAAAACGTATTCTTTCCATTGGTTCATTATTTGGTCTTCAGGTCATGCTATAACTGTGGATGCAAAAATAGTAAATCATAACTCAGCATTTTATTTTCCTCTTCACACATTTTTTAAACACCAATGTGCAGCTTGTTAAATGATGCTTGAATAGACAAAAGCACAAGAACTATGAGTTGCTTTCAATGCCTCCTTCAAACAGGTGGACACGGAAAAAGAAAAAATGATAAACATGGAAAAGGCAGACCTCATGTTAAACTTGCCTGTCTTACTTAATCCTACCAAACTAACAAGAAGAAAAAAAAAGTGAAAGGAAATCAAGAAAAAAACTATCAGCAGGGAACTTGGAGCACGGACCCAAGGTATTTCCAATACTTGCTACAACTAGAAAAGAAGATTACACACTAAACACTACAAGATCGTCAGAGGGCCTGATGGAAACATCAACTGAGGCCCCAAAACAGCCCCCATCTATATCAGGAAGGGACGAACAAATCCCCAAGGAACAAAGACACTCTAATACGAATAGCATAGTAAAGCTCGTGCAAGACGGAAAGGAAAAAGAAGCAAGGACCAAAGAAGAGTGCAGAACTTGTAGTGCAGAAAAATTAACATCAAGCCTACAGAGCAGTATTCACATAGAGAACGAAGAGGAATTAAGCTCATTTAAAGAAAATATAGGAAAACCATAAAAAAAAAGTGAATACCACGACCGGCTATACCCTACTGGGATAAGACAACAAGGAAAAAAAAGGGGCAAAATAAAAAACTCAAGCCACATGGGCTCAAACCCTGCCCCAAACAGGAGAAGTGGAAGGAAGGGACAAAATCCACATTACCTGGAAAAGAGGTACTAAAAACACAACAAAGCAAGACACAAGGTGAGGCACTAGGGAACAATGACCGGTGCCTGTCTGAACGTATATGGAGCAACCCAGAGGAAACTGAAAATATTACACAAAGTATGAACAACTTTGCGGGAAAAGTCCCGCAAGGTAAGGTTACCAAGACAACCCCAAATAGGACTGCCAAGAGCCCGCCCTCTATCTCACCCATAAAGGTTGTCCTACCACACGGAGGTCCGAGAGTAAGCATAAACAACAAGGGAGATGTACAGGTGACCCACAAAAGGGCAACAGCTCTTGGAAAGGAACTATCACCCCAAAGTAACTCCCTCGGCGCAACCGGGAAGAAGAACCAGACCAGTAGGCCACCACTAACAATCATACTACAAAATGCCTTAACGAGTACTAGGCCTAATGGTGAAAAACGCAGAATACAAATATCAACCCTGACAGGAACAGTCTAAGAAGTCAGCTCCTGCAGAGGGACAGGGAAGGACGGATAACACCAACAACAACTGCTATTAACACTAGAGTACTAGAGTACGAATCCCAGAGGTTGCATGACACACTAAATAGGGGCAACATACTCAAACTCTATGCAACTATCCCAGGGCTAAAACATCTAAATGTAGCCTACTTACTCTCAGTGGAATTCTGCAAGGAAGTACACAATAAGACCCCGGAGCAAACTCTGACGACATGGCAAACTGGGAAGAAAATCACTCGCCTAATAACAACCTTTAGACAATAATTTGACACTTGGGGCATATGGCTCTTGAGACCGGAAAAACCACGGTACCCAGGCCCACTTAGGGAAACATCGGTGGAGAAGGGAAAAGCAGGGCACATCCCAGAGACAAAGGAACAGGTTCATTCAGTCATCAGGAATGCAAGGGGGCACAGCCCGCCAACAGCAAGACGTAGCGTGAATAACTCCGGGGAACGAAAAAATACTGAGGGCGTCTTGGACCACTGGAGCTGGCTAGCAGGTACGCTGAATAAAGAGAAATACAATTGACCCTCACACAGACAACGAACAACGGACAAGACACATTTCACCTCATTTCATGGAACATAGCCGGAGCCAGGAAATGGCTAGAAGACGGCTGGCCCCTCCAACACTGGGCATCTTGCGATATGATCGCCTTACAGAAGACTTGGGCACAAGAGGAGCTGTCGCTCGTCGGGTACACACACTTCAGTACACCAGCAGAAAAAGGCAGCAGGTATGGCCGCCCAAAAGGGGGCTTATCAGTCTACATCGCAACTGACATCAACATCAGAACTGAGCAAATAGCCCCTTATGGACTAAACATACAACTAATAAAATGTATTTTCCCTGTAGAGAGGCCCCTATACCACTAGCAAACATTTACATCCATCCATCTGCGAAAGAGAAGAATGCTCAGATAAACCAGCTAATAACCATAATTAATGCCATACGAAATAGAAAATCCTTCAGGGAAATCATCCTAACAGGTGATTTTAACTCAAATTTAATCCACACTCCAGAAGAGGATGAAAAGCTAGCAGCAGACAACGAGTTCTGGAATGTACAACCTCAATACCAGCTCAAATCAGCGTGCATCGACCCAGTAGGACAGCATCTGGTAACAACCCTGGAATACCTGGGTCTGAGGTTCCTAAACAGTAGAACTCCACAAGACGACCCTCCAAAGTGTACCCATCTTGAAGGGACCTCGCTATCCACGCTTGACTACACAGCAGTATCACTTCCATTACTGCCTTTTTCTCAAACAGTTCTCAATTGAATTTACGACCAAAAGCTACCACTCATACCAGCACTTCTATTTCAATCCAAAGCTTTCTAAACACCAAAATAGTATGACAATTCCAGACAGCTCGCTCTCAACAGACCCAAAACGACTGAAATGGTCAACAGACAACATTGGAGATCTCCAAGTAAAAGTTCAGAGAATTAAAATGGAAAGTGAAACAAGTTTACGCAACCAGATAAAAGACTGGGAAAGTTTCACCGACAAGTTAACAACAATTTTGTCCGTTATACACAAAAAAGCTGGGGTGTCAAAAAACACCAAGTCACTTTCAACTGAACTGGTTAAACTTAAGCTAGAAATAAGGAAAAACACAAGGATACCGAAAAAAACAGTGATGTCACGCCTAGACTGAGACCTAAGTCAGAACCTTAAGAAAAAAGTATAAAAAGACACCGTGGGAACACAAAAGAAGAAGGGAGGACAACTTCTGGGCAAAATTATTATTCAGGGCGAAAAACATCAACTCAGGTGCTTTTTGGAGAATAAAAAACAGGCTAAAGCACCCCATGAACTCAAGACCCTCAAGTGTACGAGAAGCTGAGTGGGCTTCACTACTAACAAAGAGATTCACAGACACTGAACCATTCAATCACGTAGATTTGGAGGGGGAGGACACAAGTGCCGCCCGAGGAGCGCGAAGAACAATTAAGCCACGACAGGAAGGTCCTAAAAATTACAAACAGTTTCCCATCTTGCTGATGCCCTACACTGCATAACACAGAAGAGGCACAAATGAGAGAAGACTGTAAAGTAGAACCCGTACCTGGACCTTGCCGACGGTCTATATTGCACAACACAGAAGAGGCACATGTGAGAGAAGACAGTAAGCCAGCAGGTGTTTCTGGAAACCCAGGCTTCAGTGACAAAGATGTAAGGAGAATACTCTTGAAGGGCTGTGGAAATGGGGTCCCCGGTCCAAACGTCATTCCTCCAATAATCTTTGAATCAGCTCCAGATTTCTGGAGCAGAAGACTGAAAAAACAGTTTGAAGAAGTGGAGTGAGAATGTCAAATTCCATCAAGCTGGCAAGGTTCAGTAATCACTCCGCTTTTTAAAGGATGAGATAGAAAGTCTCCAGCGAGCTACAAGCTGATAGCACTTCTGGACATGTATGCTAAGCACTACGCCTCACTACTACTGGAAGACCTGACTACTTGGTCCGACAGCTCAAAACGGATCCCACTCAACCAAACAGGTTTCAAAAAAGGGTGCAGGACAACAATAAATATGTTATCACTTTCACTGATAGCTGACAAATACATTCGAAGGAAACAATAGCTGCACCTTGTTTTATCGACCTAAAGGTGGCGAAAATTGGGCACATGGAACATTCCGGTCAAGATATTTAGAGGAATATTGCTTTTATACTCCAACACATGGATAAGACTAAAACTGGGAGATGGCACATGGCTATCAAGAAAAATTAAAAACACCAAAGGGCTCAAACAGGGATGTGTCCTGGCCCCCCATCTCTTTAATCTTTTTATGGCAGACCTTGCGCCAAAACTCAACAAGATCTCATCCCACCCACCTAAATTAGGCACCTTATCACCGACCCATTTATCCTACGCGGATGATGTTGTCTTGATGAGCCTAATCAAGATTGGTCTACAAAGACTGCTTGTTGGAATGCTGGAATTTATAACGAACAACAAGCTAGAGATAAACATCACAAACAGCAAAACAATGCTTATTAGCAGACGCCAGACAGCCAAACAACAATTCCAACTAGAGGGCAAAAAGCTAGAAGCAGTATCAAACTACAAGTATCTGGGGTTCTACTTTGACAACCAGCACAACCATCAGGAGCAAAAAGCTTATATTACTCAGAGAGCAAACGCCTTATCATTCGTCTTCAGGTCTTTATCAAAAAACCTCAAGGGCCCATCTTTCAAACCCCTACTAGCAGTTATAAAAACCAAAATGCTACCAACACTATCATATGGCAGTACAGCTCTACATTGGAAAGATGCTGATCTGCTAAACAAAGCACAAGTCACAATTTACAAAAGAGTCTTTCAAAGTTATCAGGGAGCTTCACCAGCACAGACCAGACTAGAATTTGGGGTAGCCAACAAAACGCTGGGAAGAATGTACGTGACCATCAATTAATGGTACAGCCTGAAACAAAACATAGCAACCTCGGAACTGAACAAGGCCCTGTGGGATGAATCAGTGAAAGATGCAAAGTCCCCATACAACCAATACCTAAAAAAGGCATTACTAGAAACCATCACAGGAGAACTTTGGGAGACAAATCTTCTCTACTCTGCCTTTAAACAAACTATAAATAAATCAGCAAAGCTTCACTCCCTGTTAGTCGATAAAAACACCTTCAGCACGAGAAAACACACCTGGATGGTAATGTCTAATTACAAGTCACTCACCTCAGCACCATATTTAAGCATCACGTTCTCGGCCTACAGAAAATGACACTTAATGGCCTTGCGTCTAGGTAAATTGCCATCCATTATGGACCAGCTAACTTGGCTCCGCGACAGGCCGAAAGAATGTAGACTATGTGGGAGCAGTAAAGAGCACCTTGTCTGCATTTGCCCTAAATTATCTCACGCATGAACGATTTCACTAAAACACGCCATGAACGTTAGAGGCATTAGGACATGCAGATCGGCAATTATAGCGGCCTTAGATCCAACAGACACTTCATTGAACTGCCAATTAATAAAGTTCCTCTCTGTTCATGCACAAGCATTAAAAAGGAATCCTGTGTTATGCTCGCTAACAGCGAACAAGACGGTCTGCTCAGCGGCAGATCGTACTCCTGAGCACATGGTAGAATAACACTAGATTACTGGGAGGAACATTCTTCAATTTTACATAGCAGTCTAGGGGTCAATCAACGCTCCAGAATCACTATTTGTAAACTACACATGTTGAAAATGTCTACACTTTTTTAATAATGATATTTCCACGCATGTAATTCTATTTGAACGAAAGACTTTTATGACTTTTAGGAACATTTTTATTGTAGATTTTTGTTTTATTATTTGTATTGTTATGGTTTTAATTAACTGAAACAATAAAATGTTTTGATTGATTGATTGATTTAGTTGCTTTCAATGAGGAGTGAAATATTCATTACATTTTCCATCAAAAATACAAACCAGGAAGTAAGATGTGATTATGTTATAAAAAGAAAGTAAAAAAGGGGTGATGTGACCTAATACAAATAAGACCATACTGCCCTATTAAGACAATTTAAAATTAGTCGGGTTGTGGGCGCTGTTCATGATTTGTCCTTTTGGTACGCGGCAGCGGGAGCTGCTGCTTTTAAGGTAGTGACTAGCACTTTCTGACTTAGTACAAGAAGGCTGAGGCAGTGGCAGGATGAGTCATGCTTAGTGCACTTCCAAGAGATGCCATCCTGCTGCTGCAACACGTACATTTCTCCGAGGCCAGAGGGGAGGAGGTGTTTCCCAGAATCGGAAGTCATCCAGTCATTTGAGCTCTTTCATTGGCACACCTAATATGGTTGTTGGTAATGACAGCAAGAGCCCTCAGCAGGGCTGGATGTGCTTTATATTTCACTGGGCATTTCTCAGTAGGGCTGGACCCCCTGTAGGCCCGTCTTTGGGGCAGGAGCTCACTCCTAGTGCTTCTGTCACCTTCTCCAACTCCCTGAGGATAACTGCCGCAGGTACAGGGAGCCTTCGAAAGAGAGAGAGAGAGAGAGAGAGAGACAGAGGGAGGGAGGGGAGCGGTAGACAGAAAGCGATCAGAGAAGAAAGGAGAGGGAAGGTGAGAGAGAATGGATGGATAGAAAGAGAATGATTGCACAAGGGTATGACGGGAGTTGGGTTGGTTTAAGCATTTTTGCCAGGGCAGCTTTAGTTACCCAGTCCAGCCATGCCCCTCAGAGCTGTGCACTTCCTACCCACTCTTTGCCCACAAATCAAGTGATGCCCACAAGTTGTAAGCTTGCACTGTGGATATGAGGTACCAAAATATTGAATGTTTCAAGTTACGTTAGAGAGGAGTTAGCATAGTAAATCTGTACTTCTTCAGGCAAGCTGACCATGTCTATATAGTTATTGGATCTAGTTCTCTCTGAAGGGTCACCGACACATTTTTTGCCTTTCTCCTCCTATTTTGTGGGCTAAACCCGTTTTTGTAGGCCTTAGGACTCTGTGCACGTTACCAGTGCTAACCAGTGCAAACATGCTTGTTCTTACTCCTTAAAATATGGCAAAAATGGCTATACCCAATTTGCTAATTTAATTTACTTATAAATCCCTAGTAAAGTGTACTATGTGTGCCCAGGGTCTTTAAATTAAATGCTACTAGTTGGCCAGCAACGCTGATTGTGCCACCCACTTAAGTAGCGCTTAAAATATGTCTCAGGGCTGCGAATGCAGACCCTGTGTGTGCAGTTTTAAAGTGCCATGTTGACCTGGCAAAAAAATCTTTTGTTAGTCTCAAATCTTCCTTTTTAATACATATAAGTTACCCAGAGTGCAGACTGGAATGTATTTAAATAGTTGGACATGTACTTTTCAGTTTTACATGTCTTGGTAGTGAAATACTCTTACTTTTATTTTTCATTATTGCAAGGACTATCTCTCCCAGAGGATAACATTGGAGTTGCCTTGTTATATTTTAGAAGTGCCATTTCCAACTAGGAAGAGATGACCAGTTCATGTTTGGTGTCTCTGAAATCCTACTTCAAAGTCCTAACTTATAGTGAAGTTGGATATGAAATTACAATTACAATTCTGAAAATGCCATGTTCCATAATAAGGAAAATAACAAGATACCTGAGCCTTCTAATCTATCTAATAAGTCGACTTTCACTCCAACATCACAAATGGTCCCTAAACAAATTCTGGCGTTCGAGCAGGCCGTTCTTTCCTCACTCACGCAGTTAGGCAGACAGAAAAACTTCTCCAAAAGAAACATCACAAAAGACCAACAGACCGCACTCAAACAACTAAGTAGAGATACATCAATAGTGGTGAAGCCGGCCGACAAAGGGGGTGCCCTGGTGCTATGGCAGAAAGAGAAATATGTAGAGGAAGCCAACAGCCAAATTGGTAATACTGAATGGTATAGGAAGTTAACAGAAGATCCCACCAATAAGATACAAAATGAGATACAAATCAAATTAAAGGAAGGACTAGATGATGGCATATTAGGCCCAAAGGAATTTGATTACTTAAACAAGAAAAATCCAAGAGTTCCAGTAATCTACTTCCTACCAAAGGTTCACAAAAACCTACAGAACCCACCGGGAAGACCAATAGTCTCCGGGTGTGAATCTATTTTAGAGCCAATTGCCAAGTACGTGGACATATTCTTAAAACCATTCTTGAGTGAAGTCAAGTCGTATATTAAAGATACGGCTGACTTCATCAATAAAATTGAAAACCTACCATTTAATGACAACAATGAGCTGATGGTGGCATTTGACGTTAACTCGTTATACACCCAAATCCCCCAAGAAGAGGAACTAGAAGCCATCGAGTTTTTCTTAGACACAAGGCCTAAACCCCAAAGAGTCCCGACCAAATTCATAATCGAGTTGGCCAGCCTAGCACTCAAACAGAATTTCTTTAGATTCATGGACACCTTCTACATGCAGGTGAAGGGGACCGCCATGGGGTGTCCTTATGCCCCGGAGATGGCGGTCCTCTTCATGGCCCTGTATGAGGAACGATTCATTTACCAAAACAATCCGTATAGCGAACACATCGTAAGATGGTATCGCTATATCGATGACGTCTGGTGCCAGTGGAAAGGGACGAAGACACAATTGACAGAATTCCATCAGTGGTTAAACAATAAGCATCCCGACATAAAGTTCAGCATGACTTACAGTGATTCACGCCTAACATTTCTTGATGTCGAGGTCTTTTATCAGAATAATGAATTGATAACCACTTTACACCGAAAACACACAGACAAAAACACCATCCTCCACTATCGGAGTTTCCACCCACAAAGCCTTATGGAAAATCTACCCTACAGTCAGTTGTTGCGTATCAGCCGCAACTGCTGTAGAAAAGAGGATTACTTGATACATGCGGAAATGTTGTGCGAACAACTCAAAGAAAGAGGGTACCCAAAGAAAATGTTAAACACGCCACCAAGCGTGCGTGGTTTACACCTCGAGAAGATCTGCTAACTAAGAAAGACAAGAAACCATTAGAACAACTGGTGTGCGTCTCAACTTATGGACCGCTCACCAATAAATTTAAATCTGTAGTCTTGAAAAATTGGCATTTGTTGTCTAACCTGGAAATTCCCTTTGCCAAACCTATGTTCGCTCTGAAAAAGAATAAGAACATAGGTCAACAAATAATCAGAGCAGACTTGGGTACCTCCACAGTTAAAAGTGAATTACGCACCTTATGGAACTTAAACCCAGTGAAAGGCCACCACAAATGTGGAACCTGCATATCGTGCGCTAGCACGATTGAAGGTACAACTTTTGAACACAACACCATCAAGTGGACCCACAATGAATTCACAAATTGTAAAAGCAGAAACATTGTTTATGTAATAGTTTGTCCATGTGACAAACTTTACATTGGGAAAACTAACCAGCAAGTTACTCAAAGATTGACCCAACACCGTTCAAGAATCAAACAAAAAGTGCTGACCGCACCCATGGTACAGCACTTTATTGAATTTGAGCATACTGAGAAAGATTTAAAATGGTCCGTACTGTCAGGGATAAAGGCTCCCCCACGTGGGGGCAATGTGGAGACATTACTGTTAAAAAGAGAAGCGTATCTGATTGCAAAATATGATTGCGTGAGTGTAGGCCTGAACGAATATGGAGAATGCTGAAGCTGTTTACACGGGTTAGTTGTAAAATGACCACTGTTAAAAAATGTCCCTGGAAATTTGAAAGGCTTATTGTAAATAACCTACATATTTGGAATGAATTCCTGGACTACATGTCCCATAACCACTAGCGCATATGTCCCAGCATAAACGTAGTCACGTGACCATCCAACAAACACTCATTCGAGCAGATACCTGACTAGACGTAAGCAGCAACTGGGAAACATTTCAGGTAAATCAAAATCCTGTTAGAAAATATCGAGAGCCACGCTTTACAAATAATTCATTTTAAAACCCGCATTACCCTTTAAACTTCGCAGCGCACGCGGGAGCCTACATACAAACAAGAGAGGTGGTGACCCATTCAATAAGATGACGTCGAGCTAACAGACAGAAGGCCCGAAGTAAGTGAAAGACAATCCCGATTATGTTTTGGTAAAAACATCCAGAGCTTTCAACTGAAACCGCTCTGTTTAAATGTTACAGCGCCCGGTGACCGTGTGGGTATCAACACACAAACAATAGAGGTGGCGCCCCCCTGCAAATGACGGCGTCCTGGTAAACACATCACAAGCACGAAGTAAGTAAAGGGAAAACATAAAAACTTTTAGATGATAACATTCAGAGCATTTTTACTGAAACTACTCCGCTTGAATGTTACAGCACCCGGTGAGCTTCTCGATCCTAAACCTGCATTAAAATTAGCCTAGAGGACAAGCGGTGGCAGAAACGACAGTCATTGAAAATGTAAGTTATACCAAGCTCAATATTCTGGGCAATTAAAACAGCTAGTAACAAAGTGTCCCCACCGAGAAATAGATACATCCGTTGTGTTCCACTTTTCAGATCAAAATAAAAACGCCAGTCAAGAGTCCTAAACAAACACAGTTGACTCGTTCATACAGCACAAGAAGGTAAAAAACAAATGCTAAATAGCCCTCTTATAAGTGACATTATATGTGAAGGTCCCACATTAAAGTATGTCCTCCCCTTATTTCAATACAGGTACCCAACTAATAAGCCCTGAGGAAAAGTCCCATAAATGAATCACAGACTTGGAAACGCGTCGGCTTTGGGACATTCGTAAAAACGAATGCGTTTTCCGCAAAAGGCTTGTTGAACATTTCCATGAGTGCAATGGCATAAAAAATGTACATTAGGTTTAAAGCCTTTGCGTGACCAGGTTTAAACTAAACACGAAAGTTCTATTCATAAACCTGACATAATCATTTTGTAGGGTACAACCTTGAAGTAAAAAACCTGTTTGTGATAAATGTACTGTATAATAGTGAAACGTATTTATTCACAATTTTTTTGTCTTTTTTGTTGTATTGTAAAAAGTATTATAGTAAATGTAAATAATTGTTCTGTGCACGGCAACGAACAAACCTCAGACGTTGTTAAAAATGTCCTTAAAAAAAAGTGTTGAAATTTGTACTATTTGTGTAAATTAAGTAAAAACATCCAAGGATTAATTACCTTAGGGTGTGATTCTGCTTAAAATAAAGTACAGGCAGAACAAAATCAGTGACCGGGTCCTTCTTGTTGTACAAACAGTTTAGAAAGTTAGCATTTTCTTGCCTTAGCCATTAGGTACCTGCAACATGCCCGAGTCACATGACTGGATGTAGCTGACAGTTGGGCTTTGTGTATTCCTCTTAGACGGCCAAACGCAATGGGAGCTTAGGTGTGACTGGATGGGCCATCACTGGCAGGATGGGAAGAAGGTGCTGGGCACCTCCCACTTTTTCTTGAATAGGCTGTGTCCTATCTTCACACAAAGGGCCTAATGACCCTGCATTGTCGCTTCAGTCAGCTTGGAGCCAGGGCAGGGGAGGTAGGTAATTTCATGAACTTCAAAGACCCTGTCTAGTAGCTTCTCCCACCTTCCAGAACAAGGGCACCATGATATAAAAGATGGGCCTGTGACACCAACTCTTCAGTAAACTTCTGGACCTGTGGATACCCTGCCAGGAAGAACGACTGCTGTGCTGCAACAAGGACTGCCATTCTGCTCAACTGCACTCTGCTGGACTCATGCTTTGCTGTGCTGACCAGCAGCCTGCTGCCCTCATGCCTCGGTAGAAGGACTGAACCTGCATTGCGTGAACCCAGAACCCAGAGTGATGCCAAGAGCTAGTTGGCTGGCCTCCTGATCTGAAGCCTCAGGGACATAACAGGTATCCAACAACCTTGCATCCGGACCTGAACTCTGCCATCTCTGAGTCTGCCCTAGCAAGTGGTGCTACCCCAGTCCTGGACACTTGGAAGTGGGCTTAAGGTGTTCTTCCAGCCTCTGTGGAACCTGCAGAACTGAGGCCTCTCCTCTACTGTGAGG
Organism: Lissotriton helveticus; assembly: GCF_964261635.1. NCBI lineage: Eukaryota > Metazoa > Chordata > Amphibia > Caudata > Salamandridae > Lissotriton > Lissotriton helveticus. The sequence goes on along the minus strand of NC_136068.1, from coordinate 302,184,284 downwards.
AGCAAACTCCGAACAGATCCGACACATCTCCGCTGCTATGTGGATTGGACCCATGTCAAAGACCCACATCACCACCGCTACAGCAACACCTTCAGAACAGCCACTGTGTGATGCATCATCAGTGCAGGTCCTCACATCTCTCATCGATCGCAGCATCAATGACAACACCAGCATCTGCATCACAGCCCCACAGCTCTTCGGAACCAAAGCATCGACTGACAGCATGCCTCATACTCGACCCCAGACTTTGGTTCGCAAGCCCCGTGAAAGGAGTCCTCAAGGTCAATGAAACACGACCTTACACCACAGCCTCCCTGCATCTCAGCATTGCTTCAACTGTATGACACATCTTCGACACAAACCAAGATTTAAAGTACCCTGTATAGTTGGCCTAACTGGGTGCCTTCAGCTGGCCCGTGCACCATAACAGTCTGCTTCAACTTGTCCAGATGTCTAAAGTTAGTGCTTTGTGCTTTTTCATTTTGTTTATGTAAAAACTATCTAATTTAATGTTTTTGGTTAAACTGATTAGATTTCTGTTGTTTTAGTCTTGTTCTATTTATTACATTCAGCTCTGTTTTTCTAACCTGGTGTGGGATCTTCTTGTGAGGTGTTTTCACCATTTTACTGTTTGAAGTGTTGCACAAATACTTTACACATGGCCCCTAAGTTAAGCCTGACTGCTCTGTGCCTAGCTACCAGGGAGTTGATCACAGGTTAATTTGGGGTTTACTTCTGCCTTACCCTGTCTAGGATTGAGGTTGCTGGTTGACCCGGGCTCACACCCCAGTCAACCAGTAACCCAATTTCTAACAATAGTGGAAGCCGATATTTTAGATTTGATATATGTGCAGGTCAATATTTCTCCCATTGGTATTTTAACATTTAACCCCTTGCACCCTTACTACTATTGGTGCCCTTTGTTCTCACCCTTTTCGAATTATTCTACTCACTTTTTCCTCCACTACATTCCAATGGGAGGCAGACCCACGCATTTTTTATCATGGAAAAAAATATACTTCTCTCTCGTCTCGTCTCCCTATGTCATGCCCTAGAACAGTTGCTATTGTGCTAGCTTTACAGTAAAATAATCTGTACTTAGAACACACATTTCTCGCAAATTTAGCAAAAGGAAAAACAACCAATTTGTTTAGCACTCTGTACATCTTACCTTCACAAGTGTAGTGTAACACTCATAAATCAAATAAACTGACACTTTTTCAAACAAGGTCAGCCTGGAGGAGACTTGTTAGAGTGAAATTCACAGCCAGACTAAGTAATCCATGCACACAATCACAGTTTCACAAAATAACAGCCATAATGTGAGATAAAACACTTTCCAAAACATAGCAGTAACATGCATATGCCAGTACAAGTGGCACACATTGAAAGGAAGAAGATGATGAGAAAAATTAGGAATATTCGGAAGGTGTGTGCCAATTTTGACTTATATGGAGCGTGAGTGTTTGCAGCTGGGGCAGATGCTTTCACTTTTGAAACACAAAAAAACTTGGAAACAGACTGTGGCAAAACATCTCTATTTCAACCAGCAAAATAATTACACTGGAAAAGCAGTACTCTGCAGCAAGGTTGTAATTGGAAATATAGGATAGTACATGGCCATTGAGGGTAGAGACAACATACTGCACAAAAACTCCAGCCAAACACGCCTACGTAAGCCGCAAAGTGAGAAGAAAGGCATGTGTTCTGCAATCGCCATTCTTCACCTGCTCATCCTGGCATAAGGCAGCTGTTGTTTCTTCTTTAATTCCAGCTAACTCTAAGAGCAGCGAGAAGGCGAATTTTTGCAGGGCAACTGTATATGTGGCAGCAGCATCCCTAGAGCACAGTTTCAGCATCTTTTATACTACCGGGAGGCGACTGACACCTATTCTAGGAGTCTCAATGTATTACTCACCACATTTCAAACAGTGCACATTTTTTGTGTACATTTTCAATGATGTACTTCATTGTCATATTTACATGACTGCTGTTTCTGCACTTTCCCCCATCTCTAAAAGAAGACCCATACAATTCATATGTTATAGAGGACCAGATAGTCAAGAACAGTATTTGATTTCAGCTAGGGTCCCAGATACCGTCACAAGCTTCTCTTGAATGCAAGGAGAAATGTTTTTTTTAAAGAAAATGTCCAATGTTCTTCCCAGTGTAGAAGGCAACACAGCTTCCCGCATTATGGGCCTCATTATGATTACGGTGAATCCGCATACTCCGGGCCGGCGGAAGCCACCGCCGGCCCGGAGTATGCGGATTCACCGCTGCAGCCACATAGAACACCCACCGCCAGATTAGGATGGCGGTGGGATTGCGGTAGGACCAGTGACGGACGGCAGGTCCGTCCGCTGCTGATCCGCGGGGTGGGGAGGGCAATTTGGTGACGGTGTCTGCAAGACACCGTCAGCCAAATTAGGATTTGCACGGAGACATGCTTTTCCGCGGCGGCTTTTCCGCCTTGGAAAAGCATGTGGACTTTGGCTTTTGGGGGCCCGTTGCGGGCCCCCAGGGTGTTGGGGGGTGGGGGGTGCACATGGGGGGTACCTATGGTACCCCCCAACATTTACATGCACAACGCGGCAGGCACCGCGCGGTGCCTGCCGCTTTTTGCATGTAAATGTAATACATGCATTTTTAACATTGCGGTGGGTGCTGCTTGAAGCAGCACCCGCCGCAATGTTATTAATACAGGATGTGACCGCCACCCTGGCGGTCACATCGTAATTTGCACGGAGGGACCGCCGCTGCCCCTGCCGACGGTCCCTCCTACTCTATGGTGGCGGACGGACTCAGGTCCGTCCGCCATCATAATCGGCCCCTATATGTGTGAGATAAATCTCATTTTGATCGTGGCGGTGTGCAGTAGATGAGAACATGATCTAAATGACAGATGGTAGAAAACAATACGAGGGGTCAGCAGCAGCAAGAACACTAGGCCCATGCTTAGATCATTGTCTTGAATTGTCAATTGACAAGTTGGGATAAGCTCAGTTTGGCCATGTCATTGTCAATGCTGCAGTTACATGAGTTGGAAGAGTCACCTTTCGGATGTCTTGATAAAGGGAAGTACAAGATTGGAAAATAGAATGACAGTGTTTTGTGAGATCTTTATTCGGGTAATATGATGTTGTTAAGTTCACTACAAGACCAGAAGTATTAAATCCGAAGGATAGATTTATTCACAACAGCACAGTACCCTTCATAGCAATCAATTAATCACATACATGTTCTTTCCTCTCGAGCCCCTCACATTCCATTCTAGACTCATCTACCTCATACTGCCTGATCTAGCTAATGCAGGCACAAATATCCTCAAAATGTACAGGTAACAAAACCCAAAACATGATCCCCCCCATAAATATGGCATAAAACTAAAACATACAAACTTATATACAGAAAAATACATATTAGCCAGATGATCAAATAATATCCCACAGGACAAAGTACTTATGCCAAATTCACAAAATTTGGTCTGTGGTTGTCTCACACGTCCTCCCAACTTCACAAGTGAGGCTATGGATTCACCTCCTCTTGGTCTTTTACCATCAATTTCATTCACTGGATCCAGACCCCTAGAATGATCCTTCTGAGAAATTGCACTATCCTCTTATCTGTTTTGTAATATTCGGGAAGCACCCTTTCCTAATCCCACTCAGCCACAAAATATTAAACACATTTTCCCTCATGTCGACGTCCACTTTCTTGGTTACATTTCACCACTAATCTCTCATATTCCAGAATTTGCCATCTTCAGTCACCACACTTTTATTAGAGACTTTGATCACTCTCATGGCTTTGCCAAATTTAGTCATGCCTTTCCTCACCAAAACAGGTATTCGCACTCCAACCCAATCACCAACCACAATAGACTGACTATTGAGTTTCCATTTCTCATCATTAGCCTCCTTGACCTTCTCTTGCTTCCTCTGCACTCTTTCCTTTATTTCTTGTAAGCTCTCTTCAACTTGAACCACGTCCTGTTCTTCTTGAACCACCAGCGACATAATTTGGGCACAGGCGGCCTGCCTCTCAACAACTTGAATGAACTGACCTCAGTGGTACTCTGAGGAGTAATGCAATAACACCATAACTTCTCTCTCAACCTATCCTTCCACTGCCCACCAAATTCACATGCCCAACCAATACACTCTTTAAGAACCCGATTGAATCTCTTAACATGTCCATTTCCTTCAGTTTCATAGAGGGCAGTAGTAACATGCTTTACATTACTAATTGTGAAGAGGCTTTGCATCTCTCTTGCCTCAAGCTGAGTACCATTATCAGATATCATGACTTCTAGATATCCTTCCTTAGCAAAAACTTCTTTGAAAAATGTAATAATGGCACTGGAGGTAGCCTGGGGTACCAATTTCACTTCCGGACATTTAGAGTGGTAATCAATGAGCACCAACGCATAGCGGTAATCAGCAGGCAAAGCATAAAATGTTCCGGATATGTCAAAACCCAACTTTTGCCAGGGCGAATCCAGCCAAGGTACATGCTGAAGAAGAGCTCAGGCCAGTATCAACATGTTTTCACTATTCACACACACTACATTCTCTTACTAGCCATCCTATCAAGTCCAGGCCACCAACAAGCAGTGCATATAAGTCTCTTCATAGAAGACATCCCTAGATGTCCTTCATGTGCCAGACGTAAAATCTCCTCCTGCATTCCCCAAGGAGGAATACATTTCCCATTCTTAAAAATTAAGGTATTCTCCATCACTAACTCTTCAGCTATCCTAGAGAAGGGAATCATTTCTGCTGGCAGCACTCTCTTATCCCTGCCTCCTTTCCTTATATACCTCCTGACCTCACTTAACACCACATTTTCTTCTTCATCCTTCATTCACCTCTCCTCCAATGGCCTTTTGAACTCATCACCCACATACTCTGACATTGTTACTACAATACCCTTATCAATTTCTGCTTGACCAACCTCCTAATTACATAACGGCAGACGTCACAGACAATCAGCCATCACATTATTCTGTGCTGGTACATATTCAACATTTAAACAATATTCTTGCAATTTGGAAACCAACCTTGCCATATGGGCTGTAGCATTCCAACCCCCATCAGGAGAAAGAATTTCCACCGAAGGTCTGTGGTCATTTTTCAGAACAAAACATGAGCCCCATATATAGTTGTGGAAATGCTCAATGGCCCAATGACATGCCACCAGTTCTTTTTCTATAACAGCATATCTCCTTTCAGCATCAGACAAAAAGCAAGAGGCAAAAGTGATATTCCACCTTTCCTTGCCACACTTTGTGACAACACACCCCCAGTCCCATAAACGCTTGCATCCACAGTTAAAATACATTATAGACCCATCTGGAAAGGTTACAATCTGGATGCATTTGCAATTTTATTTTTGATCTTTTCAAAAGCGGACATTTGCTTTTCAGTCCACACATAATTCACATTTTTCTTGTAAGCTCTGTGAGCGGTTCTATTTTTGTAGCAAATTTTTCGATTAATTCACTATAATAATCTCAAAGTCCTGCAAAAGATAGCAACTTCTCCCGATTATCAGGAGTAGGACCCCCAAATGATAGCATCCACCAGAGACTTTTTAGGTATTACACCATCCCTTGATCTAGTGTGTCCCAAATATTCTAAAGATTCAGAAAACAAATTGGCCCATTTTTCCCTTTGCATGTCAGTCTACCAACCCTCAAAACTTCACAGACCTTCTTGATATGTTCACCATGTTCCTTCTCATATTTAGAAATTATCAATATATCATCCTGGAAACATTTGACATATTTTTCCATGTCCTTAAACAGATGAAACATGGCCCTTTAAAACACTGACGCTGCAGAGGCTAGCCCAAAGGGCATTCATTTAAATTGAAACAATCCCCGCTGCACGATGAATGCAATGACGAGGGTCCTCTGTCAGCTCGATCCGATGGCATGGTGACCCTAGATCCAACATAGAGATCCTTCCAACATTCCATACTATGGGAGACACCCACTTTGAAGACTCTATCGCTTTATCACTCCCTCATCCACCATTTTCAGCAGCTTACACTTCAACCCTTCTCTTACATTAATGAGTACATTTCGGCGTTTCTGTACCACTGGCTTGGCACCCATCTTGAGCTTGATTCTATGAGAATAGCCTTTCAGTTTCCCAAGCTTCTCCTTAAAAGACTTCTGGGAATCTAGATGCAATCCCTTCTGCATACTCGCAACTCTTATCTATCAAAACTGGCTCACGGCTTCTTAGGATCTAATATAATTCCTAACTTACACTGGTCATTACAACCCAAAACATTTCTCCTTTCCTTTTGGTGCTATATACAACTTTATAAATACCTTCCTACCCTTAAACTGAATCTCGGTCGCGACATAACCTATAATGTCAATAACAGTACCATCAAAACATTCCGCTGAGATGTATGATAGTTTTATCTCATCTATACCCCACACCTTCTCAAACTTCTGAACGAAATACTCTCTTGTAGCATTCATTCAGGGCGAACCAGAATCAGCCATCAACTAAAATTCAATACCTTTAACACTGGCTATGCAACTCCAAACTTCCCCTTCTACATCTACCACCACACCATCAGAGATAGACAAAACCACACCTCTTTCATCATCACATTCCCCCACACATCCTCTCTCACTTTCAAACCTTCCTTCATCACCCACCCTCCTACTGCTTAGGTAGGACACATTATCCTTGTTACCAAAATTACTCCTCTACAAATCTCTGCCAACCTAGGCAAAATATCCGATCCTACCACATTTCACACACTTTTTACCAATTGCAGGCACTGAGGTCACAATGCAACATGACCCATGCTCCCAGAGCGATAGCACTGAAACATTCCACTCCTCCCATACCTCTCACCATTGTTGTGCCTGTTATTACCTCTTTTCCTGCTTTCCTCATACCTTTTTTGAGCAACCTGTATGGAACTTGGAACTGCTATCACCAACCAAGGCACACACAACCTCAGTTTCGTCCCTGCTGACCGTCTTAGATTCATGTACTGATTTCATCAATTTTTCAACTTGTTCTAGCACCTTAGCCGTAGTGAATACATCCTGCAGCTTTAAATCCACCATGACCCACAATTATTCTTGCACCTTCCTGCTTTTCACATGAATTATTATTTGATCGCTGATCATTTCATCTGTTATTTTCTCAAGATTGCAATGCAGAGATAGCCCCTGAAAAGCAGTCAGAAATTCATCAAAAGTTTCCTCGCTTCTTTGTGCCCTGGTACAGAATTTAAATCTGTTCAAAGCCATACGTGCAGTAGGTTTGAACCTATTCTCTAGCCTCAATAGCACCTCCTGAAATACATTAACCTTATCCGCATTATCCTCTCAATCAAGAGGAACATGCAGCAAAGTTTGATATACCATCTGCCCCTCTGAGCCCAAGCAATGCAAGAGAATATTTTTCTTCCATTCATTAGATATATCGTCATTATCTACAGCCCTCGTGTAGGTTAATAATTCTTCCACGGAATGGGTGCATCTCCTTTGTTCTGAAGAAACTTCCTAGATGTTTCAAACTGCACTGAAATTATTTAGTATGTAAAAATATGTAATTACTGGTGTAAACAAATACAATGGGCAAGTCGGCTATGCACAAGACAATCTGCTGTTTTGAAGAAAACTGCACAGAGGTAGCGTGCAAATCAATCAATCAATCAATTTAAGCTTGTAAAGCGCCCGGCTGCACAGCCTCTGCGTCCCCACGCTGCGACAAGGTCCCATCCGAAGAGAAGAATAATAAAAGATCAAACAATGGAATTATCCGCTGGAATGAGCCATGTCTTAAGTTTTTGTCGAAAGACACTCTCTGATTGTTCCAGTCGGAGCTCCACCGGGAGCTTATTCCAGTAGGATGCTGCAAGAAACCTAAAAAATCACTGTTAAAACCAGCCTTCATCAAGTGTTTCAAATCACTGTTGAAAGTAACTATGTATCACACCAATCTGCCCATCGTGTGAACTGAATTAACATAAACACAATCTGCACATGATGTGATGAGCATGTAACACACTCTTAAAACAATTCTTCTCCAGGTGACACTTTGGCGTATATCTTCTCTGTGTTTTCCACAAAATCAATCGATAAGTTCCACCATAATGTTATAAACTTACAAACACTCTTCCAGACACGGTTCTCCCATAGCAAAATGACTTCTGTCAACCAAAGAGCTGTTTTCTAAATTTTATAGGACTTGTATGCCCACCACACGTCAGCACGTGGCACCCACGCTTCACTAGTCGGGGTGCAGCTGGGGAATAAACGCTCCAATCTTGCTGACACGTTGATCCTCACAACGCAGGATCGCACAGCCAGAATTAAACGCTTGTGCTGTTAACACTCCCTGCAAACGCATATGTCCTCTTCCACACTCTTACGCTGAAGAATCCATTGGGCTTGAAATAGCTAATTTTAAAATATGGCTTTAAAGTAAATGCAATGTTTACAGTGTCACTTTTAAATTTTTACTCACTAGGCTTGAGTTTTAAGGAAACGCACGACTCGCTCTCCAATGTCACTTGAACTCCACAAAGCATGTAGTATCACTCATGGTTCAACTTAGCCCGTGCAGTGAAATCTTCACGGAACTGAAAAAATGACAGTGCATTACCAAGGTGTTTGTACAAGAGCCCAAGGTACTTAGAAAACAGTGTCCTCATGAATCCTTGAACTACCCTAAGACAACCAAATAACCAACCCATGGACATGTTGGAGACAACACAGCACCTGTGCTGTATAAGTGTAACAAGTGTTTCTCCAGCTCGTCGCCACTTTTTAGTTCAATACAAGACCAGTAGTATTAAATCCAGAGGATAGATTTATTCATACCAGCACAGTACCCTTCATAGCAACCAATGAATCAAGTACTTTTTTTTTCTCCAGCCTCTCACATTCCATTCTAGACCCATCTACCTCATGCTGCCTGATCTAACTAATGCTTGCTCAAACATCCCCAATATATACAGGGAATATCCACACTATATATACAGGTACAGATGTGCTGGCTTGGCATGAAAGGATCACCATAAAGTGAAATTGACTTTCTGGGGATCACAGAGACATAGCTCATTGATGCATCTACTATTATCCTGAGTGTAATAGAAGATGAATCATTGAGCCACGTCACTGTGATCTCCAGAAAGTCAATTTCAACTTATGATGATTCGGTCATGAATGTTGGTGGCATGTGTGGATGCTGATCTTACATTGCAGAGGGACTCTTTGATGATGGAATTTGTTTGGAACAGATGGTGGAAGCAGAGCAATTCTTTATTTGTTAGGAGAAGAGGCGATGGTACAGGCCCGGGAGGAAATGTTGTGCCCATTCAGTAAACCATCATGGCTCTTTCTATCAAGATTTGTTGTTGCACAGTATGGTACAGATGTGAGGGACGCTATCCCCTGATCTTTGAGAAGTGCAGATCATTGGCTTACTTGGGGCCTGGAGGTGGGCCCAATTGCTAATTGTTTTGGATTAGTACTGCCCAGTGCACACAGGGAAGCTCCTATTTCAAACACCCTGTAAGCAATACTAGAGAACCACAAAGATGGTCTAACATACTGCAAGCCATCCTTTTCATAGTCTCCTACCAAATCTGTGTGCCATTGCTTTCTATTGACGTGTAGGGAGTGGTTGCATAGAGCTATTAAGTATGTTTTGGAGGACCACAGTGGTCTGCCAAAGAGTAACTACTGTCCTCACCAGCTAAGAGACAAGAACAGAAAAAGCTTATGCCAGAAACTCTGCAATGAGCCAGCCCCCATCCATCAAACCTATCTGATCCAATCAGTTTAGCATAGCAAAGGTGACCAAATTAAATGGAGAGAACTGAGGTTTTTGAGAGACAGAGGGTCTTCCCTTAGATTAACCAGGAGAATAAGTTTTGCTTCTAGGAACTTTCCATTCAATGTATTACTGTTCTAAATGTTTTAGAGCAATTGCTAGTAGAAACTTAAATTCGACTGGATAACACTTGATCTTGGGTCTCCCAGTATCATGAACACCTTTACATAGACCATCATTTCTTTACCTGGTGGGAAATATCTCACAACAGTTGGTCAATTTCTGCCCTCCATTAAATCAAAAAAGGAAGGGGTACAATACTTGCAAAAATCGCAGCAGCTGCAGCACTGCAGTCCATAATTTTTTGCTCACCATGCCACTCTCTGTAGGGACCACCTGTATGCAAATCAGTCTTGCCATTGCTGCAATAGGAACAGCCTAGTCCAAACTACCAGCCCAGGTCCCTTTAGACAAGAATACAAGCAACCTCAAACCTGTTTTGACCTACATGTCAATGAGACAAGTTCTGCGTTCAGTGATCATAAAACCCACACATGGACAAACCCATGATATTTAGGGTATTAAATATCAAAACACAAAAGTAATAGGTGAAATGCTTGCAAAAGTATCAGATAATGGGAATCCCTTGGGTTGCATTCCAAACCATCATTTTATTGTCACTGTGCCACCCCAAAAGGAAACCAACTATCTTTGTGCAGCTCATATAGGAAGAGCCCAGTGAGAACAACTGGTGGTATAGGGTTTTTATACAAGAAACAACATTATTTCTATCTGTTGCCCTTGCTTCAATAAACCATATTTATTGGTCTCTCAAAATTGCAGCGTTGTTTTCTGCCAGTTTTCTTCTTTCTTGCCTTCGTGATAGGATTGAACACTGTTTCTATAGCGTTCACGTTGAGTATATGTTTTAACCTGAATGACACCCCGGGAACTGCTAAAAATTCATAGTCAAGTGTCATAATCATGTTTTAAAAGGGTCTGCTACTCTTTCTCTCAAAGGGTTTTATTCTTGGTACCTAAACCAATTACCTCGCCATCAAGAGTTGTCCTAAGCCTATCTTGATTCATGTCTGTGGGGGAGTCCACAACTGAAGTATTCAACTGAAGATTACAACTGAAGTATTCTCGCAGCGGTGAATAGGTCTGAAGTATTTTAAAGGAGTTTCTATATGTAGGTGTTCAGGCTATTGTCCCTCAAAAGGACACAACTGAATCACCCATGAGACTAACAACTTTAGAAATAGAACTAGGAATGGATAAAGCAGCCATGATGAAATGAGTAGAAAAAATGTAAAGGAGCAGATTTATAAAAAATTAGCACCAGCGCAAAATCACACAAAGTGACACAAACCTCCACAAAGTCTTGATAAAGTATTTACTATCCTGTGCAAATAATTTTTTTATATGGAAAGTAGCTCTAAGGGTAATGCAAATAGTGCTCTTTGCTGTTTTGCATTACTATGCATCAAGAGGATGTCCCATGGGTGGTACATGACTACCAACCATGGTTTTTGGCGCAAAGCCCTATCTACTAACATTGATAGTTTCGGCTTTGCATAAAAAAAGAATGCCTCTTGAGATAGAGATTAGGAAGGAGAAATGTTTTAATTTACCCGCAATATGTTTCCACACTGCTTGTGTGCCTCGATCAATGCCGCACATCCAAAGGTTTAATGTTAGTCGAAGGATAGTATTTTGTATCAGTAGGGTACCTTCCAGTTTTAAAACCTATGCTTGGCATTAAGCACACATGGCATAGCACTATGGTACAATGGTGTGTGAATGATGTTAAGTAGCCTGTTTGTGTTGCTCTCTCCCCTTTACCCAACACAGAAAAGCAACTTTTATTGCTGGACTGCATTTTGGTATTTTTTTGGTAAATGTGCCCCAAAATGTTTAATGAGCTGGCTTTCAGGATTTGCTGGGACAATCCTGTTTTTTCATTATCTGACCTGATAAATTTCAGTTAGATTAGCATGTTCCAGTTTGCAGAAAATGTCGAATAAACAATTAGGTAGAGACGGTTCCACATGTGACCGTGCGGGATTAGTTAGCACCCCTAGTAGGAAGAAATTTAGTTAACATAGATGATACTCTGTGTAAAAGTTGTATTTAATTCCCCTTCCTGTCTCCGGAGTGTGGCTAGGAATATCAAATCCCGATTATTGAGAGGACAGGTTATTGTTACAACAATATCGAGAGACAATATATCAAAAGATAAGTGCATTGAGAGAGGTAAGAATTGACTAACTCCACAGCTACGTACCTTGAAGACAAGGGTGTAGTGAACCACCCACTATACCAGCCTAAGGGAAGGGGGTGCTGCTGAGGCAAAAGAAATTGTTTCATGTCCCTTCTTAACATTTATCTTTGGTTTGCAGGTCACAAGTTAAAACTAATAAACTACAAAAGAAAAAACTATGACAATACTGCTGTGGGATGGGGGACCAAATGAAAACCTTTTTAAAACAGTCTAAAATGATGACAGAAAGAAAGACAAACTATTAAAACGACAAAGAAAAAAAGTTAAAGGCCAATGGAGTGAGACAGAGCAAAGGAAAGGAAATAAAATGAAAGTCATGAGGGAAGGAATAAGGAAGCATGAGGGTAGTTTGAGGGTACAAATTAACACAGGGAGCAAGGGAAAAAGGTGTAAAAGAAGAAAAGGGATGAAGAAAAGAAAGAATGGATGGTGGAAAGAAGAAAATTGAAGATCAAAGAATTAAAAAGAAAAAGGAAAAGAAAGAAAGAAAGAAGGAATCTAGAAGAATGTAATGAAAAAATGTGAGCTGAAAGGACTAGCGATTGAAGGAAAGAATTGGAAGAAAGAGTTATCAAACAGAAGGAATACAAAGAAAAAAGATGCAAAGGATGTGTGAAAGAATTCCAGGAGCAACATAAAATAAACAGATAGAAAAATGAATAGAAAGCTAGAAAAAGTACTGATGGAATGAGAGAATAATAGACAGAATGAAAGAAAGATTGAAAGAAAGAATGAAATAGACATAAAACAAAAAAAGATGATCGAAAGAAGGAAAGGAAGAAGATGGAAAGGGTGAATGAAATAGGTCAATACAGGTAAACATTTAGTTTTTGGCTAAATTCTTTGAACATTATGCTATAAAATTCATAATTTTGCATCATTGGTTGCAAATTTTCCCTAGGGGTAGAATTATCATGACATTTCATAGGAAGGGTTGAGATTACTCACATTACTTGCACATTTATTGCTAGATATATGGGTCAAAGTGGTTTTTAAAAATAAATTCTGGCTACTTCCTTGCTTAAAGATATAAACATGACCATGATATATATGTGGAATTACATATAGAAAGTGTAAAGAAACAAACCATTCTATATTTTGTCCCTGGATATTGTTGTAACATATTCTGTTCCATCAATATTCAGGATTCAGTACCTAGCCTACACCCTGTCTCATTGTCTGTGCTTTCTATATCAATTAAACCATTCTGTCCCTCTCGAGCGATGTAAATTGTCGTCCTCCTTCTATGTTTGTGGAAGGTCCTGTTTTTTAGTTTTCTAAATCTTGTCACCCTAATAATGTTGCTCATTTATCACGCACCAACCACAAACTGAGTGAAACTTACTTCTGTTCTTTTTATGAACCTAAGAAGAATAAATAGGTATGGGGCTATGGTCCGATTTGAACCTGTGTCTGAGTGGGTATATGCACATTCTATATAATAACAAGTGTGGAGTTCTGAAAATAAAAGTGCATAATGAAGACTCTAGGATTTTTGACAAGCCATAGATCATCCCTCTTAGGATGCACTAGCCTTCACCCACTAAGATGGCACGCTCTATCATCGGACTTGACTCCTAGTTGGCCAAGTGCTGCAATGCTCAATAGGCCCAGCGAGGAGTCTCTTTGCCGGAGATCTTTTTTAAGCATCTGCATGCCTGATGATCCTTGATCAGCTGACGTTAGCCCAACAAAATTTCATGGACAGAACTAGAGGTAGATCAGAGATAAGTAATAGCATATTAAAATTAACCAAGGACATCCAAACAAGCTAATATCCATGGATGGCCTTGCTAAGATTAAAAGCAACAAGTGGAACCCAATGGGAAATAATAGTATGAGGTCAACATGTTTCCTGCCTGGGTGTCCATGCCTGGTATCAATGGTAATTCATCAGGATCATGATGTTCCTAATCTACTATAAGTGAGACCCCTATCTTGTTTCTGCGGTGCTCTCCCTAAGTGTTGTATTCAGGAGTGTGTGACCTAATTAGGAAAAGAACACGAGTTCTTGCATTTAATCATGATGTTTCACATTAGAGTATCTTATTTTTTTTAAAAAGGTTTGTGGCCTATATGGACAAACAAAGGCAAACAAAACATAAATAATCACTGCAAATCATGACAAAATCTCTCTTTGCCATATCCACCATAGGTTGTGTCTGATCTTGTAATGGCTGTCATCAAAAGAGCCATCATCATGTATTCACACATGTGCATGCTTCTTGTATTTATACAGCAAAATTGTACCACCCCTCAGACAGTGACTTAGTGCAGATTCATGATTCTATGATTTATCCTGGCCCCTTGGCTTATCCTGGAAATGGATGTTCCACAGCTAAGTATCTGAGGGAAACTTTCTATTAATTAGAAGGTTTGTCAGCAGAACTGAAGGGCCCTGTTTGCAAAAAAAGTTGAGCAAGATCCACTTACTTGCCAGAATAGAAAACTACTCGGCACACCTATCCGTGTCCAGGACCCCGGCAGTGGGGCGCTTCAGTACAAACTGTGGTTAAATTAACCATGGATTTAACCCAGATCTCTTGAATGGGGATGATTGTTCGATGTGCTATGCATTTCGTCCATCATTTGTGTGTCTTTTATATTCTTGCCCTATGTGAGCCAGGTATGCCCAGACGTGGGTCCTGGGCTCACTGTGTCACTGGAGTCAAGCTAGCCTGGCTGATGAGGGGAGATGGCCTGAAAACGGTCCCAGGAGGCTTGTTTCTGGTCCAGGGAGGACCTGTCTTGGCAGTTCGGGCTGAACTATTCACATGAGGAACAGGGTCAAGACTGATTTGCAAAAGACTGGGTCCAAACTAGGAAGGCATGGATAGCAAAAGAACAATGGATTTAACCCAGATCTCATGACTGGGGGTGAATGCTTGTTTTGGTCTTCATTACGTCCATCTTCTGTACGTCTTTTCTGGTCAAATAGGGAACTAAAGGGAAAAGTGTGCCGTACGTCACCACATATGACTTAATACGTCATCCAACTAAACCTGTTCTTTTGTCATGGATAATGCTTTAGTTAATGTTTGAATAATCCTGCTCTGTGGTCTACCTTTCCACTTGGTTGCTGGTTCTGGCAGTGTCATTGGGATTTCAAAACTGAACTGTAATAAATTACCTGTAAAAGGAATTAGAGATCACTTTTTAAACAGGGATTGCAGGCTGCCATGTATTATATTGTTTTTAGTTTCACCAGTTGGTTGCTTGCAAAGTTGTATAGCTGTGAAGCTCTGTAAATAAGAAATGTTACTGTTACACAACATTGGCATTACTGAAAATGACAAATTAATTTGTTAATTTGAATTTCAACCTGCAGTTTTCAGACAGACCACAAAATTCTGCAGTAGGTGCATTCACCATGGGCACATTTTATGGGGACTCCAAGAACAAAATGGTTGGTGTGGGGTTGTTGCATATCAACATACTGGAAAAGTGTCTTATAATAAAAACATGATGTTCCGAAATACCTATCTAAGGGCCAGATGTAGGAAGCCAAATAGCCACAGCAAATGCTGAAATTTGCAGAATTTCAGCCTTTGCAATTGCAATTTGGCTTTGAGCAATGTAGGGACGATTAAACCTACTCGCAAAATAAGGAATTGCGATTCTTTATTTTGCAATTGCATTTAAGGAATCGCAACTTGCGATTCCTTACATGCAACGTAAGTAGCACAAAAGAAAGTGAACTTTAGCCTTAAGTAATCGCTAATTACCACCAATTACAAGTTGGTGGTAATTACCGATTCCCATTAAAAAAACACCTTTTTGCTTTTTTAAAAGTGCCTTGTGGCACACATTCATGCCCTTAGAGCATGTATGTGCGCTACATGTGCACACATGACATTTCAGGGGTGCACCAGGGTGTCCTTTTGGAACCCTTGCACCCTCGAAATTGCTCCCGGAATTTGCGAGTGCCTCTTGGTTATTCGCAAATTTCGGGCACAAATCCTATTCATTCCTACGGGCCTCTTGGCCCATAGGAATGAATGGGATGGTATTCCTTGATTGCGAATCTCAATTTGCGATTCGCAATCAAGGAATATTAAGGAATCGCAAATATTTTTGCAATTCCTACCTACATCCAATTTTGCGAGTCCTTAATAGCGATTCGGTAAAAATTGCTATTAAGGACTCGCAAAATTGAATTGACCTACATCTGGCCCTTAATTGTTTGTAATAGCAACTTCTGAAACACTCAGCCCCCAATAATTAAGAAAAGATATCAGAAGTCAACTGTAATAACTTATTACAGTCAAATTCTGAAGTCACAATGCCTGCTGCTAGATCCAGCAGCTTGGTGAAAGGCAGGTCAGGTCACAGAGCAGCTGTTTAAAACAATGAAAATAAAAGGCTGCTTTTCTTTCTTCTGCTCTGTGTGTTTTTATCTCTATAGTGTCAAGCAGAAAGCAGATATTTATGACAACATGTTTATTTTTTACACTTGTTGGGAAATTATAGAAAAGTTAGATACCTTCTGCATATTTCTGCTGTGCCTACTCAACTGCTTCAAGTATAATTTTTCAATAACTAGCTAACAACTTTTTTTATGTGTTTAATTTTGCACTAGTGATTCTATTTTCATTCTTCATGTTGGCAAACTTGCTCTCTTTCATATGAAACAGGGGTAAAATGGTTTAGGTGAAAGATAGTGGTTTGTTCTTGTATTATAAGGGATAAAGTACTCCCTGCCATACATGATAAGGATATTGCAAGTCACCTCAGATTTCCATAACCTTATAAGGGAACTCAGCCTTAGTCCTTGTTCCTCTATATTGCCATTGCACTTGTCTGTGATTTACAATTATAATATAAGGCAGGGAGTACTTTATCCCATACATAATTTATTCTGTATGCACTCTGATTTTACCACTTCCTGACCCAAAGTGATCATGCAGATTGTCCTTGTTTGCGGACCAGAACATGAGAAGCTGCTGCTTAGAATTAGAAATTGAGAAGTTTGGAAAAAAATATAGGAAAAGCTAAAAAAGATTTTCTTTTTCCGTTTTTTATTGAAATGGTAGTGTCCACTGAGCACAACAAGCTGTATCGGCTCTAGTAGCTTGTGTGAAAGTTAGGCCACATTCAGGGCTAGTGAATGGTGTGGGTTGAAAGCACTGGAGAATGAAACATAGCCCATCTCTCACAGCTTGCCTGTCAGAAAGTACACCAGTACTTCAAATGGAAAAGGAAAAGTAAAGGTACTCTCTATCCCAGAGTACCTGCCTCCTATCGAGAAATACCAGCACTCACCCAATCAAAGTATTCCACCCTTGCTGAGATGTTATGCAACTCTCCCTTTCAAGTTGAAGTTGTGTGGGTACTCAGTACCGGACAGCACCGCCTCATCTAAAGCACTTGTGGAGAGACCTTACTCATTAGCGCGAGCTCCCAGCATCAGGGCTGGACTGGCTACCAGGCGTTTTGGTGTGCTGCCGAGCTGGGGGATAACTTCACAGCAGTGGGGGCTGATTTCGTTGATGGGGACCTGCGTGTGCTTCGAAATAAACAAAGCAAAACAAATGTTTTTCAGCACATGCAGGTCCCCATCAACTAAATCAGCCCCCAGCTCGGCAGCACACCAAAACGCCCTGTAGCCAGTCCGGCCCTGCCCTGGAGTGCCAAAGGTGATGGTGTAAGAATGTGGCCTAACGTCTAGGGCAGTCGGCCTCGGAGCTGGGGAACCGGGTTCGAGTCTCAGCAGGGACGCTCAACATTCTGTGATTCTGGGCAAATCACTTAATTTCCCCATGCCTAACAAAAATTAATGTGTCCTTCTGTAATGTAACTGGTGCTCATGTAAAGCGATCTGATACCTTCGGGTGGAGTTTGTGCTATATAAAACTGCAAAAAAAAAAAAAAAAAAAAAAAAAAAAAGAAGGTGAGTTGAGAAGTGGAAATTGCAGCACATGGGTCCCATAGTACAAGTCCAGTGGGCACAGACATTTGATACTGCCAAGTACAGCACCTCTCGCCCCTCCGCTCCATGGTTAGACTCAGACAAGTACCTTGCAGGAGAAGGCTCCCAAACCCCTGCACCCCGACTGCCTGCCTCATAATCAGGCAGGAGGCGCGACAGGCGTCTACTGCAGGCAATGTCTGCTCCTGCTTCAAAGACGAGCGCAACAGTAAGTAACACAGATTAAAGGATTCATTTCATACATTTCAGGAACATAAACCCCATTACCATCGGGAAGCGATTCAGAATTGGCGGCACTCTCTGGGGAAGTGTCATTAGGTGAAGATGTTATTCGCTCCCATTCCTGCTTTGTGATCAGCAACCGCTTTCTCCAGTGGTCGGAGTTAGACAGACACAAGGCAAACCGGCACGCGGGCACACCCAAGGATATGCACACCACACATAAACACAAGGGTACACACTTGCACACCCTAGGATATACACACCACACACTGGTATAGTCAGTGATATGCACACCCCTCATAACCACAAGTGTACACACTTGTACACCCAGGGATATACACACCACACTTAAACACAAATACACACACTGGAATAGTCAATGCTATGCACACCACACATAAACACAATTGTACACACTAACACATCCAAGGATATGCACACCATACATAAACACAAGCACACACTAGCACATCCAAGGGTATACACACCACCCATATACACAAGCGCACACACTAGCACATCCAAAGATATGCACACCATACATAAACACAAGCACACATTAGCCCATCCAAGGGTATACACCACCCATATACACAAGCGCACACACTAGCACATCCAAAGATATGCACACCATACATAAACCCAAGCGCACACACTAGCACATCCAAAGATTTGCACACCATACATAAAACCAAGCACACACACTAGCACATCCAAGGATAAGCACACCATACATAAACACATGCACACACACTAGCACATCCAAGGATATGCACACTACACATAAACACAAGGTACACATTAGCACATCCAAAGATATGCACACCATACATAAAGAAAAGCACACACACTAGCACATCCAAAGATATGCACACCATACATAAACACAAGCACACACACTAGCACATCCAAGGATATGCACACCATACATAAAGAGAAGCTCACACACTAGCACATCCAAAGATATGCACACCATACATAAACACAAGCACGCACACTAGCACATTCAAGGATATGCACACCATACATAAAGAGAAGCTCACACACTAGCACATCCAAAGATATGCACACCATACATAAACACAAGCACACACACTAGCACATCCAAGGATATGCACACCATACATAAAGAGAAGCTCGCACACTAGCACATTCAAGGATATGCACACCACCCATAAACACAAGGTACACACTAGCACATCCAAAGATATGCACACCATACATAAACACATGCATACACACTAGCACATCCATGGATATGCACACCATACATAAACCGAAGCTCACACACCAGCACATCCAAGGATATGCACACCATACATAAGCACAAGCACACACTAGCACATCCATAGATATGAACACCATACATAAACAGAAGCTCACACACTAGCACATCCAAGGATATGCACACCATAGATAAACAGAAGCTCACACACGAGCACATCCAAGGATATGCACACCATACATAAACACAAGGGTACACACTAGCACATCCAGGGATATGCACCCCATACATAAACACAAGCTCACACACTAGCACATCCAAGGATATGCACACCATACCTAAACAGAAGCTCACACACTAGCGCATCCAAGGATATGCACACCACACATATACACAAGCTCACACACTAGCACATCCAAGGATATGCACCCCATACATAAACCAAAGCTCACACACTAGCATATCCAATGGTGGGCACACCATACATAAACACAAGTGTACAGACTAGCACACCCAAGGATATGCACACCACATTGAAACACAAATACACACACTGGAATAGTCAATGATATGCACACCACACATAAACACAAGCGCTCACACTAGCAAATCCAAGGATATGCACACTATACATAAACAGAAGCTCACACACAAGCACATCCAAGGATATGCACACCATACATAAGCACAAGCTCACACACTAGCACATCATAGGATCTGCACACCATAGATAAACACATGCATACACACATGCACACCCAAGGATATGCACATCACACTTAAATACAAACACACATACTAGAATAGTCAATGTTAGACCTGGCATCTTTGGCGTGGTTTCCCCTATCTTTTTGCCTCTACCTCCTGTATTTTTGATGCTGTGCTGGATTTCGTTTTTGCTGGTTTAGATGCTTTGGACACTCTGCCACTGCTGACCAGTGCCAGAGTGTAAGTGCTCCCTGTGTAAATTGTTATTCTGATTGAATATACATGTTTGGCATATCTGTATCACCATGAAGTCCCTAGTAAAGTGCACTGGGTGTGCCAGGGCTGGTGATGACAAATGCTACTAGTGGGCCTGCAGCACTGATTGTGCCACCTACATGAGTAGCTCTAAAATGGTGTCTCAGGCCTGCCACTGCAGTGCCTATGGGCAGTTTAGAACTGCCATGTCCTCCTGGTCAGTGTCCCCACTGACCAGGCCTAACCCTTCCCTTTTTGTGCACATCAGTCACCCCTATGGAAGGCCCAAGGTACCCCCCTGGGCAGGGTGCAGTGTATGTAAAAGGTAGAGCATGTACTGGTGCAGGTAACATGTTCTGGTAGTGAATTACAGCCATTTTCGTTTTTCACTATTGTAAGGCTATCTTGCTCCATAGATTAACATGGGGGATGCTGGCTACAGTGGTTAACAGCATTCCTTCCCATAGGAACAAGATAGGACATAAGTATCTAGTATCCCTGAACTCAGAATTTAATAACACATCTTTTAGGAAAGGTTGTTTTTAAATCCTGTGTTTGAGAACAGCACTTTTAGAAAGTTGCTGTTCTCTTGTCTGAACCTTCTGTGTGCCTGGGCCTGTTTGTGTATTGACTGTCTGGTTTGTGAGTGACAGGGGCTGGGGAACTCCCCGGCAGGATGGATGAGTCAGCACTAGGCTGAATGACTTGAGTGGTGGGAGGAGTTAGCACCTGGGCTGAATAGGGCTGTGCCTGCCTTCCACAATGCTGGCTCCACCCCCCTGCTGGGCGGCTGAGGACCCTGCCCCTCACTCTGAAAGGAAAGATGCAGCCACCAAAACAAAGTGCTCAGGATCCACCCAGAACTGGTTCAGACCGGGCACAGGGCCCACATGCACCAAGAGAACAAAGACTTTAGGGGTATAAGTACAGGACCCCTGACAACAGAAAATTAGATCATCCTGGAAATCAAGAAGGAACCTCTGCCAAGGAGAAAGCTGACTCTGAAGAAGGAAGATTGTCTTGCTGTTGCTCTGCTGGACTGACCTGCTGTTGCTTTGCTGCCAAGGAGAGGGGAAGGACTTTGCTGTGAGCTGTGTCCCCTGTCTTGAAAGGAATCTCCAAGGGCCTGAGAAGAGCTGGCTCCCTGTTTTGAAGTCCCAGGAACAAAAGGACTTCACCCCCAGCTTCCCTGAACTCTGCTGAGTGAGTTCTGTCCCTCCTAGAGTGCTTGATCCAGTTGTGGGGCCTCTGGAGGTTGGACCTGTGCTGGGAAGCTTGAGACTAAAGCTTGAGAGACTTTTGAAATTGAAAAGTGTCGCATCGCTCGCTTGCGGAGCGCATCCCCGACAGTGCGAGAAGTTTCCCGCCGCTACGGAGGTCGAGATCGTCGCAGCGCCTGACGCCGCTGCCAGAGACGTCGCACCCTCCGTTTGCGGGACGCACCAGACCGGTGCGGGAGAATCGAACATCGCTGCGAGTATCGTCGCAGAGCCTGTCGTCGCTGGGTGAGAACGCCGCACCGCTTGCTTGCGGACCGCATCACGTCTCTGCGAGTGTCGTCGCAGAATCATCGCATCGAGGAGCTGCGAGAGAAAGGATCACCGCTGGACCGCGCATCGTCGCCCCGGAGATCGTCGCAGCACCTACGAGATCGTCGCATCGTGCCTTTGCGAGAACAGACTTCCTACGGAACCTACGCACCGGAATCCATACAAGTGGCCTTCCTCCCCATACAGACCGGATTCGTCGCAACACGCCCGCTGCTGCAGCGGGGCTGTCGCATCGCCTCCCCAGGGTCTCAGGAGCAACGCATCGCTTGTTTTCCACCGCACCAGCTTCTGCTTTTGGAACTTTGTTGCAACTAAAGGTACTGTGAGTAAACGTGACGCAACTGTGAACTTTTCACGCAACTGTGGTTTGTTTTTACCGCAACTTGAAGAACTTTAACGCAACCTTAAGAACTCTTTGAAACCATATTCTTGAACCGTGTATGTTGGATTTTTATCGTTTTGGTCTTGTGTAGTTTTAGAATAAATACCTTTATTTTTCTAAACTGTTGTGGAATCAGTTTGTGGTGTTTTCACTGTGTTACTGTGAGTGTTGGTACAAATACTTTACGCATTGCCTCTGATTAGCCTAGACTGCTCAGGCCAAGCTACCTAGAGGGCGAGCAGGGGTTATCTTAGAGAGTTATCTCCTTGTCCTGACTAGAAGCAAGGGTCCCTATTTGGACAGTGGTACCTACCTCTGCCAACTAGAGACCCCCAGATCTAACATTGGTGGTCAGGCGGTGGGATTTGAACTTGTATTTGTACTTGACCCACAGTAATTGGTGTACATCACTAGTGAGTGCAGACCACTACGCCACCGCATACTACTGGTTTTTGGTTTTGATTTTTCTATTTTTGAGTAACTCTTCAACACATCATGTCTGTGCATGGGAAGGCACCCAGTAAAGAGGCAGAAGTAGAGATGGAGTTTGCCATTGGAGATTTGTATTCATACAAAGTTGAGCAACTTAGGAAATTCTGCCTTGAGTTTGAGTGCCCCATAAAAAGCGCCTACAGAAAGGAGGAGCTGCAGAAAATCTTGATGGCCCATTGGGAGGCACAAGAGGGAGAAGATGATGTGGATGTAGAAAATGGTTTTCAAATCAAAGATCTGCCAGTGGGCAGAGTAGGCTCAGGAGCTGGCAGCAACCACTCCGGTAGGGGCCTCACCCCAGAAGAGTTACAAGAAAATCAGAGAGTAAGAGAATATGAATTGGAAGTCATGAAAATGAGAATGCAAATGAAGCAATTTGAAATGGATAAAGAGAGAGAAAAGGCGGCGGAGGAGAGCAAAAGTGCCCGCGCCTTAGAAGAGAAGAAATTGCTTTTGGCTCATGAGTTGAGCATGAGAGAACTGGATCTTAAAGCCAAGGAGGTGGATGCCAGTTCTAATGGTGGCAGCGCGCAGCCAGTGCATGGGGGTAAAGTATATATTCCCAAGGACCTGGTACAGAATTACCATAGGGGTGAGGATATTTATGCCTGGTTCACTTCGTATGAAATTGCATTGAAGATGAATGGTGTGCCTGATCAGCATTGGGGGGCGGGCCTGTGGAAACATTTTGAGGCATCTGGGAGGAGTGCTCTAGAGCCCTTAGAATTAGCAGGTGCCATGACCTACCCCAATATGAAGGAGGCCTTATGTCTCAGGTATGGCCTTACCCCAGAGCAGTACAGACTGCAGTTTAGGAACTCCAAGAAGAAAGAGTCTGAGACTTGGATGGAGTGTGTGAATTTGTACTCGCGTGCACTGGAAGGTTGGATGAAGGGCAGTAAAGTAACTGATTTTAAGGGGTTGTTGCATTTAATCAGTTGGGAGCACTTGAGTAGTCTTTGTGTTCCAGAGCTGCGCCAGCATCTTTTAGACAGCAAGCTGACAGACCCCATTGAGCTTGCTAAGGAGGCGGACCGCTGGACCAGTACCAGGGTCCACAGAGGAATTGTGGGTACCACAGCCAAAGGTGGGCAGGGTCCCCAGCAGAAGAGTGGGGGGGACAAGGGTAACCAAAAGGAGTTCTCAGAAGGGCCCCAAAATAGTTCCCAGGGAAAGGAATCCCAAACCCCCAAACCTAAGCAGCCATGGCCCTCTAAGGGCAGGCGGGACAATAGAGACAACAGGGGCCCACCTACCTGCTATCACTGCAATGAGGTGGGCCACATAGCTCCAAAATGTCCCAAGAAGAAGCAAGCACCCACTGGTGCCCCCACCCCAGCGTTAGCTAGTGTAGCTTTGGGAGGGGATTTGGTTTCTAGTGATTGGGGGGAGTTAGCGGTTATGACCCTTGTCTCTCTAGGAGACCAAGAGATGGTCCAGGAAGCCTTACTGCCCTCTAACACTAAGAAATATGGGCAGAAGGTGACCATCAATGGGAGGGAGGTTGAGGCTTTGAGAGACACAGGAGCCAGCGTGACATCCGTGAGGTGTCAGTGGGTGTCTGAAGAGCAAATCATCCCTGGTGTACTCCGCCCTGTAGTGGCAGCTGACAGTTCAGTGCGCCTCTGCAAGCTGGCGAAAGTTCCCTTTGCATGGGGAGGAGTCTCTGGTCTTTTGGAGGTAGTTGTCAGTGACGCCTGCCAAACTGCTTTTGAAACCCTGAAAACTGCTATGTGCACAGCGCCGGTGCTCAAGGCACCTGACTTTTCTCGTGAGTTCATAGTTCAGACAGACGCTTCAGAGCATGGTGTGGGAGCAGTACTCTCACAGATCACTGAGGAGGGAGGAGACCAGCCGGTAGCCTTCATTAGCAGGAGACTACTCCCCAGGGAACAGAGGTGGAGTGCGATTGAGAGAGAAGCATTTGCTGTGGTCTGGGCTCTGAAAAAGTTGAGGCCCTACCTGTTTGGGACTCACTTCCGTGTTCAGACCGACCACAGGCCCCTCAGATGGTTAATGCATATGAGGGGTGAGAACCCAAAGCTGTTGAGGTGGTCCATCTCCCTACAGGGAATGGACTTTACGGTGGAACACCGCCCTGGTACGGAACACGCCAACGCTGATGGTCTGTCCAGGTTTTTCCGCCTTAGTGAAGAGAACTCCCAAGAGGGTGGGTAGTTCTCCCCATTTTCAGCTGGAGGGGACACGTGTTAGACCTGGCATCTTTGGCGTGGTTTCCCCTATCTTTTTGCCTCTACCTCCTGTATTTTTGATGCTGTGCTGGATTTCGTTTTTGCTGGTTTAGATGCTTTGGACACTCTGCCACTGCTGACCAGTGCCAGAGTGTAAGTGCTCCCTGTGTAAATTGTTATTCTGATTGAATATACATGTTTGGCATATCTGTATCACCATGAAGTCCCTAGTAAAGTGCACTGGGTGTGCCAGGGCTGGTGATGACAAATGCTACTAGTGGGCCTGCAGCACTGATTGTGCCACCTACATGAGTAGCTCTAAAATGGTGTCTCAGGCCTGCCACTGCAGTGCCTATGGGCAGTTTAGAACTGCCATGTCCTCCTGGTCAGTGTCCCCACTGACCAGGCCTAACCCTTCCCTTTTTGTGCACATCAGTCACCCCTATGGAAGGCCCAAGGTACCCCCCTGGGCAGGGTGCAGTGTATGTAAAAGGTAGAGCATGTACTGGTGCAGGTAACATGTTCTGGTAGTGAATTACAGCCATTTTCGTTTTTCACTATTGTAAGGCTATCTTGCTCCATAGATTAACATGGGGGATGCTGGCTACAGTGGTTAACAGCATTCCTTCCCATAGGAACAAGATAGGACATAAGTATCTAGTATCCCTGAACTCAGAATTTAATAACACATCTTTTAGGAAAGGTTGTTTTTAAATCCTGTGTTTGAGAACAGCACTTTTAGAAAGTTGCTGTTCTCTTGTCTGAACCTTCTGTGTGCCTGGGCCTGTTTGTGTATTGACTGTCTGGTTTGTGAGTGACAGGGGCTGGGGAACTCCCCGGCAGGATGGATGAGTCAGCACTAGGCTGAATGACTTGAGTGGTGGGAGGAGTTAGCACCTGGGCTGAATAGGGCTGTGCCTGCCTTCCACAATGCTGGCTCCACCCCCCTGCTGGGCGGCTGAGGACCCTGCCCCTCACTCTGAAAGGAAAGATGCAGCCACCAAAACAAAGTGCTCAGGATCCACCCAGAACTGGTTCAGACCGGGCACAGGGCCCACATGCACCAAGAGAACAAAGACTTTAGGGGTATAAGTACAGGACCCCTGACAACAGAAAATTAGATCATCCTGGAAATCAAGAAGGAACCTCTGCCAAGGAGAAAGCTGACTCTGAAGAAGGAAGATTGTCTTGCTGTTGCTCTGCTGGACTGACCTGCTGTTGCTTTGCTGCCAAGGAGAGGGGAAGGACTTTGCTGTGAGCTGTGTCCCCTGTCTTGAAAGGAATCTCCAAGGGCCTGAGAAGAGCTGGCTCCCTGTTTTGAAGTCCCAGGAACAAAAGGACTTCACCCCCAGCTTCCCTGAACTCTGCTGAGTGAGTTCTGTCCCTCCTAGAGTGCTTGATCCAGTTGTGGGGCCTCTGGAGGTTGGACCTGTGCTGGGAAGCTTGAGACTAAAGCTTGAGAGACTTTTGAAATTGAAAAGTGTCGCATCGCTCGCTTGCGGAGCGCATCCCCGACAGTGCGAGAAGTTTCCCGCCGCTACGGAGGTCGAGATCGTCGCAGCGCCTGACGCCGCTGCCAGAGACGTCGCACCCTCCGTTTGCGGGACGCACCAGACCGGTGCGGGAGAATCGAACATCGCTGCGAGTATCGTCGCAGAGCCTGTCGTCGCTGGGTGAGAACGCCGCACCGCTTGCTTGCGGACCGCATCACGTCTCTGCGAGTGTCGTCGCAGAATCATCGCATCGAGGAGCTGCGAGAGAAAGGATCACCGCTGGACCGCGCATCGTCGCCCCGGAGATCGTCGCAGCACCTACGAGATCGTCGCATCGTGCCTTTGCGAGAACAGACTTCCTACGGAACCTACGCACCGGAATCCATACAAGTGGCCTTCCTCCCCATACAGACCGGATTCGTCGCAACACGCCCGCTGCTGCAGCGGGGCTGTCGCATCGCCTCCCCAGGGTCTCAGGAGCAACGCATCGCTTGTTTTCCACCGCACCAGCTTCTGCTTTTGGAACTTTGTTGCAACTAAAGGTACTGTGAGTAAACGTGACGCAACTGTGAACTTTTCACGCAACTGTGGTTTGTTTTTACCGCAACTTGAAGAACTTTAACGCAACCTTAAGAACTCTTTGAAACCATATTCTTGAACCGTGTATGTTGGATTTTTATCGTTTTGGTCTTGTGTAGTTTTAGAATAAATACCTTTATTTTTCTAAACTGTTGTGGAATCAGTTTGTGGTGTTTTCACTGTGTTACTGTGAGTGTTGGTACAAATACTTTACGCATTGCCTCTGATTAGCCTAGACTGCTCAGGCCAAGCTACCTAGAGGGCGAGCAGGGGTTATCTTAGAGAGTTATCTCCTTGTCCTGACTAGAAGCAAGGGTCCCTATTTGGACAGTGGTACCTACCTCTGCCAACTAGAGACCCCCAGATCTAACAGTCAATGATATGCACACCACACTTAAACACAAGCACACACCCTAGCACACCCAAGGGTATGCACACCACACAAACACAAGCACACACACTAGCGCATCCAAGGATATGCACACCATACATAAACACAAGCTGACACACTAGCACATCCATGGATATGCACACCATACATAAACACAAGCTGACACACTAGCACATCCATCGATATGCCCACCATACATAAACAAAAGTTTACACACTAGCACATCCATGGATATGCACACCATATATAAGCACAAGCGCACATACTAGCATATCCAAGTATATGCACACCACACTTAAACACATATACACAAACTGGAATAGTCAATGATATGCACAGCACACATTAACTCAAATGCACATGCTAGCTAACACCCAAAGATATGCACACCACACATAAACCCAAATGGACATGCCTGTGCAACCAAAGATATGCACACCACACATAACCACAAATACACACGCTGGAATATCCAAGGATATGAACACTATATATAAACACAAATGTACACAATCACATCCAAGGATATGCACACTGCACATAACCACAGATGCACAAACTCGCACATCCAAGGATATGCAGACCACATATAAACTCAAATACACACACTGGAATAGCCTATGATATGCACAAAACACATAAACGATAGGGCACACACGAACACAAGAACACACATATGTATACAACAACATTTTTGCAGTCACTGGTACATATACTGTTATGCACACGTTAACACGCACAGATAAAACACATACCCAAACACACACATACATCATGCATGTATAGGTATTTACACACACAATGATATACACACATGCACACACAGACATTTATCCACAAAGTGACACAAACACTAATATACTCACATGCACACCCGGACACTTATCCACACATTGGTACAAACACTGCTATTTACACAATATCAGACACTCCTTTATTCTATCTCTCTCTCACACACACACATGCACGCACACACACACACACATACATGCATACCATGCATACACAGATATTTATCTACACACTGGCAAAACTCTGATATACTCATATTAACACTCACACGCACACACCATGCATGCACAAACATTTATCCACACACTGACACATCCAATGATATGCACACATTAACCCAGACACTCATTAGCACCACACATACCCTATCAGAAGCACACACACACCAAGGCACTTAGACACACACTGGCATAAACACTGATATGCATATATAAGATGCACACATAAACCAATACACCAACAAACTTACACAAAAGCATGCACACATTGACATACATACATTTATGTGGCTACCCACACATAGACATTCACGCTTACATGTAAATGCAAGGCCTATGCATTTTACATGTAATTTATACATATCCAATTTTGAGGAGAGCATTTAGAACTACGTAATAGTGTATAAAGGTTTTGCCCATTGTGTGACTTTTCTAAGTTAGGGCACACCTCGAAGAGAAGAGATACTGCAGGAGATGGGTTTAAGAAGATAACGCCTTCTAGCAAGATATCTTTTGCTTGAACCTGTCTTCCATGGGCAAAAATCATGTGAAATTTCTTATTTGTGAAATGATGATCATTTTTCACACTTTGCCTACAGTAAAATGTGTTTATTTCACAGGATTGCTTTCTTGTAATGAAAATTACACATAGGCCTTTTATACACAGCCAACCACTGGTGTGCACACATAACACATATGTAGACAAAGCACCATCTATCGGTATCCAGCCTTCTTCAATTTACTCATGTCCTACTCATATCCCCTCTACTCACTTGTCCATCTCTGTCCTGGAGATTTCTATATTTACTTTACATTTAAAAATAGAATCTTTTTGCGCCACCTAGTTCCCCTTTTCCCCTGGAAATCACCTTTTCTCACTCTCATCTATTTAGGAACTTGGGCTTGTCTCTTTTTTAAAATAGTTCACTCCCTGCAGTGCCCCTTTGATCCCTTCCTCCTTCTTCGTCCTAACATTTATCTACCAGGCCATCCTCACCTCACTTTTCAGTTACTCGCTTTCTCTGGTCAGTGTCTGTATTTCCTTAAATGTGCAGCCATTGTACCTCTTCTTTGAAACCCTTCTCAGTGCCTCTGCTTCGCTAGTATCTGCGTCCTATCTCTCTACTCCTCTTCTTCTCCAAAGTTGCATCTCTTGTTCACCATTTCTTAAAAGGAATCTCTTCTTCTTCTTCTGGACCTTAAAGTCGCTTTCCTACTCGCCTTTGTTTCTCAGGAATGACCAGTAAGCACTGCCCCAGTATTCCATTAGTTCAACCATAGCTCCTATTTGGTTCCTTGGCCTGGTCCTTCTTTCCTTTCCTCAATCCTACCCATCCACCTCCGGCAATCTCCCACATTGCCCCAGTTCAGGAAGGACCTCAAGACCTGGCTCTTCGGATGACCCCAGCACACTACGGAGCTGACCCCGCCCCCTAGTGACTTGAGACCCTCACGGGGTGAGTAGTTGCTCTTTACCAACCATGATTGATTGATTGAACCCTACTCCATGGGGTGCTCAAAGGCCATCCTCTTCCCCAACTACAAATCCCTCTAATACCATCTCTTACATGGAAGGAAGCGTGACATTATTTTTGTTTTCTTTGCTTGTACTGTGCATGTTGAATAATAACAGATGAATAAAAAACCTTTCAGAAATACAATTGTCATATTTTCATTCATTCTGTCCTACCTCTTCCATGCTGAACTCCACTATGACATATATTCCCCATGTCTTCCACGTCACACTTGGACTTTAATTTCAGCATTGATTTTTGACTCATGCCTGCCTCTTTTATTCTCACACATCAACTCTTTTCCATGTTAAGACATATGTCTTCAATCACTCTCACTATATGTTCATGTAATTCCCATTGACAGTTTCCAGAACTATAACAAAGGACTTAGACAAATATAGTTTGACATTATGTTGATTAGCATAATAAAGCACCAAAACCATTACATACCGCAGGTATACTATATTACCATACATAAATAACAAAACTAAAACCACACAGACAATTCACATGCGATAAAAATCACTGAAATTAAAGCAGAATTCCTGAAATGTAATTTTGTCCCTTAAAATTAGGTATTCCATTGACAGAATGTGAACTGCTGCAAATTTGCCTAAGATACTCATTATTGGGATTATACTTTTAGTACATTTTCTTCCCTATTGTGTTACTTACAGTTGAGGCTGATTGACAACACACAACTCTACCATAAATCTCCCCAATGAACAACACTAGGGGACTTAAAATGAGCCTTAAGCTAATTCAGAAGTCGGTGTGAAGTATTGTACCTAAAACTCAACCCAACAATGACGGAATTTGCCCTGATCTACAATAATGCCAAACAACCTTTGAGTCAAGCCTGGCTATAGGGTGACAAACTCCCTCCAGATCACTACAGCCACTGTTTCCAGTCTTGAACTTTTATGTGATGGCTTAATGCATTATGTGTGTTGGACACTTTTTTTGTTTTTGTTTTTATTGAACTTATTAGACTAAAATACCTGAAAGCAATGATTTGTACGTGAAAAGTTAGATACTGGGGCAGTGTCCATGATGACCTGGATTGAGGTGGTAACCTTCCTATCTATCTGACATAAACTTCGTAGGTTCACCCTCAACCTGACAGCATTTGTGAAATCACTTAAATTCCACCATGACAGACCACTACTTCAAGGGACACCTTCATAAGAAAACCAACGCAGCATCCTAACATATCTCTCTTCTGAAGAAAGTGAACACCTTCCTACCTTTAACTGTCTTTAGATCAACCGTGCAAGCTTTGGTGCACTTACACCTAGACAGACACAATGGCATACTCAACGCCCAACTCAAGTTTAATTTGGCATCCTATGTGCTGTTATTCATTTCATCAAAGCCTGAAAAAATTCAACCACATCACCACAACACTGAAAGACCTTCAATAACTCCACCCTCATGGCCAGCATCACCCAAAACAACAGCTGCCTACCTACAAAGTACAAAAACCCTACAAAATAACACACCACACACGTGGCAGGGAAACTAACCATCTCAGGCGGGCAGTGCAGCACAAGGAGACAAGAGATTGCAAAACTAGACAGTGGGAAAGAAAATATGAGAAGTCAAGCCTTCTCAGTGTACCAGCCTAGGATTTGGAAGAACATCCTGACCAACATCAGAACCATGTCTACTTTCCTACAATTCAGGAAAAGGAAAAGATAAAAAAGAAAAGTTTATGGGATCCCGTCAACGGCACTGCCAAATGCTGGGGTTGTTGAATATCAAGGCTGACAATCTTAATGACTACACTTGCCTCTTTCTTACACAACCCTATACTTCCTGTCTCAATCTTGCTCTTGCAGGTTCCTTTTCTTCTCTCATTTCTCCATTGGTCAATGTTTTCCTAACTTTCCCTTGTTCCTTCTTTCTCCCTATTCTGCCCTTCTCTCTCGCTTGGGGACAAATTAGTGCCAGTCCCCCAAAATAGGTGCTTGAGGCCACAGCCTGCACCCTAGACACAGACTAAGCACTGGCGAACCGCCCCTCTATTGCACCAATTTCTAGCAGCTTCTTCTGTGCGAAGACTTTAACAGATTGTGAAAGCAGACTAATAAATAGCTAGACAGACGTTGCTTTAATAAATAACTCGATTTACTCGGCCACTCCAGGGTCTAAAGTCTGCCTTCTTTACATCGAGCTTTATGGATCCTTCCAAGAACTCCTGGAAGCAAGCCCAGATCACATCATCTCTCAGTCTCTCTCTTTGGAACATATGATGGAGTGAAAGGAAATGGAAAAAAAGCTCAGTGAGATAATGTACCCCCAGCAGACATGGAAACTGGAAAGTGCATGTACTAATTCCCCTTGGGAATGCTGAGATCTCCCTATATCAGAGACTGAATAAATAAATGGCCTTGATACGTACAGTGGTAACATGGTAAATGCTATCTTACCAAAGTGTGACACTTAGAGCCTTTTAACTGTGAATCTGCAAGAGGAGTCAGGCAAAATTAGGTACCGTATTTTCTGGCGTATAAGACTACTTTTTAACCCTTGAAAATCTTTTCAAAAGTCAGGGGTCGTCTTATATGCCGGGGTCATTTTATGAGCAAGCGAATATAGCCCAAACCCTATATTTTAAAGGAAAAGTAGGGGGTCGTCTTATACGCCCAGTCGCCTTATATGTCAGAAAATACGGTATTCTAATATTTCCTCTTAAGTCTTTGTTTTCACCGCTATGACAATGTCAGTGTTCAGCACTAGCAAGTTCTAGTTGGCATGCATAGTCTGCAATGTTTCTGGTGCCCTAACAAAACCCCTTACATTTTTTTAACTTTTTAAAAATAAGTGAATTTAAACATTAAGAGCCCGCAAACATGGTTAGTGTAACTGATTCACTTCAAAGAATCAAGCATTGGCAAAGTGACAATAAGTTTCACCCTTATATGGAAATTGCTAAGCTAGTGACTTTATCCATGACTGTTAGCATTGGTAATACAAAAAGATCCAAAATGCGCTGGTGCGTCAAGATGCATGTAACCAAATTGGTGGCAGCCATCTTGGAATGTGCTGATGCGTGTGCATGAGCGCTGATACTCTGATGGCCATTTTGAAATACTTTTTTAAATTTTAGCATTCTGAGATCCCCGACTGCCGTTTTAGAACAGTAAATATGAAAAAAAAGTATGCACACAATGTGCAAAACAAAATAAAGTGTGCTGCCCAGTAGCAGTGTGCGGTTGCCAAACTCTTACAGAATTCTTTTTTTTAAAAGTGTAGGTGGAAGAAAATGGGCGAGGAGAATGGATGAGTGGGAGTGTGAGCTCAGGCTGGCAGCAATGTGAAGCTACCTTGCACTGGCACAATTAATTTTATAATAAAATAAAAATTATAAAAAGAAAACAGTGAACCAGGAGAAGTAGGTAATGGTAGGCCTGGACTGGGAACCCAAAGCAACCGTGCAAATTTTGTCAGACCAGCTCTTGTACAGTGCAAAGTGAGTGCAGCGAGCGAGCCTGACCACTGCTAGGAAGGTTTGGGGGTGTTCTCCTCACAAGAAAATTTGGGCAAAATGGCACATTTTACAACACATTTTTCATTATATATTCAATTGTATTAGCTTTTAAAGCTTAGTAAAATGATGACCTTAGAATGCACCAGGATTCAACAGTCTTTGCAGGAGCCTTTCAATGATTCCCTCACTATCACGCTCCACCAGTGCTCTTCATCTCTCCATAGCCCCTCTCTCACACGTATTTCATTTGTTTTCTAGCGCCTCTGATACGAGTGTAGGGTGTCAGAGTAATTTACTTCACACACCATAGAGACAATGAATAATACATGTTTAAATCAGTGTATAGAAATGTTTCATAAGGCAAAGGGGAATACAAGGAGTAAGATTCACATGCCATCCATACAGGTAGGCATTTTTAAGTGGGCATGGTAAGGAGAAACACAAATTCAGGACACAGAATGTAGCACAGTGGTTAGAGATTTACTAATAAGATTTTATTTCTACCACAATAAACCACTTTTTGAAACATTAGGATAATGGATGACTTGAAAAAACATAACTTACTTACCTGTACCATGTAGTTTGAATGCAGCTCTTTGATGACATTTCATAGCTCATTGTGCTAGACTATGATTGTCCTTTAGCAACTGCACAGTAAGAAAAGGGTATCTGCAACAAAAGCAGTAACCCACTAATCTATGCACATAAAATACTGTTCTGTGATCTGCCTGATAAACGTGCTACCTTTGACGAGTCAAAACTGCCACTAGACCTGCTGTGATCTCTCTCCAGCAGGTACATTAATCACCAGAGTTATCTTGACACTTTTATTATTGGCTGAAAACTACTGGATATACAAGGAACTCTACTGCAGGTGCTTTCAAAACTGCTGCACTGCTACAAAAACGACCCCTAGTTACCAAAATTGGCCCCTGCCCTTCCAGCCTCCTGGGAAAATGCCCGATTCCCTGTATGGCCAGTCTGGCCTTGGATTATGGCTGGGAAGCATCAGACAAGTTCACAAGCGTGGGGAGTAAGTGATTACCCAACAGGCAAGCGAGAGAGAGGGGAGGGGAGAGAGGAAGAGACAGATAGAGGAAGAGAGAGTGAGGGAGAAGAGGTAAAGTCATGCATTCCTAAGGAGAGCTATAAAAAATGATCACGTTGGTCCCTCATATCAGCAATAAAGAAATACAATTCACCCAATCGAAATGATGGTAAAGAGGCAATGCTCCACAGATCGAAATGATGGTAAAGAGTCAATGCTCCACAGCAGGGAAAAATAAGAACAGGGAGACAAGCCATCAAATTAAAAGCAGAGAAATGTGATGGACAAGTAAGCCCTCCAATCATGAGTAAAGTACTGACCCAAAACCCGCTCTACATATTGTATGTTCACAATAGTTCATTGTTAAAATACAGCTAAGCTGTCTGTGGACGTTAACAGAACAAAGGAATATAAAATTCATATCTGTTTGGCTTCCTGCCTTTCGCAGCAGGTCCTCTGAGAACCATTGAGATAATAAAATGAAGCATCGATCGCCTGCTGCTTCAGAATATCTTTCCTTCACTAATGAAAAGGTAGGCAATGTCATACTCCTTACTCCCTTCATCCTGACTGGTCTTGAAATACTGAGGGTGTTGCCAACTTCTTCCCACATCCACCTCTGCCACATTTACTTGTATAAGGTGCCAATGAGAACCTTGGCTACCCCAGTTTCTTTCCCACATTTATGGTCAGGTCTACTCAATTTAACTGTTGTGAGAGTGAAAAGAGAGTTATTTAGCACTTGGTAAAATCAATCAATCAATCAATCAATTTGTAAAGCGCGCTACTCACCCGTGAGGGTCTCAAGGCGCTGAGGGGAGGGGGAGGGGGGTGCCGCTACTGCTCGAATAGCCAGGTCTTGAGGTGTTTCCTGAAGGTGAGATGGTCCTGGGTCAGTCGTAGGTGTGCGGGGAGGGAGTTCCATGTCTTGGCTGCCAGGTAGGAGAACGATCTTCCTCCGGTGGTGGTTCTGCGAATCCGAGGGACGGTAGCAAGGGCGAGGCTGGTGGAGCGGAGCTGGCGGGTGGGACTGTAGAACGAGAGGCGGTTGTTGAGGTATTCGGGGCCCGTGTTGTGGAGCGCTTTGTGTGCGTGGGTGAGCAGCCTGAACGTAATCCTCTTGCTGACGGGGAGCCAGTGCAGGTTTCTCAGGTGGGTAGATATGTGGCTGTGGCGAGGGATGTCGAGGATGAATCTAGTGGAGGCGTTCTGTATGCGTTGCAGGCGTTTCTGAAGTTTGCCTGTGGTTCTGGCGTACAGGGCGTTTCTGGTTTGCTGCTGACGAAGGACTACAGCATTGCAAACATCTTCGCAAGGCTTGACTTTAGTGTGACTTACACTCCTTAATCAACAGAACCAAGCTGCCTCAACTGCCTTAAGAGTAAAGGTCAAACAGCGTCCTTTAATTGACAGGCACCATGGGTATGAGCCAAGCATCAAAGGATGAGTGGAAGAGAACTCAAGGCATTGTAAATGCACCCTGGAAATCCTTGGATGGGATCACAGATGGTGAGTGATGATGATACACCTTCCTTATCCTTTGCTTCCGGCTTGCTCTCGTTGATAACAGCGACTGGTAAGGGCCAAGCCCTTTCTGCCCATCCAGGAGGAGCTGGCAAGATGGCCCACATCTCAAACAACCCACCTCCTTTCATTCATGGTGAATGTTGGAAGAGTTCTCTGCCACACTAGGATTGACCAAATGGAAAGTTAAGAAGATTGTGCAACAGCATTGGTTGAAGGAACTTGAATTATTTTGACAAAGACCTCAATCAAGTCTGTATAAATACCCCGATTGTGGAGAGACAGTCAACATTCCATATCCCATTGCCTCAGTTGGGTTTGTGCATTTGTACGAAGTTTAAGGCTCTTCTCATCCAGCTCTTCAATTCAGGGGTACTTTGATGAACGATTTAGTGGCCTCTGACTTAGGAATGTCTATTGAGTTGGATAAAGTAATAGCTGCCATTAACAGTTGCCCTCTAGGCAAGGCATCTGGCCCTGATGGGGTTCCTGTCGATCCCTTTAAAGGCAATGTTGACTTTGGGGCTCCTCTATTAACCATTGTCATGTATGGTATATCTGGGGTTGGCCCAATGAAATCTTGGTCACACACAGTCATAGTACCGATATTCAAGCAAGGGGGAAGAGGTAGTCCAAAATGCTACTGGCCCATTTCCCTGATTGACTCTACAGGACTCAGGACAATACAATTGTGCCTGATATACAATTTGGATTCAGGGCAGGATTAGGCACTGTGGAACAATGCCCACACCTACAGTTAATAATCACCAAATATACTGTGTCTACACCAGGGCAAGTTTAATTAGTCTTTATGGATCTAAAGTCTGCTTTCAATCATGTGAATCGTACCAAACCTTGGAGCATTTTGTTGGAATTGGGAGTTGCGAAAACTATTATTAGTTTTCTTTGAGAGCTACATAGTGAAGTGTCTGCTTCTGTAAGGTTTGGCGCTATGGGGGGAAACTACTTATAGTTTCTTACTTTTTCTGGATGTTCAACAGAGATTTGTTCTGGTAGTCTTTTTATTTATTTGCAGATGTGCAGCGTATAGGTACCGCATGGTCTCGTATTACTGTATGCGGATAACGTAGTATTAATTGGCAGGACCAAACTTGGTCTACAGAAGAACCTGTATAGCAACGTGATCTATATGAATGAAGTGGAGTTGACCTTAAATCACTTCAAAACCTGTGTTATGCTCTATGGGCCGAAAGCCAATAAGCATAAAACTTTTTTTATTAACACTACTAAAATTTAACCTGTTTCATCACATCCTTATTTGGGCATACTTCTCGATGATCCAAGCACTTGGAATCAATTAGGCACAGTCACTGCAGCCAAGTTTGCTCACACTGTGGAAGGCCTATTTAGGTTTACTAAAAATGTATAATTTCAAACCCTAAGGAGCTCCTGACAGTCTACAAAGCCAAATGTCTGCCAAAAGCTACTTATTACTCTGGAGTATTGGGGACAAAAGAGTTTATGGCCATCCAAAGAGTTGAGAATAGTTGCCTGAAAAGGCTGCTAGGGGTTCAACCCAGTGCAGCCATCTATATAAGCCATGCAGAACCTGGCCTTGACTATTTCAATGGTTCTCACTAGAATTCATCCTCTCTTATTGTGGCTAGCAATCTAGACAAAGTCTGAAGCTAACTTTAACCTTAGCGTGATCAGGGATTGCATGCATCTAGATATTGGTACCTGCATCCTCAGGCTAATGTATTTTAAAAACATGAGTAATATTCTCTATTTTCCTGACTTTTATATTAGTCCCGAGGCCCTTTCTTCGGCTTT
Source organism: Lissotriton helveticus (assembly GCF_964261635.1). NCBI lineage: Eukaryota > Metazoa > Chordata > Amphibia > Caudata > Salamandridae > Lissotriton > Lissotriton helveticus. The sequence goes on along the minus strand of NC_136068.1, from coordinate 302,146,378 downwards.
CCGTCAAACTATTAAAGATCACTTTTGGAGTTGGATTAAGTGTAACAGAGTAGGCACTGAATTGGTTAAACGCTCTGTTTGCCTGTACAACCCTGTGAATTACGAACCCATTATGGACCTTTATCCTACTTGGATAGGTAATAATTATCAGAGGGTTTTGTTAACCAGGCTGAGACTACGGGGCAGATCTACAAGAAAGTGCCGCAGCGCGGCACCGCAAGCCCTGTGGCTGCGACACGCTGTAGCACTTTCAGAGCACAGGAATGTGACATATCTACAATGATATGTCGCATTCCTGTGCTCTCCCCAGCGCTGGCGCAGAAACAGCTGCATGCGACGGCGCAGGCACCCTTGCACCATGGTTGAGGAAGCCTGTGCCATGGGGAGATTGCTTTTGTGAAGGAAGAGGCCCCTTCCTGCACAAAAGCAATCACTGCAGGCATTTTTCTCTTTCAATGCGAGCTGTAGAATGCAGCACGTATTGAAATAGGAAAAAACTAGGAGAAATGAAAACATTTCTCCTCGTTTCGCTTGGCTACGCCACCCCTATGGCGGCGCAGCAAACTGACGCATTTCCAGGTTTACGATTTCTCGTAAATCTGGAAATGCATCAGTGGACATGGGTGTTGCATGGGAACACCCACAGCAACACCCATGTCCCACATCTAACACGCAAAGTGCTGCGTGAACAGGGGCGATATTTACATGCACAGGTTAAGTCACCCAGGGTGACTTTTCCTGTGATTGTAAATATCCCTTAGCAGGCTGCGCCAGCGGAGCGTCACGTAACGTGATGCACCGGCGGCGCATGGGGCTTGTGAATTTGCTCCCTAGTAACTTGCACTACATGGAGGCCTTTTCTGATCCTGTCAGATACTCTATGACTCTTTTTCCGTGTCCATGTGATAACTTGTTTGTACATTCTACTTTGCACTTAATGCTGTTTTGCGAATTGTATTGTACTTTTAGGAAAACTATTTTATTTCCATTTTGAAAGGATATCAATATTAGAGATTGATTAACAGCCATGTCTTATTTAGACTCTCCTCCATGTTTAAGTGTCTGCCTGACCATTGTAAGCTATACTCAGCACGTTCTTAAACATAGTACATTTGGTCTATGTAGTAAAAATCATGTTTTATGCTGATACAAATTGTCTTCCTTATGTTCCGATTTTCTAAATTTGTCTAGTATGAGCTCTGTCCTTTCGCTGATTATGTATGAATGTGACATGTTGGCACTTTTCTTTGTTCTATGCACACAACACTTTATGACACTCTCATAGTCTGTCTCACATAGGATTATTGTTATAAACACTATGTAATTGTGTTTTTATATTGTGATTCAAAACTTTTTTTATTCTGTTTGTATATTAGTTGTCTTTTATGGCCTTTGACCAAATAAAGTTTATTTGCTGATGAACAGTCAGCCTTTAGTAATGTGGCTCTGGGTGGTAAGAGAAAACAATGAAAGTTCTTAGCAAAACACATAAGCTGGACCTTCTGTTTTATTAACATGCTGCATAGAGCTCTGAGCTTGACTCGGCCAATCAGTATACGTAGCAAGCTGTAATTAGCAGATGGTATTTGGCTGCAATCTAATTTCTCTGAGGGTGTGAAGCTGCATCATGTAGGAAACAGGGACAGGTGCCCTCACTGTCTGCCTTGGGTCTGATTATGGCAGCAAGTGTTAACAGACTTAATTCATGCTTGCTTTTGGGTTAGGTGTCCCTGTCTTCAGTTGGGGCCCATCATTTTGTTTCTCCAATAGTTATTTTTTATTTATCAGTGCAAAAGCAATAAACTTAAAAAATCATCCTAATGCAGAGCATCCAGACCTCAATATTCCCTAGAAAAGAAAAGAAACAAAAACTATACTACAATATCTCTATATAGTGGTGTGTGAAGAAGGCACTGGGTGATGGAGCAGATTGAGGGAAGGGAGGTAAGCAGGAGATCAGTGCCACCAAAGGGTTACAAGGAGATAGCTATATAGGAGAAATGATAGTAAGCACAGAAGGTTCATGGGGTGACCCGCATGCCATTTGCAATGGGGTAAGCCAGTGGCTATCTGTGCATCACAGTGTCAAAATTAGGGATGTGAAGGTAGGGTCATTGTGTGGGGTCAAACAAGGAGTACAATGTCACTCGCAAAGAGAGGATCCAATACTGCCCCAAAAGTGTGCCGTTTCTTAGTAAGCTTGTGTGCGTTTTTTTGTGGCACGCCACTCGGTGGCATTAGAACACCAATTTGTTGCATGTCAGTAGAGTGGATTGTCGCTGGTGTCGCAGTGTATACAGTTTGACCGATGACAAATATTAGGAAGAGTGGCAAGCTGTTGAGAAGTCAAATTCAGGATAAGGCTACATTGTTGAAGGTGTCCCCACACACATGCCCAATAGGTGGAAGGAGCCGAGCAGGACTAGAGGGTGTAGAATAGGTCACAGTGCTCAGCACCGCAGTGTAGTCTTTTGGAGTTTCCAAGGGGACCATTACCAATCATTCAACATCTTGAAAAACAAAAATTTCAATTGGGACTCCCAGAGACCTCTGTTATTGTCTAGATGCATGGATACCCAGGTGTCCAGGGTGTAAGCCTTCCCTAGAATCAGCTGACACCAAAGGCTGGCAACTTTGAGGGTCAGAAGTGAGTGTAAACTTTGATAAGGACCCAATTATGACCAGATACTACACACCTGTAGTAGCCCAGTGTTTGCAGATAAAGGAGAATAGGTGACCGAGGCAACTCCACAAGGAGTGCACCACAAGTAGACAGGGCCAATGGTCCAATTAGCGAAAGCACTAATGATCAGCAGCCCAGAGCCCAATAATACCCGTAAAGACAAGAAAGGTTAAAGCCTCCCGGCGCAAAGAATTTGAGCGAGCCATCACAGGCTATGCTTATACCAGGACGCCCTGTAAAACAGCTGCCCACCTATGTGAGGAGCTGCGTTACGCTATAATAGGGTCTTATAATGTAGCTAGGGGGAGATATCCATAAGGTTGTGAGCTTCCTTCCATGCCACTGCAGTAACCGTCAGAATCCGGTTTGAGGCTATCATTGGGTTGGCAGAGGAGAGGTACAGGGCAATGGCATGTTCTGGGAGTTAAAGAGGGCACACATTTCAGACGTGCCCAGAATGGGGTCTCAAGTTCAGGTTTCTGGGGTCTCAAGTTCAGGTTTCAGTTGGACAATTAGCTGGGATAAGTGGAAGGCCAGGCTATAGGAGGTCATGTGGGGGAAACCACATGCCCCCCCCACCCTCATATCAGCACACAGTCCTTAGTTTGCGCCCACTGTAAATATAGGACTTTATATCGGCATTAATGCATGCTAGAAGCTGGCTGGGTATCTGGAGGGGTAGCATACTTAAGTGGAAACTGAAGAGGGGAACCATTGTCATCTCCACTGTTGGTCTTTCACCCATAGTGACATGTCAAGATGCAACCGTTTTAGGAAATCATGCATAGAGTGTTAAATCAAAGGGAGAAAGTTATCCTTCACCATATGGGAGAGCCCCTTGTTGATGCAAATACCCAAATACTGGAGTCCCTCTGCTACCCACTTCATATTATAGTCAAGTATGTTGGCATGTGTGATATCTCTGGTCATGGGCAGGGCCTCACATTTTGAACAGTTAACTTTGTAACCCGAAAGGGTGGACAAATCATCATGATGGACATTATGGTGGCAATAGAAGACAGTGGGTTGGGTAAGAGAATCAGAATATCGTCCACATCAGGCATAGTCTGGACCACTCATGCCGATGGATACCTTCTACCTCTCATGTCACATAGATAGCAGCTGCTAAAGGTTCTATTGGGAGGAGAAAGAGCAAAGGTGACAGGGAGCATCCCAATGATTGCCTTGGCTAATTCGGAAGGAGCCTGAGAAGAAACCTGCACAGGACAGTTACTGAGGAGTCATACAAGAAGCAGACTTTACTAATAAAGTAATCACCCAAGCCCATACAACACATGGCCCGTAAAAAGTATGGCCACTCTACCCGAGCAAAGGATTTTTCTGTGTCCAGCAAGTGTCAGCATCTCCGACAAGTCGTCCTTCATACGCCTTACAAGGTGGGCAACGGTCACAAGGTGAATGCAGGAGCTATGTCCTCGGTCAAATCACACCTGTGACTCATGAATGAATTAAGGGATCCTCCTCAAGCAGATTGGCAAGAACTGATTGGGTGAGAGCTTGCGGGATCCTTTTTGTTTTTAAGACGAAGGATGATGACAGCTTTGTTGGATATAATTCCCATAGCATTATTCTCCACTGCCTCACAGAAAGCCAGAGTTAGGTGAGGTGCAGTGGTGTAACTGGGGGGCAAGGGGCAGTTCGCCCCAGCTTGCACAGTTTTTGGGGGCGGCGGAGGTAAGCAAGTTGTGTCTGTCGACTACCACCATCCTCTACCCCCCGAGAACAAGTCCTCCATCGGCTGCCAGACCCTTCCCCCGAACCAAAGTCCTCCATCGGCCGCCCCCCCACTTTTACCTGCACCAAGCAGCAAACTTAGGGGACGATTATGATGACGATTATGATAGCGGATAATCCGCATCCTCCGGGCCGGCGGAGCCCACCGCCGGCCCGGAGGATGCGGATTATCCGCTGTGGACTGGAAAAAGACCCCCCGCCAGATTAGGATGGCTGGGGGATATTTTTTCAGTCCGCAGCTGAAAGCTCTAACATGGCTGGCGGTGTCTATCAGACACCGCCAGGCACATTAGGATGTTGGCGGTCCTATGGCTTTCCACGGCGGCATTTCCGCCCTGGAAAGGCATACGGTCTTTTCTTTGGGAGCCCGTTGCGGGCCCCCAGGGGTGAAGGGGGGGTGGGGGGTGCACATGGGGGGTACCTATGGTACCCCTCTGCCTTTGCGTGCACGAAGCGGCAGGCACCGCTTTGTGCCTGCCGCTTTGTGCATGCAAATGCACTGCTTTCATTTTTAACATTGCGGCGGGTGCTGCTTCGAGCAGCTCCCACTGCAATGTTAAAAATACAGGATGTGACCGCCAGGGTGGCGGTCACATCCTAATTTGCACGGAGGGACCGCCGCTGCCCCTGCAGACGGTCCCTCCACCTCTGGGGTGGCGGACGGACCAAGGTCCGTCCGCCATCCGAATAGGGCCCTAAGGGTCTGCCCAGGGTGGCAGTAGGTCTAGCTACACAAGTAGACTATTCATTTTCAATTTCTCTTTTCTCAAAAAAAGTGTTTCTCTATTTTCCCCCCAAAAAATCCCATTTTTTTTTCATTAGCTGAGTTTCATGTAGGGTTCCGTATGGCTGAAGAGAGGTAACAGAATCCCTCTGACCAGGTAACCACAACTTAAGTATTATTTTCATTGGTATATGGGTATTGTGCACAACTAAGGGTTGTATCTTTTATTTTCGATGGGCACGAATGCTGGCCATATGATCATTGGCTCATACTTTTGATTTATTTTACAGATGAGACCGTGTATTCATCACCCTTTATATATATGGGCTACACATTTCTGATGGGCAGTATAATCATCTATGTTGAGTTTTTGTATCATTATTTCACTTTTTCAGAGTGATTTGGTCCTGAGGAAGGCCCATGAACTCAGGTGGGAGTCGAGTAAGGGCAGAAACATGTTGACCTCGAGTTGGGGTATATTTGTCAGAAACCCCTAGTCCACTCTGTTTTTAGTCCTGTATTAGGGAACCACTGAATAAAGTTATTAGGTTCCATGTATGCAGTTTTAGATTTCTTCACATTTCATTTGCACTCTGCCCCTCACTCACCAACCTCTTTGGCCCCCTCTTACTGAAAAACGCCTCAGCTCCTCTTCATATTTTTCCTTTTCGAAGAGTTGTAGCCCACACCTGGGACATTGCGGCACTGGTGTTGGGAGGGAGCCCTATGATGAAGCAAGTCACCTTCAGGTGAGTGAGGATTTCTCGTTCCTAAAGGAAACGTCTTCCTTATCCCCATCACATTGTTGAACCTTGAGATTTTATTGTTATCTCTAGGACACATCCTTTTGGAGAACTGACTTTTTGTGAGTTTCCATATTGTCAGGGTGTAGTACGCTCTCATTTAGAGGCTACTCCCTTGGATCTTTATTGTGTATTTCTTCATTCATTTTCAATGCAGGAGGGTACTTAGAATGAAATGCCCACAGCATCAGCCATTGACAATTGTTAATACCCTGAACAGAAGGAAGTAACCCTCAATCTATATCTAGCAGGAAAGTGCTGCAGATTTACTACACGTTTGTTCAGGGAATCGCTCAGCACCATGCGTCTCTGAGGACAGCACCGGCCAATTTTTGTATGCAAGATTATTTTGGGCCAAAAGTTGGCAAGAGTAAAGCACCAAACCTTTATGCAAAGTGACAGTAATTGGGTGGGAACAGCACAAGGATCCCTAGAATTTCAATCAAAGTGAAATATATGAAATAGCATGAGCTGGCTTTGCGTGAAATCAGGTAGCCAAATCTCACGCGAGGCATCACTGGCTCACTTTTGCAATATAGCGCAACATTTAGCGCCACGTTAGAGCTTCTATTTACAGTCAATGCAACAGACAACCTCATTGGCAAGGGACTCATAGAAAGAATGCTATGCAATTTCATTCAGTTCTTGCAATGCCACGATATAGATTTACACACAGTGCAGCGGTGAAGAAAGAGAATTTAATCTGGCCCCTACCCGTGTTTATTTGCCTCTAGTGGATTACAAAAGGGGGGCTTTTGACAATATATTTATTGTCCACAAGAAGTTGTCCGAATGAAGGTTGTTAATTTCGTTTTTTTCCCCTCATTATTGAAACTCGGCTTAGACTCTAGCAAATAATTCCATGTAGGGCAATTAACAGCCGTTAATGAATTCTGCAGGCAACATTAACAACAGTTAGGTCCCAGTGCACCGGGTAATAACTTCATGTTTATGAAAGTAAAGAAGATACACATATTTACAGCCATTTTTGCTGTAAAGAAGAAAGCAGAAAATAAATGTTTAAAATGAAACCTGTCTTTGAACTGAGATAAAGCTCTGAACAATAAGAAGTATAATCAAAGGAAACCAAAGTAAAATTAGAAACTAAGGGCTTAGTTTATAATTAAAATGGGGCAGCCCGTTGTTCCGCCACGGGGACAGAGTAAAGGACTCTGTCCCCAGGGTACAGTGGCTGGCCGGTAAATTTGTAATTGACCGCCTACTAGGAAGTCATTCTTATTGCATTAATAGGAACCACCGTCGTGATGGGTCCTGCCAATGCATTTCACCGTCTGGTGTAGGTCTACATCACCAATATACAGCCCTGCACCAAACAGTTTTCTTTTTTTTATTTTCAAAAAGAAAATCCCGAAGTGGAATTTTCTTTTTGAAAGTATAAAAAGTAATGCTCCCTTCGGCATGGGAGTCATCTTCAATGGTGAACGGGGCATTATTTGCATTTTACTGTCTCTCACAATCATGGTTTGCTTGACGGTGACAGGCAGTAAGAAAAAATGGCTATATGTACGTGAATCTTGATTGGGTGGGTAGACATATAGCCATTTGTCTGACAGCCCTTACTCCATCCGGCCATCGGAAAGGCAGGGACGAAATCTGCCTGGATATAAATCTGGAGCGGCGGAACAATATGTTGGTCATATGTATACACCATTGACATAGCGATGAAGCATACATACTGTTAAGATATAAATTAGGCCCTAAGGGGCATATTATCAAGGGGGTTTATCTCCGCTTTTTTGGCTTTAAAAGCCAAGAAAGCAGAGGTAAAATTATCTCCCTATTACCTAGCTGTCGCTAACACCAGTTAGCGACAGCTAGTAGGAGACAGCGACCATCTTGGGCCCCGCTTTGCATGTCAGTGATATTTATCACCAATGACATGCAAAGTGGGCGTGCCAAGATGTTAGCGACTGGAAACAGTCGCTAACATCGCTATCTCCTATCACCAACTTTTGGAGATATTTGCGCTAAGCGCGAATATCTCTAAAAGCTAACACCTGCCCCTGAGCAGTTCTTAGCCATGTTATCCAATGGTAGGTGGATAACATGGCTAAGAGCATTAGCTCGGTAATGCATGAATATCGCTGACTTTTCAGCGATATTCATGCATTTCGGCCGATTTTTATCACTTAGGAGATAAACCTTGATAATAGCAAGGTTCCTAAGCGATAAAAATCGCCGCAGCTCGGTGATAAAAATATCGCCGCTAAACCAACATAGCGATAATTATCGCTAGTTGTTGGTAATATGCCCCCTGGTTCCTCAAGTATTTCAAGCTGTTAAGTAATATTCTTATCTAGGATTAGTGTTAAAATGTGTCATGGCAAACACATGGGCAAAACCCAGTATAATTACTCTTTAGAGATAAAGGTGTTATTAAGAATTAATTATACATGTGGTAGGGAACTGGTATCTTCCTGGCTGAATCCATGTAATGATAACATTAATTTATCTACTTCAAGGTACTACACCTCTTTACCCCATCAGTATATTACACAGCTTCTTGTGGCAAAAATCTCTTGATGAGTATTGATACATTTACTGTTGCAGGAGTCCTTCAAATCACCAATCCAACCATATTAAGATTACAACTAGGATGAAGCAAACATTAGCAGCGATGCTTGCTAACATTCACCAATATGGTCTTTGCAAGAGTTCTGGCATCCGTCCTTAGAAGTAGACTGGAAACATGGACGACCTTGAACGCAGCGAATAGCGCACAATATGAACCAACAATAATCCGGCCAATGTGCTGCATATTAAAACTATGTGCTGCACAAACAATTGATGGACGGAATGCTGAATAAATCATACATTCACCCCAGTCAAGAGATCTGGGTTAAATCTATTGTTCTTTTGCTCACCATGCCACCCCAGTTTAGACCCAGCCATATGCAAATCAGTCTTGAACCTGTGCCTCATGGGAACAGTCCAGACCGAACTGCCAAGCCAGGTCCTCCATAGGCATTAGACCCACATAGGAAATCATCCCCAGGCCTCTAGTTTTTAAACTATGTATGACTGGAAATCAACTGCTCTGTTGTCTCTTTTTTCCATTCTGTAAACTGATGTGATTGGTCTCACGCTGCCCACCTGCCGGACAATGAGCACCCATTGTGATCTTACTGCAAAATAAAAATAAAGGTTATAAAAAAAAATTAGGCATTAGAAAGAATCCCTTTGGAAATTATTTATTTATAACCATGAACAGAGGCAATTAAAAACTTGGGTTGCAACAATTTATACATTTTACATTTTGTGAAAAATTTTCATGAAGTTAGAAATGTGTGAAGGAAATGATATGGTAGTCAGCTAGAAAAATACAGGCTATTAAAAGAAAAAATCGGAATCGTTTCAACTGCTTTAGTAAACGTCAGCTATCGTAGTTAATGTGTTTTTTAGGGCTGTGTAAAATACCTAACGAAAAAAAGACAATTAAAAAAGGCAACCTGAAAGAAGGTGAGCTTTAAAAGGGACCAGTGATACAACTTGAAAACACTAATAAGCCTGCAAAGGTGTTTAAGTTGGTTAAGTTATCAAGAGAAACCTGTCACAAAATTCAAAACTCATAGCAAAGCAAGAATTCGTCAGGTCAGGGTTTTTTTCAAAGAAGATGGGACACAGGGGAGGAAGGCAAATAAATTATAGAAGAATGAAGACATGCATACATTTTAACTTGAAAAGAAAAACTGCACATCATTTTGATATGGCCAGTGTACCAGAAAGTCAAAAGTTAAAATGCAAGATGTTATTAATTCAATCCGAAATGTGTAGTTCCCTTGAAGTAATATTGCCCCTAGCCAGAAATGATTCATATACAATCTGTAATGTAATTGCAAGGCATTTAAAATGAGTTAAATTGGATACAAAAATCAGGAATTGAATGAGTAAAATACCTAATGTTGGGATAATATGATTTGAGCATATGTAACGTACAACCTTTTATGTATAATATTGTTCATGTCTTGTGGCTCAAAAGCAATAACATTTCAAATAATTTAAACGTATTTAAGGAGGCAAAATTTCCCAGAGCAATCATATTTTGTTTAACTCCCAGTTGTACAAAGAACTTACTTAGATGAAGGTACTAGATGTTTTCTGAAATGAAAGATTTGAAATAGTATTGCTATTTCTGCTGAAAGAATCCGACTACAGCAGCTTTTGATCCATTTTCTTGCATAATTAGAGGCATATTTTCAAGCCCCTATCGCCAAAATAACGTCACTTTCAGTGACGTCGTGGTGGCGATATGTGCTTCGCTTTATTTACAAGGCAGTGTTAAACAACTTAACATGGCTTAACGCTGCCTTTTAAATAAAGGACCCTTTCACTCTGCAGTTAATGAAAAGGGAGGGCAATGAGTGTTGCAGTGGGCGTTCCACCGCAACACCCGTTGATTTTGACGCTGCCCCCTATTTACAAGAGCAGCATAAATAGGAGGCAGCGCCAAAATTAAGACCAGGGAAAATTTGGTCTTAAACAGTTGAAATGAGGAGAAATGCTTTATTTCTCCTAACTTTAGCTTTTTCCAGCAGCACACATAGAAACAGCAAAAGCCCATTGATTGCTTATGTGCAGGAAGTTGATCCTTTCTGCACATAAACAATCTGTGACAAAACTGACATTTTGTAACTTCTATGTGTGCTGTATTAAGCGCAGTAGCGGCCCATGGAGGGAGTTCCATGGGGCGGTGAGGCGGTGCGGGGGAAGGGCAGGGTGGGGGGTAGTAAAACCCGGAATATGGATGAACGAAGATAAACAATTAAATAAATAAAATGAATTTCGTTACGCGCGCTGCATCGCATTTTGCGATGCAGCACAAGCAACAAAATTCGTTTTATTTATTTAATTGTTTACTTACCTCCGTTAATCCATATTACGGTGTTTACTACCCCCCACCCTGCCCCTTCCCCGCCCACCTCACCGCCCCACGGAACTCCCTCCACGGGCCGCTATTGATTAAGAAGCACATTTAGAAGTGACAAATCGCCATTTAAAGAGTGTTTATGTGCAGGAAGGAAAACCTTCCTGCACATTATCAATCTTCCCCTCAACATAGACACCCTTGCACTATGGTGCAATGGTGCCTCCATTGGCACTAGGCTGCTAAATTTAGCGCTAGAGCAGGGGGAACCACAGGGCTGCACCATATTGTTGTAAATATGGGGCAGCCCTGCGTTTATGAAGTGGCGCACCATGGGGTTAAGCCAATGAGGCTGACGTCGCACACCGCCACTTCATTGTGAATATGCCTCTTACTGCCTAAACATTTGAAAGTCAATAGATTTCCTACCAAATTGTCTTAACACAATAAGGGCCTGATTCACAAATGGCCTCCGCACTTGTGGTGGAGGCTCCCTAGTCATGGGAGAAACTTCGCACTCGGGGCAGAATCTCCTCAATGAGAACTCTCATAGCGGAGATTCCACCCGAGGGCGGCAGACGCCCCCACAACTGCAGGGCCTCTGCCATGAGTCCGGAGGTTTTTTGTCCTAAGGGAATAAGTAGCAGGGGTTGAACAGTGACTGTGGCTCAAACATCCGACACTTCTGCCCTTTAAACCTTATTTATTTATTTATATAGTTTTTATAATGCTGACTTAGATGAATTGATGTCAGGGCACTTAAAAAAAAAGAAAGGTCTCAGTATACTGTCGGAAAGGATATGTATAGCATTTACATTACACAGTTAAGTTACAAATTATAATTAACGACTTTTGGAGAGACCTGGCATTAATCAGTGAAGGGATTAGAGACGTTTTAGGAGAGTTTGATATAGTATGGCGCAGTTCTCAAAACAATGAGCTGTAGAGATGTGGTCTGTGTGTGCTTACTGCCGACTGCCGCATCCAGACATTTTGAATCTGCCAATTAACTACTGGAATGAAGCTATACAGAACAATTTGAAGGCTCAGGAGAGTAAAGAGCCATTGAAATGCATTATATTTAACGCAAGATCACTGGTGAAATACAGCGTGGAATGTGCCCTCCTATTGGAGGATAACAACGTAAAGATAGCATTTATTACCGAGACATGGACAGACAGTTCATCAGGTCCAGACTTGGTAAAGGCTATACCACCTGATTTTCACTGTCATATGCTCGACCGACCACTAAGAAAAGGCAGAGGGCTTGCCATTATTTATCACAAGTCCCTCAGCCCCAATTTTGTAGAGGTCTCTAATTCAGGGTGTGAGGCATTAGCTTTTAACATTTACTCCACTATGTATAAACCTTTTAAAGGTATACTTCTATATCGGCCTCCGGGTCCTAAAAGTGTGTTTTTAGACTCTCTGAGCTCGTTGGTAAAAGAGGGGTTGTGCCTGGAAGCCTTCACAGTATTAGGGGACTTTAATTTCCATCTCGAAATTGTCGATGACCCCGATACAGTCTAGTTGGAGCAAATCATGGGACTGGGAGGTCTCAAACAATTGGTGATACCCCCTACTCATGACTAAGGTCACACTCTGGATGGCATCTATTCCAACATTAAAGAATTGGCTGGCATTTCAGTGCTTCCGATTTCATGGTCAGATCACCGTGCAATTAAATTTGAATTGAAAAACTACTTAATACACCCTCTGGGCTGGACACAGGCTATAGAGAATACTACCAGAGCTTGGAGTAAGATAGATGTAGAAAGTCTTGAATCTATCCTTAAAAGCTCTATGTAGCACCCTTCGTAGATGTGGAGGAGGCCACGATTTTATATAATAACTGGCTTTCTGGTGCATGTGACCAGCTAGTTCCTCGCAAAAAATGGATACCTAGACTAGCCGTTCCTACGGCTCCTTGGTATTCAGTTGAGCTTAGGACCAAGAAACTAGCCTGCAAACATGCTGAAAGGACATGGCGCAAACATTACTCGGAATCCGACAGAGGTGAACTTAAAAGCTGTATCTCTTGTTACAAAGAAATGCTGTCAGCAGCAAAAAAGGAGTATTTTTCTCTGCAAATATCCAAGGCTGAATCTAATTCAAAGGAACTTTTTAAGACCATCATTAAATTATCCATCCCCAATACTGCTAAAATCCAGGGGGATCTAGAATTCTGCTACAAGATTGCAGGGTTTTTCAGAGAAAAAGTAGAAACTATGTTTTCCTCTCTAGTAGATTCGATTAATAATAATCAGAATAACTCCAACAGGAATGATGGTGACTGCGATACCGCCCCTGTGAGACTATTGGATTCATTCTCCCCTCTGGAAAAACTAGATACTATCAAATCGCTGGATCTAATCAAATCTGGCGCACCCAGTGACCCCTGTCCAGCATGGATCATTAAGCAAATCCCTGATTTGATAGAAACTGTACTCACACCTCTGCTTAATGCAGCTCTATCCTCTGGTATTGTTCCCAAGCTATGGAAAACTGCCTCTGTGTTGCCACTTCTGAAGAAACAGTCGTTAGACCCTAAAGAGCCTAACAATTACAGACCTATTTCTAGGCTCCCGCTGCCAGAAAAACTGCTAGAAAAAGAAATGAATAGACAACTAAGCGATTTCCTGCTGATTAATAACATCCTAGACCCATCGCAGTATGGGTTCAGAGCTCTTCATAGCACGGAGCTGGCTTTATTGAAATCAACAGAGGAAATAAGAGAGGCAGTAGATAAAGGACGATATGCCATACTAATCCTTTTGGACTTATCTGCGGCCTTTGATACTTGTGGCCTGATGGCCTTTGATCTCTTCTTCATATCCCTCGCTTCTGTAAATCCAGAACGGGGGGCACTCGGTTCTCTGTCCTGGCCCCCCCAGTTCTGGAACAGTCTTCCTCTCTCTATCCGTTCCATTCCCATCTACACTCACTTCCGTAAAGCTCTTAAAACTTTTCTTTTCTCTCAGGCATTCCCTTCCTAAAACCTCCTTGGGTTCCCTCTGCTGAGCTCTGATCAGGTCCCCAGCGCCAGGAAGCCGTTTGGCCACCGTGCGCTTTATTAAATACTTTATTCATTCATTCATTCATTCACCATAAGGTTCTACTGAACCAGCTATCGGATATAGGAGTCAAAGGTTCAGCTTGGGAATTGTTGCGATCATTCCTATCTGATAGATCTCAAACAGTTGACCTTGACAGAAACACCTCAGAACCTTTTACCCTTCCATGTGGGGTGCCACGGGGCTCGGCACTCAGCCCAACACTTTTTAATATATATGTGGCACCTTTGGCCGGGATCATTAGATCCTTCGGCTTCCAGCTCACCTCCTATGCTGACGACACTCAAGTTGTGCTGTTGTTGACGGAGGGAGCGGAGAAGAAGACGGGTGAGCGCTTCTATGAGTGTATGGGTTCTATCTCAGCCTGGATGCCCTCCAACTGCTTAAAACTAAATTCGAGTAAGACCGAGGTTTGAAATTTGGTAACAACCCTTTGGTCTGGACACCGGATTGGTGGCTGGAGGATCTGGGTTTGTGTCCTGAACCATCTAGGAAAGCCAAAAACCTGGGGATCATCGTAGATGATAAACTGACCATGGGAGATCAAGTAAGCATGTTTTATGGTCCTCAGAAGTATTAAGAAAATAAAGGTCTTCCTGACCAAAGACAATCTAAGGACTGTGGTGACAGCACTCATAATGTCGCGTCTCGACTATTGCAACAGTTTATATCTTAATGTTCAAGAACAACATCTGAACAGGTTGCAATTGGTCCAGCTAGAGTGCTGTCCGGAACATCAAGGTTCACTTCGGTCAAGGGAGATCTTAAAAAACTCCACTGGCTTTCAATTCCGTTAAGATCACGCTTTAAAGCTCTGTCTATTGTCTTTAAGGCGGTCAAAGGTATTGGTCCGGATTTCTTGCAGAAGAAATTTTCCTGGTGCACTCCAGGGAGGACATTGAGATCCTCTGGATCTAAACTTGTACAGACCCCGCCTCTTAAAAAAAACAATTGGGGAGGAAGAATTTTTTTTCATTGTGCAGCTAAAGCCTGGAACAAACTTCCGTTCCAACTCAGAAATGCCCCAGCTCTTATTTCTTTTCGTAAAGGCCTTAAGACATGGCTTTTCTCTTGCTGTTAGACTCATGTTATGTTTCCCAGGCAATCAGTACTTAGCGCCAGGACACTCCGGGGAAATCTCGCGCTCTACAAGTATTAATAACTTAACATAACATAACATTCAGAAGAATGTGTAATAAAGGGTGAGATATTTGAGCAACTGGTAAAGACTAATACCCAGGCACTCTGTATTTACTGGGTGCTGTAAGTTATTACTGAGATTTTTGCGTGGTATAGTAAATAAAAAGTAACATAGTGTGGGGTCGGTGTTCCTTGGGTGGAGCGTGGGCGTTCCCATTCATCTACCCTTGGATTTTGGTGCATTCCCAAATTTGCTTAAGGCAGTACATATAGGGTCCAACTTGTTATGCAATTTATTTTGTGGTGTCAAAATATGGCTAGCATAAACATGGCGGCCAACATAGTTCAGCTAATGCTGGTCGATTGCCAGACTGAATTATATGTATAGCTCATAAGAGAAACAGAACTTTCTCTGTGGCAGCTCCCAGGCTTCTAGACTCGCTGCTATTATGTCCACTAGATTGAAGACCAATTCTATAAATTAAGAAAAAAAATGAAAACTTAGCCTGGCTTTTTGTAAATCTATTAAGCCTCTCATCAGCATGTGATGATTTCGTCCCCTCATCGCCATGTACATGCAGGTAAATATAAATATTTATGCCACATTTTTTATAACAAGCTATCCTTTGCCCGCCCCCCCCCCCCAAAATAAATCTCTTAAATCTTCCTAAAAGTGTTCTCCCATTTCCACAAAAAATTGTCTTAATCCTGTCTGTGGTGACGTGGTGCCTGCAGTCAGGGTCCAGCTGGGAGTGAAAAAAGGCCTGGACATCAAAATAAAAGTGGCCTCCTTTTAGCGAATGAGATAGCTGAAATAGTGGCCCATATTTGCAAATCGTTGTAGGTTTGAATTTGTAAAGCCAAGCTGTACAGATTATTTGCAACATATGGGAGACTACATGCATTTGTGCTTCCTATAGGAAATTGTGTGGTAACATTAGGGAAATAAACATTTAAAACTCCCCCTAAGCCCATAAACCAGACCCACAAAGAGTAAACAAGCACTGGCGTTGCCAATAGGTCTCGCAGTAGGAAAGTTGGAGCTATTGGTTTTGTAAATGACATTTTATATTTATATATCGTTATTGGCATTGTCAATAACAATATATAAATATAAAATGTCATTTACAAAACCAATATCTCCAACTTTCCAAATGCGAAACCTATTGGCAACGCCAGTGCTTGTTTTAGTATCTCCCCAAGTTCACCCTATGTATTTAAACGATGTGTTTGTCGAATATTTGCGTGGAGTGGGGCAGATTTGTAACGTGTTTATTCATCAACATCCCCTTCTCATTTAACGGCATATGGGAAACATCACTGTGTAACTTCTGCCTCTGTTTGTGTTCCACCTTACAACCAATCACAGCCGGGAAGACCCGGAACCCAGCTCAGACATTCGGGGAACGTGCGCTCTTATCTTCTCACTGCAGAAAACAACCATGTTAGATCAAGAAAGCAACTACAAGAGAAGAATCACCCTAGTTTCATGTGACAGAGGTCACAAAAGTATATTTTGCAAATGTACCTGAAAAGCACTGAATATACGAGAGACAGAGAGAAGGAAAGGAGAAGGGTGAGGGAGAGAGAAAGAGAAGGAAGGGGGAGGGAGAGTGAGGTTGGGATGGGAGGCAAGAGGGTGAGAGAGAGAAGGAAGGGGAGAGAGAGAGAGAGAGGAGAGGGAGGGAAGAGGGAGAGAGAGAAAGAAGGGCCGAGAGATGGAGGGAGGGAAGAGGGAAGGGGAGAGGGAGCAAGAGAGAGAGAAGGAAGGGGCAAGAGAGGGTGGAGAGAGGGGAGGTAAGAAGGAGGGAGAGAAAGAGAGAGAGAGGGGAGGGAGGGAGGGAGGAGAGAGGGGGAGAAAGAAAGAGAGAGAAGGAAGAGAGCGAGAGAGTGAGGGAAGGAGGGGGGAAGAGGGAATGGGAGTGGGAGAAGGAGCAAGAGAGAGAAAGGGTGAGAAAGAATAGAGTGGGGGGTCTAAAAAAATGACTCTCTCTCCATCAGAAATGACTTAGAAGGTCCCAAAAGCGAGACCTGGTGGGCTATGCCAATGCTTGTTTTGTTTGCAGTGGGAAGAGGCTCAGAGGAAGCAGCGATGGAGGGGATGGGTGTTCGGGATGTAAGCAAATGGTGGAAAAAAGCATTTGGTTGGAAGAGTAACATAGAGAAGGGGGGGGCAGGGATGTGAATGGGCAAGCAGCAGATGGCGAGGAAAGACCAAAACCAGAATTGCAGAGGAGCACACAAACTGTCCCGGAGGTGAAGCCTGGCATAGAACTCTACCATGTTGTATCACAATCATAATCTAAAGTGAGTCTGTTGTGGGTTGAGCTGTTCAAAGGTGGTGAATGCGTGAGCACTTCCTGAAATAAACTGTTATCGTCTGTTGTGACAGTGTACACGGCGACAGTGCAGGAGCAGCAACAGTCAGCAATTACCAGGGCATTCGGGAGCTTTCACACTAGCAGGGTGCAACACTCCTTCATCTCGCAGATGGTTGACGCGGTTTGCTCAGGGCGGAGCGAGAGGGTGGAGGAGCAGAGATAGGTAATGCTGCCAACTGTTCCAGCAGTGTGTTGTGACTCAGCAGAAAGGGCTAGGGTTATATTTCGTCCTTCACACTTTCTCCCGCCAGGGCCCACCCATGTTTGCATGACTTGAAAGCGGCTTGAATGCACTGCTGTGCACCAGCTGGAGAGATCACACGGGCGCGGTGTAGAGCGAGTGCACTTGTAATAAAAAAATGAAAGTTATTAAACACGTTTTTGAAGAAATTAAATGTATACTGTCATATGTTTTTGCAGAAAATAAAATTATGTGTTAAAATGAGAAGTGGGATAGTGAACAGAAGCTGGCTGCATATTTGCAGGAACTGAATTTCTGAATTTGCCATTAGCGAGGATTTCCCAAAGACAGACTTCCAACCCGTTCTTGTCATAAACAAAGAGGAAACTTAAAATGCCAGTTAAATGACGCTTAGATGCAAACATTAAAAATATATGAATTGATATTCTCTCCACATCACATGCTCCTGGCTGTCTTTTGAAATAAGATCCTTGCAGTGTACCATCATTTCTGCTGAAAATGTGTCGCAGCAATATTTCAATGTTCTACGAAAAATGTCAAGAAAAGCAATGGCCGTGAAAGAGACACGGCCGTAAAAGTGAAAGTGCGGCCGAGAGACACGCTCCTTGTATGTTTATGTCTATTTATCTGTAGATGTGTCCATTTTCGGTATATTATGCAGCGAGCACATAATGCACGTTTTCCAAGGCCCTGCCGACCCATGCTTTTTAAGGTTAAATTACATGAATGCAGATGTCTTGCTATCATTTTTACACATGCTTTAATTAAAAATGTCCAACAGCAATATTTCAATGTTCTACGAAAAATGTCAAGACGAGCATTGGCCGTGAAAGAGACACGGCCGTGAAAGTGCGGACTTGAGACACGCTCTGTGGTGGGGGAGTGGGAGGGTCAGGGGCTGTTGTGAGAGGCGCGACAACAAAGGAAAGGCAGAGGCAGAGGATGTTTATAAGATTCACCAAAAGTGTCCTATAAACAAACAGCTACGGCAGAAAGCATTCTTGAAGTTAAAATAAAATAAAACCGAGCTGAGGTTTACAATGTCCTCAGAATTCCTTTCAATGCATCGAATGAAATTACTCAATCACGTGATGACATGTAAGGCCTCTGAACGGGATTACAGTGCTGCGTTGGTAAAAGCTTTCTGTTGGATTGAAAGCAGTTGAATTTAAAAGGGTGGCGGGAATGAGAACACAAGACGGAGGGCATTGCTGTGGGGAGGGGGTGGAGGAGAAATGCACACGGCGGGCAGGGGAGGGGGCGGAGCGGGGAGAGCGGCATGTGGGTGTTAAGAAGCCGGGCTTACAGAGAGCAGACAGTCAGTCGGGAGAAATGCACAAGGCGGGCAGGGGAGGGGGCGGAGCGGGAGAGCGGCATGTGGGTGTTAAGAAGCCGGGCCTTTGAAGTGAAGCTAAGCTTCACTTCAAAAGGTGTCGGAGGAATGCGGCTGACGGCGATTGCGGCTGTGCACGCGCTTTTAAGCTCAATGCACATGCGCATTGAGCTTAAAAGTCACGGGCACTGCAAGGAATCGCCACGATTCCTTGCTTCTCAGTTAAAAGTTGTTTAAGCCGCAATAGGCTCGCAAGCTCGATGCGCATGCGCATCGACAGGCGAGACCTAAAAACAAAATGGCCCACCCACTGACCTGTCTCACTAGCCCTACATGCACTGCATTACTGCCATAAAGGCTAGTCCAACCCTGCCTAGAGCACTGCAGCATCTAATATACCGGTCTTCCTAACTTGTCACACTTAAAACTACAAAGAGTCAAGAACTGTGTGGCTAATCTCTTCTGTTACTTGAAAGGATATTATCCTATCACAGTGTTTTCACCGACTCTCGGTTAAAGCCCAATTTACTTATAAAAGCCATCCTCTCATCCACAAGTCACTCCATGGTTGCTCACACAGGGGCTTATTTACAAGCCCAGTGCGCAGCTGGAGCGTTACTTTTTTGATGTTCCAGAGGCGCACAGTGCACACCCATATCTACGAGGCCACGGAAAGCAAAAGCTGCGTGGCTTTTCATGGCCTCGTGGATATGGCATAAGGCAACGCAGTGCAAGTCGCTGCATTGCCTCACACTGCCTCGGGGAGGCATGCCATGGGCGTTGAGGTGGGTGTTCCCACTCAATGCCTATGGTTTTTTACACATTCAAAGATGTACAAAATGTTGTAAATCTGGAAATGGAACAAAAGCCCGTGCCTCCCAGGGGTGGCGTAACAGGTGTTTTTGTGAAGGAAGGTGTCCGTTCCTGAAAAAAACGAACTGATTTCAATGCAGGCCCCCTAGTGCCATTGTCTAAGGGTGCCTGAGTTGGCGCTCGGCAGCCACTTGTGCACTAGCGCAGTGAAAGACGACGGGAATGCGTTGTATCTCACAGACACAGTGCATTCCTGCCCTTTTCTTTTGACGCAGGGCAGCGCTGCAAAGTGACGTGCAGCGCAGCCCTGCGTCAAACTGTTGTAAATGAGGCCCACAATTTCCTTGCACAATCTTTTTGATCTTTTTCTACAAACCAGAAGCTTCCAGTGTACTCTATTACATCTACTGACTACTCTTCTGATTCAACCCTACACATCTGGAGCTCGATTGGTGAGTACTTGGGACTTTTTCTTTCTCTCTGGAACTCTCTAAATTAACATCTAACACTGGAAAATGATTATTTCAAATTCAGGAGAACCTTAAAGACATACTTCTTCCCCTAGGAATTTGGCAAGTTCACCTACATTCAAACTGAAACTTCCATCCAATCATTCTTTTAGTCAGATGCCCAGAATGGACTGCCACTACCCACATACTCTCCAAAGGAGTTTTTGTTCTTTGTCAAGGCTGGTCATCTGAGGTCATTTTTGGATGCCTGTATCCACAGGTCCATCACACCGTTCTCAGCAGACTCCACATACCTCAGCTTCCAGGATATTTTGATTTATATTTGCTTTTGTCTTTTCCTCTCATTTACCTAACTTCCATGGGGTGGTTTCCAGTGCCTTAGAAAAAAAACTAAGATACAATAAAAGCAAAATAACATTTAAGAGCTACACTGTAGTATGTATGCCTGGTATGAGTATCTTCTCTCGGTGAAGCTACAAGACAAATATGATTTCATTTTTAGAGTGAGCACGGTATTGTATAACCAGTGGAGAGAAATTTAGAACATTGCTTTGTAAAGCAATAGATTTGTTGTTCTGTAAGCTGAGGTGTTAGTGTTGTTAAGGTGGAAAGTTTGTTAAAATAATTAGCCTTCTTCTTTTATTTATGTATTTAGTAATGGTTACATGCATTAATTTAAATCAGCATTTAATTGGGAACTTTATTCCAGAAAATGTGATAGCAATATCCCTTAACATTCTCTGTCAGCTGTAAATACCACCCGTTAAGGGAGAAGAAAATACTTCAAACCAGTAAAATCCATAGTGCCAGGGATAAAATAATCATTTGAGGTAAATTTACAACTGCTGGTGGTAACTGCATCACTGCTAAACATCCCGTAAATATACAAAATACTATTGGGAACTTTTGAAAGATATTATCCAGAGTAAGATCCCCTATGGGTTGATTTAAAAATAAATAAAAGCCATTGCCAGACTGTGCAGTATGAAGTGTTGGCTATATATGGCCACTAAAATGTAGACAATGAGACAGAACAGGATGTTGTGGTTGGATCCTACTCCAGTCCCAAAAATATACATTTATATTTTCCTTCTTGGGCTCAATTATACCCTCAGTGATACTTCTTTAGCTGCTGACTAGATAGAAATATGAGTTTAAAGGGGCTGCATTTTTTCCGCCAACAGTAATTATCCCTGTAGTATTCACTTCACTTCCAATGGTATTTCAGTACTGCTAATAGTAATGCACAGTTGCAAAAATCTTTGGTAATAATCTTGGATGAGCTACAATCTCAGCAAAGTAGTGATTTATCCCTAGAGGTCCTTTTTATGTAATCAAGAGCAAAGACACTTAGGACCAGTGTTCCATGCAGGATTTTAAACAAGCATTTGCAATGCAATAGGTCTCGCATTTGCGAGACTTTGAGCTATTGGCATTGTTAAATGACAAAGCCTTTTATTAATGTGTTCCTTTTTAAAACATAAATAAAAAGCATTGTCATTTACAATGAAAATAGCTTAAACTCTCGCAAATGCGAAACCTATTGCATTGCAAATGCTTGTTACAAGCTTAGTGGAGACTGGGTGAACAGCCACGGCCCGTGGAGGGAGTTATGGTGGGGCGGAGAGGCGGGGCGGAGGAGGGACAGGGTGGGGGGTGCTAAAAACCGGAGTATGGATAATTGAAGGTAAGTAAACAATTTAATAAATAAAACGAATTTCGTAGCGCACCCTGCATCGCATTTTGCGATGCAGGGCGCGCTACGAAATTCGTTTTATTGATTAAATTGTTTACTTACCTTCAATTATCCATACTCCGGTTTTTAGCACCCCCCACCCTGCCCCTCCCCACCCCGCCTCTCTGCCCTACCGAAACTCCCTCCACGGGCCACGGCTGTGGGTGAAGCCATTCCAGGCAGAAACCAGGAAAGGGGGATTTGTGATGAGCGCTAAAAAGCGGTCTTCGGAGCCAGAGAAGGGCTACAGCTGTTTTCTCCAGTACTCCCTTTCCGTCCCAACCGTGTGTGCTAGAGCATGGGGAGGGAGAGTGCCTGCTGTGTCTGGCACAGTGCTGCAAGGCCAGAGGCAGGTATGGCAAGGGAGCTCAGTCAGGCTTGCTCTCTCTGGAGGCCCAGCTGGGAGGAGGGTACGGGAGGGGCAGGTGATTACATTTTTAAAAACATCAAAAGGGTGTCCTGGGCTGTTGGAAAGTGAAAGCGCAATGGCACGCTGAATGCTGCAGGAAAGCATGTCTTGTCTGCAGTACGAGAAACGTATGAAAAAGAAAGTAGTGCTTACGGAGTAAATAGGACACACCATGTAGCAACAGAAGTAAAAGGGCCAGTCCTCATGGGAGGTTACAAATGAAGACAAGGCGGTACTAAGGAGGGTCTAACAAGCCTATAACTGAATCAGGAGCCAGCATTTATGAAGGACAATGACACAAGCCAATGACAAAAATGGGCGGAGAGTGGGCAGAGCTTCCAAGCCATACTCCAACAAAGCATGCCTCGCCGAGCAGCGCATGCGCTGCCCATGCTCGACCTAATAAACCGGGCAAGTCACACAGATTTTGTTGTGAGCAGGTGTTACCTACTCTTGAGCCCTCACTCTTACCCATAAAATTCAGACTCCTTTGCAAATCCTGTTTCCACAGGGTTTGAAAGTGTAAGTGATGAAGACTTTTCTGTACCCGCTAACTATAGAGTGTGATAACATACAACCTGCAAAGACTTTCAGCCGGTCAAACGAGCTGGAATTTAACCTGGAAAAAAGGCAAAGCAATTACGTTGACATAGCAGATTTTAGTGTGGTCAGAACCACAATTTCCATGTCATCTGCCACTACTGGGGTATAATGTATAATAGGTGTTATTTCCCACAGATGATAATCATCCCCAGGGCATCGTTATTTATCAGATGCTATAAATATTGCGCCTAATATTGGGCCACTCATAAACAGGGCCTGGACTATTCCTGGCCTACTCCTGAATTCTAGCAGTATTTCAGAAGTACCACAACAATAAGTCACAGCAAAATGTTTATGAACTGGGCCCAAACATGGCTGGCATGAACAGCTTGGCTCATGCCCATCAATAGCAAATATCCAGTCTGTTCTGCAACTTACTTTGAGCTGAAGGTAGACATCTGCAGGACCTGAGTGTTCAATTTACAAAGAATTAGGAACAGGAATGCATTGTTATTCCTGCAAAAGCCAAGCATGATTAGGGTTATTCTGAAGTCTGGATAAATGGGACTCCCTGTAGACAGCAAGAGGAGAGAATTGTTGCATGGTATTCTTGTTCTCAGTGATACTTTATAGCAAAATCCCTCATGCATTATCATGTTTAACTCAGCCCTTGGTGGTAAAGCTAACCGCAAATTAAAAGGAAACCCTTCATAATGGCTGTAAGTGTTGGCGCCTATAAAGGATCCTCATGGTGTCCAATAAGAGTATGGCCCCTACTGTAAAAGGTCTCTGGCTCAGGGAAAGAACCTCTTTGTTTGCCGCTCAGCAGATGCTACTTTCATGTCGTTACAGCTTTGAGTCTCTGCATGTGTAACCATTCCCTCCGAGTGTTGTATTACCTTCAGCAGATTTTCATTTCAAAGGCTTTGATTTGCTTTGATGATGGTTTTCTCAATTATGTTTTTATCAGGGGTGAGGTCTATTAACTCTTCTGCTCGGGTGTTCTCATTTTGAGATTTCAGCAATGAAGAGTGTCAACTTGGCAGCCTGTGACGGTTTGCTTCTTCAGTAACATGTCTGGCTAAATCCTCAACCACATTTCTTAATCTGTTCCATGCCCGTGACGGAACCACTCCCTCACGAGCCACGGGTGCGCTGTGCTAATGACGGAGCGGTTTCGTCACGCCGCAGCCGCTCCGCCCACGCTGCATCAATTTTACTGAATTTCGGCCGTTACCGACCGGTATTCGGCTTGTGAGGTGTAGGAGGCCAAATTGAAGGATTCGGTAATTTACTGAATCGGTAATTTAAGAAATCAATAAATTACCGAAACCTTAAGATACTGAATCGGTAATTTACCAAATCCTGAATGTAGGGAGCACTTAAGTGAGTGCATTCCTCATTTAAGGATTCGGTATTTACCACCAACTACAAGTTGGTGGTAAATATCGAAAACCTTAAAATAAAGCAATTTTGTGCTTTTTTAACTGTGCCATGTGGCAGACATACATGCCCTTAGGGCATGTATGTGTGCCACATGTGCACACATGCACGATTCAGTGGTGCAATAGGGTGTCAAAGTGACACCCTGCAACCCTTGAATGTGTTCCCCCTTTTACCGAATCTTCCCATTCATTTCTATGGGCCTCCAGGCCCATAAGAATGAATGGGAATTACTGAATCGGTAAATACTGATTCGGTATTTACCGAATCTTACAGATTCGGTAAAATTTATGGAATAAATACCTACATCCCATTTACCGATTCTGAAATACCGAATCGGTAAAATTCGGTATTTTGGAATCGGTAAATCTGGATTACCTACATCTGGCCCTAAGTGCTGTACGGAGAATAAAAAAACACACCTCAACATAGGTACATAAAAATTAGTATAACAAAGGTGCACATAAACGTGACTCACTGATGCAAGACGGAAGATTAGAAGCTCCTGGCGAATGCTTCAAGAAGGAAATGAGATTTCAAGGTAAATAGAAAAAAGTGCAGGGAGTGTGCAGAAAGAGGGAGGTAGTTCTACAGTAAAGCAAGAATAGCAAAACAATTGGATTGGGTCTAAACTCACAGGGGGTTGTGCAAAATCCGAGGCATTGCAGTGGTGTGTATACATATGATTTTAATTCAGATTTTTTCAGTGTTTTCTAGCGGAGATATACAGATCCATGAGGTCCAACTTATGGGACGAAGGGGCATATCAACAACGAAGGGCAATAATTATCGCCCAGCTCGCCTAGCGCTGATTTCCCTAACGCCGGGTATCGCTGCATTAAATCGCTGAGTTAGCGCGTTATCATCAACGCATAACTCAAGAACAATATATAATTTTGTAATAGCGGGGAAATTGCCGGTTTTGCAGGGAACATCACTGGCTTTCCCGCGATGTTCCCTGCAAAACGGCGATATGCTTGATGATACGACCCTGTGGTCGTAACACATCAATCCACCTCCCATTGTCAACATACAGTAGTCATGATTTTAGCAGACATTAGTTTTCGGTAAAAACCACGGTTTTTGCCAAAAACTAACGTCTGCTAAAATTCTGAGGGCCACCTTGTAAATATCGTGTTGTGCATTTGATGATAATTTACAAGGTAGTCCATCAGGGGTACGCCCAGTGACGCCCACTTTGCATCTCATTAGAGATGCAAAGCGAGGCATCTGCAAAACGGCTGATAACATGCGCCAATGCATGTTAGCACTGGCTTGCAAATAGGGCGAAAAAATATTATCTTTTTGGCTTTAAAAGCCAAAATAGCGGAGATAAGGCCCTTGATAATATGCCCCTTTGTGTAGCAGATTTGACAAAGGCCAATGTTTCCTGATTTCAACCAAGTATATGGAGTAATAAAAACTTAGGGCCTGATTCACAAAGGGCCTCTGCACTCGTGGCGTAGGCCCCACAGTCGTGGGGAGTCTCCGCACTCCGGGCGGAATCTCTGAAAAGAGAATTCTCATTGCGGTAATTATGGCTCGAGTGTGGAGATTCCCTACGACTACGAGACCACCGCCTCAAGTGCGGAGGCCCGTGGTGTATAGCTGCATTGTCTCTCCATGGCAAACAAAGGCGGATGAAACAACCTGAAACCCAAAAGAAGAGCACAGCATCAAAGAAGGAGTATAAAGATGTATGAAAGAAGGAGGATAGAGATGTAAGAGGGTCATAAGACCCTTATGTGGCTCACCGGTTAGAGGAGGCAGTCCCTGATGCAGAGGTCAGACCCGGGACCAGGGCTCAATCCCCGACGCGGCAGGGTCTTGAGCTCAAAATGTCCACGAACTCGATAATTCTCGCCTCGGTGCCTACTCGAATCGTGGGTTCACACTCTGCAACTCTGGGCAATAGCTTGCTTAATCTCCACTACGGCCCCACCGCGATGGGATGCCTGGTCTTCACCTTGGAGATGCCCAGTAGGGGTAATCTCGCAGGGAAAGGCCAGGACGGGTTCCCAAAGCAAGCGCCTTGAGACCTTACGGTGAAAAGGCGCTATATGAGAACGTATGATTTACGATTTAAGATATGGTTGAGTTCATACAGTAGGTAACTTTAAAGACTATACAGACACAACAAAATTGAAGATGGAAAGAAAAAGGGGACTGTGGTGAGGAGAAAGTCAAGCATGGAATTTCAAGACGAAGATGGAAATCTGAATTTTTAAAATAGATTTAGGAGGAGCCGGTAAGTAAGGTGGTGGAACAGTGAGTAGGGCAGAACAATGGTCAAAGCAGGAAGGAATCTGGGTGAGAATACATTTCTTGGGCATAGATTGTCAAGAAAAGGCAAGGGGCATTGGAATTTGGGGGATGTGATGCGAAGATTAAAAACTGCAGTTGGACATTATGCCAGGATATCAAGTAGATGGAAAGAAAGTGCTTCCACCTCATAAAGTGCTATTTTGTATCTCACATTGTCGAATCCCTTCACACTGTCACCCAGCAAGGAGCAGATATCACATGGTGATCACACAATTGATTGGAAGCCTCTGCACAAACCAGATTACCAGATGATTAAGTTGAGACTCTGTGCAGTTGATGTCCATTCCATCATGTAAAACTTCCCCAAGACATGGGCAGAAGCGTCAACAGCTTTGATTTTTTCTGATGGATGGAGAAAGTGGTTAGTCAAAGTGCCTCAGGCTGGTCTTGGCACAAAGCACTGCCTCTCTAAAGCCCCATCCCTCATCAAGCAGTATAACATTTTATCAAGTTGGCAGCTCAGGAGAGAGAAAAAGTTGTGAAGAAGTGTCAAGAAAGTGGAGGGATGGAGTAGTGAAAATCTATGGGGAAAAAACAATTTCAATTTTAAACAGTTTAGGCGTTCACTGTATTTTTCCACATAGAGAGGAAGAAATAGGATCTTGAAGTATTGTAGTAAAAGAGGAAAAGTAGTTGGAAAGCTGGGCATGTCATCATAAAGATGGTAATAAATGATGAAAGAAGCAATGGCTTCAGGGAGAGGGTAGCTGAAGACAGAGAGTGTAGGGAGACCAGACGCCTTTGTGCTGCTGCAAGCATCTCATACCTGCTTCATGCCTTCAAATTAGTTACAAAGGGGAACAATTACGTTAGAAAAGGTATGGTATGGAAAGAGGATTCAGTTGCTATATATAAACCCTCACATCTATGCGATAATCTGTCAGACTTCTTTGATAATAAGATCAAAAAGATAATGGAAGATATAGGGACCTCTCAATAATTCACAATCTCTGGCTGTATAGACCCTCCTGCCAGCCACATCAGTAAGCTAGATGCCTTTGAACCTATGATTGATGAGAGCGTCAAAGCACTAGCACTGTCCACCACTTCTGGGTCAGCCCTAGACCTGCTACTACACAGAGTTTGGAAAGACATAGTACTCTAACTGTTCAACCCAATATGTAAAATATGCAACCAGTCACTAAAAGCTGGCACAGTTCCACGGGCATGAAAAAAGGCTATAGTTATCCCCCGCTGAAGAAACCTTTCATGGACCCTTTGTTCTTCAGTAACTATATGCCAATATTGCTTCTGCCTTTTCCGGTTAACATTTTAGAACACTTTGTGAGTAAAATACTCTCCCATTACCTGGAAGACCAAAATCTCCTGGGGGAGGAGCAGTTTGGATTCAGACCAGGAAATGGCACAGAATCTGCCCTGATCCTGACCATCGACAAACACCAGATTAGGGTGGATAGCCGCCAATCAGCGGTACTGATATTGCTTGATCTATCAGGGATACAGTGAACCATAAGACACTACCGGCAATACAAGCTAGGAATGGGAACAGTGGGAATGCACTGAACTGGATAGGTTCCTACTTGTCTAGATCGCTGTCAAGCGGTCCCGCTGCCTCCACACTGCTCTGACTTTAAAATCAATAAGCATGGAGTCCCACAAAGATCAGCACTCAGTCTGATCCTCTTTACCATTTATATGAAACCCCACATAACTATCATCAAGTCCCACAACAAATGCCTGGTGAATTACGCTGATGAAGCAGAGCTGGTCTTGTCCATGGAAAGCAACAAACTGGACGCTCTGGTCTCTTTTCATAACTGTAAGTGATATAGTCAACTGGCTAGACAGTAATTCGCTCAAATTCAATGGGGGCAAAACTGAGTTATTGTGGTGCCCAGAATAAACAGGTCTTCAACTGCCTGGGTAAACTCTCAGTAGAGGTACAAAGCCTTAAATAAGGGGGCAGAAAGTTCCAATGTTCAGGCCCAATATATTTAAATGAGCGACCTCCTTGTCTTACTAAATTTACTTGTGGGATCAGTGCTAAGTACTGGCAACATGAGAATAGAGGATGATTAGGAAGGCTCAGGTGCACAAGATCCTTAGATGCTGGGGTCTTATCTTAGTCATGGCTTTATGCATAAAGCATAACGCTTTTAACATAATACGCTTATCAATAATGAGCAAATGAAGATTCCAAAGCTGGATAGGAACAGAAACATGCATCAGAACATGAAAAAGAAGAATTAGAAGCCCACAAGTAGAGCACATTGCCATAATCTAGGCAAAGAAATTATGAGCGCTTGGACATGTGTCCTTTGGGTGGACATGGGCAGGAGCCAAAGAATCTTCCTCAGGCATCTGAGAAGCCACAACAGACTGTTGATACCCTATTTAACTAATAGTCCATCATAAGCTTGATATACAGCTATATTCCAAGGTCTTTAACAGCCTATTTTGGATTAGGAAGTGACCCCTGGCTCTTCTGGCCACCATTGTTGGTTACAAAAATGCAGCTGGTTTTCCATTACAATGACTTCTGTTTTAATACAGTTTTAATCAGTTTATCCCATTCATTGAGCCACAGTGACAAGACATGGTCTAAGATTTGGGAGGAATGCTGTCCTCAACTGCAGACAAGGAGATGACAATCTTCGTGTCATCAGCATAAGAAAAGAAAGTAAGACTGAAAGCCTCCACAATGTCCGCCAAAGGGCGTATGGGACTCAGAGAGGACCCTGTTGGATTCTGAAGGGCATCTGTCATGCAGTAGAAAAGTATGATTTCAAAGTAACTTGAAAAGAGTGAGGGTGCAAAAATGAGTGGAACAATTGAAGGGTCGTACCATGGCTCCTTCATTCCACAACTCTGCTAAGAAGCACAGAGTGGGGAACAGTAATGAAGGTCACACTCAAATCCAAAAGGATAAGGGCTTCAGTTCCTCCCATATCCAAGATTATTCTAAGATTCTCTGTAACCCCAGGGAGAGAGGATTCTGTACTGTGACTGGGACAGACTCCTGACTGAGACATATGAAGAAGATTGCCTGAGTCTAGATGTTTAGATAATTGAAAGGTTACATGCTTTTCAAGAATTGTCACAGATTAAGGCAGAAGCTAAATCAACCAATAGTTTTCAATCTTAGATCTAGCCAAGAAAGACTTTTTAAGCAGAGGGACAATCTTAGCATGTTTCCACATCGTGGAAACAATGGCTTTCACAATAGACATATTCAGAAGAATGATCAAAACAGGAGAAAGAATGGAACTACACATTTTGAGAATCTACAGAGATGCCGGGTCCGAAGGGGAACCCGTCTTTGTAGAATTCAAAAGAGCCTACAAATTTGCTCCATCTACAAGGCTAAAAGGAGATAATGTTGGCTGTAGAGAAGAGACTGGAGCAGTAGACATATCCTCTTCCGTCAAACCATCAAAGGAGGCATAGTTGTCAGCAAACTACCTATAGAAGAGAATCAGCAAGTTCATAGTATTTAACTTACGAAAGAGGAGGTCGCGGTGTCAGGTGGGATGGGTCCGTCAGAGTCTTGAATATTTGAAAAAGCTGACAAAAACTATTTTGAAGAATTGTGAGCACTGTCAATTTTTGCTGCATAAAAGACTAAGTGGGCTTCTCATCATCCCCTATGATACTTCTTAATAGCTTCTCAATACTTAATTATGTCTTCCTGATTTTAGTGCTTACTTCAAACTTCCTCCAAGTATTTACAGCTTTTCTTCTGCACTAGGAGTTCTTGACTGATCCATGGGGCATGTAAATGTGCTTTCCCCTCGGTGGCAGATGACAGTGGTATAAGCACATCTAACATTGAAATTCAGGAGAATTAAAAATAGCATCAACTGTATGTGAAGAAAAACACCTTTTCAGGGTAATACTTGACCAGAGATGGTTGGAACCCAGCAGAGCCTGCATATGAAAGAAACCCCACAAAGCTAGTAAACAATGTGGTCTGAGCAGAAAAAAAGAGAAGCAGGCATGGAGAGAGAGAGAGAGAGAGAAAGAGGGAGAGGGGATGGACAGGAGAGAGAGAGGGAGAGAGAGAGAGAGAGAGAGAGAGAAAGAGAGAGAGGGAGAGAGAGAGAGAGAGAGAGAAAGAGAGAGAGGGGATGGACAGGAGAGAGAGAGGGAGAGAGAGAGAGAGAGAGAGAGAGAGAGGGGGGGGATGGACAGGAGAGAGTGTGAGAGAGAGAGAGAGAGAGAGAGAGAGAGAGAGAGAGAGAGAGAGAGAGAGAGAGAGAGAGAGAGATAAATATGGAGGTAGAGCCTTTTCTGATGTTGGCCCAATTCACTGGAACGAACTTCCTCTGTTTATCCGTGCATGTCCAAGTCTACCTGAATTTAAAAAACACCTTAAAACCTGGCTGTTTTAATGCTGCCTCTACCCATGTACCTGCCTTTCAAGCGCCGAGATGTCCCGCCGAGACGAGTCGAGCGCTATATCAAGACTCAAATAACATAACATAACATAGGGAGAGAGATAGATAGAGCAAGAGAGACAGCGATACCATCACTTTGCTGCTAACTGTAATCGAGATAGAAGGTTCAGTCACAAGCTGTTAGAATGCAGTATTTTGTCATCACTGGGTTCAAAAAAGGTTTGCTGTCTGATGCAATTGTTGGGATCAATGACCTATCAAAATAGTTGGGACAAAGGCATAAATGTGATCTCTTATGCAAGATGTTCAAGAACTCTCCAAAGAGTCATAAGGAAAGTAAAATCTATTTTATGAAATAGCTTTCTGAAAGTTCCAAAAAAAGATGATAATTGCATTATTTGAAAGGAACAAGCAAACATTTCTAGGAGTCTGCAGAGGGAAAGATTAAATAACAGATAATGTGTTGTTGAGTAAATGAAATGAGTGACAACAGCTTTATTATTTAGATTTAATAGTGTTATTAAATTGCTGCATAGGAAAGTAGCTTTCTATATTTACATCCCCAGTGATAAGAAAAATGCATAGAGGCTTTGAGAGAGGAATGCAGCAAGAAAGTGCAAATTAATTTTATTATATGCATTACTGAGAGAAGCTGACAGTTAATTAGATTAGTACAAAGAGAAATATTTGATTATTTTATGAATTGTAGATTTATATGATAGAATAATCTAGAGAGGTTATTTATTCAAGAAACAATATCTTATATTACCTTTGGCATGCATGCTGAAAGGATATATGCATGTTGATTAAATGCGTTGTTTTTATTTAAACGATGCACCCGATTTTCAGATGCATTATTGATGTGTAATGTTCATTAACATACTGATTTAATGACCTTTATTAAGAACAGTAAATGTGAGTATTTCCATATTGCTTCTATTATTGCACTCAATAATAGAACATATTGTACACTGTTCAGTTTCACACTTTAATGGTATGCGTAGGGCACTTACCCTCTGGTTTTCCTGAGAAAGTGGGAACTCCATTCATGTTTTACACCCACAGCAACACGCTATATAAAATGTGGGCAGATATAATATAGAGTTGGTCCATAGAGTGCTCGATTAATGTAGATATCCATAGACACCTTACTGACACGGTAATGAGTCTATAACACAGGTGCTCACATCATACTGAACCCAGACACCTAACCTGGAATAGACTTCTTACCTTGCCAACAAGATATCAATATTTAAGGCATGTCGTACAAAAATAAAATCTTGCCTATCTATGGCCACAGCCATAGCCACAAAAGGTGAAACAATAAATATATTATTTACTTTCTCTAGTCCTGAACTCTGAAACACTCTTCCAGCAACTATCCATCTCTTTCACTCTTTGATTTAGTTACAGAAATCCTTAAATATTCTTCTCTTCAAGGTGCACCTGGTGTATGAGCAGCAACTATTTTCCTTGGTTATCAAATTGAAGTAGCCAGGTCTAGAAGCATGTTTGTCATGTATAATTTCAAACAGTACGCTCATTAGCTCTAGTATCTGAGTTATAGAAGGCAGTGCCAAGAACAGGGAACCTTTCCAGTACAAAACCTATGCTAGACTCATGCACACACCCTTGCAAAATGGAGCAAAGGTGTGTGGCAGGAGCAAAATTCTGTGTCGGCGTTAGAGAAAACGGAGGAGAGGGCCAAATCTCTGTACATACGGTACTTTCCTGCTCTGTGCCTGTCATGCAATGCAGCACAGTATTTTTGGCTGCTGTGCTGGTGACACTTTGTCAAATCTGGCCCCTAGTTTGCTGCAATATGCAACAAATGACTCTCAGGAAGCAAGATGCTTCTTCTATAGTTGTCAGGTGGCCCTATGTCACGTGCAATATATTCAGACATTCTTTGCATAATGAATGCTGGGACTGAAAGTGTTGCTTGTTTCAATGTGAATATTGACTCAAAAAAAGGTAGAGCTGTATAAGAGAGAGAGGTAGGAGGGGAGAGCTTGTCAGAAAATGCACAAAATAGTCAGGGAATGGAGAGGCTACAGAACAACATTAGAAAACGATATAGAGAAAAGTGAGGGAGACAAAGAGAGAAGGAGACAGAGGAGAGAAAGAATATTAGACGGATGAGAGTCAGAGACAGAAAGTGATAGAGAAAGGTGGTGATAAAGCAGAAGGAACGAAAAGAAAGAGAGGCATGGAGACAAATAGAAACGAGAAGGGGAGAGAACAAGACAAATTAAGAGGTAGAGCACAAGGTGAGGGAGGGAGACATTTAACTCTAAGAGCCCTGGACATCGGCAGGGGCAGATTTATCATTATTTGGCACAGCGCAACGCAGCAAGACAATTTGATTTAATGCTCCACATCAAACAGAGAGGGCAGGAATCTGCCATATCTGTCAAGATATGGTGCATTCCTGCTCTCTCCTTGCACTGGGGCACTTGTGACAGCCTAGCGCCAAACACAGACACCCTTGCGTTAGTGTGCAAGGGTGCCTGAATTACAGGCAGGATTGTTTTTGTGCAAGAAGAGACAACATCCTACACAAAAACAATCCTTAGAGGCAGCACACTTAGAAAGAGGAAACAGTGAGGAGAAGTAAAGATATTTCTCCCAGTAGCACCTCTGTCGGGATGGCATACAATTTTGACACAATCCCAGGTTTCAGGTTCTTGGTAAATCTGCGAATGTGCCATACATGGGTGATTTTGTAGGAATAACCATGTTCCACCCATGTAATGCCTGCATGGTACAGAGTAGTGCAAGGCTTTTGCTCCCTTGAGTTACTCTGGATTTAACAAGCCATGCAGGGCCATGCAACGTCACCTTGCATGGATTTGCAAATCTGATTTACGCATTGTGTTGACCTTGCGTCGCTTTGCATTATATGAGGGTTACACAATCCAAAGATAAATCTGCCCCTTTTATGTATGGTTTACGGTTCGAAAAAAACAGTTTATTCATTTTAAAATAACAACAATAAAATACCTTGATATAATTTATTCAGTTAAGTAAAAAAAAAATTAAGTTGATATTATTCAATTGACCACAGTTCAAATAAAATGCCCTTTAAAAATATTGCTACTTTTCAGCGTGCATTTGTATCCCCAATTTTTAGCAATGTGCATGGGGTCCTCACAACTACTCAGTCTATCCCAAAAAGTTATCAAATGAAAGAGGTGTTTTCATCAATTTCCTCAATATAACCAACTACAATGTATTTAAGAGTTTCCTTTTGTGTGCCGCAGAGTGTACAATGCCTATGATATGGTTCAGTATTGTACTATGTACCATAAATTCCTGAGCAGTGACTGATTCAAAGCAAATATCATATAAATATGTTCAAGTTCCTTTTTAATAGATACTCTGCAGTATGTTGGAAATTTTAAACCATTCATATTCAATAGGTAATAGCCATAGAAAATTTTAAGTTGCAAATGATTCATTTCCTCACTATTTTCATAGCTCTTTTAATAGTGGGTTTCAATGAGTACCCGTTCTTAGCTCTTTTAACAGCAGGTTATAGTGAAGGCATTCACCACAATATTGTGTTTTAAATATTATTCTGCCAGAATATCATGACTAAAATATAGACTAACTTAATATTGTGAAGATAAAATGTATAGGGAAGTGTGTCGTTATGATACTTAACTCTACATTAATTTGGTGTGACAATATATCTTCAAGATCTGTAGACGTAGAGTTAAGAATAGTAAATCTGCATATGCGTATATATACATACCTTCACTATATTATGGTAGTCCTTATTTTGCTCACTATATTCAAGCAGAATATAGATATTTAGAACTCAATAATGTGACATTCATCCTCAGTGAAGATAGTGGTATAGAGCAGTTTGAATGTACATTCACCATACCTAGAAACTTGGTCCACTCACCTATGATTTTCATCCAATGAGTGCTAATAGGAACATTTGAGAAGTATGAAAAGATGTTATTCCTATCCACTTTTAACTTCAACTTCCAACTTACATGCTAGCCAAAGTGGCTGTGGGTCCTGATGAAGTAGCCGTAAATCAGATATAATGTAATCTTTGTATTGCAAGCTTTTATGACGGGGTTCAAAAGAACAATTATCCAGTACTGATTACATTTTTTAGCAAATATGTATCTGCCAGCCCCTTAGGGGAAACCAGTAAATTGCAATAACTATGTTAAAAAGAAGCACTTCAATTAAAAAAAAAATAGTAACTCATGTGGTAAGATTGGTCTTTCTAGCAATACAACAGTGATCTTCATCATAGCACATATGATAATAAAATGATGGTTTGGCTGCAGCATGGCAGCCATATCATACCATAGAATCTTTTGATATCTGTTAGACCTAGCAGTTCCCGCTGGCTGAGACGCATTTAAGCCAGACACAATCCACCATTCTAGATAGGATAAGCATGATACATGTGTCAAATGGCTTGTGCTCACCCTTGGGTAGCTTGGCACAGAGCAGTAATCAATATAGACACAATGGATACTATATTCGTTAGGACATGTCCAGCCAGACAGAGGTCGCAATCTTTTACTAGGTAGAAATAATAAGAAACAAAATTCCTTCAACAGTTCTTCGTAGTGGGGCACAAGCCTGTACCCTAACAAATACAAATTGGCATGGTGAAGAAAATCACAAACAGAGCAGGGCTTGTAGGCAAAAAGCTACAGATTCCTGTGGTTGATATTTATAACAGAAATTCTAGTGGCACCATTACAGCTATATAACACATAGTATACGTTTTTTGTATATGGTGCACAGAGAAGTCGACGGCGTTTCGATCCCACTATATAATCATGGGGATCATCATCAGGACACTAATAATGCCTAAAGAATAAAAGCCTCTATAGCCGAGAGCGCCCTACCGAATGATTCATGGCAGGGAGGGAGGAATTGGTTAAGTAACCAGGCGGTCCAACAATCTGGAGCCTTGGATGAACGCATTGCATTGCCAGGAAGACCGAAGCTCCGACTGACCCGGACCCTTCCCCCCTGGAACGCGATCAAGCATATCGCTGATGCGTTCATCCAAGGCTCCAGATTGTTGGACCGCCTGGTTACTTAACCAATTCCTCCCTCCCTGCCCTGACTCATTCGGTAGGGTGCTCTCGGCTATAGAGGCTTGTATTCTTTAGGCATTATTAGTGTCCTGATGATGATCCCCATGATTATATAGTGGGATCGAAACGCCGTTGACTTCTCTGTGCACCATATACAAAAAACGTATACTATGTGTTATATAGCTGTGATGG
Organism: Lissotriton helveticus; assembly: GCF_964261635.1. NCBI lineage: Eukaryota > Metazoa > Chordata > Amphibia > Caudata > Salamandridae > Lissotriton > Lissotriton helveticus. The sequence continues at coordinate 302,110,029 of NC_136068.1, read as the reverse complement.
TGCCACTAGAATTTCTGTTATAAATATCAACCACAGGAATCTGTATTTTTTTGCCTAAAAGCCCTGCTCTGTTTGTGATTTTCTTCACCATGCCAATTTGTATGTGTTAGGGTACAGGCTTGTGCCCCACTACGAAGAACTGTTGAAGGAATTTTGTTTCTTATTATTTCTACCTAGTAAAAGATTGCGACCTCTGTCCGGCTGGACATGTCATAACGAATATAGTATCCATTGTGTCTATATTGATTGCTGTGTGAATATTTCTTGTGCATGGGACTACTGTTGTTTTCAAAAATATGTTCCCCGAGGTCCTGTGCTGACTCGTTTGGGCGCCCTTGTTGACCTTTAAACAGAGCAGTAAGGCTTATCTTCAGGGCTCAAGTGTAAAATATTGGCACATCACCAACCTGGCAACACACTGAGTAAGCCACAAAAAGACTCCACACCCTATGTATAAAACACTGGTCTTTGTATTACACGCACACACACACATCGAAATCAACACGATATATGCATTGAAATCAAAATTATCTGCACATTGAATATGTACTTTACAGTTATAGGCAATCATCAAACTTTCCCATTAGCAGATAAGTGGCACACCATATATCCCCCTATTCGGAGGTAATCAACAATCACGACAGCCCCAATATCACACACACCAACATTTGCAACGGTCAGGAAATCACAGGTCTTTGACTACGCCTCGTATCCCAGTCCTGCACTTACTCAACTACCTCAGTCAATGATACACATTGCCCCTGCTGGCCACACATTGATTAGAATGTCGGAACCACTTAAAGCAGAAAGAAACAGTTACTTAGTTTATTCCATCCTTATTGGGTCTCCAGGCATCGGACAGCATCTGCACAAGTGCAGGATTGCTATCCCCCCATAGGCAAAAGGATGTGACCCAGGAGGCTGGTGCACTTCCAAGTATAGAGAAATGTTTCCCCTCAGGTGGAGATATGAGCTGCCATAGCTCTCGACAATCAGCTGTAAGTGCCTACAAGGCACAATAAAACCACTTGGGACCCGTCACGATGTTCTCCACAACAAAGTACCTTGTGGTGTGGCTCCAGGGAGAGGGAGGCTGTGACCTCAGATGGAAGCCACAATGTCAGGCACTGATGTCCTTCTGATCTGAAGGTTGAAGATAGTCTCAGCTCCAGGCTTAGGTTCCCAAACACCCCTTGGATACTACAAGCGCCAGAGTGCAATCTAGCACAGGTCCCCTGGTTCAAGCACGGGTCCCTCAGACTCTGCAAGCTTCCCCTGCACTCCTTGAACTCCTCCCATCCTGGCACCTCAGGTGGGCTGCTGATATTTAAGAGCACACTCCTGTGCACAGTGTGATGACAGAGTTCATCAGAATGATCATTGTCCCAAACGACGATCACTTCAACCCATTTCTGCCACACCTTGTGAGATCCTTACGATCTTGTGGAAATGAGAAGATAATTTGTATCCCCGTGATCTGGTGGACAGGAGGCCAGGCAGCCGGCCTTTGGAAAGTACCTGGCGACCTGGGGCAGGAAAGTTGGCACTTAGCTGCCGGTCAGCAACATCCAGGCAGAATTCACCAAGAGATAGCCCCCTTCCTGGAGCATGACAAGCTCCAAGCCAGTACAAGTCTGTGGATAATCCTAGTGAATTCCCTCCTGCCGTAATGATTCCTTGGGTCAATGTCCCAGCATTGAACCGGCGTAGCATGGTTCCAAATCGAAAAGCATCTCTAACTTCCGAGGCCAGAGCCCCAGTAGATAAACCCTCAATGGCCTTTGAAGAAGCAGTCAGTTCAAAAGGCCACCTTTGAAATGCACAGGTTCTCTGTAAATGCTGTCCTGTCTGCCATCTTACCCTGGGAGGTTTGATCACTATCTTTAGTGGGCCAAGACCCTCCCCTTTTAGAATACAGATGCCAATTCCACCCCCACATAACTGTCCCAGAGAGGCCTCTCAGAGTCAGAGGTCTGCGGTTTCCCTTGAGCACCTAGATTATGGCCTTCTATCAGGAATGCACAGATGTAGCTATCCCCCTAGCATCCAAATGTGAACTGGAGACAGGCTGGTAGGCACACAGGCCCATGAGCTTCAAAATGCCCACTTTTCCAAAATGACATTTCCACACATGTAATCTTGAATCCATTTGCACTAACGGTGAGGATTTGCCATTAAGAACTCATTGATACTAAACACTATACTGTTAATATTCTGCACATAGGGAATCCTGCTCAATAGACTTTCCCTACATTTCCCCATGCTAATCCAAAGCAAGAAGCTGGCCCCGTTGTACCAAACACACCATCCACTGCCATTCACAACCCTTGCATGTAACCGACACGCACACATGCCCTACCTCTTCCCGACACTAAACCCTGTCCTCAGAGAGAACTGCGATATAGCAAGTGACATGCAGAACCTTGGCACATAGCTTTTTAACTGCCAAGGCAAGTAACAGTGATCCGGGCACACAGGCCCACCAGGGCAAACCTGTGGCACAATCGATGAGCTACCTCTGTGGATGGCAGAACCGGTGCTGCAGGTCCATGTAAGAGCATTCAAGGTACATGCCCTGGATATATGTCTTACCCCTAGACAAGGGACTTACAGCTAACTCAAATCTGACAATCATGTATACACAAACCACCAATATGTATATCACAAGCACAGTGCTTTGGTACTGAATGGCAGTGTTAAAGCACTCAAAGTCCTAAGGCTAGCTAGCACCTAGTTCAGCGGAAAACTGGGAAGGAGAAAAGCAAAAGGTCGAGGGAGAGCACCCTAGAAAGGGCCATTTCCAACAGTATCCCATTCACGCCCTAAAAATAAATAAAAGAATGCAATATGCTCTCCATTTTATGTTACGAGGGCAAATATTACACAGTCAACAAATGATATGGCTTGCTATTTCAGCAGGACATAACCAAAGTAATATAACAGCTGTAGGCAAGGACACTTTGCATTCAGCGTACTTAAAAGCATAGAAAAAAGATCGCCTCAAGATTAAAATATGCAGATTCATGAGATGTAACTCTTCCTTTAATCTACTTTCTTCCTGGCTAGATAATAATGATCTTTCAATGAAATATATTCCTGCAAAACTCATTATGCCGCTTACTTCTGATGCTTTGAGGCAAGTGGCTGATGAGAAACCTCTCGAGATGGAATAAAGGTTGATATACAAGATGTACCTTTTTCTACGTCATTAAAAGAACATTCACAGATTTTATCCTGAACACAGTTAGTCCGATGTTGAAAGTTTTCGAGACCACAATTGCTTTGAATTTCTCCTTAATTTTATTAGATGGATTCAATGGGTTAATATGAAAGCAGATACCCACTACATCTTAGGCACATAGTCTATCCTTCAGACAGGAATGGTGGTGAAAGGAATGGGCTATAAGGACCAAAACCCTCCTCCAGAGTACATGCTGGGGTCCACAGATGGTCCACAATTCCAGATTTGTGCATTTGTAGAAATAAAGAAACTCCAGAGAGGATATATGCATATCTATTAACTTGACCATGATTTTATCAACAACATCAGACTCTAAGGCAAGCCACAGACATGACATGGGAACTGCAATCTTACAGGTGAATCTAGCCCTGGGCAAGTCATATTTTAGGGCATTCTGTTTGGAACAACTTAAAATGTATTACCCATATTCTCCTAGTTCAAGTATCATGATGCCACACAATATTGAATTATACATTAAACTTTCAAAAACGGAGATATACAAAATCAGCCAAAAGACAAAGCCGCCTAGATCCCGCCATTAAAAAAGAAAACTGGGCAACCAAATATAAAGGCCTATCTTTTGTTTTTTGGGTGTAGCTGCTTTTTCCACTGCACCAATTGTGAGAAATCAGAGTCTAACAAGGCTGTGTGTCCTATTACAGGAAAGACACTGTAGGGAAGAGTTTGAGAATGTTTAGTATACTAGTACATGGTATTAAAACAGGAAATGTGCAGCTAGTGCTTGAAATTGCACCATTAATTGATGGATATTTATCATCACAAATTCATCTCTCTTCACAGTTGGCATTCTCAATGCAACAGTTGTGCTCATTCAGTGGAGGTCTTCATCTGAGCAAATTATTTCCAGACCCAAACTGGTGTAGGTCAGCTGGTTGTGTGGGTTATCCTCCAGGACGTGCTCTCCATGGGAATGAGTGAATCTTCCAACATTTAAAGTTAACCGGTGTGAATGATGAGTGTGTAGTGAGCTGTCTCTGTGTGGTGGTTCACAGTGGGGATTCAGATCTTCTGGCCCCCGGCTTAACCTGTGTTGGTTATGGGACTGTTGTCTAGAGTCAATTGAACCTGTGCCCTTCAAAATAACCTTGTTAGTTGAATGTCTGAGTCCTTCTCTGAGATTGTATGGAGCTCTTCTATGTCTAAGACTGTGTTCCTTATCTAGGCACTAATTAAATTAAACTGCTGGGTTTTCATTCCCCTTTCTCAGTGTAATTGGGACAGGCTTGCCCATTTCTTCTTCTGTTTGGGTGCAAGATCCTTCTGATGTTGTGTATTGCTCAGCGGTGATAGTTCCTATGTCCCTGTGTCCTCTGTACCTGTTCCTCCTTGTCTAAACAGAGGTGTGCCTGGGTTCTCTTACCAAAGAATGCCTGGTTTTCTGTTCCCGGCAAGCGCTTTCCCTGAGAGCCCTTGTCCTTTAGATTCTATGTCCAGGTCCATTGGGACCTACACATGGATAAAGACAGACAGAAGACAGGTACACTCCTATCAAGGGGTTAAGCTATCTTTATCAGCTACTCCTACACTTCTTCACTTAACAAAAAACATCTTAAATCAATAGGAGTGGAAAACTGGGAAGCAGCCCATTCACTGCCATAGCATCACCTACGCTGGCAAAATAGCTCTTTGGATCAATGGGGCTACTGCAGAGGTTTTCTTGCAAGCTGAAGTTGAGAGGTTTGAATCCCATCTCTGCTTTTCATCCTTCCAATATCAAGTAGAACAGAACAAGGGATGTATTTACTGCACCTGGGCAGTACTACAAATAGAGAACACTATTTGCACCGTGGCATACCTTGAAATTGGTGCACCTGTAGGATTGTGTCTCTTCATCAATGAGACTCCCTTTTCCCTATCCAGAGGGCTACTCTCAGAGGGTGCACTCACTGAATGTGCGCCACTTTCAGTGGTGCAAATTCAGTGCACCTGGTGACAGGCTTTTTGACTATGTGCCCGTGTCCATAATAAGCAGCAGCGCAGAGGCAAAGTGTTTCCCTTAATTGCATGGGGCCACGTCCCCAAGCAAATGAGTGTTAATCCTCTTAAGATATTGCCAGTGCTGAATGTGCCCCTGAGGCACTATCATTAATACAGACCCTGGTCAGTATTTTTACCCCTAGGCTAAGTGTTTACCAGGAGTAATAAATTCCAATTGTTCCGAGTTTGGCACTGGAGAATGAGGCATAAGATGTGGTATCTGTACTTCTTGCCGCATTATATGTTTCTCCATTTTTCGAGCCTATTTTCCCTGATATACCTTCCTAGGTTTTTTTTTATCCAGACATTAGTCCAGTGAAAATTCGGGGTATGCTGTAATTTCTCCTACCAGTATTCACTGGGAAACAACCTTTACAACGCAGTCATCACATGGCACTATATTTACAATGCAGTCATTACATCGCAACTTCCTTTACAACACATGTCACTACAACGCAACCATTACATTGCATGTCACTACACCTCATGACACTACAACGCATGTCATTACAACGCATGTCATTACAACGCATAGTACCCCTACACTATCCAACACTTACCCTACTGCTACACCTCCCTGGAGTTAGAATAGTAATTTTTACCCCTACACTATCCAACACTTACCCTACTGTTGCACCACCTGGACTTAGAATAGTAATTTTTACCCCTACACTATCCAACACTCACCTTAAATGCAATGCAATGGTAAGTGTTGTAATGGTATGCGTTGTAAAGGTATAATGCGAAGTAATGAGATGCGTTGTAAATGTAGTTTTCAAAAATGTGTTGTAATGGCCTGCGATGTAAATGTATGCATTGTAAGGGATGTTGCGGTGTAAAAACGGCATTGTAAAGGCATGCGTTGTAAATGTATGTGTTGTAACGTCATACATTCATATTCACTATGTGGGATATTTTGCCTATGGGCAGGGCCAATGGAATTATGCGATTTTGTGGCGGCTGCATTTTCCGCATTATTATGAATTTGCCACATGTGCCAGATAATACATCATCTGCTGCATAATCTGCAGATTATAATAAACCTAAAATTTGTCTTTAGCTCAAACGGATCAAAATGTACTAAACACATGCTGCTTGGCAGTGAAAGGCCCTTTCCAAAGGTTGACTGGACATCTTTATATTATTGCTAGATTTGGGTGTTAAACTGCTACTAATAAGTCGGAATCTGTGCACGGACAGCGTTAGCAAGTAAAAAATGATGTAGGGCCATATGTATGAAGGTACCCATTTGCGATTCTGAAATAGTGATTTTTAAGAAATCGCTATTTCAGAATCGCAAATTGGTATGTATGTACAAATTCGCATTTTTTTGAGAATTCTTAGTATTCCTTAATTGCGATTAGCAAATTGTGAGTCGCAATTAAGGAATACTTTCCCATTCATTTCTATGGGCCAGGAGGCCCATAGGAATGAATGGGAAGGTATTCTCAATTTTGCGATTCGCAATTTGAAAATCGCAAATTGAGAATAATTTCAAGGGTGCAGGGGTGTCCAAAGGACACCCTGTTGCACCCATGAAATATGAATGGGTGCACATGTGGTGCACATACATGCCCTAAGGCCATGTATGTGCGTCACATGGCACTTTGAAAAATGCTGAAATGTGCATTTTTCAAGGAAATCGCAACTTACCACCAACTAGAAGTTGGTGGTAATTTGCGATTCCTTACGGGCATTTTGCTAATTTTTTGGGCTTCATACATTGCATTTAAGGAATCACAAAATTTGCGATTCCTTAAATGCAATTGCAAAATAAGGAATCGCAAATTTTGCGATTCCTTATTTTGCACCAGATTTTACTTCATACATATCATTTTGCTAATTCGCATTCACAAAGGCCTTTGCGAATGCGAATTTGCTTCATACATATGGCCCTATTTAATTAAGTAATATTATTAGAAAATGTGCTGCATTACGAACCATCATTTGTCTTTTCTGGCTTCTTAATTTAGGTAACCTTCCGCATAATTTGGTCCTCTTATGCCGTATAATTCCAGTGGTCCTGTCTATGAGGTATTTAACCATGGAGGTAATTACTCGACAGTTGGGAATACTGATTCCTTTACAAACCCGTTTGCACAGAGAGCAAAGTCCACATCCAACATAGCGAATTCTCAATCATGGACTAGCATGTACGCAGTGGCATACGACTGTCCACTGAAAAGCGCTTGGCCACCTCATATGGGCTACAAAGTGCTATTAGAAGTGCTTTCAATGGTAATATAGAAGTGCAGGTAATCCCTATTTAGAGTGCCTGTTTGCTCCTGGGAAGCGCCGGTACCCTCCCATAAAATGTATTGCAGCACTGGTGAGAAGTGCTGGTACAATGCCCTTTAAATAAAAAAAAGTGCAGCTACTCGGTAAAAGTACCTGCCCATTTTAAACACCGGATATTAGAATGCAATGGGTGTATGCAAGAGGGCTGTTCCGCCACCACCTCGCTCTGCCGAGCAGTGGCTGTCACCCGTGTAGAGAGCCACCCGGGCTCTCACCTACAATGTATCTTTTCTAGCACGCACGCACACGCAGCCTCGGGGCGGGCTCGCCCCTAGGTATAAATAAACAAGCGGAAGACCGCTCGTGGTCTTTCCGGCTAACTGCATATCTGAGTCCGTGTGTCCCTTTACTGTGTCATCACACACGTGGTAGGCCTTACCTCACCACTTTACATTGGCGACGAGGCCGGCTCTCTGCCCACGTGTGCCCGGTGCCTCTGGCCTGCTGTGCTGCCTGCATCCGGCTGCGGTGCCCACCCGCTGGTGTGTGCCGGTGTCCCCTGCTGTCGAGGCCCGCCCACGCGTCTCCCGTGAGGGAGCGCCTTCAGCCGGCGGGACTCGTGGAGCCGGCGCGCTGCTTCAGGATCCTGCGGGTGAGTGCACCGTCTGCCCCGCCTGCGCGGCCCCGCCTTGCCTCCTCTCGTGTGCCTGCGCGGAGGAAGGGCGCCGGCTGGCCGCTGGTGCTCCCCGGATCCCCAACGTGCCTGTGGCCTGAGGGGACTCCGCCTGCTGCTTCCGGCGAAGGCGCGCATGCAGCGCCCCTGCAGCGGGACGCGCTGAGTGCCGCATCTGGCCCCTCCCGCCTCGCTCCTGCTTCCGCTGCTCACAGAGCGCCCGTCTCTGCTGCTGCCACGTGCCGCTAGTGCTGTGGATGAAAAGAAGAGGAGGAAAGAAAAAAAAACAAAAGGACAGAAAAGCAGTGAAAAGGGGCACAACTAGCGGCCCACAATACAAATAAAATAAAAGAAGCCACATAGTGGGGGCACATCAAGCATTGTCAAATACAAGGACTCTTGCAAGCAACAGCTACCGCCCAGAACTCCAAGCACCACACGCACACCGCGTCTGCGTCCCCTGCGCCCAGCACCTTGTGCCCGTCCACACGACGCTCGCACCCGGAAAGCACCTGCACGGCCTGTGTGACACCACGTCATGAATCAGGACGGAGCGGCCCAAGACGGGGCTGGCCAGCCCCCCCAGCAGGTGATCCAGCCGCCACCAGTCATGCCTGCAGCTCAACCGCCGACCCCAGCTCAAGCTCAAGCTGGAGCAATGGCCCCAGTGGGTCCCCCCACTCCTGCGCCTCACGCGCATCAGCACGCCGGCGCGGCGCCCATACCGCCATTTAGCGAATCTGCGGACCCAGCGACGGCTGCCAGCCGCTGGAAAGCGTGGGTCGGTCGCCTCAATTTATATTTCAAGGGCACCAGAGAGACTGATGGAACTGTGAAGAGGTCGCTCCTCATTCTGTATGGGGGTCAAGAAATCTATGATCTGTTTGAGTCGCTCCCCAACACTGGGCCGGAGGACAACTACGAGGCCGCGGTGGCGGCCCTCAATGCGCATTTTGATCCACAGCTTAACAATGACTTTGAAAAGTTTAAATTCAAACGTGCCTGGCAGATGGACTCCGAGTCGGTCGACATGTACTACTCTCGACTCCGACGGCTTGCAAGCACGTGTCCGTTCACCAATCCTCGTGACGAAATCAGGGATCAAATTATTGTTGGCTGCAAGTCCAAGCTGCTGAGGAAGTTAATACTGAGGCAACCGGGAATCACTCTCGACGAGATCCTCGTCCTGGCTAGATCGCATGAACTGTCCGATGCCCGTGCAGAGGAGATGGAAATAGCGCTGCGCACCCCGGTGATTGCCCCGTCGGCGGCGAGGGCCCCGACCATCAAAGAAGAGCGTGTGGATGCAGTACACAGACGATTCCCGCCCATAAGGCCGCGAGGCGGCCCGCCGAGAGGCGGTCAGTGCGGGTATTGCGGCGAAGATCACCCTGCCTCCGCCACGTGTGGCGCCAAAGGCAAGACGTGCCTCAAGTGCGGACGCCTTAATCATTTCGCCGCCGTCTGCCGAGGAGGGAAATTCCGGTCAGCGGGCCCGCGCGCCAGGACTATGGCACAGCGTGTCCGGCAGCTGTCTCTCGACCAGGAGAAACCCCCTCCCGACACGGAGGCTCAAGACCGCCGGCCCAGGTACGAGGACGATGAAGATGACGAAGTGTATGTCATCTCCTATGTGAGCCGGGCATCCACGAAAAGACGACCGCCTCCCATGTGTTCCGTCTCAGTTGATGGGACGAGTGTCCACGCGCTGATCGATACGGGGGCGTCCGTGAACGTCATGGACTCGGACCAGTACGAGCGCATGTCCCCGAAACCATCACTGGCACCGTCTGCGGCACGCATCTACACCTACGGAGGGACGGAACCTATGCCCCTTCGAGGAGTGATCCAGACCACCGTTGTCAACGGAGAATATTCCACAGTGACCAAGTTCCACATCACCGAAGGCAAGAAGGGCACCCTCCTGAGCTGCCACACAGCAGAGGACCTGGGACTGGTGTTTTTCGCGAACCAAGTGCACCAAGCTCACGCGGATTTCATGCTGAAAGACTTCCCCGAACTGTTCAAGGGCCTCGGCAAACTCCGAGGAAAGAAGTTTAAGCTGCATATCGACGCGACTGTGAAACCTGTCGCTCTCAGGCACCGGCGAGTGCCTTTCAACCTCAGGCCTCAAGTGGAGGAAGAGCTTCGCAAGCTTGAAGAGTTGGGGGTAATCGAGAAAGTGTCGGGCCCGACACCCTGGGTCTCACCGCTGGTAGTCGCCCCCAAACCGAAGCAGCCAGGGGCCATACGTCTCTGCGTGGACATGAGACTTCCCAACACCGCTGTGAAGCGCGAGAGGCACATCACTCCTACCATGGATGATATCATAGCTGATCTCAACGGGGCGAAGTGGTTCTCCAAACTGGACCTCAACTCTGGTTATCATCAGCTGGAGTTAGAGCCTGCTAGCCGGTACATTACTACATTTTCGACGCACGTGGGGCTGCGTCGCTACACCCGGCTCAGTTTCGGGGTCTCGTCGGCAGCGGAAGTTTTCCAAAACGCCATTCGAGAGGTACTATCTGGTCTTCGGGGGGTGATCAACCTGAGTGATGATATCCTCGTTTACTCTACGACCCTCGAAGAACACCATGCCAACTTGAGGGCAACCTTGCAAAGACTCGCCGACAGCGGCCTGACCCTCCATCGCGCCAAGTGTGCCTTCTACCAGGAGTCAGTGGACTTCTTTGGTTACGTCTTCACGAGGGAAGGCCTGAAGGTTGATCCCAAAAAGGCAGAAGCCATCAAAGCAGCCAGCACCCCGCGGAGTCAAACGGAGGTCCGCAGTTTTCTGGGCATGGCCACATACTGTGGCCGGTTCATCCCGAACCTAGCTGACATAGCGGAACCCCTCCGAGCCCTCACACGTGCTGATCAGAAATGGGACTGGACTGCAGCCGCCAACAAAGCGTTCCAGGCCGTCAAGGCCGGTCTGTTGGATGACACCACCATGGCTTACTTCCAGCCACGAAGGCGCACTGAACTGATTGTCGATGCCAGCCCAGTAGGGTTGGGTGCCGTCCTGCTACAAGAGTACGGACCTGAAGAGTGGAAACCCGTTGCCTATGCTAGCAAGGCCCTGTCTGACACTGAGACCAGGTACGCACAAATTGAAAGAGAAGCCTTGGCCATCAAATGGGCGTGCCAGCATTTTCACCTCTACCTATGTGGACAGGAATTCACAGTAGTCACAGACCACAAGCCCCTCCTGCCCCTCTTTGCGGGGACGTCACGGCTTGCTCCCCCGCGCATCGAACGGTGGGCTGTCCAGTTGCAGGGCTACCGGTTCAAGGTGGTGTTCAGGCCAGGAGCACACAATCCCGCCGACTACCTGTCGCGACATCCTGATGTCATCCCACCGAAGGCCCTCCCAGACGAAGGGGAAGAAGTAGAGGAGATCGTACACATGATCAGCCAAGCGTCGTGCCCGGAGAATATGTCACTTCAGGAAATTGGTGACGCCACGGCAGCGGACAAAACCCTCGTGAGGGTTAGACAAGCACTCGAGGGGAATCGCTGGGCCCGTTTTCTTGATGGCGCATCTTGCCTCCGGCCGGAGGTGAGTCATGCCCGGCAGCAGTTGTGGCAGGTACGGAATGAACTGAGCATCGGAGACCAGGGAGTGGTGTTACGCGGACACCTCATCGTCATGCCCGAAGGCCTTCAGCAACGAGCCCTGAGTCTAGCCCACGTGGGACACCAAGGGATGGCTAAAACCAAGGCCCGCTTGAGGAGTAAAGTGTGGTTTCCCGCGATGGACAGCCAGGTGGAAGATATGATCCGGTCCTGCCACGCCTGTACGATCACGGGTGGAGACCCTGCCCCAGCACCCGTCCTCACGGAAGAGGCACCTCAAGCCCCGTGGGCCCAACTCAGCATTGACTTTGGTAGCTTCCCGGACGGTCGGCACATGTTGGTGCTGGTCGATTCTTTTTCAAAATTCCCAATTGTGGAAGTCATCGCGTCCACTGCATTCCCGCAGGTCAAGAAGGTCTTAAACCGAGTGTTCGCCACGATGGGGCTCCCGGAAGAAATCAAGTCCGACAACGGACCCCCCTTTCAAGGGAGAGAGTTTCAGGTCTACCTAGAAGCTCTCCGGATCAAACATCGGAAAATCACACCCCTGTGGCCACAAGCTAACGGGGAAGTCGAGAGACTGATGCGAACATTAAATAGAGCACTCAGGATAGCAGTAGACAATGGTGAAGACCCGGAGACTGCTCTGGACGATTTCCTTGGAGCCTATCGTCAGACGCCTCATTCGACGACCAAGTGTGCCCCTTCCCATGTACTGTTCAAGCGAGCTCCAAGGGACGGCATCCCCACGACAAGCACGTGGGTACCGGAAGAAAGGAACGCGGAGGCCATACAGTCCCGACGACAAACCACGAACATCAAAGCCAGTGTGCATCGTCATGCCAAAGAACCCACTCTCCGGGAAGGAGATGTGGTCATTGTCAAGGATCGCCATCCTGGGTGGAAATTTCGGACTCCCTTTGAGCCGGAAGTGTGGACAGTGGAACGAGTACAAGGGACCATGATTACCGCCACGAGAGATGGCCAAGCTGTGACGAGAAATGTCTCGTGTTTCCGGAAGGTAACCAACGCCCGAGGCGGGCATCAGAGAGCAGAGAGAATGGTACCAGGAGTCCTCGAAGACGTGGACTTTGACAACTTTCCTAGTCCTGCACCTACTCCGCCAAGAGTGGACGCTCCGCCAAGGCCAATGTCACCCGGCCCTGAAGAGAAGCGGAGTCAGCCAAGGGTCGAAGATGCGAGCGATGGCCCAAGGACAGCCCCGGCTGGGGTTGGCGAGCTACCTCGGACCCAGACTCGTCGCTATGATCTGCGGCCCAATCCGAGGCCGAGTCAACGGTTGCTGGACTTTGCCTGGTCATCTCCGTGAACATGAGTCTCCGAAAGTGCCTGCTGAGAAGGACTAAAATAAAGGAGGGATGTAGAGAGCCACCCGGGCTCTCACCTACAATGTATCTTTTCTAGCACGCACGCACACGCAGCCTCGGGGCGGGCTCGCCCCTAGGTATAAATAAACAAGCGGAAGACCGCTCGTGGTCTTTCCGGCTAACTGCATATCTGAGTCCGTGTGTCCCTTTACTGTGTCATCACACACGTGGTAGGCCTTACCTCACCACTTTACAACCCGGAGGCTGGCTCTGACAGACACGGGGCCAGGCAACAACGAAAGCTGCTTCGGGAAAGGGCCTGGCAGGCAGCAGCCGCTTCCACTCAGGTGGAAAGCAGAAGAAATGGCAACAGCGCGGACGACCTTGTCACTTGCCCTTAGTTTCCCTCCCGCGTCGCCGCCTCTGCCGGATACCTCGTCTCCTGTCAGCGCGCTCTATCTCCTCATATGACACGGCGGAGAGCGCGAGGCAGAGCCGGGAACATACCCCGGGGCTCTGCTGACTTGCATGCTGGAGCTCGGTGCTCAGGGCCTGAGATAGGGATAACCGCGAGCAAGGCCTGGTTTAAGGGGACATTATCGCTTTGTTTTCGCGCCATAAAGTGCAGGTGCTCTCGTAACTTGGTCGAATGGATAAAAACGAAAAGTTATGTTTGGGATGTAATGTGATAAAATCCAATTTGGGGTAGCAGGGCCCAAATACAAATGTGTTTATCGATAAGGCAAGTCTGTATGTGGGCGCATGCGTGCCAAAAAATAAACCGGGAGCGGCCAAACAAAGGGTCTGGGTGGCTCCAAGGGCCCCCTTGCACCAGCCTAGTCCTGAAAATGTCTACCTTGTAAATCACTCAACAAAGATCGTGTAAAAACACGATAATAGTGCTTAAAAGTTGTTAAAAAAAATGGGGCCTCATTTATGAGGCTATGCGTCACTTTTACACTGCTGGTGCGTCACTTTTTGTGACCCACCAGTGGCGTAAAAAATGCGCCTTGTTGCGCCATATTTACAAAGTGACGCATCTAGGTAGATGCATCACTTTGTAAACCACTGCGCCACATTATACCTGCGCCAGGTATAATGTATGCAAGGGGGGCGTATTGACGCAAGAAAGGGTCGTAGAAGTGACGCAGTGAAATCTATGTGATTTTACTGCGCCACTTCTAGGACACAAATGCGTCAATTTCTTACGCCTGCCTCACAGCAGGCGTAAGACTGACGCAGGCCCTTTCAAAAGGGGCTTGCCCCATGTGAAAAGATACATTGCTGGAGTTGCGTCACTTTTGTGACACACTCCAGCAATGCGCCACTTTTGCGCCATACAGATACATCAGAAATACTGACGTATCTGTAACTCCTTGCGCCATGATGCGTCTTACTGTAAATATGACGCATCATTGGTGTCGCAAGGAGGGCGCAGTGAAAAGTGACGCATCGATGTTTTCACGCAGCGAGGCATCACTTTTCATAAATGAGGGCCAAATGTGTTTATCGATAAGGCAAGTGTGTATGTGTGGGCGCATGCGTGCCACAAAATAAACAGGGAGAGGGCCAAACCAAGGGTTTGGCTGGCTCCAAGGGCCACCTTGCACCCGCCCAGTCCTGAAAATGTCTGCCTTGTAAATCACGCAACAAAAATCGTGTAAAATCAATGATAATAGTGCTTAAAAGTTGTAAAAAAATGGTGTTTAGTTAATATGGGAAGCGTTTCGCCCAAGTATATCAATTTATTTCACAGCATTGAAAGACATTTATTAAAGGCAATATTTTTTTAAACAGGAGCTTAGCCCGTCCTGACGATGCTGTTAGTGAGCTACAAGTGAAGTAAGTCTGTTGTCCGGTGTACCCTATATGCCGTCAATATTCTAACTATAGAAGGAGCGACATTACAGTGTATTAAATCAAGAACAAAAGGTTTTAGCACAGTGAACACCCTGAGCTAATATATTTGAAGGTGCTGATGAAGGCTCAGTGAAATAAAATGTTCGCCTAGGATCAGTGCTTTAAATGGGCCAGTACTGTGCCGTACGGAGTACCGTCACTTTTTTATTTTGAGAGGGAGAGTACAGGCACTTCTCAAGAGAAATGCTCTACTTTTAATTGGAGAGTAATGGCACTTCTCAGAAACAAGCAGGTACTCTGCTACAGAAACCCTGCACTTCTATTTTTCCATTTCAAGCACTGCCTAGGATCACATATTTTGATCAAGCAGTAAGGCCGGGATTGAACCCAGGTTTTCTAGTTTCACTGTGTACTGCTCAGGCACTAGATGGGTAGCACGCGTCCCACTTTTACATCAAAGGCAAGTGCTTTTTTTGTTGTTCTTGGAGCATCATGGGTGGCAGGCAGAAACCACATGAAAGCTAGGCTTGCTTTCGGCCCGAGGGTCGAACAAGGCCTGGAGTTGAACCAGAGGCAGGGGGAAAAAACCACCCACACACAACCCACACACACACACACATATGTCTTTTTTTCATGAAAGAAGGGGATGTGTACTTTAAAGTGCTGACCGATTACTGGCAAAGCTAACCACATACTTTAAACAGTGAAATGCAAGTGCATAGCTTCTATGTTCTGGGAGAAAACTGCAGCCAACAATATGCATGTTGGGACTTGTAGTTTAATTTCCCCCATTACATGGGATGGTAGTTCCCAGCATACAAGTGTTCTTGGCTAAAAAGAATGCAGTACCTGGAAGAGTCACAAGTCGACCTGAGGAAATTCGACAGTTGCCAGGGTTTTATCATCAAAGAAGGTATTTTTTGCATAAATGTGTGTGTAAGAGGATGGAAATGGTTTTTAATGTTTCGGGGTGGGAGGAGACAATGACATTTTGTGTTAAAAATGTGAAAATCGGAGGAAACCATGACGAAAAGGTACATTATATTTTTTGATATCTGAGACAATTTGCCAGCAGTATTATAACAATAAGCATTAGCTTAGCTAATAAATCAAACGTTGAAGTGCCAACCTAAGAAAACACAGGCATTGACAAATAGTGTCACGATTCAGTGTACTGTTCTGCTGTAGAATTTCCTGGAAGGAAGAATGACATGCCAAAAAGCAGACCGGATGAGTACATTATTTGAAAACATATTCAGACAAAATACATTAGTAGTGAATGGTCTTTATTGTTTAAGTTAATTAAAACCATAACAATTTTAATAAAATTAAAGCAGTCTGCAGAGGAAGATATGCTGTACATGTTAAAGTCTTGATTACCATTAATACAATTTGCAGCTTTTGATAACATGATATCAAGACAGTATTAGCACCAATGTATATACATGTTAGACTTATTGGTTGTCCGCTGAAGAACCAGTTACAAATAGATAAAATAATATTAAACAGTATATCAGTGGTTTCCTCTTTTTAGTAAAATACCATTTAAAGTATCAGTTCAAATAAATTTTTTATATAAAAGTAAAAACTTTACAAGTCTACAATTAAGTTGCGGATCATATGGATGAAGACACTTTAGTATAGCTGACCTACAGGTGCACATGCCCCTATCTTTAAAAGAATGTATTAACAATAAAAGACGATTTATTTTTAAAACGGAACATATACAAATAACATAACATGTGTATTTGTAAAGCGCACGTTCACCACTACGGGTATCTTGGCGCTGAATAACAGATGTTTGTTGTTACCCAACTCAATGGTACTCATTTTATCAACCTCAGATGGATGAAAGGCTGAGTGGACCCACCGGGATTTGAACCTGTGACCATGAGGTCGAACACAGGCCCCTGCAGTAGACGCATTAGTCCCCTGAGCCATCAGACCTGGATCACAAATCAGGTGAATAAAGTCCTGCTTCGGAGCACCACATAATGAACATGACGGAGGGCCACTATATTTCCAGAGGGGTTGATCAGCATTAGCCGGTAGTGCCCCAAGACGTATTGCTAGCAATTTCCTTTTTAGATGTATGGAGTACGTTATGTCCAAGTAAGCCGCTGGTTGTAAGATCGTATAAGATTGCAGTACCATCCAGGCACGAGAGCGCCTGCTGAATATAGTTTTGTCCTCCGTTAACAAGTGTCTTTTTGCTGCTTCATTTATTAGTTGTCGAAATGTTGTGAATGGTAAGTTCAGGTTCCATAATTCTGACAGCTTCGTTAATTTTATTGATAACTGCAAATACTTATGATAAGCTGTTCGGGAATTATTCTCTTGAGCTTCCCAAATGGCGCTATTAAGCGGATTCTGGCAGTTTAACCACATTTTGTACCATAGTTTTATTGTCGCATACATTCATGCTAGATGTTGTTGCAGTAAACCAAATTCTAGGGGAATCCGCGCTGGAGAGGAATTTCTCGGTAAAGCA
Source organism: Lissotriton helveticus (assembly GCF_964261635.1). Classification (NCBI taxonomy): domain Eukaryota; kingdom Metazoa; phylum Chordata; class Amphibia; order Caudata; family Salamandridae; genus Lissotriton; species Lissotriton helveticus. Next base: position 302,092,621 of record NC_136068.1, on the reverse strand, counting down.
AAAACTGTTCTATATGCCTTGATTTGCATTCTCTCAAGGACTGCTGCTTCCTTGCCATGTTGAACTTCAGTAGCATAAGCTAAAGTCGGCAAGAGCTTCACTTTAACAACAGCCAATAATGGTTTAAATGATGGACCGCTGAAACACTTTGCTACTGAGCAAAAAGTATATATCAATCCGTTTCCTTTCTTGATTAAACCTTCATTATGTGTTTTAAAATTAAATCTGCTGTCAATATTTAAGCCGAGGTATTTATAATTTGGGACTCCCTCCAAGTTCACTTTGCCCAGTTTGAATTGTTGTCTTACCTGCAAACGGTGACTTATTGTCATGACCTTAGTTTTCGCTATGTTTATTTCTAGTAGATTATCCTTCGCAAATTTGCCCAATATGTCAATCCCTCTTTGAAGCCCTACTTTTGTTTGACTTAACAAAACTATATCGTCCACATAAGATAGATGCGTTAATTGTAAAAGGCCTAGGAATGGCGGATGTAAGTTCGCCTGGTCCAGCTTGGGTGAAAGATCGGCCATAAATAAATTAAACCGGTGAGGGTCTAAAAAGCAACCTTGTTTCAGGCCATTTTCTGTGTGTATTTTCCTCGTAAGTCTAGAGCCATCTGCTAATTTGACTTGCATCCAGGTGTTTGTGTACAACTGCAGACAAAATACATTAAATAACACCGAGGGCCATGGCAAAAAAATGAGTGTCCGCCAGTACCTGTCTGCTCTAAACAGACAGAGTTAAATATACTTCATCTCTAAGAATGAGTTTATTTCCTGTAACACTGGCCTACAGCAGCAACATCCCCCTTTTGAAGCTATATCTGTACAGAAATATGTGAGAAATAAAAATAGCCAATCAAGGCAAAATAAACAAAAAACTGTGGAGGTTGAGGGCATAAACAGCTCCCATTAGTGTAAAAGGGAGCGAAAGCCATAATTAAGTAAAAATAGATCAAATGGATGCATTGGTCAGAAAGTGGTGGGTGCAGCAGAAGACGAACCACTGCAAGGGAAGGCAATGCGAGTAAACACACTGACAGCAGACCTAGGCCAAACACAGTACCTGCCAACAGGGCCACAACTCTAGGCTAGAAGCAGTGCTTCATCTGTAAAATAAGATGTATACATAATTGCAGGGGCCCTAAGTTGCTCTTATGAGTTAACTGCAAATGCTTCTGACTGCTTTGACTGCTGAATAACAAGACTGCCTAATAGACTTTTAAAAAAAAATCTAAGCAGTTAAAGTGTTGGTTTTTAGTGATGTCTATTAAAAAAACAAATATCTAAAGTGAAGGTCTATAAACAATGGGCTGTTTGATGCAGGCTGTGTGCTTTGATGTCCATCTGAAAAGGACAATAAGAAAAATCGGAAGAGTTGGTAGATAGGAAAGAGTCCTAGCCGCAACCATGGTTCATGGTGCGGGGACCATCACATGGCAGAGATATGCTAGGGCCACTCCTGAATTTAAACATTTGCCAACGAGCTTGCAGGGTTCTGAGAAGCCATCTTCAAATGCTACAGTTTGCTCTCAAGGCAGAAAGAACACAAAACTTTCTCATTAGGTAATAGGAGTTAAGGTTAAGAAGATTGGAATCTTCAAGGCCCCTAAAAGCAGAACTTGTGAAGAGTTCTGATTGCCCTAAATCAACTTTCCCAGAACAAATTTCTTAACAACAAAGGAGAGCAGGATTATACAGATGCAGAGTGTGAACAGGAGGTGTTATGATCCATTTGGAGTACTCATCCCTTGAAATCTGCTTACTCTTGATTGAAAACATCTCCAGCAGTATCTGAATGGATCCCGAGGAGAACCTGTGCATGGATCCGGGCTATTGTTGGACACCCACAGGCCGCCAGTCTATCTGAGAGGTTGCAGTTGCCTGTCTCTGATTATTTCTGCTGCACTGTTGCCGGTGACTTCTGTCGCACCGGACTGCAAGGGTTTCACTTGCCAGTGTGAAGCATCCACCACCATGGCTGAAAGAGTCAATGCAGTCTAAAGGCTATATATTGGCCATATTTGCCCAAATCAAACATGGCGCTCCTTACGCCCTTCTAGAGCAGGATTAGGCAGCTGTCATATTGATTCCCTATTGTGATATGGGATTGTAATCATGATAGAAATAGTTTACAAGCAACTATAACTTGAATGTGTTTGCATCTTCCTTCTCTTATGTAAGAACACTGTGTTTAGAAATGTTTACGGCATCCACAATTCACAACATCCGCTAATGGATAATATATTTTGCTTAAGTGGTTAAATTAAGTGCTGCAGAGTGTATTAATCTTTCATATAAAAGGGCTACTGCTTTGAGTTCACCCATCCCTATCATGTACTTTAATATTACATTGTGAACCTCCCATCAATCCTTTTGCTGTTCCCTGTTCATGGCAAATGTTCCTAATGAACTTAGCTTGGAGTCATGGTTCTGCCTCATTGAACTTTGGGTTCAGCTGATTGTAAAGTCTTCCATTTGAACATATAATAAGATGGATTGCCAGCGATAACAAAGCCCATTAGAGCTTACTAGGAATCTGCATTAAATTCCCCAGCGGTCCAATTATTTAGACCATGGTGTTTTTTAATGTGATTTTTAACAACCCGCTCCCAACGTCCATGCTACATTTCCATCCAGTCATGTATCTTTTCACTAACCTGCCATGCCATGTCATGCATCTTATGAGATAAAACTGCTAAAGTCACTCTAATAACTCTAAACGTTATACCCACTTACGGCAAGCCATGTCCTGTTTGTCATTTTATGCCGTTAAATGACATGACTGAGTCACTTTATCATATTGATCTGACCAGTAGAACCTCTACCAGTCTTTCCACAGCCATGCCATGTCAAGGCATGTTATGGCATGACGTTACATGAACTCGTCACCTAATCACTCACAATGGTAGCTTCTCTTTCAATCTTTCCAGGTCGCTAACATTTAGACATATTATATCATGACACGACCAAGTCATCTAATCACAATATACCTGCTACCAGTCTTTCCACAGTCATATCGAGACATGTGATCTCATGACATCACATGAACATTCCACCCGATCCCTCTTATTAGCATACCCTATACATGTCTCCCCAGAGCCGTGCCAGGTCACGGCATGTTGTGTCAAGAGATGACATAATCATGTTACTAGTTGACTCTGACTGGTATCCCTACTACCAGTCTTTTCATAGCAGGCAAATTCTCATCTCTTCTCCTATCTCTAGCTGCATAATATTTACAGCTTCATGTAAGAACCATCTAAGAGTAACCTTCCTGGCTGCCTTCCAAGCTGCTGTGCAGAACATGCATTTTCTTGTAACTGGAAATGGCAATTTCATGTTACATGTGAATATCAAGACTACTCTTATACCAACAAATATAATATGCTCCTGGAAGAACTACCAATGAAACTGATGGGCCAACAATGTAAACGCAGCGTAGGTAAGGCCATCAAAACATCTTGTCCCTACCCCAATTCATGGCTGGCAGAATCAGTATCCATTAAAGCAGAGTTAACCATCAAACACACAGCCATCACTTGAGATGCCACACTATTTAAAAAGGACAAAACCAACCTTAACAACCTCAAAATCAATATCCATTGGAAGGTCTAACCCGCTTTCAAGTATAGTAATTGGGGAAATCCTCAGTGGTGTGTCGTGGCTGGTGGTCGTGGAGGATAGTGGCTGGTTCATTCCGACATCTGGCCATAGTCACTCACAAATTATTTATCGAAACACTGCAGCCAGTGTGTTCTCTTAGACTTCATAAAAAATCAAAACCAAAGACCCTGTTTTTCCCCATCTGCCCCACCATCCAAAGAGAGTTCATGAAACTTCGCTCACTAAGTCCAATGGGCTTTAGGGCTATTTCACTGCAGGGTGCTAGGCTGCAATCATATCTGGTGAGTTATATTTAGCTAGTTGATTGGCTATATCCTGCAGCAGATAATAATAGATAACAGAGAGGATTTATTCCTAACCCCTTCTTCTCGAAGTCCGCATGTTTCTTTTCGAGCCCTGTAGATTCGTTAGAGGAAGAGCAACAGTGAGCGGCCATTTACTGCCTCACCCCATAGAACAGCCTTGTAAAGACCATTTTAAATAAATACTTCTTCGGATTTCTCCACATTACAGAAGTAACTATGCACATTTATTCTACTTAATTGTAGATTAAAGGGTGTCGAGGGCTATGTAACTTAAACACATTGCACTCTTTTTAAACAGAATAAATGCATCTAGGGGCCGATTAGGATGGCGGTTTTTCCGCATCCTCCGGGCCGGCGGAAGTGTCCGCCGGCCTGGAGGATGCGGAAAAACCGCGGCGGAGACTCCAAAGACCCACCGCCAAATTAGGATGGCTGGTGGGTCTGGAATTCCGTCCGCCGCTTTTCCGCCGCGGTCGGCTTCCGACCGCGGCGGAAAAGCTATAACATGGCAGGCGGTGTCTATGAGACACCGTCCGCCATATTATGATGTTTGTGTAAATATGCTTTTCCACGGCGGCTTTTCCGCCATGGAAAAGCATACGGACATTCACTTTGGGGGCCCGTTGCGGGCCCCCTGGGTGAATGGGGGGTGGGGGGTGCACATGGGGGGTACCTATGGTACCCCCTGCATTTGCGTACACAAAGCAGCAGGCACCGTGCGGTGCCTGCCGCTTTGTGCATGTAAATGCAACACATGCATTTTTAACATTGCGGCGGGTGCAGCTTGAAGCTGCACCCGCCGCAATGTAAAAAATCGAGGATGTGACCGCCACCCTGGCGGTCACATCCTAATTGCCATGGAGGGACCGCCGCTGCCCATGCGGACGGTCCCTCCTACTCAGGGGTGGCGGACGGACGCAAGTCCGTCCGCCATCCTAATCGGCCCCCTAATGTTTTCTGTCAAGTATTAATAGCGAATGCACAGAACCTTCCAAAGTTCTATGATTCTGTAGATTTTCCAGTCTCCCGCGTATTTCCCAAAATAAAACACAGCTCCAAGCATTTATCTGAAACCTTAAATGGGTACCCAACAGACACCATCTGCAAAAACGGATCAAGACAGCGATTTCGAGAAGGATAGTAATGATAAATCCACTAAAAAACATGGAAGTGAGATTAGAACTGCCTGCCTACTTTTCCACACGTGGTTCACATCTCATTGGCAGAGTCTCCCTCTGCCCAGTCACTAGCTTTGCTAAAGAGAGGAGACAATGGCGCCATAAAATGTGGTGGAGTAACTACTTGATCAGAAGTGCGGGATCTACTATCGCGTCTGTAAAAGATTTACATTGAAAATGGCTGCTTACTTTTAAGAAAAATGAATGTACATTTCCTAATATGAAGTAAACCCCCGCTCGCCCACCACCAGGCGAAGGAGACCAAATATGTGGGCATTGAAAATGCAGCTTCACTTTTGGGGCACATTGCCAGTCCCCATATTTGGTTGTGGAAATAGCTCCATCTGACCCCGGTAATGGTCGATTTTTCACACTGGAGGCTCCACTGCGTCTGACGCGGTGTGCAATCTGAACACCAAAAGCAAAATATCAATAAAACACAAAATAAAGGACAAAATATCAAAACTGAAATATCGACGGATAAGTGAATATAGATTTTCTATACCTAACTTTTGGCTATATATATATATGGTATGTGATGAAGGGCACTCTATTCCTGAAACGCGTCATGGAATGAGGAAGTGAAAGAATATGAAAGAAACCTGCCATTCAAAGGTCCTGGTGGTCCGTTTCTTCAGTTCGCCATCTGGAAGTGCTGGAGGTTGGATTCGCATATACATATATATATATATATATATATATATATATATATATATATATATATATATATATATATATATATATATATATATATATATATATATTCACTTAAAAAAACATAGGTTTCAGGCCTTATATAGTTAGGAATTAGCATTTTAAAAACCTTGCAAATTCACTTAAAAAACCATAGGTTTGAGGCCTCATATAGTTAGGAATTAGCATTTAAAAAAACATTGAAATTGCTCCAATATAGTTAGTTGTATACTGGGATACTGTGAACGCATCAGCGCGACCTGGACTGACCCAGCCTTCGAATCCAGCCTGCCTGTTTGGACCGACGACTTGCCGGACCCGCTGCGCGGGTCCCGCTGCGAGGAGAGACTACCCGTGAGGCTGCGAGGGGGAGCCCTTTATCAAACTACATCTTCTGGGCACCGGCGGGGCTGCGAGCTGCCTAGCAGGGACTCCAGTGACCAGGAGTCCCTGCGTGCAACACCTGTGGCCGCTCTCCCCGCCGGCAACGCCCCCAACCCAACGGTGTAAAAGGCCAGCGCCTCCCTTACACAGTGGGATACTGTGAACGCATCAGCGCGACCTGGACTGACCCAGCCTTCGAATCCAGCCTGCCTGTTTGGACCGACGACTTGCCGGACCCGCTGCGCGGGTCCCGCTGCGAGGAGAGACTTCCCGTGAGGCTGCGAGGGGGAGCCCTTTATCAAACTACATCTTCTGGGCACCGTCGGGGCTGCGAGCTGCCTAGCAGGGACTCCAGTGACCGGGAGTCCCTGCGTGCAACACCTGTGGCCGCTCTCCCCGCCGGCAACGCCCCCAACCCAACGGTGTAAAAGGCCAGCACCTCCCTTACACAGTGGGATACTGTGAACGCATCAGCGCGACCTGGACTGACCCAGCCTTCGAATCCAGCCTGCCTGTTTGGACCGACGACTTGCCGGACCCGCTGCGCGGGTCCCGCTGTGAGGAGAGACTTCCCGTGAGGCTGCGAGGGGGAGCCCTTTATCAAACTACATCTTCTGGGCACCGGCGGGGCTGCGAGCTGCCTAGCAGGGACTCCAGTGACCAGGAGTCCCTGCGTGCAACACCTGTGGCCGCTCTCCCCGCCGGCAACGCCCCCTGTTATTCTCTATTTTACTGGGTGGAGCTACCGCTGCGTGGGAGCGCGCGGGAGCGACCGGGGTGAAGACCGGGCAAAGAGCGGGCCGTTTGAGGCCGTTCGAGTACGGCAGAGTCCGGCCTAGGCCCACTCCCCCTGGTCTAATAGAATCCTGCTCAAAATGCCTTTAAGATCAGGGAAGGAACGCACTGTCCAAATCAACACACCTAATGGCGTTGTCTCTGGCCCCTTGGACGCATTTATTACACGGGCCACTGGCATCTTAGAGAAGGAAATTGCCATGGTCGAGAAAAGGCTCTCAATAGACCTGATTAGTGGCAGACGATCCTCACTGGGGGCTTTAGCTACATCTGTCTCCCCTGCACCATCTGTACCCCATGCTGCCTTCAATTGTGTCCATACTATCGTTACGGACGCAATAGTTCATATAGAAAGCATTGGAGGTAGCCCTACCACAAGGGACAAAATAATGGAAGGAAGAATTAGTATTAACGATTCTAAAGATACGCAGGAGACTGGGATGGAGGATAATGATTCTGAGATTAGTGAGGAGCAGGATCTTAGTCAGTTATCCGGAACCCCTCTCTCTAATCAATCCAATATCTCTAATCCTGTTGAAAATACTAATCCACCTATATCCAATTCTCCCCCTAATACCAAAAAGAGAAAATGGGATTTTACAATGTCAGGGGAAAGTAATACGAATCTCAAAAAAGCCAATACAGCCCAGGGAGAATGGCGTCAAGGGTCCAAGCTCCACCCAAACCGGCTAAAACCCCCGGTGCCTAATAATTTGGTATGCCCCTCACTCTTGACTTCGGGTTCCTCCACTACTTGTCCCATGTGCCTCAACAGTGATGAGGCTCTGCTGGCAAAAATGGAGGCCATGATTAAAACACTACTCTTGCCAGTCCTGGAGC